>NC_065521.1:11561960-12171719 GCF_006386435.1 Epinephelus moara | reverse complement strand
CCCATACTCCTGGAGCACCCCCCACAGGATGCCCCTGGGGACACGGTCGTAAGCCTTCTCCAAATCCACAAAACACATGTGGACTGGTTGGGCGAACTCCCATGCCCCCTCCAGCACCCTGGCGAGGGTAAAGAGCTGGTCCACGGTTCCGCGTTCGGGACGAAAACCACATTGCTCCTCCTCAATCAGAGGTTCAACTATCGACCGGACTCTCTTCTCCAGCACCCTGGAGTAGACCTTACCGGGTAGGCTGAGGAGTGTGATCCCCCTGTAGTTGGAACACACCCGCTGGTCCCCTTTCTTGAAGATGGGGACCACCACCCCGGTCTGCCACTCCAGAGGCACTGCCCCCGATGTCCACGCAATGTTGCAGAGGCGTGTCAGCCAGGACAGCCCTACAACATCCAAAGCCTTGAGATATCCAGGGCGAATCTCGTCCACCCCCGGGGCCCCGTCGCCGCGCAGTTCCTTCACTACCTCGGCGACTTCTGCCTGTTAACCCTCATCCTATAAATACATTCAACATACAAAGACTATATTCTGGATTCTCTGAGGACCCTGTGAATAAACTACTATAAGAAACAACCATCATAGCAAAGTGTATACTCATTTCCACTCAAAACATTATTAGTTATGTTATTAATGTCATCTGAAGAAAAAAAAACACAGATTATTCTTATTTTAGGATAGTTACAGTTAAGGTAACTTGAAACATCATCTTATCTTAGGATGAGCAGTATTTAAAGGTACAGTGTGTAGGATTTAGGGGAACATATTGGCAGAAATAACTATGTTTTCATTAGTTTATAATCACCTGGAAATAAGAATTGCTGTTTTTTTTCTTAGCTTAGAATGAGCCGTTTATATCTATATACGTAGCAGGTCCTCTTTCACAGTGTCCACCATGTTGTTTCTACAATAGGCCAGAAGGGACAAATCAAACATTGGCCTAAGGGCCTTTCAGGTTTTCATCGGCCACCATAGCACTCCTTCAAGCGTGGCACATGGGAGAAGTTTGACCTCACCAATGCCACTAATGTTCAGTAATTGTCCAGTTCACCCACGTTTTCACCTTTTGTGAATGAGCTACAAAACATCTGGTTGTATATTCCAAGGAGGACGCAAGAGGATAACAAAAAGTTAAAATATTTCATTTCTGCCCATATTCTTTGCCAGCCTCACCTTATTTTACTAATCATCCACTAAAATGATACCCAGTTCGTCGTCTACCGTCTTCCTGATTCAGTGTGAACGCAGCATTAATCCTACACACCTGACCTTTCAAATCACCAACAGAGCACACAAGAAAATTTGTGTCTTTCTCCTTCAAAATGTTTGACAGAGTGTATATAAGGAACAAAGTGATTGACAAAGTCATGAAAATTGGAATGATAGAATATAATAAAAGGTGTATCTCTGGTGTCTGCGGGTACTCAATTCAGTAGGATGAGGGTTTTCAGAATCAGAAAGGTTTTATTGCTGTGTAACTTTGCATTTACAAGGAATTTGTCTTGGAGGTTTCGGTACATAGCATTAAAAACAGTGCAAAAATATAAAGACATAATATAAATACACTGTGCTTCTCTTTGTTTTGCAGTAAGACTTACACTCACCGCCGTCTGAAGTTCCTCATGTCCAAGTTCAATGTGCATGAGATGCTGAATGAGATGGAGGAGCTGAAGGAGCTGAAGATGAACCCCCACAGGGACTTCTACAACTGCAGGAAGGTAAACATGAAAAGCATTTAATATGGACATAAAAGCTGCACAAAATAACAATAAATCAACCTCTAGCCTATACATATATACATGTATGTGCACACATGCACTGTGGATCCAGATGCCACAGAGACAGGATTTTAAAATCAAGTGGAGTCTTTGCATTGTTCCTCCACTGACTGATGTGAAAATACACCTAAGCATAAAAACTGAAAACAGTACGTAAAATTAAAAAAAAGAAAAAAAAAGAAAGTCTTTTGAGTTCACTGAATATGAGTATTTCCAGTGTACTCAAACATTTATTGAATTTGGTTTTGTCTGTGTATTTCAATTACATTCACATGTACATGAATGATGAGATTCTATACATATAAAGTTTAAACGTCTATTTCTCCCTTTTGTCCTCACTGCACTACCACGCACCTTGTGTGTATCTTTAGCTCCCCCTTGTGACCAAGCAGACTTATTAGACCATATAAACTCAAAACCTCAATGATCCACTCTGTATCATCTCTATGCCATTCCAGGTGGACACCCACATCCACGCTGCAGCCTGCATGAACCAGAAGCACCTGCTGCGCTTCATCAAGAAGACTTACCGTGTGGACGCTGACCGCGTCGTGCACAACCTCAAAGGGAGAGAGGTCACCATGAAAGAGCTCTTTGAGTCCCTTAACCTGCATCCTTATGACCTCACTGTGGACTCCCTGGATGTGCACGCTGTACGTAACTCACTTGTTGGAACATTGGTGGCTTTAGATGGGAACAGAATAATAAAAATGCACAGCTATAAATGAAATGTAAAGGATACACGAGAAATCAACATTTAATTGCTATTTTAGAAAGCATCCAAGTATATTGGCTATGGTATTGATTTTCTTTTTGTAAGTACGCTTAATGAGGAAAAAGTAGTGGAGGGCAACAGTCAAAGGTTTTATATTAAAAAATGCTGGGTTTTTTAGTCAGTGTGTAGACAATAAAATAAATATATTTCATCAAAAAAGGCCAAAATTTAAACATCTAGAGCAGTTTTTTACGTTTTAATTTCCTTATCTGCTCTATGAGAAATGTTTAAAGTGAAGATCCAAATTTTCTTCTTTCTTTTTTTTTTAAACTGCCATTATTAGATCATTTGGTTCCACATTTTTCTATCCCCTCAGTCAACCCTCTTGTCTCTTTCTTGTTTGTCTGAAGGGAAGACAAACCTTCCAGCGCTTCGATAAGTTCAATGCCAAGTACAACCCTGTAGGAGCCAGTGAGCTGCGTGACCTGTACCTGAAGACAGAGAACCACCTTGGTGGAGAGTACTTTGCCACCATCATTAAGGTCAGTTTTTATATTAATTGGATAGACAAGAAAAATCACAGAAAACAGTCCTAAAAAAATAGGTTTTGATAATGAAACATCCCAGAGGGAGATATTATACAGCTCTCTGTTGTCTGTTTAGCAGCCTGCTGATATGCCAGCTCTAGATCATCTATTATGCACCAAAATCATGTGATCTAGGCCTGATTTGACCTCTGTGTAAACCAGGAAGTAGCCACTGACCTGGAGGAAGCTAAGTACCAGTATGCTGAGCCTCGTCTGTCCATCTACGGCTGCAACCCTAACGAGTGGACCAAGCTCTCCAGCTGGTTTGTCAAGAACAGAGTCTACTCCCCAAACCTCAAATGGATGATTCAAGTACCCAGGATCTAGTAAGTTTTCACTCACTATTATTTCTTCTACACAGTTTGACCCAGCTGTGAGACAGATGGAGAATGATTTAACCTGCTGTGGATAAATTGTAGATTTAGCTATAGATTCTACTTAACTTGATATTAAAGAAAAATCTATCTTTACTTCCCTGTAAGCTTGAAAAGGGGGCTCAAAAGCTGTAAAAGAAGAAGAAGGCTAGAATTCATATTTAAATGAACATGTTTTGCCCCTCTTCTATCTTAGTGATATCTTCAGAGGCAGGAACTTTGTGCCCCACTTTGGCAAGATGTTGGAGAACATTTTCCTTCCCGTGTTCCAGGCCACCATCAACCCACAGTCCAACCCAGACCTCAGTATCTTCCTCCAGCATGTGAGTCAGAAACAGACACAAAAGGCAGTAACAGGAATGATCATTACAGCTCAGACATAGAAAGATACCAAATGGTATCTTGGTTAAAGGACAGATTTCACTGTCATTAATTAGGGACTGCATGAAAGTTACTGGGGTGGGAAGGGTAGCCCAAGAGGTGATGAATATTTTATTTTTCATAAAAAAAACAAGGCCCCCTCCAGCATTATCAATATTTTCTTTGGACCCTTCCCTTTAAAAAACCTGTAATACCCTCCCAAAATATCTAAAAACTTTATGTTTCTGGCAAACATTGCTGAAAATACAGCCACTCTCTATTTTTCAATAAAGGGTTGCTAAATAATAATAAATAAGTGAACTCATTATTATTTTTTACTCTTACCAATATCCAATACATATGGCAAACTGTAACTCAGTGACTGTTTACAATCACCTATTTGTATGCGCAATTTAAAACAAAAATTTGCGCATAAGAAAAACCTCAGTGGAAATGTCAAAAATTTAAACAAAATATCACAATACCACAAAAAAAGTTTTTTCTTGATCTTAAACAGATAAAGTGAATAAATGATGACATACAGAAATTATGAAATGATGTGATTTAAATGTCTTTTTTGTCTCTAGATAGCTTTTAACACGCATATGTGTGCACACGGGCTGTTCCAAGAGCACAGGGCTGTAATATTAGCTGTTCAAACCTCTCTATTTTCATTGTCCAATGTGCTCTATGTTATTATACATCCATTGTTTTCTTTGTTTGAGGTTTGATTGGCGTTCTTATAGTTCTGTCACTCTAGTGGCACCCTCCTCTTCTGCAGTGATATAATGGCACCTGACTGGGGAATCACCACCACTTACTGCTGATCTCAATGAACCAGCTCTCAATAATCACATAGCATTAACTGTCTGCCTCCTGTTATGTAGGTGACAGGTTTTGACAGTGTGGATGATGAGTCCAAGCACAGTGGTCACATGTTCTCCACTAAGAGCCCCAAACCAGAGGAGTGGGACATCACCAAGAACCCCTCCTACACCTACTACATCTACTACATGTATGCCAACATCGCTGTGCTCAACCAGCTCCGCAGGTCAGTAACTTTGTCTGCATACACACCGTTTTGTCTTTTCTACTATTAGCTAGTAGTGCAAGAAAATGATTATTTAAACATCCCCTCCACTCAAAAATGTGTTTTTTCTTCTGTTAATGTGACCTAAAATGTCTGACCTTGACCAAACTGACTTGTATCTGTGCAAAGTTTGTCACTAGAGAAGTGATTTCAGATTCCTCTACTGAAGGGGGCGATGTCTGTGCACTTTCCTAAAATATGAGATTCAAATGCAACCCAGGCAAGCTAGATTTGCTATGTCACCCACAAATTCAAAAGCAAATCGCTGTCTGTTTAATTGCTGACAAAAAAAACCTAGAAACCTCTACCACAGAGCGGACTTATTCAAGGCAATGTGAAAATCTCAGCCAGACAGAATACATTTGTCTGCAAAGTTTGATTAGACCTCTGGTATATAATTACATACAAACAATGAGATAGTGTGTGCATCGTCGTACGTAAACATCACTCAAATTAACATGTACCAACCAGGAAGAGTCTCAAAATGACCACAGAGAGATACAAAGGAACTGCATAGAGACAAAAAAAAACTACAAAAATGTGAAAACAACCATAAAGTTACACAAAACAACCACAAGGAGACACTTAACAACTACAAATGGAGACAAAACAACTACAAATAGACACAAAATGACTACAAAGCATCACAAATCGACCAAAAAGGACATAAATTTACTTCAAAGAGACACACATTTACCTCAGTAAGACAAAAAGTATCTTCGAGGCCAAAATGACAACAAGACACAAAACCAGGAAGAGACTCAGAAGGACCACTATGACACAAAAAGACCATAAAGAGATTCAAAAGCACTGCAAAGAGATACAAATCATTCAAATCAATCACCATTGTCTCATAATCCGCCCATGCTTATTTATCTTCTGCCTTACAGACAGAGGGGGATGAACACATTCATGTTCAGGCCTCACTGCGGTGAGGCCGGTGCCATCACCCATCTGCTGGCTGCCTTCATGACTGCTGACAACATCTCTCACGGCCTCAACCTGAAGAAGGTCAGTCCTCTTTTTCTTTCTGTAAATTAGCACTTTAATTCAGCAGCAGTCATGGGTGCATTCACTCAACATGATTAAGCACCAGCTCGGTCTCAGACTTCTGTGAAGAATCCACAAGGTATAATATGACAATGATATACTATACGCACAGCTGTGTCATAAGGAGAAGATTAAAATACACTTCTATGCATTATTACCTTCACGAGATTTGAATTTGTATCTAATTGTCAATATAAGATGTTAGTGTGAATCCAATCATCTAACAGCCTAGGACAGAAACATATCCTCAAGATTTACGTGTGAGCACATAATAAAAGATGATAATAAATGATGGTTATAAATGGGGAGCCCCAAGATTCATTTATGTATTTGGCCAAGGCAGCTCCTTATTCAACAGCACAGTCTATAGTGTGTAGCTATTGTTATCCTATACCAACCAAACTGCGAGAGCCCTAAAGGAGATCCATTGAAGAAGCTTAATGAAGTTTTTCTTGCTCAGATTGTCAGTGGTTTTTGTGATGTTAATTAATGATGCGCACGCATTTTTTTCATTTGGAACCAGAGACATTGAGTAGAGCCACCAGGATTTGTTTTAAATTTAAGGCACGATGACGAGGTGCCGGCACTAATTTGGAAAGATGATCAGGCGATAAATGCACTCTGTGTAGTATTTTGAGTTGCGATGCTTGTATTTTGTATTGTTCCAATAATCTTCCTACACATCTTCTGTAATCTCTCACTACCCTCTCCAATTTCTGTCACAGCCCCAGCATACAAAATAGTACCGAAGACCTGCTTCTCTATAGTGGAGGCATTAAAACTAATTAACAAAGATGTATTTTTTTCTTGATAGAATCTCTTATCTGAAAGTACCAAAGGATGCTCTCTCTGAATATATCATATTTTCTTATATCTGATGAAAGGGCATTGGGACCTATTCCTCAAGAGGAAAAATTTCTTTTCAGGCCCACTGTTTGAAACCTGGATCTGGAGTAGGTGTTGGATCTTTTTTTAATATGTAGTACTGCTCTCCAGGCCTTAGCTGTATTAATTGCCAGGGTTATTACAACAATTTTTATCTGATTTCCTGTTTTTTAAAAGAGAGCATGTTTGTAAGGGGATATTCAGACTCCTGTGTAGGCTTTGTTTCAATATTTAGGAGGACACATATCAACCCCCCAAGATTTTGAGCCTCAAACACTTGATTTCCTGCAATCTGGTGAATTTTTACACACCAATTTGTGCCTTTTGTGCATCAGTGAATGCTAAAAATGTCATGGTACTTTCGCTTCAGTCATGCATAGCTGCTTCTTCTTTTTTTGGGGTTGTATACTGCTACCACCTGCTTTACCAGAGGCATTATTATGTCGAGGCTATGAGTTGCGTTCTCAAAATAAAATTAAAGTCCTCTGCTACTTTCATGTTTTTATTGGCGGGGACACTTATCCACATGTGTCCCCCTACCCCCAAAATCTACGCCTATGCCACTGATTGAACCTGATCTTGCAAACTGATCATATCTATCAATCTCCCTCCACCAGGGTCCTGTGCTGCAGTACCTGTACTTCCTGACCCAGATCCCCATCGCCATGTCTCCTCTCAGCAACAACAGCCTGTTCCTGGAATACGCCAAGAACCCGCTGCTGGAGTTCCACAAGAAAGGCCTGGTGGTTTCTCTGTCCACTGACGACCCCATGCAGTTCCATTACACCAAGGTGTGAGCACATGGAGGGCGTAGACCATGGCACATACTGTGCTGTATATAATCAGTTTTGTATTGTGTACATTTACAAATGAATCATTTTAGGTTTAGTATACAAATCCTGCAGACAAACTAATTTACAGCACACTCAAATGGAACTAGAGTAGAATATGCATTGAATGACAATGCATTGTAAGCTAAGAGTATCCAAGAGTAAGTCACGGACTCTCTGTCCACAGGAACCCCTGATGGAAGAGTACGCCATTGCAGCCCAGGTCTTCAAGCTCAGTACCTGCGACATGTGTGAGATCTCCAGGAACAGTGTTCTGCAGAGCGCCTTGTCCCATGAGGTAACAAATCTGATGGAGAGCTTAACGGAACTGTGTGTAGGATGTAGTTGCATATAGTGGTAAGAAGTGCAGATTGCCAGGTGTGTACCAGGCATGAACCACCAGGTAGGATTCCTTCAATGTTAATTGTTCAGGAGGGTTATACTGGCAGCCAAATGCCCTGCAGAGGTCTTTTCCTTTCCAGAACAAACAGACCTGCTGATTTAAACTGTAAACACACTAAATAAAGCAATTGCACGTTAAAAATCAGTGTTTCTTCAGTGCTGTTCAGCTCATTGCAGACGGGTCACAACCCCAGAACCTGCGTGTGCTCATCTTTTTTCTCTGAAAACTTAACTTTCAGACATTCAGGAAGTTTTTGCTGTGAGCTGAATTATCTGCAGAGGTCTCCTCCTCTCTAAAACAAACAGACCTGGTGATTAAAACCAGTAAAACCACTGAATAAAGCAGTTTAATGTTAAAGTTCAGTGTTTTTCTGATGCTGTTCAGCTCTTCGCAGATGGGCTGCTAACTCCGGTAGCCTACGTGAAAACATGCAATGGCCCTCTCAAGAGCTAGTGTTGGTTTGTCTGTTCTGGGCTACTGTAGAAACATGGCAGACTCTGTAAATGAGGACTCCCTGTGTAGATATAAACAGTTTATTCTAAGTAAACGAAAAGACAACAATTCTTATTTTCAGGTGATAAAACACACACACACACACACACAAAAAAATCCCCCTAAATCCTACACACTGGACTGTTAAATGTGGTGATGCCTTGTTGGATTTTTAACACATCAATAAATGAGCCTGTAAGATTTGTCTTTCTTTTATATTGGCATTATTGTTGGTGCAAAACAGTTACTGCGGAGGTGTTTCTACGCTTATGAGCTTCACGTCAAATCCTCTGAAAGTCACACAGACACTGTCTTCACATTGTACAGACTGCTCTTAAATTTAGATTGCACATCATTTTCCACATAGAGGTGATTTTTATAAGCACACCAAAACATGCTTGTGGTTTTCTGCTATGTTCCAGGAGAAGAGCCACTACCTGGGTAACGACTACCTGAAGGAGGGTCCAGAGGGCAACGACATTCGTAAGACCAATGTGGCCCAGATCCGTATGGCATATCGCTATGAGACCCTGTGCTATGAGCTCAACCTCATCAAGGAGGGTATAAAGTCTGAGTAAACACTCTCAAATCTGACTCACACCCATTCAAACTTATCTCTGTTGTGATGTAGAAAAGTTTCTACATTTGTTTTTCACAGTAACTCTTAAACAATTGAATCTTAAAGAAACTGACCTTCTAGCACACTGATGTTCTCTCCTTTGGAGGAAGATTTTTTTGTGAACTGTCTTCATTGCATATCATCTGCACACCTTGTCCAGTTCACTTGTACATTACAGTATGTGTGTTCCATGTGGAGAAACATCATGTATGAGAATGAAAGGAAATAAAATGTGAAATAACAAGTGTCTTTGTGTGGTAGTTGCCCCACTGACACACACCATCATTTAATCAGTAGCCTATTACTTTGCAACATTATTTACTTGATAACGAGATTTTGTCTATTTTTTTTGATTCAGTGACTTGGCAGAGCTACTGCTGCCTTCAGATGCTCCTCATAACCTCTGACCTGTAAACTGTAAATGAGGCTTGGTATGCACTTTTATTTGGCGCCTTGTGTCTTTTACACTGTGAACCAAAAGTGTTTTTCTGATGGCTGTTGTTTCCTTTAGAAGTTTAGCTGCATCAGCAGAATGAATGGTGAAATGTGCATTAGTCATTAAGTTATTAGTCTAAGCTGATGCATAACGCATCACTTTTACCATTAGTTATTGACAAAGCCTCCATGATGTCTACTATTCCTCATGAGGACACACCCTACCTATTACTGAAAATCTATACTGGGATGGAAAAGTCAACATTAGCTATATCTTGGCTGGATTAAGCTCACATTACAACTTGTTCCATGATGAAGTCTGAGGTTTCTTTGAAAGTCTAAAGAGGAAAATTACAGGTGAGTCCAAGACTAATACACTCTGTAGCTCATAGTATTGTGTTCCACTGTTTGTCTTAAATAACTGAACAAATATGTAAAATATAATCTGGGTTTGCTCCAGTGTATAGATTCATTGAGTACGCTTTTTTTTTAAATTCTGCTGCAGAAATACACAATTACAAGACTTCCAAAGTGGAGTTAGTCTGACTGATAGCTTTAATAGTGTTTTGAAGCAATTGAATTAGCACATTCAGCTATATACTTTGCACGACAGTTTCAGCGCTGTCAATCACTTTCCTGCACCAGAACATCCCGTGTCGTGACTTTATGAATGACAGTAAAGTCCCAGTCATATTTAACATCTCGTGGAGTCGCGCAGGTGCAGCTCATAAAACAGTATCTATTTTTCCCAGGACACTTGAAGACAACAGTATTTATTCATCGTTGACAGCTGCAGGAGTTGATGAGATGACGTCTTCCCTCTTGAATCGGGAGGATTCAGCCAAACTTTCTCACAGTCACAGCTGCGTCAAGTTTTACAGAAACACCCAGAGAAAAACCGGAAGTGAAACGACTTACCTAGAACATTAGAGTAGCTAAGTTATGTGTAGGCCTAAGTATGTCGCTGTCTCTAAAAAAACAACAAAAAAAACAAAAACAAAAGACATTTACTTGTAGAAAACAAGTGGGCAAAATAGGGACAATGTTAAAAAAAAGTTTTTAAAAAATATCTACCAACTATTGTCAAACACCTCAGACACTGTGGATTTTAATTGGCACGTAGTCTGCAGTAATTGATCATTAAGCTGCTACATCTTGTGTGCATTAAACCCTTATCCTCCATTGTGTGATGCAGCACATTTATTTCTTCTTCCTTCTCCTCCTCTTTTTCTTTTTATCCCCTTTCACCAATAAGTGCACACACATGTAGACAATATGGACATACTAAAAAATACAGAATACAAAAAGGGCAACAACAGATGTACAGCTGTTACTGATTTACAAAACATAAAAGACACATAAGTATCAAGGGACAGCATGGGAAAAAAATTAAACTAATAAAATTTGAAAAGAAAAAATAACTAGATTGAGAGGAAAAGGAAAGACAAGGAAAGGGGAAAAACAAATGCAAGATGGAAGAAAGAAAAGGGCCTGATCTGTTAAGGTTTGGTTGCTTTTCAGCGAGCTTTGCAGGATGGGTTTGATTTGAAATGATTATTATCTATTTATACGTACACACACACATTCCCACATAGGCTACACAGCCGACATGTTACCCCAGTTACATGCTTACATTTATATATATATACTGGGGATGTGGCATTAGCTCTTCTTATCACTTAAAATGGAAATTTTGGTGTTTCCAAAACTTCAGTGACAGGTTATTTGCCTGTATAAAATATTAATATATTATACATGCTAAGAAACTAAACCAGAAAAACAAAGGCCACTCCCCACCTGCAGTTTTTAAAGGTCAAGTGTGTAGGATTTAGATGGACATATTGGCAGAGATGAAATATAGTATAATTCACGTTTTCTTTAGTGTATAATCACCTGAAAATAAAAAAGCTTTGTGTTTTCATTACCTTAAAATGTGCCATTTATATCTACATAGAGAGCGAATCCTTGTCCATGGAGATTGCCATGTTGCCTTATTTATCGGTTTTAATTACCTTGACCATTTGTTTTGGAGCGGAATGACCTGTGGGAACGGCTCTCATTAAAGGCAGTTTTTCAACTGGTTGCAATCTGCCGTCCTCACCGCTAGATGCCACTAAACCCCCCTAAATCTTACACACTGTTCCTTTAATGAAAAGAGGTGCTTTCAACAGCCATAATAAGGAAGTAACACTTAAAATATGTAATTAAAATATATACATGAAAAGAACAAGTACAACATTAATTGCGTAATTTCACCAAAAAGAGCAAAAAGAGACGCCTTTGCAAACATTTTTGCCGTAGTTAATTAGGACTTTATTTTGAAAGTTGTAACCGGAAGTCATATACTTTCTGGTAGACTTCACGTTCAACTGTCCAGCGAAGGAGGGCGAGGAGTGTTCTGCTTTACTTTTCTCGAGTTTATGGACACTTTCTTTGTTGTTGTGTTTAGTTATTATTATTATAGCGGACACGTTTTTATGCCTCATAAATGTCTATTTTTAAGTCACTTTTTTTAAGTAACAAAGAACTGGCTGCGGACATGAACGCCAGGACTTATTCAGACAGCTAACCTATCCGCTTTGAACGATGCGAGCGAGTGTAACGTTAACGTTACTCGGATTACATTTGTGTTTTTAATTTTTTACCGAAATGACAATGAGGAAAGAACTGGAGTTTTGCTCATCATTTTAAACTACGAGGGGTAAGTCCCGATAAATGTAGTTTATGCATCTTCCATGTGGTCATATGGTGGTAGTATTGTTCTGATAACTTACCACACTAATCTTCTGACCAATGTTACATTAATTTCTTTCTCTTCTACCGTTAACGCTTCATAGAAGTGCATGAGTAAAAGTTAAGAGTAATTTTGATGTATTTAGTAACATAACCTCAATTAGCTGATGTTCGTAAAAACGTGTAGGCTCTGCTATATGTTTTCCAGTAGTTGGGGTTTTCTCCTTACAGTGGAAAGTCGTAGTTTTCTTTTAATTTAAGTAAATTATCAAGCAGATGTTTGTATCAGTAAGTCCTGTTGTTCATTCGGCTATGGTTCAAACGTTTTTAGTGCAATATAAACTGTCCGGATCAGTGGAAACAAAAACGTATAACGTTATCCTTTACCGTCAGTCCTGACGCTCTTCCAATAGACAACTGGAGAAGTTTGACTTGGTGGTATGACGCTGGAGGTGTGAACCACCAGGCTACTTTAGGTTATTTTGGCTTTCTAATAAAGCCGAATTAGAGAGTAGATCTTATGAAGTCAGTGGGATGTTTGAGTTTAATTTCTATGGTAATGAGGCTTTGCAGTAAGGAAGAACATTTTAAATATCTATAGTTTTGAAGGGAGTTTGGCGTGTTTTCTTAATGTAACAGAACGAGGGCGAGTTTTTTCTCCTCTTCCACCATCATCTATTCCCATTTTACTGTAGTTGACTCATTGATTACCGACAAACGTTTAACAGCATTACCAGGACTCAAGCAATAATTCAGGTCGTAGAGTTAGCTCAGGTCATTGAACCTTAATGCATCTGTGATATGGAAATCTTCTGCAGGCCAAATGTAGGAAAAACAGTTCAGTTAATAATTAACTGCCTGTAGCTGAAAGCATCTGAGATGTATATGCCACTAATCCCCTCAGAGAAAAGGGACAAATTAACACCAGGAACACTGTTAATGAATAGATTTGCATTAATGCATTTGTGCTAAAGCTCTTTAGTTTGGTGACACAAAGTGTGTGTGTAAATGTTTTGATATCATAACTGTCTTGGTCTGAGTTTAAAAGAGACGTTGGAGACATTTTTCATGACAGTGGTATGACAAGAAATGGTGGAACTTGTGTTAAAGTGGTTTATCACCCTTTTAGTCACACTGTCGAAAGTAATGTTTGGTGGCAGGCAAGCTGTTCTAGTGGCTGGTGATGGATCCGTCATTTTCAGGCACTCAATCTTGGTGTGTCCTTTTAGCTGGCATTTAGCAAACCCACATTTTTCTTTTATTATTGCTTTAACTGTCACTGTTGATGGTGAACCACAGTCGTACAATACTTTAGCTTCAACATGTTGTGTCATGCCACGCTTCTTTGGGAGGGTGTTTTGTGGTGGTTTTGAAGGTGTAATTAGGTTTGATTTAGCTGCCAAGTGATGACGGGGTACTCCAGCTTTATGGGTCTCCTGTCTCGTGTCTACGTAGATGAGTCAGTGAGTTTCACTTGAAAATATAAGGATACCTTTCTGCAGAGTTGACAGCCTAATAAATGTCATTGAAGTTCATTTTGACTCTCTGGCTTTGTCACTTGATATCACAGCACCTCATGGAGTGCCTCACTGGCAATAACAACATTTGATGTAAGCTGTATGCCATGGGAAAGGGGGAGGTGACAGTTTTAGACAAGTTTGCAAAAGTTACTGTAACCAGCTAGTCACTGGTATATTTCTGGATTTACTGTGTTTCAGAGAGACAATGTTTGTTTACCATCACGGGGTTTGAATATAGATGATCCAAACATAGCTCAAATCAGTGGTTTCAACTGGGTGCAAATCTCTCTGCACCATAATTATGGACAGTTTGCTGATCCTTCTTCCTGCAGCTCAGGAAGTGCAACTCATGCCTTCCTGTACAACATACCGCACACAGACAAATAATGCAAGTGGGTCAGTTGGGGAGTCGCATTGTCATTGCGTGGTCTGGCAATGATCGAGCAGCATTCCAGTGCACACTTACATTTGATTTAGGTCAAACCAAACAAAGGCGTCACTTGCGAGACTGACTGACCGACTGTCTCTAGTTAAATTTATTCCCCGACCCCCCTCTTGTACAACTCTGCAGGAATGCAGCTCATAGAGTTATTATGATCATGAGCTGTGCAGTGGAATTTTACCATGTCTCCCCTTCTCCACATTCTCTCAGCCCCGGTCCTAATGTGCAACGTGTCCAAATGGTTTGGTTCCAGCAAGCCAGGAGCTGCTGTACGAGAGTGTACAGTGACCGCATTGATGTCGACTCAGGGAATATGAGTCAGGGTGGATGCCGCTGCGAAACTTTTCATCTAATCTCAGTGTTTGATAGCATTTGGTCAGAGGGAGCAAGACCATAGATCATAAGTCTTTACTATACTGTTATCCTAGCACGAAGGCATTAGTTAATCAGAGTCTGTAGTCCTGTATGTTTTTATCTTGCGTCTGATACATAGCTAAACCATTTGAAGAGCTTTTATAACATTGCGCATAGAGGTGTGGTTAAAATGTTTTCCATCATTCAACTAATTGTCACTGGCGCTTTATGTAATGCTTGAGAATCATGTGTTTTCTTGCCTCTGAAGCTCTTTGAAATTATCTAAAGTGCACATTCTTCCTTCCTTCCTTGTCATCTGAAAGACAGCTTTGCAAGAATACTAAATTAGATTTAATGCTTTGCTGTATCATTGGCATTTTGTATTTGGCCAGCCATGCGGTTAAGGACAACAGCTACAGAGACGACAGAATTCCCCTGGGGCTAGAGGAGGGTTGGGCAGCTTAAGACACACAGCAGCAGAAATCTGCGGTAACTTTGTTCATGTCACTGTCTTTCCTTATTCTTACTGGATATTTATTTTTGGAAACCGACCTTGACAGGAGCCTGTTCTTCCTGACCTTCTCTGTGTCCCTTCCTACAAGTTATAGACGGCTTCAGATGTGTTCTGTTTTCAAAAGTAACTGTGTCCTCATGTGTTGCCTCACTACCCCTTTGACCCAGCAGTGTGCTGTCTGGACTTGTTTTTAAGTGCAGTGATTGATGAGTAATTTTTGTGTCTTGTCTTCTTTTTAGGTGGTTTCTAAAAGTAGACCAGGGGGAAATGACACTCTGCTCTGCACAAGAAAACTCATAAAGACATAAAGGATCAGTTATAACCATAAAACTTGTGGCAGCCCTGTTTTTACTTATCATTTCTGGATTAACTGACAACAGATTACGTGGCATTGCCTGTCTGTGTTTGTGAGACAATCCCTGATGCATTCATTTGCCCCCTCTCAGTATGCTGGCTCTGAGGCTGGAGCAGGGCAGGCGAGGGGGTGGTGAAGTTGATCGCCTGCAGAAAGGGGCCACTGTGGCTTGGCAGGGCCGCCAGTCAGGGAGGCCCCCTTCTCACGAGCAGCGTATTAACATCAGAGAGAAGATCTCCCAGTGGGAAGGTCGCAGTCAGCAGGGCAGCAGCCAGGATGCAGGGGTGAAAGCACATCCTCCGACTCTATCCCGAACGTTTTCTGGAGATGTTCTGGGCAACGGATGTTCCAATGAGGGATCGAAAGGAGGGCTTCAGGCAAAACCCAGCCTCTCCAAATCTACGAGTTTGGGCTTAGATTTTCGGGAATCCCCAGCACAAGCTGGACGTGGTGTGGTTGGTAGGAAGTCAGACCCTCTGCAGAAATGTTCCACTGAGTTTACAACCCCAGGGAACAAACCACTTGCTAACTCTACAGGTAAACAAATGTTGACCGCCAATGGCGACCAAAAATCAGATCACATCTTGGAAGTTGAAGTAGTTTCTAAAATCCTACCTCTATCAACCGATGACCAAGAAGAGAACATGCCTGCTGGAAACTTCTACACTTCGAGGGGTTTCTGGCGTAAGCTTGAGGGGGACAGACTGCTCTGGGAAAAAGGCAGAGGGTCTTCAGGTGAAACTCAGCCTCCTCCCAAACCTCTGCGGACATTCCAGTATCAGGGAGCCAACAACACGGGGAACACAGTGCGATGGGATGGCAAAACCCCTCATGTCAACCGCTCCTACATGAGGAGTAGGAGGGTAGCCCAGCCACCTAGCTTCCCACCTCCTCCATGTCCTGTAGCAAAGACTAATGGGCTCTCGAGGCATAAAAAGAACAGGTGAGTCAGTACACTAAAAGCAGAGCACAAATAACTCTATAACTGATATCTGAAACATATATTTGAAGAAGACGGCTCCTGCTGATACAGTAAGGAAATGCACAAGTGGACATTGAACATTCTGCTTTAGACTCTGACCAAAACACATATTTTAAAATCCACAGTGTTTTTAGGGCACGTTTTTTTAGAGGGTACTGAGTCTCATTGTTGGCTCGGGTCCAAGTGTGATGTCACATGATATCTGGCAACATTGTTCTCTATTGTCTGGATGTGGCCTAGTTCCTCAGCAGCCACAGGGTCCAGGGTCATCATCTACAGACACGCACACAAACTCTCACACTCGCGCTCTCTCATTCACTGAAGGTTAAGCAAAACAAGACACAACTTGTAACCCATGAACACATTTGGCTCAGGACTTAATAGGTGACATGACTTCTAATGATGTAGTTCTCTGTGACTGTCATGCCCTGGTGTTGTCCGTCAGTATCACGTAAACATTGCCCAGGAGTTGTTGATAATATAATCACAAACAAAGATATTTTCAATTTCCAATTCAAAATTGAGATAACAAAACATATTAAACCTCATAGTAGTTTTGATTTTTAAAGGAATGTGACTGTTATTTAGCCCACCCTTATTGATATAAATAGGGCAGGCAAAATAATAGAAACACCTGTCAGTGCTTTACAGGTCAATAGCACCACAAACTGCATCCTCCTAAGTTCAGTTAATATCAGTGAACATGAGCTACCCTGTCAAAGCCTGGAACTAGAGAAGTAAGTCTCAAACTTGTAATGTCATAGAATATAAAGTCTGGAGCTTCTCCATAGACAGTAAATGTAAGCCTGATTTTATGGACCTGCAGACTGTGTTGTTGTTTTGTATACTCAAATGAGCTTTACTCTGCTGTAGTGTTCACAGTTCTGAAACAGAAAATGTACCTGTATACTCAGAACATTCCCCTGGGTGCTCTTCATATCATCTTAAACATTGTTACCAAGTCATTGCCTATGGAGCAGCTCCAGAATGATACTTGATGACATCACAAGTTTGAGTTTTAGCACTCTAGATTTTGGATTTGGGAGAGAGACGTTCATGTTTACTAATATTTTTGGACTGTCTTAGACCATAGGAATAACAAATGAATTTTGAAATTGGGCATTAGGGTTGCAATGGTATGAGATTTTCACGGAAAAGATAACCATCTCAGAAAATATAGACTAGTTAATATAGTTTCATGGTATCAGAGTATGACAGAATTTATGGCATCAGTCAGAATGACCCTAAAAGGAATGAACTGGAAGTTATTTTTGGTCGGACAAACATTTTATTACTCTAACTGAAACTTGAAACCGTTTTGTTAATGGAAGTATCGTGTAAAAAGTCTCCCCTTTGAACAGTACTAAAATAAAGGGGAGATTCTCCGTCCAGTTGCATTTTTTTTTTAATATTGTAGATTAAGCAAATGTACACGGTATGATAACCATCTTTTATATCACATTATACCCTAAAACCAGTATATTGCTGCAGTCCTATAATGGGCATAATTCCCCTTTAAGCTTGGAAGGAGCCTCATGTAGTGTATCTGATTATGAGTGCAAGACAAAACCTGATGAAAACAAAGTTGTGTAACTGTTATTATTATGAGGCAAACCTTAAAATATCAGTAAAGTTAGTCTGTTACATTAACAAAATTTTGTTTTGGATAACTTTGCATTACACCTCACATGTCTGATACATACAGATGAATGCTTTTGCAAGTCTTTAATCACACAGCTTTGACTAAATAATAATTTGAGAGGGACAAAAAGTCAGCCTAGTTGTAATAATGTGAAATGACATTTTTTGGTCATCAGTTATCAGCAGGTTGGAAATGAACTTTTTTGCCCACCTGTCACTGTAGCTGGTGGATTCCAAAATCTCCCAGCCAATAGATGCTGGTGAGGTCAGCAAAGCTAGCAACCATTTGCATATTTTACCAGCACTTGGCTGGTGTCCAGTGCTGCTTTCCAACCCTGGTTATCAGTCATGGAATATAACTGGAAACTTCCCAAAGGGTACAAAAAGTTGGCAGGTTTTTTTTTTTGCAAGATGCTCAAAACATTTTTTACCCATGCAATAAATAAAAGGTAGTCCAATCTGGCAACACTGCACCTGTTGATGGAAAAAATAATAAGTGTGATACATTGTGAGCGTTATCCAAATTATTAATGTTTTGTTTATGTCAATAGCTTGTCTTTCACCTACAGTCTTCCTGCCATGTCTGCAAACAGCAGGGCTAACAGCTCTACAGGGCTCCTTGTTTACCAGTTTCAGAGGAAGCCATTAGCTGTCATTCATTCTTGTGCATTATGAAATTTCTGCATGGGGCTATGTATTACATCACACTGAACCATGAATCATGTAACAGTCTTGGTGTCAGCACTTGTGTGCATTGCAAAAGCAACAAGTACATATAAGAAAAAGAGGAAAAGAAAATGTAACTATAAAACATGAACTGCACTTGTTACCAGAGAGCTACGTGACAAATCACCTCTAAGTAAATGAAGCTGTATCTTAATTTTTTTTCAGTTTTCAGTAGAGAAATGTTGCACTGTGACCTAATTTTTACTACAACAGCTGACATTGTCATATTGCCAACTGCTATCTCTGTCTAAATCCTGTCATACGCTTTTTCCTTGTTTTACTTTTAAACAACTTTTATACCATATGCTTATTCATTTCCTGTCATGCCAATTTATCACACTCTCTCTGTCTTGCTGTGTTTGATATCAACACAAGGAATTTTGTCATGGGACGCTGACTGAGTGTAAGACAATAGAGTGAACAATAGTATGGTGGTTATCTTTAGGACAGCAGCGAGGCCCCTCTTTTTCACTGGCTTCCCTTCCCTCACTGCCACAGGAAGTCCTTTGAGTACGAGGATGCGGCGCGTCTAACGGCACAGCAAGGCACCCTGGGAGGCGAGGATAGACACTCGGGCCTTTACCATGCCTACTCTGACGACAACATTTACGAGGACATCGTTTGTAAGTTGAACTCCCTGTGTCATCTAAAGTGAGACATTGTGGAGCTAATTGTGAATGCACTTCTGTCTGGAGCTTTTGATCCTTACACTGACAGTCTGCTTGTCGTGTATTTCAAACTACTTAACTTCCCACCGGTTCTGTTTCAAAAGACAAAGACAGGAAGTCATAAAGACTGTCGGGTTCCTGTCATTGGTCGAATGTACAGTTCCAATTCTTAAATGCCCCATTTAGAGCTTGTTATATTACCATAACAGGGCCTGTTAAAGATGATGCAGAACAGGGAGCAGCGAACTAATCTGGAAAAATCATCGAAGAGCATTTGGCTAAAATTCAATCTTACAGTTTCTGGAATATTGTAACATTTTGAAAGTTATATTCAAGATGGGAAGAGACAGCACAACCGCACATTAAAGTGATTTATAATAAATCAGGACAGGTAGTAAAAAACACTGCCTCGTAGACGACTGCGTCTGCAGCAGACGTTGCACTTAAAGTAACCTTCAGTGGTAGAATTTAGACAAATGATGGTACTGCAGTAATATAATAAGTATCTAGCCGATCCACAGAAAATAAATTTGCAAGTACAAAACTATTTTGATGATCAGTTAATTACTTTAATCCTTTTTCAAGCAAAAATGCACCAAATATCTGGTTGCAGCTTCTCATGTGCTTTTCTTTGTTTTATCTGATATTAAATGGAACATCTGTGGGGGTTGGTTGAATAAAATAAGCAATTTTAATATATCACCTTGCAAAATTAAACACAGCGTCTTCTACTGTTTTCATATTTTATAGACAAAATGATTAATCAAGAAAATAATTGACAAATTCATTGATATGAAAATAATGTTAGTCACCGCCCTTTCTGTATCTATATTCATTAAGGTAGCCATGGTAATTATAAGGAATTATTTGTGTTGTTTTTATAGTAAGCATCTTCTGAAAGTTTTCGCTGATAAAACATCCAGTCAGCCCATCTTATCTTTCCCATCACTCTGTCTTCCCTCAGGTGACGTGACCAGAGATAACCCCTATGAGGATGTCAAGCTATCCCCCATGTGTCTTCCTATTGCAAGGCCAAAGGTAATGAAAGTATTTCTTTTCATTAGCTGTTGGCTTTATTAAGAGCCCCACCTAACCTGATATTCCAAGGGAGGAAGTATTGTAGTTTGATATCCTGTAATTATCCAAAACCAAGCAATGACTCCACACTTCTTGCCTTCCAGCTGCCTCCCAAACCCCAAACGTTGCAAGGCAATGCTGGCAAAGTGGAGATGAAGAAGTTCCCAGCATCAACAGCATCCAAATCCTCAACATTTGCAAATACTCCCAAACCAGCAACACCCCGACGTTCAAGCACGCAGAAAACACAGAGGATGCCTCAGGTATATGATACATGGATTGTGGTATTAGTCATTTTATTAGGATACCAGGGTTGACTGAGATGTTTTGTGTTTTGTTATATTGCCCTATGGTAGACAAACAAAGTGGTATGTGCTCTGCTGAATGGTGAATCATGTTGGAAAGAACAGAAGGAGGCGTGACTTGTTGAGCAGGAAGGAGAGGACACTGAAAGTAATAGATAGTGGTAGAGCAACATGCTTCATGGGATTTTAGACAGAACTCATGAATTCAATCAAACGACTCATGGCGGTGGGAAGAGCGTGGACAGGGACTAACTTTGACAATAAGGTACAGTAACAAAAAAAAGGCTTCTGGACATGTATCTGTAAAGCTTATGACTAGGAAAGGAGAGCTTTAAAACACATGTGACGCTTGTGCTTTGTGTACCAGCAGGTTTGACGAATGCCATTCAAGGCTATTTTTAGACCGTATTTTACATCCTTGGTGTTTGTTTTCCATTATCTAACTATTCTAAATAGTTTAGAATAAACAGCTGTGATAGTAATAATAAAACATAAGATTTAGTTATGTTATGCTGTCAGCAAACTCTTTTATATCACATCTTTGACAGAGATGTTAAAACAATGACATAATAACACCTCATGTATTTTTCTGCTTAACAACAGCACCATTATCTTAGTAGAGGCATTTTACTTTCTTTCTATACACTGTCATACAAGTTTGCCTCCTCAGCTGTAAGTACGTTTGTGTGTCCTCTTTAAAATAAGTTTTGGCTTCCTGTGTGTGCCTGTTTTTGTGTTGAGCCCAACTCTGCGGGCCTCAGTTGACTTGAGTCCACTACAAATACTGAACTATGTTCTCTCAGGCCACTAACAGAAGAATGCAGGAATGTAAGGTTTAAAAAATGCTGAAAATCTGTAATATAATTACGTACTTAGTGGCTGTTATATCATGATTCCCTGTAATCATGATTCTATAATGGCTGTGAAATTATGGGGCTGACGAGTACCTGTGTGTGTGTTCTGCTGCACAGTATGTCAACAAGATTGAGACCATCTTTGACGACAAGCGAGGGAGGAAGAGAGTAAAGAACCAGGGATTCTCAGTGCGAGGTAACACACACACACACACACACACACACACACACACACACACCCACATATATACATACACATAGACTGTCACAGATGCCTAAATGTCACTCACATCAACACTTCAATAAGATTAAGTTGAGCCTCGTGGTGGAAATACCCAGCTTTTGATGGTACACACGAGGCCAGCTGCAGCAGGCGAAGCCGCTGATTATGAAACAAAGGCTGACTGTCTGCATCTGATTATGGCTTCTCAAGTCTTTTCCATTCCTCTGCTTCTCCATAATCTCTCTCCCCCCTCTAATTCATATCAACAGAGGAGACCAGTGGGACAGAAAGTGACGCTGAGGACAACCCCAAAGGTAACACCACAGAGTTAATATGTCTGTAATGCCCCTTTATGTTTAGTCTGGATTTGAAGTTAAAGTTTAGAGGTACATCTTCTTGTATGAAGCAAGAAATCCTCATTTTGTCAGTCAGTATTTGTAATTAGTATAAACACAGGGCTGCATTGAAAAAAGATATATCTATAGCCCCTCTGCAGTATTTATTAGCTTCAGGGATGTTATTATCACTCTTAAGTGCTAGTTAATGTTGGCCATGTTAAATATATCTGTCCAATCAAGTGCCGTACAACCATAATGGGACCATAATGCACCTGATTATACATGATCGGGCTATCAAGACTATGGCTTAAACAGTTAGTCATTTATCAATCAAAAATGCCAAGCGCTCGCTTTTGCTGTGTATCTCTGTTAATAGTCTACAGCCATGCTAGCAGCTCTGTGAGGCTGTACTTGGGCACAGAGGTGCCTTGAGCTAAATGCTGTCGACATGCTAACAATGAAAATGATTACATACTGATTAGTGGTGTTGTTATACACTGGTTTTGACGACAACTCTATTTGAAAAATGAATATTGATATCATGTTAATATTACAGTGATGAAAGTATTCTGTAAATAATCCAGTGCCTCTTAAATTATTGCTGTCCGTTCTCACTTTGTCTTGCCATAGGCCAACTGGGTGCCTTTCACTATCCATTAAGTGGAATTGCTCTTTTTACATGATTTCGTACAGTTTGGTCACAGACTCTCTCTTCACCACTCCACCACATTTTGATTGTAATTCGTTTGCCAAAAAAGAGACACAGTGCACAATAAACAAAGTTCAAGATATTAGATACTATATAAGTTATAGATATTGCGATTATATCATTATTTTGAACTCCTGGCTACATTCATCGTGTAGTGATATCATGCCAAACCTAATACAGATGTTTACTAGGAAATATTACCCATGCTTACTTTAAACTTAAGTGTAGGGAGTTAGCATGCTAACATTTGCTCATTAGCAATAAGCAAGTATAGCTGAGGCTGGGAATATCTTGAGTTTTGCAGGTATTTGGCTATAAACCAAAGTATTGGACAGAATTAAACTTTGACCTGATGATGGCTCCAGATTCACCAAAGTTATTACATTTTATCTTCAGGGGAACATCTGTCTGCAGATTTAATGTAAATTCGTCTAATACAGTGTTTGTCAAGATGTATCTGTCTGGACCAAAGTGACAATAAAAAAAAAGACTGGAAAGGCCCATCCAAGCAACATCCTCTTTGTAAGAAGTAACAATGAGGTAATGGGAGATTTTAACTTTGAGAAACTCAAATAATACCCCAACTGTAAGATACAGGCTACCAGTTATCCATGACCATTGTTCACAACTATACTTATATTGGTATTTAAAATGCCTCATATTGCTCCAGTGTGCTGGATGGGATATGTCCCAGGACAAGCATTTAACATATAGTCTCATTGTCTGGTGTCCAGCAGGCTCCAGGAGATCAGTTTACATCCAGTCTACACTGAAACGTCGGCCAGCCTACCGCACCCTGGAGAGAGACCTGATCCAGCTGCAGCAGCAGCAGCTTTTCCAGATCTTCGTGGTGGTGTCGCTGAGAAAAGGCTCCCCAGGAAACACCTACTCCCCTGAAATCACTCAGCAGTTCCCCAAGATGGTTAGAGGAAGCTTTTAACAAAACCCTGCCCTTCTTTTAGGCAAAGGAAGTAACTGTGCTTTGATCATAATGCTTTGACTGAATGATGTTCTGTGTGATTTGATAATGTCATGTCCAAAATATAATCTTGTTTGGTAAAATTAAAGGAAGATGATTCCCATCATAAGTGATTAGGAATCATTTCAAAGGGATTTTCCCAGGTTTACATAAGTCAAGAGCTTTCATGAAAGCAAGTTGTTGATTTTTTTTTCTCCATACTAATTTTTATTGACATTTTAGCAACTTTTGCCCATTTTTAGAAAGGTTTTGTCCCAGGCACCTATACGGGAAGATAATGCAGAAATACTTGAGACAAGTAAACCTTGCATAAGTCATTCTTAATATCTCATACATAACTAAGATAGGTTCCAATAAATTATATTATTATGTAATTAAATAACCACTGATTGCACCTGAGTCCCCCTGAAACAAGCTAAAGGAAGTAATTTGGAGAACCGCTGCTGTAACTGGAGTCCCTGTGTTTCAGTTTGAGAAGTCATCCCGGCTCTCCAGAGAGGCTGAGGATCAGCTGAGGGTCATCCCCAAGTTCTGCTTTCCTGACTCAAACGACTGGAAGCCGTCTGCACACATGCCAAGGTCAGCCCATGCACTACAGTAATATTTTAACTAGCATGATAGATGTATACAGTAGTAACTTCATGCCAAAGGCTAGGAACATGGCACAATGGTAACATGATACTGTTTTCTATTTTTCATCTGTCATCATTTCCTTTATGTTGGTGTTCTCTTTTGTTGGCAATATACACACAGCTTTCATGTGCTCTAATAAATGTTGTCCAACTTTTCTTTCCTCTATAGTAGTTAGCAAAGTTCTGGCACCTTAATTATCAGTTGTATTATGTTTAATACCCCCATTTCCCCTTTTCCTATTTATATCTTGAGCTGTTACCCATAAATTGCTGCTGCAACAACTCATATTCCCCACAGGGATAATTAAAATTTCAACTGATCTAATTAAATCTCTGTGTGCTAAGGGGCATTGGGCATTCTTCTTCTTTCTTTTTTCTCTACTACCGGATATTGTTCATTGTTTTAATGTGGGTTATGATCTCAACTTACACTGCTTCCCTGTCTTTAAAACACTTAATCTGAGGTAGTGCAATAAACACACACATAGGCACACCTGTCCATTTACCTAGTTTCTGTATGCTGTGCCTTTATCTATGTAAATTAAACAGTCGTGATCTACAGAGACGGTATTTTTTTGTTGTTTGTTTTGCTTTTATAAATGAAGTAATTCCCTACAGACATTTTCCAATCTCTTTTTTCCACTGTTTAAACAAGGAATTACAGCGTTTTTGAGATTATGATCATATGTTTCTTTCAGCAGTTAAAGTCAAATGATATCAATTGAATAACATCTCCTGTGTGTGGTTGTCTTCAATGTTTACAGTGAGACCTTCTCCTTTGTCCTGACCGGAGAGGACGGCAGCCGCTGGTTTTGTTACTGCCGTAAGATCTTGGTGAGTTTTCTTGCGTTAACATTTACATCTGAATCATTCACTCGAGCGCTTATGTGTTTGTGTGTGTGTGTGTGTGTGTGTGTGTGTGTGTGTGTGGTGACATGGCAGCCGGCCACATGCTTACTCAACATCTCTGAGGAGATGTGAATCAGTACATGTGAATCACAGACCATAAACCACTTCTGAATCGATGACAGAGAGCAAGAAGAATTTCATCATTTCCCCCTCTCTTTTGCCTCACAAGGAGAGCAGCTTTTAGGTCTTTATAAGACACTTTTCAAAACATGCTTTTTAAGGGCTGAAATGATGTGGTATGTCTGCCTTTTCTATTTTGTGTGTGTTCATTTCTATTATTGTGAGCATGGTTATCTTGTTAAGCTCTCCTGAACTATGTTTTGTTCATTCTGTATTTGGTGTTGACAGTTGGGCCCAACATAACATGAAGAGTTTTATGTTTTATTTTTGGGTAGATAAGACAACCACTACAATCATAAAACTTTAGACTTTAGACTCTTGATTTATTTGATTCTTCCTATCTACAAAGTTGTCACTAAAAATACTAGTAAATACATTTAAAGGGATCATG
Source organism: Epinephelus moara (assembly GCF_006386435.1). Lineage (NCBI taxonomy): Eukaryota > Metazoa > Chordata > Actinopteri > Perciformes > Serranidae > Epinephelus > Epinephelus moara. Next base: position 12,145,620 of record NC_065521.1, on the reverse strand, counting down.
TGCTCTTTTTGAGAACCTGATTATACTGCCTATGTAAATGTTTGATGTTTTTTTTTTTTTTTGGCATATGTAGCTCTGTTGTTACCCACTTTATGACATGAAACTGTATGTGTCTTTAAGCCCATTGGAAAAGGGAAGAGGCTTCCTGAGGTGCACTGTGTTGTCAGCAAACTAGGCTGTTTCAACCTCTTTGCGAAGGTAAGGCAACTATACAGTGCATCTGCTCTCTTGTTTCTGCCGATAGAAGCCTTCATAGGGAGATGAAAGGACCTGGATTTGCTAAAGTTCAGTGGGAATCCTCTTCAAGTGTGTGAAAGCTGCTGTCATAAAACTCCTTGTGTGTATTAGGATGGAATGAGGCTACTCTAAAAGATAATTTTGAGTAATCCCTGGGTGTGTTTTTCAAAAAAAGGAATTATATGCATGCATCTGCGTCACACCCATTTTCCAGTTGGCCGTGTGAAATTTACAAACAGCAAGTGAGAATGTGGCCAGGAGGAAAACTTCATTTACATGCAGAGCTGCATCTTGGCTCTGTTCTATTGTTTACACTTTAATCAACACAAGTTTTTTCAGGACACAGTAATTTTTGGTATCTCTGTCCGTCCAGATTTTGGAGGAGGTGGAGAGGCGCAGGGAGATTTCCCCAGCACTGGTTTATCCTTTTATGCGTAGCGTGATGGAGGCCCCTTTTCCAGCCCCTGGACGCACAGTCACCGTCAAGAGCTTCCTCCCTGGCTCTGGGAATGAGGTAACCCTGAAACCAAAGGAGGAAATGTTAATTAGTAGTTTTGTTCCTCCTAACCACTCCTCTCTGCAGACTCAGAATGACTCAGAAGGGGAGGTTATCGGCACACAATAGGCACAGCTATTTCAGCTTTAAGAGGTTCATGTTGGGACAGCTATGTATATTATAACAATCAACAATATCAATTTAGTCATTACTATTTGCAGACTCAAAAGAAGTGAAGTCATGACCCCTTCCAAATCACTACATTTTCTCTTTCAACAGATAGTGGCTCTTAAATTTGGGTTGACATCATTGGGTAAAAATCCCATAATAACCTCTGAGCATGTTGCAGTTCAAATGGTCTGAGAGAACACCAGAATTATGCACCTTTGCTTGACTCTGTTTTCAGGCTTTAGAAAAATCTAGCCTGTGATGTGAGCCAATCACAGGCCAGCTGTCAATCATGTCAGTCACTGCTCATTAACTGCAGCCAAACTGTCAAACTAGGCAGCACTGATCAAATATGAATCAAGATTCTGTTACTGCATTGTCTATTTCTCACCTCAGATCTTTTCAGAATCATATTTAAGTTTACTCTTTAGCTGTATATTGAGAAAGTTTGTGACCGGACTGCCATGTTTAAAACAGTCAAGCCAAAGCGACGCATCGCTCTCCGGCCAGGCACTCAGCCAACAGTCAGTGTGGATCAGCTAGTGTAAACAGCTACAAGTTATACCACTGTATTTATTTACACTCAGCCTGACTCTGTGTGTTCTTGTCGCATTCCCAGGTACTGACTTTGTGTCGACCAGTGGACTCTAGACTGGAGCACGTGGACTTTGACAGTCTGCTGCAGTGTCTCAGTGTGGGGAATCTCCTGCAGGTGTTTGCCTCCCTTCTGCTTGAGAGGAGGGTCATCTTCGTTGCTGACAAACTCAGGTATTGCTGTGGTATCACAAAACACTGCAAGACCACTTAACCATGGGTATATATAAAGGTGATATACAGCAGCATTTCAAAAATAGTGGGATCAGCAATTTTATTAAATTAGACTCCACCTGGATGTGTGCCAGCTATTGCTGATGCTTGATTACATCATACAGACTCAGCGTCAGTGTCATTTATCTGTGTGTACCTTGGCCTCAGTGCTAAGCCATGGCAAAGTTCCAATTGCAAGTCAAGGCATGTTTATTTGTACAGGCCAGTATCACTTGCAGTGTCTCAGTGGGCTCTACAGGGCCACAACAGCAACCATCCCAAGCTGGTTGTTACTTGGTAGGATAATTCTCAGTAGAATAATTAACTTCAAATTGTGTCTGTATTTATCATAATGACAGAATAAAAACATATAAACAACAATTATATAAAATGTGAGTCATGTTAACTGTCATATATACATAAAATGCAGGCTACAGGAAAAGTATTTCCTTTTTGCATATCTGCCAACATTTACGCTGATTCGGGGCGACCTCTAGTTCACCTGCATGTCATCCCTCTCTCTCTCACCTTTCCTGTCTATCTACAGCTCTCCTATCATTGAAGGCAAATTGCGTAAAAAATAATGTTTAAAAACAAAGATATATGCTGATACTTACAACAAGCCAATACCAGCAATGTTAAATGCTATGCTTTGATTGAGAATTAAAAGGTTGTGATGGAGTCAGCAGCATGTTAAGGCAGTTTCTATGTTACAACAGAGCGATATAAAACAGATTAAAAAGGGTATCAGAAATAGAATTATCTAGCAGTTGATTCAATATTAAGTGATAGCAGATAGGATTCAGGGTATGCTTTTTGCTGAGTATAGTAACAGTAGTTTTTAAAGGGACAAGGTGTGTCATCAGTAATGGCAGTAGCAGATACTGCACAGAGTATTTGCATAGATCAGTTGCCTCCTGGGAGAATTATTTACTACACAAGAGCTGTTTGCTGAAAGCTCTTACAGTTGGTCACTTTGAAAATGTGCTGGAAAAGATGAATAATAGCGTGACCACACTATTTTCAGGGAGCTTTGATTGATATCCTTGTGTCATATGATCTGTGTGAGAACTGAGTAGTGTTTTGTCTATAATCTTTTCACTCCCCTCTGTTCACTGTAGCGTGCTGTCTCGGTGTAGCCATGCAGTGCTGGCGCTGCTGTACCCCTTCACCTGGCAGCATACCTTTGTGCCTGTGCTACCGGCCAGCATGCTGGACATCAGCTGCTCCCCCACCCCGTTCCTTATTGGGGTGTTGGCACCCTGCCTGCCAGAGGTGCTGGAGCTGCCCATCGAGGAGGTTGGTCAGAATTCTGTTTAAATGTTTTAAAATCATTGTCTAATTTGCAGTTTAAATAGACTGGTTCATCTAGAACCAGACATAGAATTCCTGGAAAAGATATACAATTTTAAAAAACTGTTTTCCAGGCTTAGAGATGGTTTAGATTTAACTCAATGTTTTGGAAAAGTGTTGAATACACATTGGTGTGACTATTTTTTTAAAAAAAAATATGCTCATAAAAATCCCAGAACATGTCAAATGTTATGTAAAATATGTTCCTTGTAGTGCTTTTTTTAAAATCTAGTGCTGTGCTGCTGTTTAAATGCCACTAGTATCACATGATAACCATGGACCAGACCAGCATTGTGTCATTACCAAGGCTGTACCTCCTTTTAGGGGAACGAAACGCGCTGTCATGTCAGGAGAGATATAGGAAAATGCAAAAAAGCTGATGTGTAGCAACTTAATCAAGTATGATGCTAAATGTTTTAAACTGTGTGGACCTTGAACTAATGACTAAGGTGAAATCTGGACCCTGTGGCTGGACCAGTTGGGACCCCCTGGTCTAAATGATGCTGGTGACAGTTACTACGGATGGATAGCTAAGGCTAGCTTGAGTGAGGGGCCGCTGCAGTCATACAGTGTAGCAGCATCAGACTGTCTTCTCGATCTCAATCTCAACTAGATTTAACAGGTGACCATTAACAGGTTGGTTATTTACAGACAGTACTTAGCATAGTGATACCTGGTCATTCAACCAAATATACTGATTTGATTGCATCACCAGGTGTTGTGATCCGAACATAGACCCTTATTTATTAATGTATCACAAATGCTCAGGTTCAGGCAAGGTAGCAAAACAATTTTTAGACTCTATATTGTCTTCACTTTTCTTTCCCCCAAAATGGGCGTGGCTTTGACCTTTTGTAAATTACCCGTATGTGCAGGTCTGGTCTATTGGCATATGCAGCTCATTGGCAGTGGGAATGTGAGCGAGTTAAGTTAGCAAGCGCTAGCAGTTTGCATATCAGCAAATGCCTGGGAAGTGCATGTCCAATGATATATGTCCTATCCTATATATCCTATTTTAAACTACTTAAAGTCATGGGAATGTGGTAAGGGAATGTGGTAAGATATTATGGAAAAGTTTTGAAAGTTCATTGATAGAAATGTGTGGGATTCTTGGTATAATGGTTTAAGTACCATCTTTTGGCTCTATATATTTAAAACATATTGTGAATGAATCACAACAGGAGTAGTAAGGGCTGCATGGTAGCTTCCACTGTGTCTCGGGAGTGGTGGAGGAACACCCTGAAGAAACTGTTGCTCAGGCTCACTCCACCTTATTATAACTCGTTGCGAAATAGTCAACTCCTCCAGTCTGTAACTGTCTCTCTTTCTTCTTGCTGTCTTCCCAGGTGCTCATAGTGGATCTGTGTGCAGACAAGTTTGTCGTTCAGGTGTGTACACATAGCACTGTATAAAGGGAATGATAGGTGTGGTCCCACTGGGGAAAGATGGCTTTGCCTACACTTGTCCCTTGCAGAATGTTTTGAGGGTGACAGAGACAAAAAACTGTAACACCCACAAGCGCTGCAGAGATAAAACTATACAGGATGTAAGCCCAGACCTGAATTGTGTCATGGCGCAAACAGGAAGGCTGTTTAGCTGCTAATTCAGAGCCGAGGTTTGTCAGTCAAAACTAATCACTCTGTCTGTTCAATTAATGATAAACTTGTTTGTTTTGTTGTGTTCATATTTGTGTCTGTTTTAATTTGACATTTAATTTAGTGAGCTTAATCTTTGTTCAGGCGCAGTCTCTTTCTCTATTAACTACAAGCTAATGGGATGTGCAGTGATTGACTTGCCATTCAAACATTAACTGCCTTTAGTGCATAACAGCATTAGGTCTTTATTTTTTTATACCACCAGATTTAAAACTCATTTGTGTATCACAGCACAAAACGTCATTCAAAAACCAAATAAAATGTATAGCTGTTCATTCATCAGAACAAATTGGCCAAACATGATCAGAACACAGGGAACACATTTCCACTGAGGCCAAAAACATCAGAAAAATATGTTGCAACAGTGTGCAGGACAGTTGAGATGTGTTTGTAAATGGCATCATGTGACTGTTGTTGACTTTTCCTGTGACGTGTGACAGCTGGGCGATGAAGACTGCATCCTGCCCAGTAAACTGCAGGCAGCGTTGCAGCAGATCCTGGAGGAGAGGGAAGACATCCTGAGACAGGAGGATGGAGACAGTAGTGGAGGTTGGTATATTACAGAGATTACATGCTCCAAACAATGTTCAACAATGCATCACTTTTTTCTGTTTGTTTATAATGATAGTAGCTTGCAATTGACAGCTGCACTACAGACCTGGACCTCTGATGACCTACTGACTGCTGCCAAGTCTTTAGTTTATTCTGTTTTTTTAAACTGGGCAGTTGAAACTGTAGTCAGATGGTAACTGATGACCTATTTAGGTGGTTTAGTTAACCCTTTTATCTTCATCCAACGTGTGGCTTGTTCAGGTCAGCAGGCTGACCTGAGCTCTCTGGTGTCGGAGGGTTTTGCACGGTTCTTCGTGGAGCTGGTGGGCCACTATCCTCTCCACATGGTCGAGTCCTCCAATGGCAGCCGGGAGCTCCAGCGAGACAGTTTTCGAAAATCACACCCTTCCCGTGGAGTCCGCCAGTTCCTACAGCTCTTCATGGACACTCAGATGTTTGCCGGCTTCATTCAGGACAAAGAGCTGCGCAAGGGAGGAGGAAGAGGTAAAACTGTGTTGATGCAGCAGACCAATAGTCATAAGGGTTCAGTCTTTAAAAAAAAAAACATTAAGACTTATAAATAGCTAATTATCTTGTCCAAGATTAACTATTCTCTCTGTATTCAATAAGGGTCACTTATGAGATCTTAAAAGATTAAAAAAAAATATTTACACTCAGTTCTGACAGAATAATTACTTTTTTATAATGATGAAATCAATAGGAAGAAAAATAAACATTCACTGGTACTTTTCCTTCAAGTCAATATGAGGATTAAACTTTATACATGAATCTTTGATACCTTCAGATTTCAATGCTACTTAAAGACTTAAAGAGCATTAATATAGCAGCACAACACAAATTGCTATGTAAAGATATAGTGGAGTAATGGCGTCCTGAGCAGAGAATGAAGTCACACTACCTCTGTGTTGTAATCTGTGTGTTGCTGTGAAAGCTGTGCTGGCCATGCATGCGAGTCCCTGTGTGTGTATCCCAAACAGCTAGCTAATCGCTGCTGCTCTGCATTACGCTAATAATGCGTCTTTCACTGATATTGGGACAGTGTTGAAAGCATAGCGCCCACCTTTCATTTTCCCCCCAGGTAACAATGTAAGCTCTGTCAGCACTGTTGCCATTGTTAGCGCCGTTTACTGAGTTGGCACTGTTGGCCTCTAGTCACTGGCTCAGCCACCTCCATGTTGAGAACCATGTGCAGACAATCCTGCCCCAGACTCTGAATCATACATATGCTCTGAATGTCGCATACAGCTCCTTTAAAGATATATTATCTGGGAATTGTCAGTTACTGTTGGTAAACAGTATCACAAAGGAATAGTGAAAGCCAACCCAAGCTTTGTTCGCTTGGTGTTTCGCTTTGCTATATGCTTTTTGTTTTGCAATTTTCATAGCTTCCACTTGGATGTGTGCAGTTTACAGTCTGGCATCTGGTCAGTTAATTTTTATGAAGTCATGACCTCACCTGCACACTGTGCCCAAGAATGTCTTGAACATAGAGAAGAAGAAAATAGAAGAATACAAGAAACTACAGGCAGAGGGTAGAGTCTCTGCAGATAAATACACTGCTGCACACTTCTAGTAGGTCATAAGTGATGCTTGAGAGGGATTACTTTTAGAAGTGTATATATTGTTTTTTAGGAAAATCCTGCATAGTATATCTTTAAGATTTCGCTAACATTTAATATTCCAACAATGCTTTGCTAACACATACAGCAAAAGAACTAAACAAAACAAAATTAGCCAGTGTCCATCTTGACTTGAACTCAGTCTGCTTGTAAAATCTGTGTTTGAGATTTGAAGGGTGGCACTGATGCACTCTGATGTTTGTGAAGATAATACCATGCTAAGATTTCACATAAAACTAAAGTAAAGAGTAAAGATGCCAGAGCTTTTCACAAAATAATCTGATGATCGTTTTTTAAATGATTAAGTTGCACTGTTTAATCAATCATACCAAATCAGACATGTGACTTTAGTTGAAGGAAGGTATTTAAGTTAAACTCTGGTATTTTCCAACCTGGACCCTATATTCTCAGGTTTTTGGACTAATGGTAACAATTTTTAAATTGGTCCAGTAATGAGAGTGTGCTGCAGCAGTAAAACAGGCTGCAATGCCATCCCTACAGACAATTGTGCACCATCAATTCACCTGCACTAAAAGTGCTTATTTTTGCCACTGACAGGCTCACATTATCAGATATAGACAGGCAGACAACATTACAGAAAGGAACCTACAGAGAAATGTAAAGTTTTTCCTTACCTTTCACTTGATCCAGTCTGTTTATTACCGTGTGTAACCAAGCCTCACTCAAGGAGAAATCTTGTTCTCACGAGAGAGGTAACTTGTTGCAGGAAGACAAAGGTGGAAACATTAGTGAGAATTGGAGAGAGGAGTGTCAGGAACAGTTTTCTTGTGTTGGAGTACAGAGTGCAAAGCTCGGTGTTTTCTAAAAGATTCTCAATGTCATGGATGAATATTTAGCTCATTTTGACAACGTGGAAATGTCAGCGAGATTTCAGGACGAGTGAAGGGTTTTATTTCTCTACTGATCTTGTCCTCATGTTGTCAGACACTTAAAATGGCAATCTGAGCCTGTCAGAGGCAGAAACAGGAACTTTAAGTGGACAAAAATCGACAGTGCACAGTTGCCTGTTGATGCTGTCTCTTTCAATACTGGACCAATTTCAAAAATTGTTGTCTCCATTGGTCACTTACACACAACAACATAGGAAAATAAGGTTGAAAAATATTTTTTTATTTTTTATTTTTATATTCGTTTCTCTTCAACAGCATGCACTGACCTAAAAACAATAAATTTGAAATACCAGATCAATGAAAACATGAAAAATTTGAAGAGAATCTAAACGGTTATTTAAAGTTAGATATTTTATTCTGAACACTTTCTGTCTCGGTGGCTCAACACTCCCTATTATCTCCCAGGTCTCTTTGAGGTCAGAGTGGCTGAGTATCTGGATTCGTACCCTGAGCCAGAGCCAAGTGGTGTGAACAAATTTCTCAAAGGCCTGGGTAAGTGTTGCTCTGTCATTAAGTGTTCACTTTCAAAGGTCTTTCAACAGCTAATTGTTGTTCTTTTTGGTTTTCTTTTTTAGGAAGCAAGATGAAGCTCCTTCAAATGAAATGAAAACAGACCGACACAGTGGCTCTGAAATGAAAGACTTTGTAATTACTAACAGAACACTTGTTGCTGCTGGACTTGCTGAGGAGTTTTTTATATAAGATGTGAATGGGACGGTCGAGAGTTTGGGTATCAGAGGACCAGGTTCATCTCATAGCCATGTATGCATGTCTGAGAGCAGTGCACTTTTTAATGGACGAAAACTGGAAAACATTAATGAAACATTGTGAACAAGGCAATATGTCTATGGAAAAAAATACATTCCAGCTACTTAACCTCAGTTATCAACCTGAACATGTGTGGTTGTAACTTTTTTCTCTCGGACTTGAAACTTGTTTACTTAACATACATTCTACTCTGCTACACAGTAAATGCAACTTTATTGTTAAACTTAAATCTTGTAAGTACTTTACAATTGAAAATAATCTGTTTGGTTCCAACCTGATGCATGTTCGTATACGTTTTATTGTAAAATTCCATTATCCACGTTGCATTCCCTTCAGCACAATCTGTACATAAACATTTTGTTTACCGTTTCTTTTTGTTTGCATTTCAGGTCAAGTAGGTTTATTTACTCTGATCAGAGCATTTCAAAGTGTTAAGACTCCAGGTTAAACCTCATCAACATTAATATTTACATTTTTTGTTCTGTCCTTGACTTTCTCCTCGTTAATGGGAGTTGTAAATATTTTTTTTTTTTTTTTTACATTTTGCACAATGTTGAGAACCAGTGTACAGTATCTGGAATATTTTTGTATTAAAGCATGATGTGTCCGACATTAAAAAAATGGGTTCTTAAGGACAGCGTCTAATGAGTGACTGTGCAATTAAAACTGGGCTGTACAGTAACCCTGCACAACTATGACACTCGTGATCAGGCATTTGTGTAGGAGACCATGAATATGGTGTCCCCGAAAGCTCAGCGCACTGCAAATTAAAGGTAGGATCTGGAGGATTTTCAAACAAAACAAAATATAGACATATACAAATTAAATCCTGCTTAATCATCACCTATGGGCTTCTACTCGTGTGGTGGTGACTCTGTTTGCAGAGCTCCTGCCCTTTAACTGTATTTTGATGTTTTTGTGAGCTCGGACCGCTTCTCGGCGGAGATTTCCCCAGCCAATGAGAGAGCATAGGTGCCGTGTCCGAGCGTGCACCAGCGCGAGCCTTGCATGAACCTCTTCTGTGAAGCCTTCTTCCGTACCTCCGGGCTCCATACACCCGGGAGAGTTGAGCCTGATAGGAGGAGCCGAATTTGAATGTGTGTTTACAAACAGCAACTGGAAAATCCTCCAGACCCTACCTTTAAGAAAACATACAAATAGACAAAACACAAGCAAATTAGGAAAACATCTTCACCAATTTTACAACAGAATTTAGGGAAAAATAATAATATAATAATAAGAAACGTACATCACAACGTAACGTAACACTAGCTAAAAGTACTTTTTCCTTTTCCCTCTGTACTCTTGTGATAGACAGTTAGCCTTCCAACAAGCCTGGGCAAATTTATCCTTCTGAGCTGAAGGCAAAAATATTTTTCAAAATGAATGTATTAAGTCATTTTGACCTGCTAAAACACTTACATATAACATTTTTCTGCTGTAAAACTATTTTAAGTGTTACTGACCCTATGAATCATAGAGTGTATAAAGGATCACAGGATTTCTACTAAATTTCCCATCATGCTTTTCCACTTAAGGCACCGGAACAGAAGCCCTTTGCGTGATGTAACTCTGATTCCCATTTAGTAGCACATTACTTAAACTGCCTCTTCAGCAGGTACCTCTGACCTCATCCCATTTGTTATGTCCAATTCATACGATTAGGGGCCTGAAACCAAGAAAGGGAGTCACCAGAATAATTAAGTTTGAAAATAATGTCTGCACAGAGGAGCCAATCCTCTAGAGGACTGGTGTATTGATTGAATGACACACCCTGAGAGAGCAGGGATAAAGACTGGCAGAACAGGTTCTTCTTAAAAGTGACTTTTTTTTTTCCCACCCTCTGCTTAGCCTCTCAGGCACAACTTCCTCTTTTGCTGCACACATCTCTCTCACTTCCCATACCAAGATCCTAAATCCAAAACATGGCCCTAACCCTAACCAGCACCAACCAAAATACTACCATTTAAATGGTTGGGCTTGTTGGAATGGTACACAGGGGTAAGCTCAGCCTGAGGGGCAGACTTAACGTGAATTACACACCCTTCCTCTGAAGCACTATGAGACACTAAAAACACACGAGTGTCCAAGCAACATCATATAAGCATGTCACCACTGTGACCACATGGGGGCACTGTCGCCATGTGCTTCCACTGGCAGGAAACAACCTGCAGAGGTGAGTTTTCAGTTTTAAGGGTAAATCTGGTGAATGTGGATAAATCTGCTGCTTCTACTTCTGCTTCTGCTTTAGTAATTTCTGCTCACAGACTGCACTTCCCAGCTGTTTTAGTAAATTGTTTAGCCTTTAAAGATATTTATTTATTTTTTATTTATTTATCTTTGTTTAAGATTTACAACCTCAGTAGGAATCAATGGGTTTGGGACTGTGAGCTACATACAGGCTGGAGAGATAGTGAGATCTGTTTCTCAGCAGCCATTGTGGCCTGTCATAGCAGGAAAAGCACAGGGGTAATTGATAACATTAAAAACGACTGTGTTCTGTTTAGTTGAGCTAGTTTCAGGGTCATGCTATTGTGCATGCTGGCTCAGTGGCACGGCTCGCTAGGTCACTTGATGGAACTGAGGCCGCATTAATTTAATTTGCTTTACTTGTGTTTTTCCTGCTACTCGAAATGTCTACCGGGAAAATGGCTTTGGTCTTTTCATAGGTTTTGTGGACGAGAACAAAAACATAGAATACTGTCAGACTGAGGATGTCACATTGGTTTGATGCAAATGTGTCTGCCAAGGCTGTCCCTTTAGAGACAGTTTCATTTCACTGTCACTAATGATGACTGTAACCTGCCTTTAAGAGAGATTAAATCATGTACACAAGCCCTGATGATTTACTAATGGCAGCTCAAATCAAGGCCAATAAATTAAAAAATTGTCATAATGTCTGACAAATAAAAAAATAGAGTGTTACAACAATTTCAACACTGATCTTGTAAAGTGTGTAGGCCTACAGTTACTTTAGTTTTAGAGCCTGTTCATGTCTCACAGAATGTGACTGCTTCACATTTTTGAGGTAGAAACAGGCAGAACTCCCCGTGATATGCTACAGACACTGTTACACTCATGGTATTTAACTTTGAGAAGACCAGAAGCTGTGACTTTCCATTTTTATAGAAATTCAGAGAATGTTTTTAGACAGACAAAAACTAGCAATGGCCAGTGGTGCCCCCAGAAATTCTTCATAGGGGTGGCCAAATAAGGCCACTGAAAATCTTGGGGTGGCACGCCAAAAGCAAAAGCTATAACTGAATGTCAAGTATGCAATCATGCTGTTTATGTAGGCTAGTTGAAAACTATGTCAATGTGAGAGTTAGGGAATCACAACTGATATACTTTGGTTTCTTATTTTACTGTTAACATTACTAATTATCTGATGTGCACAAACTAACACCGGTACACTCAACATTTTAAGTTGCACAATAATCCTGTTTTAATGTGTTATGTATCTGCATCTATACAGATTCATTGTTCTTCAAATAGGCTGGTTGTTCTTTTCTTCAAAAAGACAGATATTCAGCCTTAATTTAAACAAGTACAATGATTGTAAGGAACATAACATTATCTGGGAACAAGCCTTCTCAAGTTTAGGGGAGACTCATGGGTACCCACACATTTACATTCAGATATCTTGAGATGAGAGTTTAAGGGACCCTTTTGAAAACAGTCATGCCAGTTGTTCCCTTGCCAACATTTAGCCTAACTTTAGAACATTATTCAAGCCCCTTGTCCTGTCAAACTAACATGACATGATTGGTACCAATGGATGCCTTAGGTTTTCTTGTTTCACAGATAACACGACCAGTATGTAGGATTTAGTGGCATCTAGCGAGATTGCAGAACTAAAATTCTCCTGTGTGCCAAGCCTGTGGGAAAACTCCAGTGGCTGACGCAAAAACACAATCACGCAAACGGCCCTTTAGTGCACTGGTTCCCAACGTGGGGGTTCTGAGGCCCACTGGGAGTCACCAAAGCCGCACAAGGGGTCACGAGTCCTTCTCTAATCTAAGGGGTGCAAGAAAAAAAATTCAAAAATATATATAGTAGTCCTATATTTCAGCATTTTAGTCATCGCTGATTATTTGAAAAAAAAACCCAAAAAACTAAATTTTTAAGGTTTTGATTATTGTTCGAGATATAAAATACAAAGAAATCTCACAGGGCACAGTGAAGACCTGAAGACAAGCTATATTCACAGAACCTTCACTCTGCTAAACAGCCTCATCCTGCATTAGAAAAGCACACAATTAAAACAACCAAAGAGCTAAGCAAAATGAAGAGGAAATCACTGATTTTCTCAAAAGGAAGCCTTTTAAGTATGTATGATTGAAAATAAAAGAACATATTAAAAAAAAAAGTATATAGAAGTATAGAAAAAGTATAAATGTTCCCACAAATAACAGAAAAACTCATCTCTGAATGTAATAATTGCAGGAAATTATTGCTCAAAACTTGTCATAATTAGTCATTTTACATAACATTTGCAGCTGGGAATTTGAATTTGAATCTTATTAGCACACAAGATGTGATTAAGAACAGGAGAGGTAAGACACCCAAAGGGGCTCATGGTGAAAACCTCCCCTCTAGAATTTCATATCTTTTCTATTACAAATAATTTTTTATCTCCTAAACATGACAAAACAATAAGATGTAATAATCATAAATGAAACTGACACATACACATAAAACATAAACATAACTAATAGACCGTTTCAAAGTGGACAACATAAACATTCTAAATGGGTCCCTTTGTATTTCCTGTTTGAATGTATGTTAATGCAGAAGCTGACAGGAAGTAAACAGGGACCAAAGTTGTTGCCCTAGCAACAGAATAGCAATGAAACGGTCCATACATGAACTATAGCACAGGGTTTTTTTCCCATTAGATTTAAATGAGGGTGATAATGGACAGGTTGTATTTGGGTCAGTTGTAAAGTTTATTATTTGTTCTGTACTGTTATTGTTGGAATGTTATTTATGGAATATCCATAAAATATGTCAATGTGAAATGGGCCATGTGGTGATGTAGATAGCTAGCAAGTTTACTAATGGGTAAAGGGTTAGAGGTTTGAAGGAAGCAATTAATAATAGAAATTTTTTACAATAAAGAATGGATAGAAAGAGATTAATGTAAAACCCTCACAGCACGCTCAATCAAGCTGCATCCCACATGGTAACAGCTGGCTACAAGAACCAGTGGGAGGTGTAAACAAGTGGTGAACTGTGTTATTTGCTTTAGGCTACTATCTGCTGGTTAACTGCAATATCATAAAAATACAAGATAAATTCACTCCAGTACATGGGTGGATTACTGAACAGGCCTACCGGGCACAGGCCTCAGGGTCCAAAGTGTCAGGGGGCCCCTGGCCTTCACTTGCAAAATGTCATTAAAATTAGCACGTAGTGACCAGGAAGAGACTCAGAATTACCACAAAGACACAAAAAGACCACAAAGAGATTCAAAGGCCCTGCAAAGAGACACAAAACAACTACAAACATGGGCAAACAACCACAAACAGACACAAAATCACAAAAACATGCATTATGACTACAAAGTGATCTAGTCTGTGTGTTTTGCTCCAATGTAGGAGAGGTGGTGGGGCCCTTTGCATATCTGTGCCCAGGGGGCTATTGTCTCATGATCCACCCATGCTCCAGTTGTGTAATCAAAAGCTGAGATGAAAGGCTCAGTCAGTGCAGTACTGTGGGCTGCATATGTGATGGGAGAATGCACTGTGCATACAGAGCGTTGTAATTTTACTGAATTCATATATTAGCCTATATTTTGTTGATAATACTTCTACATAAATAGGATTTTAAATGCAGGACTTTTACTTACTAGCTATAGTGGTACTTTTACTAGGGTAAAGACAATCCACTATGGATTATTCATTTTTCTGTTTCTACCCACTTGGGCTGCAAATATCACTTTATCACCTACAGATGGTCCACATTGTTGTTGCTCAGACTTTCACCAGCTATACTGAAAGGTCTTGAAGCCCTCTAGCACTGCAGCAGATTTTCAACAACTGTTTGAATGGATCTAAGGACAGTGGATGACTTAACAGCCTCACACATAAAGTGTGTTCCTGAGAAAAAAACCTCATGGATCTGTTTTCTGTATTATCGAATGCATGTTTTCTTCAGTAAAATCCACCAAACAAATAGTATGCAGTAATTAATCCTCGCTACAATAAGGAAGACTATAGATAAGATGAAAATGTGATCATATGATAATAGAATTCAACAATAAAGACAGAAAACTTACACTGTCAGTAGTCATGCTGAGATCAGAGACACAAGAAGTGAGAACCTGGTCAGTCAGAGCACACCTGAACACACACCTGGAGTCACTTCATCTAATCAGGGGTGTCATGCTGGGAGCACAATGTCTCTTGGGCCTCTGGGGACAGCGTTCCCCCGGCAGCACAGAGGGAATTCACACCAGAGCTTTGTATGGAGGGACATCCACCTACAGCATATGCATATGTATAGCACAGTGCATCATCGAGTCATTCACTGTAGGGCCTCTGAGCAGAGCCTGCTGGTTGGATCTCACTTCAGATCCAGATTCAGAGTCAGTCACACAATGGTCTCACAGGGTTTTACAATCTGAGCAACATATATTATTTTTTAATTTTTCAACCTTCTATCTGGATAAGGATAAAGTGAACAAAAAAAAAACTTTATTGAAATAACAGAGAAAAATAGGGATCCCTTTACTGCCAGACATGCAGTGGTATAATTACAACATTTATCAAAAGTATGTAATATTATGAAAGTAAAGAATTTATTATTTTGAGTAAATATTAGTTTGAGTTTTCAGGTGAAAGTTAATGGTGTGACGAACATGGATAAACAAGGTTTTCTATTTTTGCATTCCATCTATGTTAATGTCATGTTGTTTTGCTGCTTTTCACGCATTCTATTTTTGCTCTCAGAAAGTGCCATATAAATACACTAGACATTCCTACTACTTACTTACTTTAACTGCTACTACTAATAGTACTGCGACTACACTTCTTACTGCTACCACTACTAAGGGAGACCGGGAGGCTGGATTACGCTGCGAGTGGGTCTCATGGCAAAACTGAGCTGCTGGCCTGTATTTACATGCCCACATATTCCTCCCACTGTCATTGCACTGTGAACTGTATGTACCCTGTCGCCTTACTCATCAGATAGTGTGTGTGGCTGTACTGCAACCATGCAACACAATATGTCCCGTGGAGTCCTACCCTGCCTCTGGATTGGTCATTTATTTATTTTCTTAAGAATATGCACTACTGAAACAATAAAGGTATTAAAACTAGTTATGACAAGATAGGGTCTCAAGTCTAAAGGCCTTTAACATATCAGTTGATACTGAGCTTTAGTTGAGCATGTCACCACACAAATTTGACATTAATTAAATTACCACAAATTACTAAGTGAACCGTTTGCCTTCAGGGCTCCTGCAGTTCTGTTACATATAAACACTTAGGCTAAGGTTGCCCTTCAGTTTTCATCTCAGTATCCCGTAGAAAAAAGAGTTGCATAAAATTATCATAAGGATTTCCATAGGATTTTGTAAGGAAAAACCCGTTGATCTTTAAGTGTTTGCCCTTAAGTATTGCCTTATGCATTGCTAGAAGATCCTTAGTAACCATTTCTCTCAGAAAAATGTAAGGGATCAAAACAGTTTCCTGAAGTGAAATAATTTACAGAACATAAAATCAATGGCTGAATTTAAAGTGATTAAAGAGGAGGAGGAGATACCAAAGCACATTTTTCAAGACAGGGAAAACCCAGCGGACACTAGTGATGTTCAACTTGTTAGAAAGTATAGATATTTTCATATTTCTTCATTACTTCCTCTGCGGTTCATTCCACATCAAGATTTCTTGCATTGATTTTGTCTGTTACTTTTTGCCACATCTGCTTGTGCGTGTTTGTTCTCTCATCTTCTGTCCAGCTTGGCTTTCTATTTCTTTTTGTATTCTTCTTGTTGTTTATTTTGGAGAAGCTGGCTAACACTGACGATACTACTGTCAAGTAACATTAAAGGATGATGACATGACATAAACACTTAGCCAAGGAGAAAACCTTAGAGGTTTTATGCAATGTTCCTAAATGAACCCCTCAGCTCAGGGACATATTTTGCATAAGGGACAAACTTAAGTCTAAACTTGACGTAGTTCTGGTCACTGAAGCCTTGGGGCAGTTCCCCCAGTTTGCCCAGTTATTTAAATTTAACATTTATCTTCCTGTCCTTGTTCAGCTGATCAAAAGTATTGCTTTAAAGGAGAAGTTCACATCTTTCAAGTACATCTTCAAACAATACTTACATGCTCATATGTAGATTGGATCAGCTTTGCTCTCTGTAATCTTTACTTTCCTCATTACAAAAGTCCATTCAAAACTTCATATGGGGCTTTTGAGATCTGATGTTACAAAATCAAGTGGGTATTTTCCAAAAGGCTTTTGATGATCTCCTTGGCAAAAAGAAACAAAAACGACAAGGACAACACTTCAGATTAAATTTAACGTTTATTGGGAAAATGGGTGCATCCTATCCACAATACCATATCTTTATGTCCAGGGTTAGCAACGGGGTGTGTGTGGTAGGGAGTGTGTGACAACAGGTGTTTTTTTACAATGTGTCATCATTTTCCAAGAGTCATTTTGGCTGCATGCAATTATGCATAAAATAGACTCAGCATGACTATAACCATAAAAGCCGCATGTTGACAGTGAAGGTCAGCGTGCTGGAAAAATGATAATCTCAAGCCAAACAGAAATACTGCGTGAGCTGATTTTTAAAGTGGGATACTTGTTGTGGAAAGCTATTCATAGCACTGTGATAACCTTTTGGAGTGTGATGTTTTGACCTGCTTTAACTCATCTTTGTTTCAGAGGAAGCTGCGTTCAGCCTAGATAGATCTGGAAACTTTTGGTTAATTCTTAATGATAACATGTGTGATAATAATGATGATGATAATGTGACCCTGATAAGAGGCATAATGGATAATACTTCCCTCTTCCTCAAATGACTTGGCAAGAAAACACAGAGCACTGCAGTCAGAGCCACACAGCCAAAGATAATTTGAAGAAGAGAATGAGTGTTTTCAGTCATGGGCCATAAAGATAAGTTGATGGCCTGATGTGACGTACAGTTAACCGTCAAATTAACCCTCATAAGTTTGTAAACCAATATTTACCATGTTTATCTGCTTTGTTTTAAAGTCCTTCTGACTTCAACTGTCAGACCTCAATATGACCTCTTTTCTCTGTTGTCTAAAGACATAGGTGACTGGACCAATATCTAATATACAATCGTGTATAGTACAGTTTTTTTATTATTGTGATTTACTGAAGTCTCACCTAGAGTGGCTCAAATATAAACAACAGATGAGATGATCCACCTATACCGAAACTCTATGTGACACAAAGCTGAAACACATTAACACATGGTTAATGTTGTGAAACTGTTGCGGTTAGGTTTAGAAAAAAAATACACGATGTATTCACATCATGTTACATAATTTTAAAGTATTTAGAATACTTATTTTAACCCGAAACATGAGTGACATGAATGTGTGATGACCGCACATAAATTAGGTAACGTTATATGTGCTTGTTGAAGCATGCTCGTCTCCATCTCAGGGTCCTGTATCTGCGCCCAGACGGCAGCAGTGTGAAGTGTGGGTTGAGAGGGTGATCCGAGTCATTGGTTATTGTTCGTGCGAGACGTGTGAAAGATCGGTGGTTGAGCTCTGTGAGGTTGGGTGTGGGATGGTTGATGATTTTGGATGTGGTGTGTGTTATTTAAGTGAGTTTTGGTTTCACATGGGACATAGGTTTGTAAGTTGTGTAACGTTACATTGAAACAACATTGACTTTTGGTTTCGCATGGGAATTAGGTAGGTAAGTTAGGCTGCATAACATAATGTTAAAACAAATTTGACTTTTAGTTTCAAACAGGACATGAACAGAGGTCTTCTGGGTGAAAGTCATTGCTTGTTTGACCCATCCAAGTATGCAGACTTTCTCACTCTTTATACTATCAGTTGGTCTCAGTGTCAAGTATTGCCATGGATGGATTCAAATTGGAGTTTGGTGAAAGTCTAGTGTCTCTTGTGAAGATGCTGAAGGGTGCCTCAATATCACACACCGAAGGGTGTAACAAAGTGTCAGTTCTTTATGACCTAGGAATGACAATGGACTGGCCTTCCATATCTTACCTTTAGCATTTCTCCTCTCTTGCACCTCACTTGTTAACAGTTAAGACAGGATGCAGACAGGAAGTGACACCAACTTGGGTGCTTCATACTGACACCAGTTCTTCAGCTGAAAGCTTCAAAATCCCAATAAAGACTCCCTGTCAGAGGTTTTTATGTTGGAAAAACTGATGTAATGCTGCCAGTGGTTGCTGTGGTGTAGAGAGGCAGATGGGTGTTGGAAGGTGGAGAGGCACCTTGAGGTGTATGGTATTCTCATCACCTACCCAGGAGCCCTGTATCAGCTGGTATGTCCAACATTACAGCTAGCTCTAGTGTTTCATGCACTATCACTGAGTACTCACTACCTCAGCATTGCATCCTGAATAACATCTTACCCTTTTATATTATCATATCATGTCACATATTCAGTATGTAAATCTAAAAGTCTATACAGTGCATAAGTAAAGACACATGTGAGCAAATGTAATAAAATACTAATAAGAATTTGAATATATATTATCTACTGAAAGGGGCATCAAATTTAAGATTATAGCAAATAACAATTGAGGCTATCATGGTTTTTCAAAGGATAAAGAAAACAATAACATAGTGATGATTTTACAATTTCAAGAACCTTCCTAATAAATGTAAAAAGTTTAAAGCATCAGGGCAACATATTGGCCAAAAATCCATATCGCACAACAGCAACGACCATAGTTCAACTCCAGTTTGGGATCTTAGCTTCATATCATTCACCTCTCTCTTAACCCTAACATTTCCTGTCAAACTCTCCTCTGTTCTCTATAAAATCAAGGCAACAATGCCTGAAACATAGGGTAAAAAATGTGAAGTTTGCCCTCAGATCAACGCTGGAGTAAATGCCAGAGAGTAGCTGAAATCATACAGATGCATTTTCAGAACAAGGTTCATAAAAAGACAACTACATTTCAATATATTGTGTAAAAAGTTGACACTTTTACCAGATGCTAGAAAAAAAGCTTTACAGGGTGTCCAAAAGGGTTCATTCTCTGGGAACATGGATATGCTTAGTAAATTATCGTGACAGTTTCATTTGATTTTTCCTCTGCTCAGGTGGAAGCTGTAGTGGCTATAGGTGTAGATTTCAGGGGGGACATGTATTTGTGCCCTCCAATAAAAACCATGAAAGTAGCAGAGTACTTTTACGTTGCCAGAATTAAAGACATTTACACCAAATACTGATGCAAAAAAAATATCAAAAGCAAGAAAGTAAGTGTTTGATCCAACACTACAACTACAACTGGATACTGATGTTAAGATGGGTATGATGTTTTCCAGGTTCACCATCTTAGTTTAGTGTGTTAGCATGCTAACATTTGCTAATTAGCACTAAGCACAAAGTATAGCTTAGCCTGATGTGACATTCAAGCCAGCCCACGGAAAAGGCCGGACCCCTGAAAAGGTCCAGTGAATGGGCCTTCCCATATCTGCTTTACTCATTTCAACACATACCTGGTCATGTGGCTGGCGGCCCGCAGTCTGTTTCTCACATTTGCATACCAAAAAAAAAAAGAAAAAAAAAGACATACCATTTTCAGGAGAGGGGGTTCTCTTTATGACACAGGTTACATTCTATTAAAGCAACAGAAAATGCAGTGTTTATTTTTGTTGCTTTAATTGATAATAGTGAATATTTTGGTTTAAAAGAAAATGTATCTATCATTGCTCACATTTACATAATTATATCTGGCTTCCACGGGCCCCTCCCAATGGCTAAGGCCCTGAAATCTTTACCCACTTATGGGCGGCCCTGGGATCACTGGTTTTGCAGGTACTTGGTCATAAACTCTTTGGGGTCTGTCCACTGGGGAACATTAATGTCAAAATCAAATTACCCATCCATCGAACCAAGCTGCTCGCATTGCTAAAAGACTACACCTACTACTACTACTGCCATCCCATTGACAGCTACAATGATCCTGACGGTTCTTGAAAATATGATCAATCAAAAAACATCTTATCAGAGGTGGACAATACTGAACAAGTCCTTCTACATATTACAGGAAATACAAGGTCATTACTACAAAGCCAGTGTACACAAACCTCTATTGCCCAATCCCACCAGCTGCCCCAGACGTAACATTGTGTTTTACCCTGGAAAAATGCAAGAGCACAGGTTTTGCCCTCGATGGCCTTGAAAATATCATCTTTGCTCTCTAGTGTTGGAGTAAATGTCGGGCAGAATAGAGAGACAGTCAACATTGTGTCATTTTACAGCCTGCCTGCACACACATCTTTCCTGCTCACGTGTATCCCTCTCCGACCTCAGCAGCAGCAGCCTCACCCAACCCTCCATCCTGCAAGATAACTTACCGTAGCTTATTACTTTCCCCCAGCCAGCCACTAAATCTTTGGCATGTTTATTACAAAGCCGGGTTCATGGATTCCAGGAAGGGGAATAAAACAGGTTCTGATTGTATACCTTCTCCTTCCTCAAAGCACTCACAACTCAATGCCCAATAAATTACTTTGCTGATATGATACGGCACTATTTGTGTTTGGGTTACTAAATAACCAAGTCAGTTAGGCAGCTGTTATTGCAGCGACATGCTATTGCTAATGGCCCAGAGCCATTAGTCATTACCATAAAATAAAATGAGTAGTCAAATAAAAAGCCTAACACACATCCTTCAAGTCAGCTTAATGAACAGGAGCCTCTTCCTGGTGGATGTACATTTGTTATTTTTATGTTTATTACCTGAATTAAATATTGAATAAATGTTTATAAAAGTCTTTGAAAATGCAGATTTGAAGAAAATATTCTTTGCTGCTAAAGGCGATCTCATCCCCACCCTCATATATATGTTTTTGATATATATAATTGAATATGAAGGAAAAAGATCTGAAGGTCTAATGCTAACGGTTGGCTTCTAGTCCTGACAATGCAGTTCAGCCTAATGTGTTCAAGTGATTACCCACACAAGGGTCTGATGGGGTGGGGTGTATGTGGAGAGCATTAGAGTAAGGGCGCATTCACGCCAGGATAGTTGGGGGGACTCCATTGGGCAGGGAATGCCAAAAAATTTCACACCTTTATTTGGTTTGGTTCACTTTCAAACTGCACCTTTTAAAGCGAACCAAATCGCCTGGACAACTTCACACAGTTACAACTGCTGCTTGTTTGGGGGCAGTAATGCCCGAAATGACCACTGACCATGAAGAATAAAAGCATAAGGGAGAAGAAAACCCGGTTCATCGATTGGCCAGGACCGAAAACGGAAATCCATCCCCTTCAGCCGGCTTGGTCACCACAAAACATCAAAATGCATTGTGCTCTATGTCACTTCCTCTCTTTGGTTTGCTGGATAGTCTCTTTGCATTTCCCACTGTAAGCGAACCGCACCAGGGTTCACCTGCAAGTGAACCGAAACCTCCAGTTTTCAAGTGGACCAGTTTTCAAGCGGACCACTCGTGTGGTCAGCACCAGAATTCGAATGAGCGTTCACACCACTGCAAATCAACCGAACTATCCCTGAAAGCACACCAGGGTTCGTTTAAAGCAGATCAAAAATGCGTCCTAAGACAAAATGAAAAAGTAAAAGCAATCCTGGGCGCAGTACAAAGGTGCTCTAGGTGGCCAAATCTGCCAGGTCCAGCCCTGTCATTTCAAGACACTGTCCCTGGTGAAGCGTAGCTGGAAAAGTTTTCAAACTACACATGCAATCATTAAAAACTTCATCCTGGCCAGTGCTGATGTGTCATACTGTGTCATACAACAAAACTGTATGCTGTTAAAGAGGTGGAACAACAGTCTATTCAGAGAGAGCAGCGCTCCGGTGGGAAGACAGTCCTGTATCACCACCTGTTACCTTATCACTCACTAAATGGAAATGAATCCTTTATATGTTTTGTGCAGCTTAAACATGCTGGCTGATGCAAAGGCTGTGTAGTTTGTGTGTCTTTTGTGTTTAATGTCCAGCACAGTGGTGTTACGCCACATCGGCTGTTTCATTCAGTTTGCTTTTCGNCCCCCCCCCCCCACCCCACCACCCCACCACCCCACCACCCCCAGACACCACCTCAAGGCCAAGGCACTGTCTCAACCTATTTGCATAAAGTGCTAAAAGGGGAGCTGACAGAGCAGGGCAGGTAATATCGGCCAACGGACGCAGAGGAAGGAGGACCCAGAGCAGACAAAAAGCTATTACACAGCCTCTGAGCACACACCCACCTACACACACACACACACACACACACACACACCTGTGACTCCAGCACAGTGTTCAGACCAGTACAGAGGAGGACCTTGGCCTGTCCAGAGGCACAATTAAAACCCCAAACTCCCTGCCGGCATCTCAGAAGTCAGTTGACTTTGACTCCAGGAAAATGCATTTTCGAGAGTAAAGGGAGTGAGCTGAGCCTGGCCCAGAGAGATAAAGCAAGGATCATCTGACATCTTCTTCAGTTCACAGGTAAACTGAACCTCTACTCTAAATGCTGCCTTGTGCTTTTGTGCTTTTGTGCTTTTTATATCGGTTTGTGGCCTGTAATACAAGACTTTAAAAACGGTTTCATTCCAAACAGTGTTTTCATTTAAGCAGTTTCTTTGAAAGTAAAGACCATAAATGACCTGACTCTTTTTGAGAACTGCAGCACTGTGAGTGAAGAGATTTTCCTAAAACCAAGTACCAATAAAACTCCAGACTGTTGGCTTGATCTGTAATCAATGAGGCATTTCCTTAACTTATTTTTCTAAGTTTATTCATTCACAAATAAATGTGATAGTGCAGGTGGATTACATCCATCATAAGGTGGATAACAGAACCCCAGTAGCAGCTGCACGAGCCAGTGGTCACATTTTTTTCTGTATATTCAGTTAGGATCCTCAGGTGTCTGCATACTGTTTCCTGCATTGTGTGTTGTGTTTACACATGTGCTATCTGTGCATGCTCCGGTCTGTCTCCGCTTCAGCCAGCCTTATGTTCAGTTTAACTGCCGGCACTCCCACCCTCAGTTCAAATGGCAGGTTGATCAAGTTTCACTTACTTTTCAGACTGAGAACAGGTAGGGCAGCATTATGGATGACAGTTGAGCTGATAATACACACAGCTGAGCCCGACACAAAGGGGCAAACAAAAAGAAAAACTACGGTATTTGACATGAAGACTGAAGGGAACGTTTCAGATTAAATTAGGTCTCGTGACAGACGAGGTGCGATTTGTACACTAATAGGTCAGTAGGACAGGTGAGAAAAACAGTGATATGCCACTGATAATGAGGGACACAGCACAATACTGTACAAAGACAATAAAGGGACCTCTCCTGTGTTTGAAGTTGGTATTTGTGGGTTCAGCAGTTAATATTTGACTCTGCTGTCGAGTGCATGAACCTTTAGATTGTCCCTAAAGCCCTATGGATTACCTTTCCTCCACTTGGACTCTGGACAGTTAAAAAACAATGACAGAAACACTTCAATGTGGTTTATACATCTCTGTTGTGCAAATGGACAGTATATAGGCAATTAGAGTTTCTCCACCTTAAACCAGTGGTACTCCAAGATATTTGTCATAGGGGTGGCCAAACTGAAAATCATGGGGTGACACACCAAGTCCAAATGCCATAACTGAAATTTAGGAATTCTATTATGTTTTTAAAATATATAGGCTAGTTTAAAACTTAATTGGTTAATATAACCAGTTATTTGATGTGCATAGACTAACACCAGTACACTTAACATTTTGAGTTCCACAACAATCCTGTTTTAATGTGTTACATGTTAGTCAGTTCATTGTTCTTCAAATAGGCTGGTTGTCCTTTTCTTTAAAAAGACAAACGTACAGCTTTAATTTGAAGGAGTACAATGGTTGTAAGGAACACAACAAGGTTCACATCAAGCTTTGCCGACATGGTTGGCACCAATGGACACCTTCAGTTGTAGTTATTTAGTGCTCGCAGAAGAAGAAATCATAAGAAATAAGTAAATTGCTCATAAATTCAACTTTTCTTTTGTAAAAGAATGTATGAGTTAATTAATATTTCAAAACTTTTAGTCCCATTTAATGAGTCTAAAACTACATCTTTTTACTAGACAGATATCTCTACACTACCACGCTCATCTAGACTACCAATTGCTTAAATTTCAGAAAACTGAGACGCCACCAATGCAGGGAGATATTTCCTAATTTGTTCTCAGTGCAGTCTCACTTGTGTCTGGAATGTGTGAAAGACTTTCAGAGGGTCAGATCATGATGTGAACAGCATATTTTTGCATTTGTAAATAAGATCAGTAGGAATTTAGAGAGGTGTGGAATGGTTTCGGTGCATTCCTCCTGACCAGCCAGTGGACAAATGCTGTGAACCTTTAGCTAAGATGGAAGTTAAATGTGTAACCAAACCACTAGAGATGGAGATGACCTGAGGACAACCTTAGACTTCACACAGGTGAGGTCACATCAAGCTCACAGTTAAGCAGGTTAGACCAGGTTTGAATCTGATCTTCTTGTTTTTGTTTTTACCCTGTAAAAATGAATGTATTTGAACCTTTTTGGCGTATTTATTTAGAACTCTGTTGTATCAGGTGAGTATTGGAGCCTGGTGTTCTGATGAGGACCATTAGAGGAATCATTAGGAGTACAACAAAGTGCAGCCTGGGGCTGCCACTAAAACGCTCTCACCTCATTGGCTTTTGACAATGGGAGACTGTGTTGTTGTTCAGTGCTCAGTTGGTTGCTATTTACTTAGTGCTCATTCTACAGGTAACATGGCCTGGGGCTTTGGGAAACGGTGTCTCCTTTTAAAGACCTTGAGCTTGATCTCTATGACCCGTGACTGATGTGAAGAAACATATATTGATTAACCTAATATGAACCTTTATGGGTGTGAATGGACACTTTGTGTAAACACTGGCTATGCAAATTATAACGGCATAGCTTTAGAGAGCAACCTGCGCCTGACTGTGGTTGATGCCTGTCTGTTGAACCACAAATTACTTTATTTGAACCAAAAAACATCCAGTTCTCAAAAGTGAAAAAAAGCAAAGTAGTTCATTTCAATTCCAGTTCAAAGAGGAGACAATTGACACAAATTGTCAGAGCATGGTTAGTATTTAAGATATTTATTGTGTCATTTGTTCAGTCATTTCTTGAAGCTGCACTTTGCATGCTTGAGCAGCCTCATTTGAAAATGAGAAGCCACTGTGTAAATATTTGAATGCTTGAAGGACTTCATTGAGTTTTTCAGTTGGCTGCTCTCTGACTGGATGCAGGTATTTTCTTATTAGTGGTTGATGAGGTGCATAAGTGTAGATTTTGGGGGACACACAAAGGGGACACATCCCCCTTAATATTTAGAACGCCCCAAACCCCGGTTTCACATGTTCCCCCCCAATAGTGAAATGAAACCTTCATCCTTGGTGAGGAAGGATTGAGAAAAATAGTCCACTGTGGTTTTATCTGGATACACTTTTACACAGGAGTCTTCACCAACTGACCACACTCGATAACAGAATTTCAGTGTTAGCAATAGGGGAATATAGTCTTGATCAGTGATTAGGGGAGGCTTTAAACTGATAAGACAGGTGTAATTATACAGAAAAATCTGTCCTTAGCCCACTAAAGCATGTTCGAATTCAGTAGAGACGCAGAGAGAGAGAGAGTTGGCGAAGCAGGAATTTCAAGGGTAGATGGAGCGATTAGACCGAGAACAAGCAGAGACTTTGTGTAGGGGGGAGTGCTGGGGCAGGACCAGCCCTGAGGGCACAGAGAGGAGAACACCTGTGCTCTGACAATCCATCATCCCTATCACACAAACACAGTCTTCTTCACTAGGGGCCTTTAATACCTCAGCCAAAGCACTAGCAGACAGTTTATTACCATGTAATATTCTTATCATCCTAAAAGAAGTGGACGAGGAGGCCAAACTCAGAGGACAGCAACAATTTGGCCCATTAAAGCCCTGAGATCTGCAGACTTTACACTTTCCAACTAAGATACAGGTGACCTACAGAGACACAAAACCTGCTCTATTAGCTTCTGATATACAGATTTGAACACACATGTTCAAAATGTCACACTAACAAAGCAGCCTGTGTTTATCCCTGATTCTATTCCAGGGAGGACCACATACTGTAACGCGTCCAAAACAATCTTTCATCAGCTGCTAGATGCAAAAAATGCCCAAGGACTCCCTGTACCTGGTGTACAACTGAAACCTTAAAAATAAGGTGTCTCTAGCGGGGCTGTTCAAGGGTTAAAAAACTAACAGGAGCAGTTTCTATCAGTAGCTTAAAATAGCAGGAAAGATAGCACTTGGGCTAAACTCTTTAAGTGTAAATTTACCAAAGTATGCTTGCTTAATCATTGGTTAGATAACATAGATTCTGAGTTTTCACCAGTCTAGGATATCACTATATAAATATTAATGAAATATTTGAAAGTTAAAGCTGCACCCCTCTGGGTTTATCTGCCCTGGGAAATTTACTAGGTTGGAAAGTGTCTTTCCTCATCAATTAAGCAATGTACCCTGAGGACAATAAAGTTTACACTCTGACTGACTCTATGTACAGGTCATGAGCGAGCAAAATACACCCAGTGTCACCATGTTTACAATGACTGCTAATTACTGCTTGGCTGACCCATTTAGCATTGTGATATGACACTCAGCAAATGATGAGACGCGGCAGAGTCATTCACTGGTCAAACCTTCCAACACTAAACTGCTGTAGGTCAGTGGAGGTAAGTAGAGGTTATGTAATTTTATAATTACATCTGCCGAGGAGGTTATGTTTTCGGTTCAGTTTCTGTATCGATTTGATTGTCTGTCAGGTGAATTTCCAAAAGATTAGCTTTCACGATTTTCAGGAATCTTGGGGGAGGGGTGCAGCATGGGCCAGTGAGAACCCTTTTAATTTTGGACCAGACAAATCACAGGGCAGATGCAGGAATTATTTTTCGCTTATGTTAATACTGGGAGAAGTGTCATTTGGCCTTCACGTGAATCTGCAGAGAGAGCAGACCTACATCAGTTTATGGTAGAATCAAGGGTCCTGATAAGGCTCGTCTTTGTTTTTCTTGTTTGGGGTCCAGATGTCCAGATGTGCAGATTCCTTGTGTCCAGATTTCAGAGGTGTGGACTCGAGTGAGACTCAAGACCAAGTCATGTGATTCAAGTCACAAATTTGATGACTATAGACTCAACAAAATCAAAAAAGACTTGCAACTCGACTTGGACTTTAACACCAGTGACTTATGAAGCATTCATGACTTTTGTAAATGTCTTATATTACTGCTAAAATGGCATTACATTTGGTGAAGAGCACATTATGACTCAAAACTCAAAGTTTAGGAGTCAGTCTTCATGTGGGACTTGAACTGGGACTTCAGTGCAAAGATTTGGGACTTGCTTGTGACTTGCAAAACAATAACCTGGTCCCACATCTGCCTGATTCAAATGAAACCACTGATTTTTTGTTGTTGTTGTTGTTGTTTCCTTAATAACCATGCTATCCAAACAGTAGCACTCACTCTGTACATGCAGTATGTTTCAGTCAGTGCTGCCCACACTACGTACCGTACGGGGTGGACGTTGTCCTTTCCGTTCCTGTCCTGGCAGGCCGCTGATTTGTTTGTGCTTGTCGCTGTTGCTTTAGCAAGCCCACAGTCACATTCAAGCCATTTGTCCCATTTTGCATCACACTCATGATTGAATTACACATTGACAGACCAAAATCCTGTCACCTTTGCAATATTATGTGTGCTCTACGTGAGGCTTAAAATAGTTTAAAGTCCAACATTCACCTGGGCTGTGTAAAATGTGCACTGATTGACTAAAATCCTGTTAGCTTGATGGGATTACAGTTGTGCATGACTGAAAAAATGTTTTGCACGTGCTTGCACAGTTTTCATGATACTAGCAGCAAGATATCAGCTGTAATAGGAAAACTAATCTGTACTTGCCATCTGTTCTTTTTTTTCAGACAGTTCAGAAGTTAAAGACAGACCAGGAGGAGAAAAGAACAGGCCAAGGAAGACTCAACAGAGGAGAGAGTGGGCATTCATTTCTGACGATGGAACAGATTTGGCACATGCAGGTCTCCCCCCAGGACACTGCTGGAGATCTGAAAAAGAAGGTGTCAGTCACTAGCCAGCCAGAGTGCTCCATCTGCTACAACTACTACGACAATGTCTTCAAAACACCCAAGCTGCTGGAGTGCACCCACACCTTCTGTCTGGAGTGCCTCTCCCGCCTCATGGCTGTCTCTCTGGCTGACCAGGACGATAACAGCGGCAGCACTCGCCTCTCCTGTCCCTTCTGCCGTCACCCCACCATGCTGCCTGAGGAGGGACCCCCTGCTCTGACAACCAGCCGCGAGGTCCTCTGCAAGCTGCCCAGCCACCAGCAGCACGAAGAGCCAGTGTGGCTGGAGGGGGAGAAGCTGTGCTATAAGAGCTCAGGGCAGGACGCCAGCTCGGGCGCCCCTGACAGTCCATCAGCCTTCTGCATCTGCATTGATATTGGAGCGAGTAAGGCAGTGGATGCTCCGATCCAGACCCAGAGCCAGACCCGGACTTTTGGCCTGCTGGACCGGCTATCAGACTGGAAGAGGATGGTGCTCTTCATCGTGCTCATGGTGCTGCTTATTGTAGTTGTGTTGTGGCCACTGCAGTGTGTATTCAGCACTGGGAACATGCGCTGTATGCGAGAACCTATCCACTCAAACCCAACTACGCCCCCAACAACTACCACTCATCTCAACCTGTTCACCAGGCAAACTGGTCTGACAGATTAAACTTATAGACTGACTGGACTTCACTGGAACTATATTGTTTATGACACATTTGACACTGTACATTCTTTGTGCATAACTGCACTTTCGCTAAGTGCACATTGACACACACAACTGTGAAAACCTCAGATGTCTAACTTGCAACAGAACCACAGATGTTAAAGCCTCTATGTGTAGGCTTTTAAGATGTCTGAGTTTAGTGCCCCCGGCAGTGGTTTCAACAAAAGAGAGACTGTGGTGGACCCCGCCAAGGGATGGAGATGAAGGAGCTGGAAGCAATACCGACAGCACCAATTTTCACTTGAATTTTGTGTTATTGTGTCATATGCCATCAGACTTATTAGAATTAGGTTGAATTTCAAAATAAGAATCACATGAAAATTTAACCCATAGCAGCTTCAACTGTTCATACAAGCTTGCAAAGACACAAATGCCACCAAAGAGTGGAGGGAGATGAACTGTGATGAACACTTCAATTGTGTCCAGTGACACAAACACAGAATACACATTTTTGCACTTAAATCAACACCTGTAGTTTTAAATTACATCAGAATTTTGTGTCTAACTGGTTTGAATGAATTTGTTGTCATTTTCGGACATTTGGCAGAGTATCAGATAACAGAGGACATGAGTGGGTTGATTTGTGCAAATCATTAAGCAATAAGGAGGAAACTCGCCGCTGTATCCAAGCCAAACAGTGACGTATAAAATACTGATGTGAACTTTGCTTTGCAAACATCTGGTTGGCTAAAAAACACTTCAGTTGAGTTCTAGTAAGAAAACAAGGTCTGCAACAGAAGAAAATGAATGTAAACCCAATGTGCCAACTACGAACTCAAACTTTATATAATGTACATTTGATTTGTGTGTTTTGATACGTCCTTGTTTACAGAACTGTAATAAAAAGATCCTGTTTCTGGGAAAGAACAAATCATTTGTACACGACAGCCTCATTACTTAGACTGATATCATTTGATTGTGACTTGTCATGTTCTTGCATTTTCTCTGCGTCAGTTAGTGGTTTAATCTATTTAAACAGCAAGTGTAGTAAATTCCCCTAAAATAACACAAAGCTGCTGACGTGCTTGACTGCAATTAAAAAAGAAGCACTAGTTTCAGGGTCAAGTTGCAAAACAGTTGAGCCATTTACTGACTGCTGTGTGTCATTTCCTCCCTATCTGCACCTTAAACACGTGACTATAAAAGCAAAGCCTTCCTTCGCCTTGACAGGAAGTTGCTTTTATTATTCCTGGATTGGGTGTGTCAGATAAACGAAAAGTTAGGCTGTGGGGTTTTCCAGGTATCTCACTTGTGACACAGGGTGATAAGACATTTACGTTAAATTCAAACATTCATTTAGGAGCGGCCATAATAAAAGTGCTACTTCCTGGAGCACTGTGTTAACTGCCCGTACACACAGTTAACCAACAGATGCAGATAAAAAACAAAAAGGCTCAGTCATGGCTTCAAATGGGTTGTGAAAATGTTTCCTAAATGAATAAAGGTATAAACAAAGCAGACAATAATAAATATTGTGTGTAAAAGAATGAATAAAAGCTTCTTGTTAGTTGTCCTCATTTTGCTCTGGGGCATTTAAACTACACATTTTCACAAAGGATGCCCAATGTGAAGTTGTCTGTGTTAAGTTTTTCCTTCTCTCCAATAAAGCAGAGTAAACAGCCTATTTCCTTGTGGATAGCAGCTACATAAAACTGTTTTATTTAACACCTAATGTGTCTCATGTGTTAAAATGCGGAAAATAACAGTTAAAACGGCACTAACTTCAAACTCATTCTTGTGTTTTCCCCTCTCTTTCATTTTATCGTGAGTTATAAACCACGATTTCTGCCGGCCACTTCAACCATGAAATAATCTGTCATTATCGTTTAAATTGGTGTTTTTCTGGAATGAGTTTCCTGCCTTGCTTTTTAATATTAATGTTGGTTAACTCCTGCTCATTGAGCAATATTCTCGGTCATCACGCGGGTCATGCAGTGGAGCACTTTTCCAGCTGAGGAGACAACCAGAGTGGATGTGAGATGTAGAGCCACAGCGGGGTTCAACACAAACACAGCTTTGTAACAACACACTGTCCTGTGTTCTCTGCTCCACTGCAGGGACTTCACCCGGAGGCAAGATACAGGAAGCTTGCTTCATATACTGATTTTTCATTCACTTTGGAGAGGGGGGCACCATCAGGAGACGCAAACCAGGCACGTTTGGGGCCCACTCACAAAAAATTGTGGAAAAGGGTCCCTGATGGTCACGTAATGCCATATTTACTATAAACCTCCACCTTCTGGCTACCATACCACAGCTGGATGTTAAAATACTGACATGTGTGTGTACATTATTTATTATTTTCTTAATAAATGATTATGACGTTTGATCAAGCAAAACTGACAAAATGCAGTTTTTGACTTAAGGAATTTTTATGGGGTTTCAATGGGCTTCTTTGCCCGGGGCCTCCCAGAGTCTAGGACTGCCACTGACTTTGGGGCACAGTTTCCAAAAACCTTTTTCAAAAATGGATTCTTCATGTCCGGCAGAAGAACAGCTTCAGATTCACAAGCAAACACACCAGAAACAAGCAAAAGGTAACCTAACATAGTGCCATCATAGATTTTTATTAAACTATATGATAATAAACCATTTTGTTGCCATTTCTGGCAGCTCATTGCATCAGCAGTTGTAGTCTATACAGCAAAAAGGCGTCTGGGCAGAGCCAGTGCAAGAAGAGGAAAAAGGGGAAGAGCCTCCACTGAACAACATGGGAGCACTCAGTATACTCACTTCAGGCATACTGCAACCAACAGAGGAAAAAGGAATCAAAACAAAAGACATCATGTTCAAGTAAATGTAAGAGGACGAGCAGAAAGAAAATACCGTATTACTACTGCATACCTCCATGTATGCTGGTTCAACTCGGAGCCAGAATTTACTTATGCATGGTGAAATTACACCAATAATAATAATAATAATAATAATAATAATAATGATAATTCTGACACAATACAAAATGCAATATTGGATAAAACAATCAATTAGAAATACAATTTGAAATGAAACAAGAAAAAAAACAAAACACCAAAAAGTCTAGTGCACTACCAAAAATACTTCCACAGCCAACGGACATCCACACACAGCCTGAGGCCAAAGATTCAGCAGTTTCACACTTTCAAGTATTGATGTTTCACCATTTCATAAAAAAAAAAGAAAAGAAAATTGACCCATAGAGGCAAAGTGAAATACAATAAAAATCTGAATCATCCACAGCGCAAGATAGTTCAGGAACACAGAAACAAAACCACAAAAGTCATTTTGTCATTCGTCAGACAAAGATCACAGTTCAGATGGGAAAAGGACAAAAGGAAGAACCAGAAGAATCCACACGTCTGCATTGTTCAAATGCAACTGAAGTACATCAAGTGGTGCAGCATATTTTTAGACAGACATCAGCCATCACTGACACACGGCATCAATGCCACACATTTCAGAAAAACGTAGCTTTTTATTCTCACAAGGAATCAACCATTAAAATACATTGGCAACACTTCATACCGGGAAAACTCTCCTGACTGAAATCACTAGACAGACAAAGCTTCAACTGAGACCTTCATAAAAGGACTCTGTGCTCTTTAAAAAGACAGAACTCGGTTTTCACACAGGATGATATGGCTGCTGCAGGTCACACTTTCACTATATTTTAATATCCTTCACAAGGTCAACAGTATTAAATTACAGTTTATTACAGTGCAATGACTGAGTGCTATTACTCCAGTACATTCTGATTACAATTAGCTGTATCTTAAATCACGTTTCTTAAGAATCACGAGCTGCAGCAGCAGAAACTGGCCAATTTACGACTGAAGAAAACAAGGCGAGTCCAGCCTGTGAGTGTCCTTGACTTGGTTAGTCGAGCACTTCTGCTGGTGGAGAAAAAGGAATGGTCTGAGCACAGACGCCACCAACGAGAGCAGATCATTCATCATTTATTTTGATGCTTTAAAAAAACACACACACACACACACACACACATTAAAACACATTATCAGGACATCTGTCTACTACAAAAGACAGTTTTTAAAGGACTTCAGGATCATTAAGTTATTACAAATTTCAACAAGCTCGGTCAGATTTCACCAACGTACCAGCACTTTTATGTGAGCAGGATATTTTGGTGCTGATACTAGAGGCTAAAAATAGCAAACAATCTGCCAGACAGTGCAGAGGGCTCAGTGCTCCACGCCACCACCGTCTTCGTTATCACATCAATGACGTCGGCTTACTCGCCCCACTATCATCAAGCCTGGATTATGGCCATCTTCTAAATTACTTTTTGGAGACAAATCTATTCTTCAATCTCAGGCAGATGGCCATCTGGCCCACTGTAATCGCCCCCTTTCCCTCGTCTCCTTGTGACGATCTCCTCCGACAGATGTTGAACTGCATCAGACCTGCTGATTAACGAGGACAGCCAGTCGAACGAAGCTGAGAGGCAGCGGCCAGCCAAGCTCAACTCAGAACACCCATTCAGGAATCCTCTCCACCTGTTTCCCGTCAAATGTGGACTTCAAACTACTATTACAATCTATCTGTAAATCAAACTTAGTGCTGGGGATGCTGCTTAGACAACTGTGCTTCAACATGATCTTTTCCACCATAATGCTCCTTTATAAATATATAGATATATATATTCAAAAAAATCTACATCTCATATGCTACACAACCATGATACCCACAGTATCAGCAAAAACACCACAAAGTAATGAAAACAAGAACGAGTTTGTGCTCAGAGTGGGACCAGCTGGAGGCCATGTTCAAATGACAGACAGGACTGATGTGGACTGTATGTCCCAGTGACCCCAAGAAGTAAGTAAAAATGACCTGCAGGTCTGTAAAAGTACAGAGCAGCTGATTGGCATTTGCAGGAAACTCTTTAACACTTTGACAATCAGTCATCTTCCCTGTGCCTCGGGGACCTGTATCAGGTTACATAACTGTCCTTGCTATCACTCAGCGGCCATGTTAATAACCATTAATAACCACAGCTGGAGGGACAGAATGCTGTCAAAAGTTTCTAGTTCAAATGGAAGCCAGCAAAGACAGAGGAAGAGGGCTAGCGAACAGAGTGATTTCTGGTAACAAGCAGGACAAACAGCTTAGCTTTGACCTCTTCTTGGGTCCCGTACAGTTCTGTTCAGTTCAGGCCGGACTCCATGTTTACTATGCATCATCACAAGGACAAACTGGTGGTTTCTTACGTCAACTTCCAGGATTTGGAAAGTAGTAACAGTGGAGATGTAACAGCAGTTTCGGGGAGGCTAGATTACAGACACATTCTGTGACAAGGCACTTGCGTTGGTTAAGAGAGGGAGGGGGTGGAGCAGTAGAAGGGGAGAGAGGGGAGTGACAAAGGTCCTGAGCGAGAGCACTATGCTGTAGAGTCATCCTCTCTATGGAGGGTAAGGTTTGACTCCAGACAGAGAGGTCCAGCAGGACGGCAGCAGGAAAGGGGGGTCAGCTCGCCACCTTCAGCCCAGGCAGGGTCCACTGCTGTGGGGTGTAGTCAGAGCAACGCACTCCCTCCTCCTCCAAGGGATATTCAGGCGCTGATGAAGCGACACCTCCGCTGAAACTGAAGCAAACACAAACAGACAGGCAGACAAGTGGAGTTAATGGCTGGTGTCGCTTTGAATCATGAACACTGGGACCTGGAGCTAAAAGCAGCACTTACTCAGCAACACTACACCTGCCAGATTATCTAAAGTGTGTCCACATGGGTTTGAAATTTAAATCATTTAAGCTCAATGTTTGGAGGTGCTTTCATTCAGTCAGGAATTCAACCTTTACTGCCTTTACAATAACTTGGTATGTGAGGTTTAAAATCAGAATTACAGCCTCACGGTTGTATGCCTCCACCAACCAGTCAAGTTGCATCAACTTACATCCATGTCTGTGAAAACATGGATGCTTCACACACATCTTTCCCCCATCAGCACAGAACAACCTATATACAAGTTAGTGTCACCAATTCAGTATCTGACCAAACGTCTCCCCTTCTGTTCCTGAGATATGACGTTGAGTAATGTCCAGAAAAGTGTTTTTGCAGAACATTATATTCCCTAAAGGCATTATTTGAGATATCAAATTCACAAGAATGAGACAAACGTATGAATGGATGGAAGGACAACCCAAAAACATAATGCCTCCAGCCACAGCTATCACCAGCAGAAGCACAACGACAGAGTACAGTAAAACTTGACTGGTGCTAGATTTTTAAGGCAGATATTTGACTCCATTTGTCTGGTACACATATATTTATCAGTTGTGGGTTGTAATTTAGTTGCTTATCTGCCGACATAAACCATTATATCTGCGATAAGTTAATACTGGTGCAGGCGATTTATATGTCATGCTCTACAACAGAGATCTATGAGAAACAGCCAGAAAAATGCTCCACGTGGAGGAAATGTGCTGTAAAAAATAGCAGTAACATTTCTCACATCTTTTACATCTTTTTATGGCTGCAAATATAAACATAAAACCTAAAAAAACAACTTTTTGGAGAAAAAGCAAAGTGCTTTTTCAGAGGCCCAGAGAGAGTTAGTCCAATGAGTGACAGGCTGATTATCAAACAACCAAATGAAATGACAACTTGACCTGACTTCCAATCACACAACTCTAAAAAAACACATATAGAACTTTGAATTATATGGTAATTTTCACATTCTAAAAAGTCCCAAAGAAGTCCCTGTTACAATTATGCAGTGAGAGTTCAAGAAAATAAATCAATTAATTAAATTTATGACAGACCTACAGAAGAATTGAAAAATTTGATCTGTATATTGGTGAGTGCTATAATTTGAGTGTTTTAAAACACAAAGGCAAGCTTATAAAAATGTGCTAAATAGAAATCTGCAAAAAATTGAATGTGTGTTTAATATACATTCACTGGTGATTAAAACACTGCCAGTATATGGCCTGTGCTGATGACTCCAAACCACAGCCATGACTCACTCACTATAACACAGCTGGGTTCCCTGTCTGCTTTATTAATCACTGTGAGAGAGAAAAGAATGAGCCTGTGAGAATAAGGCTGATTATAATTTGAACGTAAATTGGATCTTTTGTTGCTTTAAGGGGAGCTCAGGTTTTCTTTTAAGGGAGTGCAGCTGCTTTTGGCCACTCTATAACTTGAGCCATAAAGAAAGGGAACATTACATTTACAAATTGAATTTGACTGAAGAAAGTGAACTCTGTCTTGAATCAATGTAAAAGTTTGAACAGCGCGGTGGGTTCTGAACTGAGGGGAAAATTTGGTCAAGCCTTAAAGGAAGTTGCCCTGTGGAGTTTTCTCGCACACAAACAAAAGTTGTGTTTTCAGTTCTGTTACTCATCAAACACACTGTGTGTATCTTGGAGGTTTAACAAATGTGTCCAGTGCATTTCCTTCCTCCTTCCTTTCCTACTTAAACAGTCATTTAAATTCAGCATTGTTTACATCCATGTTTACTAGCTGGCTTCTTCTTTACCTCTGATAATGCATTGCAGCATATCTTGGCATGCTACTGGAGTTATCATACTATGTGCATTTACTTATTTACAGTATTAAAAAAAAACCTCAACTGGACCAAGAATCTCACCTTTATTTGAGCTATTTTCTAAAGGAAGACTTTTTACACATTCTTTCATTCATAAAAATGGTTTCAATTATAGTAATAAAACATTTGTTTAGCCAGGAAAACTTCTGTTTTCATTCCTTTAAGGGTCACGTAACGAATAATAACAATAATCATTATGTAAAGATGTGACACTGTGATACCACGATATTTACTGACAGTTATCATAAAGTGAAACTCTCATACTATTACAACCCCACACACTACTGCCACCTGTTAGTCAGTGGAATATTGTGACACTGTTGGTTTGACTGTGTATCGCCACGCCAATGTGCACAAAACAGCTCCATAGTGATACTATAGGTCTAAAACTCCACAGGGAAGCTTTAAATTAGGGTTAAATTATAGCTCAATTTTTCCAACAAAAGCTACATCCCAACTATAACATCAACAACATTTCCCAACTACACCTACCGTAATGCAGACATTTTATGACAGTGCGACAGTAAAAAGTTGCTTTGAAACCCATTCTCATTCACAGGTCATTAAATACTGACGCTTTGTCATGCCTCTCAGCGTCTTATAGCAATGTGGAGGGCACCCTTTGGTGTCTCTATGTGATGCACTGTTGAAACACATATTAACATGTGTTTAATGTCATGAAACTGTCACAGTTTGGTTTGAGCAACAAAACTACTTAGTTAGGTTTAGGAAAAACATCATGTTTTGGTTTAGAATAAGTAGATTTGATACGTCACATAACCTAATGTGACATAAATATGTCACTTGAGTGATGTTGGTGCACGACGACTATACGTAAATTATGTAACGTTAAACAACAGTGACTTTTGGTCTCACACGGGACAAGAGCTGCGGTCTCCTGGCTGAAAGTCCAGTTTTGTTTGACCCACTCTCCTCCCCTCTCTCCCAACCTATTTGGACTTTCTCACTCTTAACTATGTCAGTTGCTCTTAGCGTCAAGTATTGCCACAGATGGGTCTGAAAGGGATGGGAGTGAAAGCCCAATGCATCTCTTAAAGACACTGAAGAGTGCCACTTTAGTTGATATCACAGACTGAAGAGTGTGACACAGCATTGGTATTTGACAACCTGCAAATGAGAACAGGCTGTTTCTCCAGCAAGTGGATGATGATGATGCTTTGACAGATTTGCTCACCTTTGCAGGAAAAAAGTGCCAATTTTATACAAAAGAGTCTGAATGCCACAGCAGCAACAGTGAAAAGCAAACTATGTAGAATGAATCTCATGAAGTACTTACAGAGAGGCAGACAGAGAGATGTGGAGGTCAACAGCGATGATTTTACCTCCTGGTGTTACTGCTAAAAGATGTCTGAGGGCTTTTAAAGTTTATGTTCTCGTACACACTTGATGAATCATCATTTGTCATCCTAAAATAACACAGGGTAAAAAGAAAATTCACTCATAATACAAATACCATCTTCTGCTTAATATTCTATGATCACGTTAATCACATAATTGCCACTTTGTTGACATTGTATGTTATGCTTACACAGAAGAAGAGCGTGAGGATGCCATGCTGGCTTTGGACCTTGAGTTGGTCATCTGGGGATATTTGATATTGGAATATTCCCTCTCCTTCATCTTATTCCTCTGCAAAGTGACAGCATGACAAGAGGCAGATTCAGTTGACAGGAAAAAGCTTTCACAAATCGTCCTGTGTCTGTAGGAGCTGAATTTAACTTTAAATAGTCCCAGATGGCGTCCACGTTCAGCAGTGCAATAGCTCTCTGGAAACTTGCTGCGGTAGTTACCATACTGATGTTTACCTCAGGGCTCTAGCTGTCAGAACATAACACAGTACTGGCCTTCAGACCTTGTGACTTCACATCTTACATAAATATTTTAAAGCCTTTGTTACAGTTTCAAAAAATGTTTGATGCATTTTGATTTCTTTTCATAATGTTCTTCAGTAATGGAGTACCTGCTCCTCCTCCAGTCTCTTCTGAGCTGTGTCTATGTACTGCTGCACAGCCATGTAGATGAACTTGTACTGGGCCTCTGTCTGCACCATGCCTGACCTCTGCTGCCGTACTCTCTGGATGGTCTTAGGGATGTCGATGTCACAATCTAGACCTGGAACGTGCACAAGTACACACACATCTAAACATTAGCACAGGTGCAGTACAAAAATTTTGATAAAAAAAGTCTGTTTCATATCTGAGTCACCCACCTTGGCGGTTAATAATGTCAATGAGGATGTCGATGACGATAATGGTGCCCGTCCTGCCGATGCCTGCACTGCGGGGAAAACAAAGTAAAAAGTCAAACCATGTGAAGGAAATAAGCATCAATGTCAAAGTGAAAAATTGATGCACTTACTCATAAAAGAGCATATTTGATTTTATCTAGAGAGTTGTGAGAAGCGATATAAAAGCATCAAGAGTTTTCTCAGCCTGTACATGACAATAAAAGTAACACATGAAAGTCTAAGGTCATGAATTATAGGTTCGCACTTGCCGACAGCAATAAACTTGAATTTGTTGTTGTGTCACATATAAAATGCTCTTAGATCTCAGAGAGAACTCAGCTCAGCTCAGCGTTATTTTCCCCACAATAACAACATTAATTTATCAGCAGCCATCGAATCAGGTAAGTTCATGAGTCAGATGTGTTCTGTCAATCTGTCATCATGTTTATAGTACATGTGTGTGTGTGTGTGTGTGGGTNNNGTAAGTTCATGAGTCAGATGTGTTCTGTCAATCTGTCATCATGTTTATAGTACATGTGGGGGGTGGGGGGTGGGGGGGGGGTGAAATACGTGAAACACACCAAATGGACAAATGTATTACAACATTCATTTGCTATCAACAGTGTTTGAGAGTGGCAGTCACCTGTCTGCTGTAAAAAAAACATCTCATTATAAACACAAAATGTGATCAGTCAACACAAAATGAACAGCAAGTAAGAAGTGAAAGAGTGGTGAATCAGTGCATGCCTGTTGACAACAATCATCAAATGAAAAATATGATAAACTGTACTAAATGTGTACCATAGGGACAAATCTGAAGTAGTTACAATCCACAGGAATCAGTATTATTTTCAAACCCCTTATTTGAATTTTGGTTTATTCTCTCAAGACAAGGAAGACATCCTGACTACAGAACTTAACAGATTGTGCTATTGCAAATAGTCTCTACTGTTTAGTTAGTGGACGTGTGTACATCCTTTGAAAGTAAAACAGATCGATGTAAATAAAGAGTGTGGAGTAACAGTATATTGGCAAAAGCAGAGCTTTATCTAACAGGTTGTAAAAGTAAATACAAGTAAGTGGTAACATGAAGGTTTAAAGCTACAGTTCTGCCTTTAAGCTTTGGTTGATGACATTTCTAAAAATAACTTTTTGTCAAATTTGCTGAAACTGTCACTATATTCTGAAAAATACGAGACAGAATGTAAAAACAGATCCTGTTCCTCTTCCTCTTTCTACTGCTTCTAATCCACTAAAATCTACTGAAAAGCAAGAACAACCAATCAGAGCCAGGAGTCTCTAACACAGCAGCAAGCATGAATCAAGATTCCATTACTGCATTGCCTATTTCTTGACTTGAATGTTTTAAGAAACATATTTTAGTGTACTGTACAGATGTAGAATGAGAAAGTTTGTGACCTTGCCACCATGTTGAAAACAACCTTCTCATTTTACAGCTAAACAGTGCATTAAAATATGTTTCTGAAGACAGAGTATTGATTCATATTTGATCAGCGCTGCCTAGTTTGACAGTTTGACCGCACACAAACAGTGATTGACATGATTGACAGCTGCATTAGAGACCCCTCTATTCTGATTAGTTGTTGTCGTTCACATGCAGTAAGGCCATAAGAAGCACTATGAGGCAATAGAGTGGGCAGAGGAGTATGATTTTTTTTCATAAATTATCTGTCTCATTTAGTGCTGTGTGAATATGGTGACGGCTTCAGCAATTATGACAAAAAGTTATTTGTAATAAAAGTTACCATCTACAGTTTTAAGTGAAGTTAAGAGCATTTGTGTTTGTACTATTAATAATCATGTTTTCATAAGGGACAGGGGGAATGAATATAGAGACCATGTATGATCAGTTGTGATTGTTCAAGTTTGGTGAAGACTTATTGCCTTTGAGTAGGGAAAAGTTTTACCTTAATTACAGCGCACCCAAGTGGCCAACTGAAACCATATTTCATGAAATACTAATTTCATAACTTTATATTTAGTGAGGAAAGTTTAAAGAGTCCACAATAGTTTTACCATCCCATGGAAAATTGAGTCAACATGGAGACGAGGAAGAAAAAGGAAAAGAGCAAGCAGTGACCCACAGTTCAGCCATATGGGAAAACCCCTCGAGAGTTCAAGCCAGACAAATGAATGTATAACATCTAACAGTTTGTGTGAGCATGTCTCTGAATCTGATTGGATGTTTATCACCTTACTTTCACCAAAGACAGTACAATGTGTGTGTTCCAACTTGATAAGTGTAACTAAATTATTCAAATTTTCGGTCATATGTACATTGATGCCTCTAAATAGAGTGAACTGTAACAGTCTAAACCCAAGTTTTGGATGTCTACAGTAAGACTCTCCTCAGTTTTGCAGTTCAGATAAGAAATATAACAGCCACTGTGATTTTAATAACTGTGGTAAATATCGACTCTGGTGGGACTCGAACCCACAACCTTTGAATCACTTCTCCTGTACTCAACTAGAAGTCCAATGCGCTATCCATTGCGCCACAGAGCCACATGACATTGTGTCTATATTAGCAAATGACATATATCTCTATCTCCTACTAAGGTGGGATTCATTTTGACACACTTTCTTCCCCCTTTTTATTAACTTTTTTTTTTTTTTTCAATATGTATTTTTATCTAATTATTTATTTTTCCTCTTCCCCTATCTTTTCGCCTGTCAAACCTGTGGAGTACAGACAAACACACACACAACAGCCAACACAACCTTGTCCCCTGACAATATTTAATTTACTGTCCTGTATTCACTTTTGTTTTTGTTGTTTTGACAGTGTTTTGTATTGTCTTGCAAAAAAAAAAGAAAAGAAAAAAAAAAGAGGAAACTCTACGCTTCAAACTGTAGAACTAGTAGTACCTGCAGTGGACGACGATGGGTCCAGTGTCTGGAATGGTACTCTGGGTGCGGTTGACCTCCTCTAGGAACCAGAGGACACCGCCAGGCTCATTGGGCACCCCATGGTCCGGCCAGCTCAGGTACTGGTAGTGCCAGATGTACCTCAGAGGCTCCTTCTGTAAGGACATCACATCAGAAAAAGATGATGAGCTGAAGTTGTCAAAAATTTCTTCTAACACTTGCAGTATTATTTTAAAATTTGATAATGTTGTAAGGTAAGGTAAGATGTACCATGTATCCTTCCTCACCATACTGGCTCTGTAGCATTCATTAAAAGGCTTACTGTGAGAGACAGGGAACAATACCACAATGCTCTTTCCAAAGTTCAGCCAAAGTTAATATGATGCTTCAACAATCTGATTTAGCATAGTCAAGTGGGTTTTCCCAAAGTCACAGTCAGTACAAAATTCTCTCTTTGTGTTGGCTTGGACTTGATCACTGATCATTGTACTTTAATGGAGAGATACTCTCTGTTAGTTGTATGTGTGGTGGTAACATTACAATTACACCAGTACTTCTGCGTGACCCTAAATGCAGGAATATGCTTCTATGCAAAATGAGGATTGTAGCTGCTGTCCTTAATTTCATACAGTGGACTCATGCTGAGGGACTAATGCTTAGGATCAGTATAAGTGAAGGATTAAGCAACCAGGAACCCTTCCTGTGTCCAGTATAAAAACCTAAGCCTTTCCTTGTCTCATTTGTATGACACAGTGAAAAAACTAAATGTGCAGAAACATGGATGAACTGTCTGAATATAGGGCCATTCACGCCAAGAGGGGTAACGATAACTGTAACGTTAAAGATGAGTATCCACACTGACAAACAATAACATTTGGTTAACAATGGCACCAAGCACATACTGCGCACTTCAGCTGTGTTTGCAGTAGGGTACTGTTTCAAAAAAATGACAATTATAGTGGCAATACTAGTACCCTTAAAGTGATATAGATACCAATAGATACTTCATTTGATACCTTTTTTCTACCTTATTTTATATTAGTCATGCGGATGGAAGCATTCAGTTGCATAAAATACGACCAGACGCCACAGGGGTGTACTGCAGTCATACTTTGAAATGTTGTGGTGACATCTCGGCATGCTGTGAAGTGCTAACTCTGTCAAATACAGCACGTTTGACTTCACCCCAACACAGACTGTATGATTTGTGGCTGCTGTGGCAGTGGGCCAATCACGTCGCATTAAACTGAAGAACGCTTATGGTAATAGGCTGCAAGCAAAACCATACTAACAGTTTTTTTTAGATGTGGATACACAAGGATCAAATACAGGGATCGTTTGACTGGAGAAGTTTCAATACTACTTGGGTTATTTCGGTTAATACTTTACTTTAGGTATCATGTACTGCTACACAGCCCTAGTCAGCTGCTAAGCAAGATGGATATGTCCTTGTTTCTCTCTTCTATCAAATCACTCTGAAAGTGATCCCAATTGTCATTATTACATTCCGATTTATATATTTTTATAGTTATCGTTCTTGGAGTAGACAACCCTTTAGTCTCCTTTACAGGAGACAGAACTCTTGACTAACTGAGAGAGTGTGATATATTAACAAACGAGTGCTGGTTGATTTTCTTCAGTTAACTGTCATTCACCTCAACACAAACAATTAGTCTGGAGACTCATTAAGTCAGGAGCCTCACTTGGAGGCACTCTTTGGAGACAATACTGCTAAGTAAATCTCAGCCAGGTTTAGCAGGCTTTACATCCTATTTTAAATTCCTTCCCTTTTAAATGAAGTTTAAACAGATTGACTACTGAGAACACAGCAACAGCTTCTACTAAGCATTAATTGGACATTGACATTATGCA
The DNA here is from genome assembly GCF_006386435.1 of Epinephelus moara. NCBI lineage: Eukaryota > Metazoa > Chordata > Actinopteri > Perciformes > Serranidae > Epinephelus > Epinephelus moara. The sequence goes on along the minus strand of NC_065521.1, from coordinate 12,101,444 downwards.
ACAACAACAAAAGAGAGGCTTTTTTTTATCCTTCATTTGCTCCTTATTGTATTCATGTATAAAAGTTTTTTTCAATTTTAGGCTCTAGTGCAAGAAAACGAATATCTTAAGAGGCTATGTGAACTTTGGCTATCTACTTTTTCTCAGTCTCCTTCTTGTATTCTTGAGATCCCCACAGTCGATCCTCCTGTAAGCACAAGCTTGTGCTGTAGGATTGTGTGAGGGGTTAAATAATCTGACCCCAGGTCAGTGGGTCAACTCTGATTGAGTGCACAGCTTTCCCTACCCGGTCCAGACGGGTCACCTCCAGCTTCCTCAGGATATAGTCTTGTGCTGGCCGCTCATCCACGTTCCTTACCAGCACCTTCCCAAACTCCTTAGTGGCGTGGAGGTCAGGCCAGTAACGGACACATTTATTCTAAATCAGAGAAAAACAGAGAGAGAGGAACATGGAGAGGGGAGGGGGAGGGTGTTTGGTATTAGACAATCGAAAGAACCAGCTCATCTCAAGCAGCTTTCCAATGAGCTTAACTGTCATACTATCCTTGTCAGCCGTCTCCCTCCCCACCCCCACACCATACACACACATCATCATCCCTACTACGTATATCCACCCCTCTTTCTGAGAATCAGTTAATGCCATCGAGTACTGTCTTTCAACTGAGAATGCAGGAACAAAATGGTTGACAAGCGGTAACAACAATGTGGGTTTGTAAAGGTCAACACCAGGGCTTGATACTGTGTCATTAAATTGAAACAATATGAACATTTCGTGTCCCCTGGTTTCTTGGAAAGTGCCTGAAACAGCAGTTAGCTCATCATGAGACACTAAAACTGTCCACCTCTTGTTTTTATTTGAGCTGTTATCTTTTGTTGCTCTGTGAAACACTTTGTGACCAGTCTGGTTGTTTAGGCAACTTCAAGATTAATTACACTTGACTAGTGCAGTGGATTCTTTTAAAATTTAATGTTTGAGTTGTGGGGTGTTTTGCTCATGCCATTATTACTAACCCCTTAAGTCTCCCATCACAGTACACCCCTCAGTTCCTAGATCTTCTTCATTACAAGCAATCAACAGCAATCAGCTTAAAGGAGTGCAACCCATCACAACAGAGAGACCATTTCAGAGTAAATGCAAGAAAAAGCAAATGAAAAAGAGCTCGGGGGAGAAAACGAACCAACTTGCTTTGGAAATATAATGTGTAGAAACATATCTACTTAATTAAAATACCCTTTTAATACAACATTAAGGTAAACATAAGCAATCATAATATTTCACAGGCCCTCAGCTGAACTATACTTCTGGGGCCGTATTCACAAACATTCTGAGAGTACCCTAAGAGAGCTCCTAACTTAGACTAAAAACTTTTAGTAAGGAGTCTGAGCTTAGGAGTGATTTAGGAAAGTTCTAAGAGCAACTCTGAGCAAGGAAGGGACAGAGACTTTTATCTTACTGAGTGGCTGACCCCGTTGCTAGGTGTGAGGCTTTCTTTTAACAGATGTGATTGGTTGTCACAGACACGCGCAAACTAATCTGTAGCATTTCATTTACTCACTGTCATCCAGAGTTTGAAGAATATCTCTCCAACCTCTTTGAGTTTCAAGTGAACACACATGAACGCGGTGCCCATGTCTCATGGTCTCGCGCACTTCACCTGAGCCTCCATCGGCATATGGGTGAGTAGATAATGGCTGAATTTTCATTTTTGGGTGCACTATCCCTTTAAAAGTCCTCCTCTCTGCTCCTAACAGTTTTTCACCTTAGGAGCTCTTTTAAGGTCTAAGATACTTTGTGAATAACTTTTATCTTTACAAGGACCTAGTCTTAACTTTAAGGGGAAATTCTAAGAAAACGTCACAATTCTAAGAATTTTTTTTGAATTTCGTCACTAGGAGCAACTCTTAGCGCTAGGAAGCTTTGTGAATACGGCCCCTGTATATTTGCAGTATGTTAAGTGCCAATCGCCCACCCGTCCTCGCTCCATCTCCTTCGTGGTCATGACGATGACATGTGTATTCTCCTGATAAGCCATCTTCCAGAAGTCAACAACTGTATTTTGTAGGCACCCTTGGGTGGCGATGAAGACTTTGCCCTCGTCCCCATGGCGCCCCTCTTCATTCACACTCTGTACAACAAGGACAATGACACATTTAATTAAGTACTTTGACACTGAGACAGCAGATTTATATTCACACAGAGACTGTAATATTGTCAGCTACCTCATGATGAAGTAAAATATACAGAAATGTACAAATGGTTTAATTTCTTTATGAAAATATTCACAGATAAAATTAAAGACTAAACTACATAAAGAAATATGTTTTATATTGTTGCTTATAAAATAGGTGGTTTGTTTTTCTGTATGTTATCTGCATATTGCTGGCACTAAACCACCCACAATTCTTTTCCATTAACTATCTTGCGTGTCTGCTGAATGTTGTGTACTCCTGCCATCTTTCAATAATCTACAGTTAAATAGATAAATGGCCTTGTATACTGCTGAGCAGACTTACTCTGATGTAGTTGGCATTGATGTAGTCTGAACCAGGAACATCTGGATCTGCTTCCCTGAGTTCAACACGAGTTGTGTCAACTGAAAACACAAGGTCAAACTGTCACTAATGCACAACAAAAAGTCTACAGTCTCCTGAGATCACACTTTATGTATTTTTTCAAAACAAATATCAATTGATAGGCTGTGAGCCATCAAAGCAACGTGTTCACACTCTGCTGAGGCCTCTACATTGACTGTTGTATATTTGTGTCATTCTTTCCACAGGAAGTTGGAGAGACAGGAAATGGCAGGTTGCTACGTGACTCACAGGGGAGGATATTCTTGTATCTGTTTTTACTCTTGTTTTCTGGCTTCTGGCCTTCTTTCCGGGGATACAGCAGTTTGCACTCCTGCTGCTGAAGTACCTGGTAGTTGATAAAAGGAGATGATGAGAAAAAAGTTCCAAACAAAAGAATATCCACTATAATGCAACTACTAACTCTGAGGTCATTCATTCATATCAGCCATGCTCAGATTATAATGTTTAGATGCTACTTAAATATTCCTTGTGGAATTTTAAACCTCTAGTAGCACAATGGATAACACATTTCTGACAATGGTTTCACTCTATTCCCCTGATCAACATGTGGCTATAATGCATTCTGATTAACAGCAATGCACCAATAAAGACAGGAAAGAAGATGTATAACCCTGAATTTTAAAATTACTTTTGCATGAATGTGAGAAAACTTCTCATTTAATGCTGTGTTAGAACAATGTAATTGGCCTTTAATACAGTAGGGGTCACCCTGGAGTGCAAATGCAGAAAAACTGCATGCGTCAGTGCTCAGGTTGTAGACTAATGAGAAAACATTTTAGCATGGAGTCTCAAAATCTCTCAGTTTTAATTCATTTTGGATGCATATGTGCTCTTGAAGAGTAGAATATGTCAAGCAAGTACAGCATTTATCCACAGTTCTTCAGCCTTAATAACAAAAATACTGTGTATGCTCTATGTATTATGTCATCCACACACAGAAGATGCAGTGAGTAATTTAAATCCATTTGAAAAATAATAATCATTACGATAAAGATTGTTGTCTAGCAGCAGGAAATCCAGAAACCAGACATTGATCAGTGACTATGATCTTGCAGACAAACCTGGCATTGGGCCAGTAAATACCAAATAATAATTGTCTGCCTAATATCCACTGACACGATAGAAATGATTCACATTAATGACCTGCCAGCTGCATGAAAGTGACAAATACAGGAACATAAGAGCATGCCACGAGACAAGCTTCGACATCATTAATCAAAGGTTAAGACAGCATAAATACATTTGAATTTCCCTTGATAGACAAGAAAACAAATAACTCACTGAAAAAACACAGATGCAAGCCCACACAAATAGATATGATAGATGGCACTCAAAAGAGTAATTTACATGACTCAGTTTCCCCAAATAATTTCCTGTATATATGACGGAAGTCATCCAGCTCTTAACTGGAACCTCATTTAATAAAACCGTGGAACCTGTGAAGGCTTTTAAATGATTGGAATTTCAAAATGATCAACAATATTAACAGATATATTTTTTCAAAAACCATTATAGAAAAAAAATAATTCTGGCACTGAAAGTTTTCAGGCTACATACCTCAAATTCTTCCCAGAATCCTTGTTTGGGTTTCTCAGAGTTGTCTGCTACTTTGTTGAGCTCTCGTACCCGGTTCTCAATGTTGGCTGCATTTATCCTTGTGGCGTTAAAGGGCTGTCGGTGTCATGTTAGAAGGGGGACATATAATTAGTCAACAGAGCAAAACAAGTTGCTCTAAATTTGAAAAGCTCCAGTGTGAAAGTAATATTTTTATGTTTGAATTAACAACACCATCCGTGCCTTTAAGGCACTGTATGCAAAAGATTCACCTGATTAGACGCTTTTGTTCATTTCATTTCTCTTCCATACCTGTTTGAGGTGCACTACAATTCCACTCTTCTCCACCATGGGGTTCTTCTTGTAGTGATCCACCAGGTCAGCCAGGGTGTCGAACCTCTCACCGCCTCCCACATCGTATTTACCGTCCTGCTAGAGGCAAACATCACCAGTTCAACAACACTAACAGCTGGTCTGAGTCGGAGTTGCTAAAGCACAAAAATAAATCATCACCTGCTTAAAAAATACATGACTCACAGCACCAACAGTATAAGGCAGTCTGAGTGGTGAGGGAGAGTTACCTCACCTGGTAGCGTATCATAACGTGGGTGACCTTGGTCTTACGGTCCACATTCTCATGTTTCTCCTCATTGGTGAGAACGGAGAGGACGAAGTCACCCGGTTTACTCTGGCTCTCCCGTACCAGGAAGCTACCAGCTTTGCCTTTTTCTGTGAGCAATTTCTCTGCATCTCGGCCAGAGAGGTGCCCATGATACCACCTGGACAGGAGTGAGAGAAGAGACTGATTTACCAACACAGAAACAATATCCACTAAAAAACTGACAGCTTGAATAACTGAACTTGTAAGGTAAGATAAGATGTAAGATATCATACGATTTGTGGCAATTCCTTGAAATGAAAAACAACAAATAATCCAAACATGTTAAAAACAATAAATCCTGACATTACATTTAAAACAAAGTTTAAATATTACTAGATTATCATTATTACTGTATAATTATTAATGCCACCTTATAATTATATTAGAAATGATCATTGGCTATAATATCATATTTAATTTTATTCACGCAGTATAGAATACAAAGTATATATAAGTATAAAATATAAAATATTCATGCAATATAGAAAATGTTTCCACATTAAACAACAATAAACACTTTCTAGGGTCATTTGGCATCCTCATGTGCCCTCATTCCCCACTAGAGAAGCAACAATTAGTCGATTAATTGTTTAGTCAATTAAAAGAAAATTAATTTGCAATTATTTTGACCATTAAATAATCATTTTAGTAATATTTACGAAACAAACAAACAAACGCGAGAATCTGATGCTTTTCTTTGTCATACATGGCAATAAACTGAATGGTTTTGGGTTTGGTTGGATAAAACATACCATTTGAAGCACCTTTGGCTCTGGGGAATCACACAAGGCATGTTTCACTATTTCTGACATTTTATTGAGGAACCAATCAATCGATTGAGAAAATAATTGTTAGTTGCAGACATATTCTTCACTCTCTTAATATTGACTATAAACCCACAGTGACTAATTTATTTAGCTACTTATGGGCATCGGAAACAAGTTGTGAACAAAACATATACGTATTATCACATGGAACTGGCAAACTTTTTAACACATTTTTAGTTTTTTTACAGATCCAGCAGTCACAGAGAAAAATCATGTTTCTGGCCACCTGATTAATGACCAATATTCACACTTCTTTGAGCTTTGTTTTTGGTCTCTACCAACTCCTGAGGAAAATTTTTGCCTCTTTAGTTGCGAAATGCTTCACTGTGTTCATGAGCTAGTTACTTTGTCTGTCTGCTGTTTGATGCTGGGCAGGCAGAGCACAGTTTGGTTTTAGAGCCTTTTTCGCTGTAAACAGCTGCCTGCTGCGGCCAAAAAGAGCGGTGAGAGTGAACCAAAACAGTACAGTTGCATGCCAGAAAGGTAAACAATGAAATGTAAAGGGGAACAGCAGATTCAAGTGATAATTATCAGTCATCACTATGAACGACCCCTTTTACATCTGGTCATGTTGTTTTCACATTGTCGAGAGAAAATTAACAAAAACACAGCGAACATCAGCATTGGTTATATCAGAGTGGTTGCGCTCACTGTGTGCTTCTCCAAATCTTGTGGAGATCGAGAAGCTCTGCCACAAGCTAGATGCTGTTTCTAGTTAGAAAAATGATGACAACTGAGGGGGAGGACCAGCACTATGCTTCCTGCCTCAAGGGAAAAAGTTCCATATTGCTGCTTCAGGGTTTAACATAATGTCTATCTATATGTGCATTGTGAGCGTAGACTCCTACTAGAGAATGAAAGTGTCTCTTATATTGCTGCAGTCTCACTCATCTGCTGATGTAAAGATGAAAAACCTGCATGAGTGCGTTTTCTTTTTTCCTGTGTGGTGAGCATGAACGTGTAGGAGGCTCTGACAAGAGACGTATGTAGAATGGAAAAACCACGTAAACCAAAACCATAGATCAGTTGTTCTTAGACCTAAATAGAAACTAAGATATTCACATCGAAATGTGCAGATGGGTAGAAAACATTAAGATATACATAACCTGCTCAGCCTGAGATGATACAAAACACAGCTGAGAAGTGATGATTTGCAAATTATGATATAATTATGATCATGTAGCTCCCTAAAATGCTTCCTGTATGCGTGAGTGCATGCATGGATTCCTGGCATTAATACACCAGCTGCTTTAGTGTCTCATTTCAATGAGGGTGTGTAGGTGTGATGAAGCATATAGCTGCGTCCAACCTTTGTATACTTTATGGAAGGATGTTAGCATGTGGATACTCGGTGAGCATAAACATAAACAGCGGCACCACCCACTTAGTTTGTCTGAAGATGCATTTGGGAATATGCCACTATTTATGCATGTGGATGTTAAGTGCATCTGAGTTGCATGTGTGGGTGTGCATGTGTAAAGACTAATGCATCCTCCTTGCAAACAGTATGTGTCAACGCATACTATGTGCACAGGTACACAGTCAATGATCTAATGGCTGATTCTTTTTATTTTCTTTAGGTTATCTTGCTAGTGATGTAGGCCTGGGTCCTCATCACAGAAACTTTCAAAGTCTGAAATCCTATTTTATCTCAGTTTAGGAGGACATTTAGGATTTCTGGTATTAGAGAAACCAATTCCTTACTGCATTTAGGAAAAATATGTATCTTATCTTAGGGTAGGAATTTAGTTGTTTTCCCACGCTAGGATAACACAGACCCCCTGTCCTAAATTCAAAACAACTGCCACAAATGGCAGCAGCATTGTTGTCAGGTTTGTGCGGTTATGACAATAAAGACGGGGAACAACTTGAACACCAAAATATAATGACTGACAGGCTACTGGAATCATATGATAATGCTTTAAATTTCCCAGAACATGTATTAATAAGTATATCCACTGCCAATTCAATGAATTAATGATAAATGTTGTTTTAATTTTTCATCAATTTAATCAATGTCCTCCACCGGCAGGATTAGTCCCTCTGACTCCTCACATCTAAAACTGAATGCCCATCTTTTTTTGTCCACTGGTACACTCTGATCAAAGATACAGGCAGTCTGTATACATTTTGAACCTAGATACAGGCATGGCAGGAGGAAGAATCCAATCTTCAGATACAGTCACAATTCATTAATTTAAAATAATAGCGGAGGTCTGACAAAGGATAGGACACAGCCATGAGTTTAGGTAGTACAGGCAGTGTTTCTGTAATGAGGTCCCTGGACAAGAAATCAATATTATCATCTATCAGCTCTCATTGGAATTGCATCGTAATGATAATGTTGTGCTTACGTTTTACAAATTCTGTTGCTTAAACTGAATACTCTAAACAAACTGTATATAAAAAATTTTTAAGCTGCACTAATCAATATTTCTATTTCAACAACGGATGAAATGACACACATTTATGGAAATTTTAACCATATCAACCAGCCCTGTGGTGACGGCTCAAAAAAGTTCTATTCCAAGATATGAAGGAGATCCGATCTCACTTGTTCCTATATTAATAATAATTTATCTTCTGAACTGTTAAGATGTTAGAATAAGTTTGTTTTCTTTAGCTTCCCATACATTTATTTTGTGTGGCATTAATGGCTTCCCCCCACAGAACTTAATTACAATGCTGCAGTGATCTCAAAACTGCTTCTTTAGGTTCAACATACTGGAAATGCATCATGATGACACAAAACTTTAATGCATAATATTCAATGTAACAATTTTCATGCAACAAATCCTGTACAAGAAATTACAATAATTCTATATTTTGTCTAGAGTTTTGTTCTCTGCAGGGTGAAAATGCCGCATAAACAGCATTTAAGCCATAGCAGGATACTGTGCCCGCACTGGAGGCTCGACTAATAACATTTCTCAGGTGGTTTAGCTGCTTCTCATGGCAGAATGAGGCTTTACAGCCTGACAGCCCTGAAGCTGTAAGAAATAAAAATAACTGTTTGTGGTCAGGGGAGAAACTTCATGCACTTTTAATGAGTTTAGACAGCAGAGCAACATATCGAGCTGACCTTAGGTACATTTATATGTATATTTGTGTCTATCTGCCTGCATTTATCCACATAGTGCTTAGCTGTATGCAAATGTGAGCTTCTTTGCATGTGTGGGTGTTAGTGTTTGGCGGCACCTCTCAGAGGTGGGGTCCTTGCAGTTGAGTGGGTACTTGAGCTCGATGACATGGCCGTTCCTCTCACGCAGCAGGTCCTGTTGTTCGGTGTAATACTGCACCAGCTCAGCAAGCGTGGCGAACTTCTCGCCTCCGTACAGGTCGTAGTAGTCACCTGAGTTCTGGATCTTAATGTGGGTCACCTCATCGTTGCGCCTGAGTGGGAAAAAAACACAGTGGGAATTCATTACTCAGTTAGCTACCGTGTGTAAACAGAAGTGGACTCACTCCGATGACACACAGCATTTTTCTCTTTGCATTTTTACTTTCTTCACTTGCACCCTGCAGATACTTAATCACTGAACACACACACACACACACACACACACACACACACACACACACACACAAACAGCCACCCACACACATGTTCATGCAGTATATGCTCACACACACAAAATCAAGACCATACACACTTTGTCGCCCACACTCACTCACAGAGCATAAATGCATACACTATAAAAATGCTCAGCTTATCAAGCCATCTGCTCTCATTTTAAGACTTTGAACCTCATTTTTCTCAAAAACACGTTAAAGAATGTGCAGATGTGGTGACATTATTTCATCCTGTCTGTTTTCTATAGGTCTTCTGTCTAGGACACTTTAATTTCTCTGCAATACTGGAGCTTTTGTTGTAGAGCTGAAAATATTGATATATATTATCAGTAAATAACTGTTATAATAAAGTAACTGTGCCAACACTGGAATGATAAAATAAGCCACAAGCTACTACAGCAAAGCAAATGCAAGAAAAGGCTACAAAGCTGCAGTGATTTAAAAATACTGATCCATTTTATCACACAGACTATTTTCACTTTGACTTCTATAAACAAAACAACACAAATCTTTTCACAAGGGATCATCCCTTTTTCTTAATACTCTGTAGTTTTCATATCTAATGTATTTGGAGAAAGGCTGTGTCGTGATTGCAGAACAGTACAGAAGAAAGGCATGCTGCTGCCGAGCTCCAAGACTGATAAGCCAGAAAACATTTGGCTCCACTTTGCATATTCAAAGTCCACTGACTGGTTTGAATAGGTGCACTCAAATCTGAAAACACACCGACACACATATACACATATACAGTTCTTCTTTATAAGAATATTTGCCTGGAAGCAAGAATGAAATGTTGCTAAAGCCCGATTGATTAATGTACTTGTTTTTCCATTTTCCATCTCCAGTGACTTCGTCTGACATGTTTCTTTAGTGGAGATAAACAAAACATCCTGTAAACATATTAAGTATGATGACATACAAACACACACAAACAACAGAGGGGGGTTAACCAGGCAGTCAGTACTATCTGATCTGAAGAATATATTACTTTGTCGATACAATAGTCTCTCTCCCTCTCTGCAAACTGATTATCAGCTAATGGTCATATCAAATGGCACAAATCCCATTTCCCTCCATCACTTCTCTTGTTGTCCTCATGAATGTCACATTCCTTTTTTCCTTCGTTCCATCCTCCCACTCAACATACTGTAAATCCTTTCCTTCCTCCTTTCTGTCCCATAATCCATCTCTCTCTTTCGCTCCCTCCATCCCTCTCTCCCAGTATTTCCTGGTAATTGCTTTATGGCTCTATTAGTGGCTGTTGGCAGGGTGCCACAGGTCTATGGCCCTGTTAAAGGCCCCTCCTTAACTCTCAGGCCAAAGCCCCCTTTTCTCTCAGAGTTTAACACCATTAACTCTGGAATGAGCCAAACACGTCCTATTAGATTTTCATTCACTTCCCTGCTCTGCCTCTTTCTGACATTGATAACATTTATGGATTTATTACGACATGGCAGTCTTCTTTACAGAGAGAATTCAGAGAGCCAAGGTCAGCATCGTTTCTGCTCGGCCCCGGCTCACTACTGTCTATTTTAATACATGACAGATCACTTAAAATGTCTTTTACTCCAAGCTTATGTGAAAAAGAGTGAGAGACGTAGCTATGATTAGATGGTGTTCTTTATCAGAATACAATCTATTGCTCTTTAAGTGGCAGCTGAGCCGATCCTCTTTTGATGTACAGCAAAAATTATTACATACCATGACTGTATTTGTAGTTATCCTACTAAACAACTTACCAACTGTAAGACAGCCTGCATTGTCTTATTACAGAAGTACATTTCTGCTAGAAAGGTGATCTTTCATCATCATCATCATCGTCATCATCATCATCATCAATCTTTTCACAAAACTATTCCGTATATGCAGTACAAAGACAAATACTTGCACTGCTCCGCAACAGATCACATCACTCGTGGTAACGGTAAGCCAATGTATTTCTGAAAACTTTTCATCAGAGAAACAGAATACAGAAATAAACACAACAAATCTTGGTTTGTATTTAATTAGCACTGCTTAGTTTTGCTGTTTGATCTTAGGTTTTCAGCCTCCATTTTTACAATACAGGGAACAGTATGGCGCCCACTTCCTGTTAACAAACTCTCATATAACAGCTAAACAGTGCAGTTAAATATGTTTCTGAAAACAGTTTGGAGATAAGCAAAACAGTAACCGAATCTTGGTTTATATTTGATCAGCACTGCCTAGTTTTACCGTTTAATTTGAATTTGGTCTGCGTTTGAGAAAGAGAGAGATAGAGAGAGAGGCGGCTCTCTGTCACAATCCCAAAATATTTCCGTTGGCAAATGAACAGGGAGATCTGGGCGCCGGGCATCTCCGGAGAAAAAGACGACAGTTATTTTCTCTTGCTAATTTTCAAACACAGAGAATTTACATTATTTAATTAATTATCATTCAGAAATAGTTATAATCCACAAATAGCCTTGTGGATAGTTCTTCTGTCTCAATAGTGGTTCCAAACTATACAAAATGAAGGACTGTCTTTTTTATACTAAACAAGAAACCCATCCAGGCCAGTGGCACATTGTTATTGTGATCTAGCAGAGCAAGGTTCCTTAAAAAACAAAATGTAGTACACCTTAATATTTTTTTCGCCTTGGTAAAATAGCTTAACCCAGTCCCGGGCTGTAACAACTTCCTATCAACCATACTTCAAGGTAAATAAATTAACCAATTAAAAGGTTTACAAAGCATTCAAATCACTGAGACATTAACAAGAACACCACACCTAACTCTGATCATGTGTACATTATAGATCTTCACTGTTTTGCATAGCCTTAGTGCATGGCATAACACTAATGAATAGAAGCAAAAAAGAATCACAGTTCGCCATGACAGTATAATGTAATCATCACCGACCCACAAGAAACTGCACTGAAAGAGAAAATCCCCTCTAATGACCAGCACAGTTAACATCCTAAACTAACTGCTGCTTTATGAAGCATTCTTACACAGTGTATCCACAAAGAGTCCTTGATGCCACAATGGCATTTTCAGCTTCATGGCAAATTATAAAGAGCAATCTAGGATACAGAGCCTGTTGTATTTTTTAAAGCATTTAAATCCTATTAATGTGCATAAATCCATGCATGCAACATTTTTTTTACAGTATCATAAAGTGTGTTTGGGGGTTGTTTTGGTTCTGTTACAACACTAACAATCCTTTTTGTTGATTCATCATGTGTTAGTAACTGCACATTACAACTCAGAATCTTTCCTTTGGCAAAGTGTTGTGGATGTTTACAAGTCATTATCACACCTTTAATTAAAACAAGTCAGGTTTTCCCTTCATTTCAATGCCATTTAATCCCATTCATGACAAAAAAATTAAACCTTCCAAGATGGGTGTTAATGTAATTCATGTAGTAGACTTAATAGCTGAGGACACAAGCAAAACAATAACGACAAAGTTCTTGCACACCAGAAAGTCTCACTGACAGATGCGTAGGATCAAAAACTATTCACTGCGAAAAACTAACAAACCCTCAGCCACTTGTCACGTTATCAGCAAGGTTTGGCTCCTCAGACCTTTCACAGCTGAGGATGTAGCATAAAATTGTAGTAATAAACATCCATGAGAAGTACAAGGTTGTTCCTCATTACTGACCAAAGTTCTGCATTTTCAAATCAGTGTGTATGTTCTCAGCACTGCGTATTTAAGTTTACGATGGTATCCTGCTTTACTGGAAAAACCATTGCAGTAGATACAAGCATGATAAGTTTGTCCTTGAGTAGCCTATCCTATGAACTCGTCTGCATTGATAGGACTGACTGAGCAGAAGCACAAATGTACATAGTGTCACAGAATCTTTCACAGTGCCTCTCAATGTGAACACTGTCGTTCTGCTGCAGCTCAACAGGCAGCAGCAAACAGATCACATCTGTGTGGAATTATGTGTCAAGAACTTCTTTGCATTTTATCCAGAGCACTGAAGCCAGCGAAACAGTGAGTTTTAGTAATAAACAATATTCTGATCAGTAAGACTGAACGATAAGATGAAGCACACACAAACACACACATATTCAAACACAGACAACTGGGAAATGCACATAAATATGCATGTACAAAGCCCAGAAAATATAAATTATTGCTTGCTTTGCCCTGAAGCTATTCCAAGCAATATTTTTCACTCAATACAGTCTGAAACCACTGAGAAATCCCTTTTACTGTATCCCGTTCACTTATCAAATTGGGGCTGATAAAGTTTTGGCCTCCACATACTTCCCTACCTAAATCCTAAAGGAGGCATGTTCAAACCTGATATAAAATTTCAGACGTTATATCAGGTCAATGCAGTCTGTGTCTCAAGAGCTTTTCCTGATAGACAGCGGAAAAACCGGGCATACAACCAATGTATCCTCTGCTGAAAAGCCGACATCTTTTTGAACTATATCTATTTCCTCAGCTCCTCTGAAGATTGGGCAATTTGAGTTTGAAAGAGTTGTCTGCAAATTCAGACATCCATGAAATCTTTAAATCATCAGAATCAATAAGGCTGTACTGAACAGTTCGATGCTTCATTCATAACCTTGAAATTCAAATTATTATTTATTTTTTTAAAGATATTTTTTCGGGCGTTTTTGCCTTTAATTGCTGGGAAAGTCAAGTGTGAAAGGGGGAGAGAGAGAGAGAATGACATGCAGCAAAGGGCCACAGGCTGGAGTTGAACCTGAGCCGCTGCGGCAACAGCCTTGTACATGGGGCGCCTGCTCTCTCCATTAAGCTACCGACGCCCCTTGAAATTCAAATTTTAAATTAACACTCAAATGCTGAGCAGCTTTTTTATTTTTGTCATTCTGTTTAAACCCGGTGTTGCAGATAAAGATTAGGCTGCACTGATATTTGTGTTAAACTATTTGTAGATTGGAAGTTTGATTTCACTGGTGGCTGTGTAGGATTTTTTCTGACTCGTGATTCAAACATTTCAACATTGTTACAGGATTTTGTTCAAGGATTGTTTTTTTAGGGTAATGACATCATAAAAAATGACAACAGACATTTGACACTTAATTTGAAAACCTCAAAAGTTTTTTTAACGTAAAAAAACAACAAAAAAAACTGGGCTGAACTACTGAACAATAGCTACAGTACTATTTGTGTTGTTGGAAGGTTCAGTCTAAAACACAAAAATCACCAGATTAGCTTTGCTACTTAAGTACTCTTTACAGCTAGCCATGTATAACAACATTTGTTGGCTATATGCACATACTTAGGTGGCATTTAGATTTTTTCCCAAGCAGTATTGTCAAAATTGACATGAAAGAGCTTAAAAACATACTGCAAAGATTTTCACTTGAATTGTCTCATTTTTCTACAAATTTTATTAAGGAGTATTAAGTAACAACCACTAACAACAACTCAAGAGGGAGTAGAATGAGAAAGAGTTTCTGTATCCTAATACTATCTTTGTATATTACAATACAAATGTATATGTTGTAGCTTCTTGCTTAAAGCAGATAGCATACTTAATAGTAGCTAGCCATTAGCGTTGTTAATAAGTACAGCCAAAATGGACATGTTTACTCTGTTTCAGTATTTCAGCTGCACAGGTGTTGTGTGTTGTCCACAGTACATGCAGGAGGCCTACTGTGTTGGCACGCATCAGGAAGCAGAAACGCTCACACACACATTTGCACACTGTGTAGCCATGGTTGTTGTGTCTTTGTCTTTGCTGACATGAAGATTCAGGCACACCTACTAGCTGTGGATGTTGAACTTACCATGTGGGAAGTTAGATGTCAGAATGCCACATTTACATTCAACATAGGAATTAAGGAACTCTTGAAACATGTTATAAATGAAGACTTAACATTCAGAGATTGACATTCA
This sequence comes from Epinephelus moara, assembly GCF_006386435.1. Taxonomy (NCBI): domain Eukaryota; kingdom Metazoa; phylum Chordata; class Actinopteri; order Perciformes; family Serranidae; genus Epinephelus; species Epinephelus moara. The sequence goes on along the minus strand of NC_065521.1, from coordinate 12,086,383 downwards.
CAATAATGATGGTGAAATGTTTTTTTACTCGACTGTTTCAACCTATAAATAGCCTGGCAGCAGTGGAAACATATCTAAGGCTAGCATTATATAATACAGAGGCTAGGAGAAATCCATTTGCTCTCTGTGGTAACTTGCCCTGCAAAATTCTCTCTTAAGAGTGCCCTTAAAATTCCTCCTCGGGGTCTTTAGAGTGAATAAAGAGCATGAAAAATGAGAAAACTTGACCAGACCGCGCTCCTTACGGAGTTGGACTTGGATATAAATTATAGCCAAACTTTTTCTGCTTCAAACTTTCTCTTTCCATGTCTTTGAGTTTTATGAAACTCTGAATTGATTACATTTTCAAACCCCTCAAAAAGCTCTCATTAGCGTCTCAGACTTCAGACTTCAGCCTTCAGATGCTTTTTAGCAGCAGCTCTGTTCAACCCCTCCTTCTTCTGTTCGCCTCGTGGACCAGAGAAGAAGAGAGGTGGTGGAGATAAGAGGAGGAGAGGCAGAGAGAGGAAGATAAGACAGAGAGAGAAAGGGACAACGGACTCCCTCAGCGTCCATTACAATCTGAACAGTGACTATCACACTCATAATGGCCTTGGTAAGATGAAACCTGGCTAATGACTGGCTAATTAGCCTCTCCTCTGCTGTGATAAGACACTGTATGTGTATGTGAGAGTGTGTGTTTGAAAAGAAATGGAGACTGGGCTCAGTAGCATGATATGCTAGCTCAGAATAACTTCTGTAGATACAGGATAATGAAGTAATTATCTTCAGAATATTCTGATATTTTCTACATTTTACAGACTATTTGGTGAAGTACAATCAGTAAAAGCCAGAAGTAAAAAAGTCATCTGTGAACGTTTGATTCAAAAGATTACAAAACCTTGTGACATGTTTTTTTTTCTCTTACACACTTTAAAGACTTTTATTTATTTATTTATTTATTTTTACAATTTTACTTTGCACTGATGGAGGTGTACTTGAATGATAAAAAGCTTGGCTTCTACAATTAAGGTCACAAACAGCTACAGGTGTTGAATTTGGCCCCTATAGTTGAGTCAATTTCCTGAGAAACAGGATATTGCGGCAGGACATACATGTATAACGCAGCATTCACTGCTGTACCATGTTGGCCCTCTGTCACTTTGAAAGTTTTAAGGTTGCCGGATTTTTATTTTTATTTGTTTTTATGTATGTGAGGCTGTTTGTTCAAATGTAAGAGATAACTTATTGTGCTGAGATATTTACGTATGGCCAATTGTAAGGCATTAAGTAATCCCCAAAATAAGGCAGGAAGTTAAAGAAACTGGCTTAACATACGGATACATTAATGTTTTAATCTGAAACAGCTTTTCAACAAGATGACTTGTTTTTCTACAATACTTCATACTTCTTGCACAGTAAACTACAATGACTACAGAAAGTTCCCTGTAAATGTATCTAATCTTGCAACCTCACATTTTGTTTCAAATCGAAGTTTTATTAATTTAAAAGATACAAATTGCTTGAACCTGAAAATATTTAAGTGAGCCTACTTTGCAGCCAGAAAAAGTGCAATTTATTCATATTCTGTAACAGGAACAGGGTTTGGGTCACTGGTAAGAGGCGGGACACACTCTGGACACGTCGCTAGACTATCACAGTGACAGACAACCATTCACTGCCAATTTAAAGTCACCAATTAATCTGCATGTCTTTGGATTGTGAAAGGAAGGCGGAGTACCCACGCTGATGCAGGGAGAGCATACAAACTCCACACAGGGGCCCGACAAGCCTGTGGATTTGAACCTGGAACCCTCTTGTTGTGAGGCAACAATGCTAACCACTGCACCTCAGTGCCACACAACAGTAACATGATGTTGGTAAATGCTACAGTAGCAAAGAATAGTCCTAAACTTTGTAAACTAACTAAGAAATGTAATTTTGACAACAATATCTGTCTTGCTAACTTTAGCCAATGTTAGCCATCATGAACTACTGGCTAGATCAAATAAGGCTGTATCGGACAAACCCCTGAGTGTACTGAACTGAGTGCTGGTACATTTTATACAGGAACCCTTCTGGGGTCACATGACAGAAAAAAATAAATATGTAAATCTGTGCAGTTTTGTAATTTGCCCTAATCAATAAATGAGAATTAATCAATTAAATAGATTAAAATTAAAATGAATTAAATAGCATAATTCTTTTTTGCTAACGTAGCTCCCCAGGGATTTAAGCTTTTATTTTTCAAATTTTAAGAATTTAACTTGTGACAACACAAAGTTAAGGGACATGACTCTTGGTGGTTGTAATTGGCTTTGTTAGAAAATTTCCAATTGTAATTTCATGGCTTATCAATGTTAAGTTTGGATGATTAATATACTGTAAACCAATCTGGAAATCCATCGGTAAAAAACAAAACAAAAAAAAAACCATTTTCTTCCTTTACCTCTGGAGGCACAGCCCGGAGTTTTTCAACTAACCGGAAGTGAAGGGGCCTCACGCCCTTCACTTCCGGCGGTGCCCCCAGGGAATTGCCGTATTGTTTACAAGTACTTCGGGTAGAAAACCAGCAGAGTTTAGCTATATATCACATTTTTCACGTCACTATATCACCGTGTAGACTAATCTGATGTTTGTTAAGTCTATAAACACAATGACTGAACAAACGTTACTATTTCTGTGTGCAAGTAATTAATATGGTTATTGTAGATTAGCTGGGCTAACCGTTAGCTGTTAACGTTAGCCGTTAGCGTTGTCTATAACCATAGACTGTATAAAAATAAGGTAATACCTCAAATATAATATTTTTTCCAGCGAATATCTTAGTTACAACATGATTGAGCTAGCAAAGCAGTTTTGTGTTGCTATGTGTGGTATTTATTCAGTTATGGGAAATCACGATGTCTAGAAAGCAGCAGTGGCTGCAGCTGACAGGGACAGTTAGCAAAGCTAACATCAGGACGTCATCTGATAAAAGCCTCCCGTTGCCGGATACGACATGAAACTACTCCAGTTAGCTCAATCATGTTGTAACTCAGACATCCGCTGGAAAAAAGATTTTTTTTCACGTTGACGAGACAGCATTACTGGAGCGGTCGCTATGGACGCGGAGCTTGCTGTTTCTGTAGGTACACACAGAGCTGCCAAGCGTCACGCTTTGAGTGTGACAGTCACGCAATTTGACCCATTCTCACACCACACGCCACACTTGACATTTCTCACGCTTATATTACCCCATTCAATACTCTATATTTATTTTTTTCACGATAATAAACTTTGGTCCTCGCGGCTTGCCGTAGTTCGAGTAACTCTGATTGACTGACCGAGATAACCAATCCCAGACCAATCCATCAGTCCTTTGTGCCTAAATCTAACCAACCATGGAAGGCACCACGCAATATAAACCAATCAGAAGCAACGTAAGGCGGGTCTTGGGGTCTCTAACGATCTTTCACACACAACAGCGCCGACATTTAAAACTCACTCGACGTTCTCCTGCTTGCTAGAAGACGGACGGTAGGTAACTACCCAATTTTGTTCACTGTTGATTTGCTGTTTCTCCTTGAGTTTCCTAGTTAATATGTACTGTTTTAAGGCTGCTATAAGTCTATCATTGTCCTGTATTTGTTGCAGAGCTGTGTAACATTTATTTGCCTCTTCTCTTGGCCTGTTCACACTTGAAAAAGAGACTCTAACGTTAGTCTCAATGTGTGTGTGTGTATGTGTCAGAGTTACAGACTTGTGAATATCAATTTAGACCCCCCTAAAGCAGTGTTTCTCAAAATTCTAAATTTCAAGGTCTATCCTTAACTCTTGACAGTGTACAAATGGAACCAAATGTCCATTTGGTTCCATTTGTACACTGTCAGAGTTACAGACCTTGTAAGGGTCTGTAACTCTAAAGGAACCCATAGAGTCCCTGGAATCCACTTTGAGAACCACTGTAAAACTAGCATTAGGAGGCCACAGTGCAGGGAGAGCCGCTGGCATGGAGGTGAGGACATCAGTTTTAAGGTATAAATCGACGTTAAAACAGGCCAAATCGATGTTAAAAAAGGCCAAATTTTTTCCGAACGCATCATGAAACTAAAGTCTCACTCTTGTCATTTTCTGAAACTTGGCAGCCCTGGGTACACATTTCCTGGGGACACCTGCACGTCTCGGCCGCGCCCCCTCCATTGTGATTGGCTAAAGCGCAGCATGTTCAGACTCAAAGCCCCCCTACCATGTGTCCCCAGAAGTGCTTTTTATTTAATGACTTCTGAATTCAACTTTTCATTTGTATGAGGAAAACTGTTATTTCGTCTTTCAAAAGTTACATGGTCTCTCTTTTATATGAAGTCTGCTTCCCTCCTCCTTCCTCCTCTTAGCTCAATGTGACCTGCTTTCTCTCGCAGGTGTTGCGGTTCTACACACTGGCCACTTGACCTGTATGTGTGTGTATGTGTTTAAGTCTGTCAAGACCACAAACTGTGGCTACAACTCACCCCACCAACCTTCCTGTGGTGTGTGTGACTTACGACACTCTCCACCACACATGCACACACACATGCACGCAAACCACAGGCAGTGAAGGTCAAAGCCTTAACAGGTCCTTCACTCTTTAACATTATTTAAAAGCTCATGACTGCCTGTCTAACTTCACTGTTTCCTTTTCCTCCTTCTGTCTCTGTTTCTCTCAAACGCACACAGACACACACACACACAGACACACACACACACACACACACACACACACACACATGCACACACACACGCCCACACACAGCTTCCCCCTGCCCATGCCGCCATGCCAGTCGCAGAGTAACAAATGCATTTGGGCTTTCTTCCAGGCGCTTGGCCGACTGATGTATCTCTTAAAAGCTTCCGTTGCCAAGGAAGAGCCACTCTTCAAACTCTCTCTTCTTCTATCTCACTTTGTTTCCTGCTCTCTGTAATCACCACAGCATGTACTGCTGAGTCCTACTTACCAGCAATTTCGCATTCTCTGCAACACACCAGGGTTCGCAGTTAAAGACGTGAAGAGAAATATGTTTTAGGGCATCAGTGACAGGTTTCACAGGGCATTACACTCGGCTGTGCTTGTCCGACTCACCTCAGCACCACCCTGCTGCCCCAAATTATTATTTTCTGTTACCAAATCACACATTCCAAATCTGTTATCTAACATGTTCCTAGAAACACTCATACAAAACAACTTCTATTCAAAAGGCATCTATTAACCCGCAGAGGAAATGTTACATCACTTGCTGAGCTCAGGTAGGAATTTCAGAGACTCTTAAGGCCTTGCCCACTCCTGAGTGGTGAACTTCAGTCAAACCAGCACAGTCACTCCTCAGTGTTAGACTGAAAACAGACATAATCATTTTAAGGGTATTGGGGCACTCTTGAGTATTGTTTGTGTGAAATCTTTTGGTCATGCAGGCATTAGGCTTATTTGGACTCACTTTAAACCACAGTGGATTGGAACACAATCTTAGTGCCTAAAATATACCACTTGCCTCTCTAATCACCTCTCAAAACGACAGCCCCAGAGCCTTGTTTGTTTTTGGGACTGAACTTTGAACCAGTGAGAATATTAAGATTAAATACTGAGGCTGATGGGGAACAACAAAAATAAAATGAAAAGGAAGCATGGGAGTGTAGGTGAGGCCTTACCTGACAGAGAGGGTGAAATCCCCCGGATTGCTCTTGCTGGGCCGGGCCAGAAAACTGCCGTGGACGCCCCGGGTCAACAGGAGCTGCTCTGCGTCGATACCGGTGATGTTGGGGTGGAACCACCTAAACAGCAGATGGGACAAAAAAGAAGCCTGTTGAACGCCAAAATGATTCGTGTCCATGTTAGAAGAATGTATGCAGTGATGTCTGTCTCTTAGCACCCACCAGCTTCTTTTCCTACTGACTCAAAAATAACACTAGATCTCCTGAGTTCAAAATAGTATATCGTTTCATTTTGTTTACATTGTGTCTGTCAGAAACAAGAGTCCATTTAAGTCTGAAATGGCAGCTTTGCAGTGTAGCTGACTCTGAGGGCCTGCAGTGTTTTAGCTTTAACCACTCAGCTCTACATTTCAGAATGCTAGTAATGTACAGACCTGTAGGAGTGTTTTGACATATTTCATTTGCAGCGGTCGTGACAGATGAAAGGTGTAATGTTTCATTTTCAAAGTCCCATACTGGATATTTCAGTGTAGATGGAAACATTACATAAACTGATAACAGTTACTCCAACATAAAATACTGTACAGAATCAATGAGGCCACACGTACTTGGACAGTGATGCTTTTTATGTTTATTTGACTCTGTAATCCAGTCCACTAAATTTGAAATGCAACAATGACTATAAGGTTTAAGTGCCTACTTCTAGCTTCAATTTGAGGTTGTTCACACTGTAGGAACTTTGTCCCTTATTATACATCTAATGGCCATTTGTAAGAACAGAAATTGTACAGCTGTGGAATTGTTAAATGTTGCTGAATAAACAGACTCCTGTTGAGAAAGAAGGACTTAACTGGCCTTTGCATGTTAAGTTCAATTAGTGCACCCTAGTTAGGACATTCTGAGACACGCGTTAGGTTTTTAAGATGGAGTGAACAAGAACAAACTAACAGCTAATATGACTTAGTGATGTTTCAACTCAGAACCCTGGATTTTATTACCAAAGTCAATCTTTTGTTCAAACAGTAAGGGGTGAAATATAGCTGGTTTGGGGTATTTTAGGCAATTTACTCTGCTACTGTGTGTTTATGGCTGCTTTAAGGGAAAAGTTAGGCAGGAATCTTTGCTTCACCGATCATTAAGTGTTTATCAGCAGTGAAAGTTTTCAGTTTGTGACATGGGCACAGCTGCAAGTCATAAATCGGTTTGATCAAAGCGGCAGACTTTTTAATGGTTATCTTATTAGGTGACTGATGGTCATAAAAGAGTATGTGCATAGTACTAGACATGAATCCTTGGGCAGAGGTTGCACTTTCAATTTTCTGTAACACACTATCAGGAACACAGTCATGTGAGGTCCATTCCAGAAAGAGGAAGAAACTGATTATAGAGCAGTCATTTCTAGTTATGAATATTATGCTAAATTATTTCCTTTGTAATACACCAATGACAATGTTAATCTTTCAGCTTTTTTATTGTTGTTTTCCAAAATATCACCATCTACTAAGAATTTAAAAGTCATTAAAGTTACTTTACTTAAAATAAATGATATCTTAGATCACACACAGGTTGCCTGTCTGCAGTGTTTTCAACAACTCTTTAGAGTAAAATTACATTAAAAGGTAAATGGAGTACTCTTTACGAACACAACTACTGTATGTTGAACGGCATTTGTCTTACTAACGCTCTTTGTCAAAAGTGAGCTGTATGAAAAAGACTGCTTTCACCACATCTCGGGCTAAACTGGAGGCAACAGTAACTGCTAAAATGATTTCCCTTCGCATTCATGCTCTTATTCTTAAAGATTTATTGACAGACGGTATATAGCAATATCCATAATAATAACTCTGGTGGTGCATTAGTAAGGTCTGTCACAATAATTACATTATGCACTTATCAAAGTCAGCAAAAATGATCCAAAGTGATGTCTATATATTGAACAATATTGCCCAGCATTTTAGCCAACATGATGCCAAAATAAACAGCACAGCTTTTCCAACCATTATAAGCCTTGGATGCAGTACCTAAGTGTTTTATTTCACAGCACCTAAGCTGAATGAACAGTAAAAAAAAACTGTAGTGTGTCTGTCCTCTCGTCTGTGCCTAAGTTTCATATTTCAATTCCAATGTGTAAAAAAATTTTAAGAATTAAAAGTTCATTGCTTTTATTTCTGGGACAATTTATTGTCCCACAAAAGTAGTTACTGTGACAGGCCAAGCATTACTACGTAGTGTACTTCTTTCTCTGAATCCAACCACTAACCACATTAGTATGTCCTGTTCTGGTCTGAAAGGGAAGAACACTCAGGTTTACAGTACTGCAAAGCCAAAGCTAACGATTACATGTTACTTCATCTGTTGCAAAACAGTGCAGGCAAATATTTATTCCATCCACTTCCCAGGTATGTCGACCGATTATCTGGGTTGTGCACTCTTACTGGAGTGTTTGACGCTGCCACTTATCCAAACCAAATTCATTATTCACAAACAGCTGTAAGACATAAACTCAGCAAATACACACAGGCGCTATCACTAGCATGCTGGAGTGTTGAGTAAAAACTGTGTTTAATGAGCGAAGGACTACATTAATCTCATGGAAGCAGTGAGTAGGTACAGCAGCAATGCCCCGGTGAATGGCTGTGTGTCAGCTGTGTGGATTTAAAGCTCATGTTTAAGCAGGGATCGTTGGGTTAAACCTCCCTAACTACTGTGTGCCATTGCTGGCTAATCCAATGCACCATTAGCCATCCAGGGCCCCATTTGTGTGTCAAGGAAGAGGGATTTAATAAAACTGACACATAAACAGTAATTGGTATAACTGTCAATTAGTGGTGACACAAAAAATGTGCCATAATTCATGTGTGGTAAGCAGCATTAAAGTTATGAAACCCTTAGTGACAACAATGCCACAATGTGCCTTAAAGTTAGTTTTGTATACACTGCCTAAAGCAGCAAGAGTTATTTCATACAGCATATTCATGGAGTAATTGGGCAACCATTTTGGGCTGCAGCAGCAAGGGGAGAAAACTGACCAAATTGGTTGTGTGCAATTAAACAGTTCCAGTCATTTACAAATACTGTAAGTCAACTGAGATAAAAAAAAAAACAATCAATCAATCAATCAATATTTATATTGATAATTAACTGTAAAACTGCCAAACACTTGCTGGTTTCAGCTCCTTAGATCTGACAATTTGCCGCTTTCTTGCTTTATATCATACATAAAATTCTGACTGTTAATTGTAGTCCTAAGCAATGTATTATCTGTGGGGTTTTTTATACATTAGTTCATTAAACAACTGTTGTTACAACATGTACAAAAAACAGTAGTCTAAGCATTTTACACTGCAACTTTTACAACTCTGAGAGCATTTCATATCAAAATAAAAAATCTTTTGACAGAAGCATCACACCAACATCTTAAAGAAACCTCTCTGGGTCTACGCCAGCTGATAGCTGGCGAGTATTCTTGCTACTCACAGATCAGTGATGACGAACCTTGACTATAGAGAAAAATCTGGCTCCTCCAGATCATCTTTCACTGCTGTATCATCTATGACTGTGATGTCCAATGAATTTCACAAGTTAGCAAAATTCACTGTTGTTTTTTTTTCTTTAAAAATCTCACTTCAGGATGACCTATTTTCTTCTTTTGCCTTCATCTTTTTTTCAAGACACATGAGTTGAAACACTGCTCTACAATATCAGTTCCATCATAGGCAGCTATGACATTAGGTGTACCATGAAAAGCTGTATACCTTTTTTTATTCCTTTTAACTTATTTCTCTATAACTTAGAGGAAATTCCTATGTTTCTCCTTTTTACCTTCATGTAGAGAATCTGCAATTTACAAGCATATACCTAAATTGATTTTAAACAGTCGTTCTGACACTTCATGTATTTATCTGTTATTTGTTTTATTTGAGTAATGAAAGGAAATAAATAAAAAAAAAAAACTAGAGACCATCTTGCCATGGGGTCACTCCACCCACATTACAGCGATCCATGACTTGAAACAAATGTGGGCCAGGGGTGAAAAGTGTGTGCGTTTGTGTGTGTGCGTGTGTGTGGAAGGAGGTGGGTCGTCAATGGCCCCTTCCCTACTTCTTACCACCCTACTTCTGCCCCCCTTACTCACCTTCAAGTCTGGCCTACATTTCAATCTCAACTACACACCTGTAACACACCTGATATAAAAACAACTGGCAAAATACTCAAAATGGCTTTATTGGTGGTTCTCGCAACATGTGTCCAGGACCACATTTTTTCATGATGACACACACAGACACACACAGATGAGGTGAAAACAATATGAGCCGTCACAGCTTTGTCTTTGCTGGTAATACATTTCAGATGAGTTTTGTCCCTAGATTATTTAAATACCTATAAAAATAACCTTTACATGCAGCCCTTGACATTGTCTCTGGAAAGAAAATGCTCGTAAATGTCGGTGATTCAACAAGAAGGGGAAAACAGACTTTTCGAGAGTGACATATAGACTGAATGAGTCATGGAAATCATGCATTTCACATCCTAAATCATAGCCTTTCACCACCACCCCCGGCACATTACAAAGGCTTATTATTGATTAATATAACCCAGTGGAGAGCAGGCAGATGGTGACACAAGAGCGCCTTCATGAAGCTCATGCTGAGGAGATAATATCTGAAAGCTACAACAGTGGGCGAGCATTTAGGCGTTTCTGTTTTTGTACACTGTATGACACAAACCCATGACAGTAAGATAAAAATAAGACTCATGTGTCAGCTCAGCAGATCTGGTGTCACTTTAGAGTGGCGAAGATACAAAGCCGAATACTGTTGTGGTCACTGCTGATGCTAAGGTTTGAATCTCAGCTCATGTAATGTGACGCAATGCTTTCTATTAATTTCTTCAATAACTCATATTACCACAAAAACAAAAATATAATCACTGTATAATAAGGATATCTAAGCTTGACATTCTCATTGTTGACTGTTGCAGTTTCTGTTTGTGAAAATTCTGTTCAAATGAAATGTGAGTGACATTTACTAAAACTGAATCAAAAAGGCTTGAAATTGCTTTTTGAGAGCTAAATGCAAATGTCAGACATGTACGCTTTTGTAGATGAAGCAACTGTCACCGTTTTGCATTCAACAGATGAATCAAAGTGACACTGACTGCTTGTCAATCACAAAGCTGCCTGACCTGTTTTGACTATGACATGCGAGGAAACACGAGAAGAGTGAAAGAAGAGACAGGTGAAGCGAGAGACAGACACTGCAGGAGAATCAGTAATGATGCTGAATGTGTGATAGAGTTTGTACAGGAGGGAATGACACATGATATATATTAGAATTCAGACCAACGCAGTGCACTGCACCTCTCCGTTGATGTCATCGAGGATCACCTATTGTTGGAGTTACCACAGGGCAGTGTTAAATAAAATACCAAAATCTGCTTGATTTTGATACAAATATCAGTCCAACCTGCATGAACAGTGAGTCTTGACTAGACTGGTCCAGCTCTAGACAGACAGACCACAATAGACCAGACTAGACATCTGACCCAGACTGCACCTGACCCCCTTATCCTAACCAGGGGGCAAAACCGATCTGCTGCGCTTTCTCTCATTCCACGAGCCTAGCGAGCAGATTATAGGGGGAACTTTACAAATAATAAACACTAACCGATTACAAGGGGATTAGTCTTAAAAACATGTATGAGCGGAGGGTAAATTGGACAAGGCCCTCCCTGTGACATTAGAAATATCTCTGGAAGTCTGGCAGAGAGGCTGGGTGGTTGAGCTTGGGATGGACCATTTGTAAACAGACAGGAAATGACTCAATGGAACGGAAAGAAAGTGTTAAATGTATCATCCACAACACTGTTAGAGAGTCCATAGGAGATTTATTCTCACTGAAATGCAATTAAATCTCTAGACTGGAAAATGTGAAAAAGTGCGTGCTGAGAAATGTACAGCAATTACTTAGTACTCATCTTTCTTTCTTCCTGTTTTACAATGTTTTATCATTGTCATACAGCTTGTTCGGTTTTATTATTGTTTATACTTCCAGGGTGTGAGAATAAGATATGAATCTCAAGACGACTTCCTGATTATCTTTTAACATATTGATATCCATATCTTACCAGCTAGTAGGGCTGGATATCGTTTTTGATAATAAAGCTGACGTGATACCTTGAGTTTTGGTACCTTTGAGGAATGTAAATGTGTCTTTCTACAAAACTGTCTTTTCATTTATCAAAAGAAGTCAAAGGTATCCAATGCTAAATGTTCAACTGCGAGCAGCTTTGCCTAAACAAAGTCTAAAATTGGGAAAACTATGATTAAACCAGAAACTTCCTGAGCAAAGAGTTACAGCTTGACGGATGATACATTTCAAGCCAAAACCAATATACATAAAATTACATAAAACACGTTAAATTGCCTTTTTTTTTTTTTTTTAATGAACACACAGTTTTGTTCTGTTTTTTTGGTTTTGTTTTGTTTTTCTGATAGAGATCATTTTGCAGTTGTAAATAAACTTTTCAGTGGTCTTGGATGGACAAATCATTGTTTCTGTGTCACTTACCAGCTGACATTTAGGCCAATACCAATATATATCACATATATCACAACATGCCAATATGTAATCTAATCAGCATGATATCTTACGGTACAGTTGTCAATACTCTGTACTTGGACACTATTTATATGATAGTTATAGCTGTAAAATGAGATATTTCCTTTGTTTAATGGCTAAATATTTTCCACCTGTCACAGCCCTTTCATTATAATACAAACTCAAAGTGGCCACTACATTTAGGTTACTCTACTGAGGAGCCATTGACAAGTCATGGGTGTCAGCTGGTGGACAGATTACTCCTGGTATTGTTTTTAATCCTACCCAGATTCATACGGAAAAATAATAACAGTGGGGCAAAAATGCCTTATGTCACTAATCCATATCTAATCCCTCATCACAGCGCTGCTGTCACTCGTCAAACTTTCAAAACAATGGAGACAGGCTGGAACCAGGCGCACACACTGGACCAATGCTTCAAAAACACAACAGCAGCAACTACTGCACAACTGTTCACCTTGTCAGGTTTACAGACAGCTGAAGGCAGGGGGGCAGCTTCCCCTGAGTGTCTTGGCACACAACTTTTTCAGCCTTCTTAACAACTAGAGCGTACTCCTAGCCCTTCTGTAACCAAACATCCTGAAACGCCCACCTTTACAGCAACACACACACATCAATGCATGGGAGCAAAATAATGTGCGTATGCACACACACTTCTGCACAGCCAGGTCTCCACATGCTCTCCAGAGTTCACTTGTTATCCTTCAGCACTGGATTCTGTGCAGTAAAATAGCAAACTACAGCAGAAATAAAGACAATTATTAACAGGGAGAGGAGGAGTTAAAGTAGGCGTGAAGGTTGCCCAAAAGCAGTAAGTATGCTGAAGTTGAATGGGATCGTTTCTGCCCTACCTCACCATTCTGGTCGAAGCCTGCCACAGCCCCTTGCTTCAGCAGCCTCAGAGTTTAGTAATCCAGCACTGGGCACTGTTACACAAGAGAGGGCGGGAGGGAGCGAGGGAGATATAGAGACGAAAGGCGGAGGGTGGTTGTGGCGGTGGTGGGGGGGTGCTTATAAAAGTGTTACTGGGTTAGATAGAGTGAGACAGAGACAGTGAGAGAAACGACATAGAAGTGGAGGGGGGGTGCTTTGTAAGAGTGTTAGGAGAGACAGAAAGAGATAGAGAGAGAGACAGAGAGAGAGAGAGAGAGAGAGAGAGAGAGAGAGAGAGAGTGCAGGAGGTAGAGCAAGGGGGCGGGGGCCTTTTAATCTGGGATTTGGACAACCGTGAGCAGGCCTGATACCAGCACCCGTCAGTGCTATCAGTCGTCCCCTGCATTCCCTCCTTTCCCACCTCAGACGAATGTGACAGGCGCTGGCAGACTGGTCCAGCCACCCTCTGCTCTGCTCCCTCAGCCTCACCCTCTCTCCCCTTCGTGCCCAAAGAGGTAACCGGCTGGCCGATGGCTCTGCTCCGAAGCCCACTATGTGATCCTAAAGCTAACAGAGCTTTCTCTGGCTGTAACACAGACCAGGCCAGGCCAGCCACAAGGTCCCTGCTATCTTGTCGGAGGCTAAATGCAACAGCTGTGTTGCCCGTGCCTGGAGATTACACCAAATCGTGCGTGGTGTAGTTACACCGGATCATAGTTAGACCTCGCCAAGCTAAACCCCCCAATCCAGCCAATTCAGCAGTATGCCATTAGGCTATTAATTTTGCAGGGCTGGGTTAGTCAGCTTTGCAGATGAGTTAGAAAATAAATGCAGAGAACAAAAGCTTGGCCGTATTAGGCTTTAGCATAATGTCTACTGACCTTACAAAGACCTCTGGATTTTGCAGCTATCTCAAATAACACGTCCAGTTTAATTTTATCATCTTTTATTTTACATTTGATTTTAGTTTTATGTGATCTGTATTACCTTTTTATTCCTGCCAAATAGTGGATATAGAGATCATTTATCATGTTTTTTTAACCATAGCTATTTAGTATTAGTAATTACACACACCTTAAGATTGAATAAAAAATCTTCTCTGTGAGACTGTAATGCTCATTGTAAAGACTAACTGAAATTGTGACCTGATAATGAAAGGTAGGCAATTACTGAAGTAACTACAATTCATCCTGAGGGGAACATGGATGTCTGCACCAAATTTTATAACAATCCATCTGATAGTTGTCAAGACATTCACTAAAAAACATGTCAACTTCATGGTAGCACGAGAGGAAGGAGGTCACCAAATTGATTGTGATTTATCCTCTGGGGACTATGAATGTCTACAGCCCATTTGATAGTTCTGCTGGTCGGGTGTAGACGCTTTGCTTAACTAAAGACTGATGACTTTCTCCCAGATTTTGTGTTTAGATGGGCGGATACAATTTCAGAGTTTAAAAAAACTCCCTACGTTGCAGAACCAATAGTAAATCTGCAGGGCGGTCCTTCGGTGGCTCGCTGAACTCTTGTGCTTGTAAACATAGTCCCACTAGAAACACGTGTAGCGGTACAAAATGGCTCAGCCGCGCTCGCAGAAAACGCCGTCAAAGTTAGTGGATGTTTGTTGCATTTGCGGTGACACATTCTCGCCAACTAAAAGAAACAAACATAATCTTTTACAAGGCCATGACTCATCCGTCCGGCCGGACTATAGAGGGAATCGCCTTGTTGTTTACAAATACTTCCGGGTAGAAAACCAGCAGAGCTTTTAGCTATATATATAGCCTATACATCACATTTTTCACATCACTGTATCACCGTTTAGACTAATCCCATGTTTGTAACATCTATAAACACAAAGATTGAACACACATTACTATTTCTGTGTGCACGTTTAGCTGGGCTAACCGTTAGCTGTTAGCCCTGTTAGCCGTTAGCGGTGTCTGTAATTGGTAATAACTCATTAAACGGTCCGTGAAAAAAATATTTTTTCCAGTGGATATCTTAGTTACAACATGATTGAGCTAGCAAAGCAGTTTTGTGTTGCTATGTGTGGTATTTATTCAGTTTTGGGAAATCACGATGTCTAGAAAGCATCAGTGGCTTTAGCTGACAGGGACAGCTAACACTAGCAGCAAAGCTAACATCAGGACGTCATCTGTTAAAAGCCTCCCGTTGTCGGATACGACATGAAACTACTCCAGTTAGCTCAATAATGTTGTAACTAAGACATCCGCTGGAAAAAATATATTTTTCACGGATGAGCACACGTTTGATAAAATGAAGTTAAATCTCTCGGCATCCATTTTCAAGCTCTCTGTGTGTTTGTTTCCTTGCGGACGAGAAAAGGGGGAGCGCACATTTCCGAGAAGGCGTGTCCTTTTCAAAAATGCAAGAGGCATTGCTTTGTTGCCGGCCGTTTTCGCCGGTGTGTTAAACACACTTTAGAAAGGGGTGTCCCCAGACTATCAGAAGGCGGAGATCTCTGATTGTCTGGTGGCGAGACTAGGTCGGGTGGACTGCCCAACAAAGCATGGCTAAAAATATCTAGCAGCTTTAAACTGTGTTTGTACCCAAGGCAAACTGCTACTGAGGCTTCACCAACATGTCAAACCATAATGTTTTCTCTCTAAGTTCACCCTAAAGAACTGTGGCCAGAAATGAAACCTCAAGGTCAGCTTCCTATATGCATGTCGGAATTGTACAGTCTCTTTACCATTGGCACGAGTAAGCAAATGTTCATCAGTAGACATAAATAGCACTGAATGACTTTTACATTTTGGTGAAATGCATCCTCTGTGAAGACCACACATCTTTTTGTTGCTCTAATTCCAGCACTGTCCTTTTAGTACAAGGCAGATCAAACAAAGGCATTTTATTTTCAATTATGAAACCCATTTTCCCAAAATGTCACTTATGCAATCCTGGCTGCAAGGCTCCTGATAGATTTCTTGGAAGCCTTTTTTGAGATTTGAAGTGAAACAATTTTTTTTTGTGATCTGGGTGTCCTCATTGTCAAAGCGCAGGACAAAATGTATTTGCTCTTTCTCTTTCAGTGTGTGTTGCTGTGGATAATGATTAACTTTTAGGCCATCCCTCACTATGAAATGCTTGTAGAAACAGACCTGGTTATTGGGAACCAGTGATAAAGACTATTGAGCTGCTCATTTACTTGCAAATGTTCAAGTGTCATATTAACCAACTGCAGTAAATATGCAGCATACAACCCGTGATGCTGATGTGTTTTGAATTACTTTATATTTGGGTACATAAAAACCCCCCCACACACATTCATTTTGTTCAGTGAAACTAAGTGTTGATTGTAAGCTGCCATGTGTTGACTGTCCTGTTTAAACCTCATATGGCTGTAGGGTGCCAAATTAAAAGATATTTGAAAATATACAATTAACCCTGAGGGTGTAGTTTGATATGATTTACATAACTGAACCTGCCTGGTGTGTCTGAAGGACCAGTTCAAATATTGCATTAATAGCAAAAGACCTCTCTTTGAGTGAACTGTTTTGTTTTGCCACCTTGTGTTGTACGAAACCTAACTAATAATGAATACTGAGAACTTTCAACGTGTCCACAGGCCAAACAATTACCAAAAAAAATTAAATTTTTGTAATACCAAAGTATTTATTTTCATACTCAGGGTTATGCTAATCACCTGCTATTTAAATACTGAATAATCTCTGCCTTACAGTAGCTCTGTGCAGATCCACAGCACCAAACTTGCATGGCAATAACCCTATTATTGGGTGATATGACTGAAAGTTTTGTGTAGCCTTTTAATTTTACTGAAAGGATTTCTCTGTGTAATACTGTACATTTGAGTCACTATCCATGTCCATATTCTCTCCCACCCTCCCTCCCTCCTCTCCTCAGATCATGACTGCAGGAGCAGGAGTGACTCAGGGCTTTCCAAGAATAGGATTCCCTTTGACAACCACCAGGCACCCCATTTCCCTGCATCTGGCCTTGGGCAGTAAGAGAGAGAGAGACAGAGACAAGACAAGAGAACGAGATTTCGAAAAGCCTGGTTTTATCTGACGAGACGTCGACAGGAAAGGAGACAACACACTGGGTGTACTGTGGGAGAGACGGAGGCAGCTGGGAGCTGCAGGTTAGGCCTCAGGCTGGTCGAGGGGAAACAGGCCCAGTGTGCATCCAGCCACCACTCTATCCTCTTACATAATGTCTCAAGTTCAATATAGCTCTGGTTGGCTATTTAAAGCGCACCCGTCTCGGCCTACTGACAAAAAGGTGATATACTTAGTAGCTACAGCGCAGCATGAAAGCCTCTGCTAAAGCTATATTGGTCGCAGACAAGCCCAGGGTGTGGATTTTGGTAATGTTGCAGATATTTTTAGCCCAGCTGATGATCTGGGGTATTTACATGAGGTGCAAAACTTGTCTGTGTAGCACCAAGCAGTCAGCTTAGTGGAATTGGCTTAATGACCAACTTAGGCTGCGCACGTGCATGCAGTTTGTTTTCACCTCTCGCTTACATGTAACTCAGCAGAGGCTGACTGACTGATAAGCAAAAATGCTTGTGGTGATATGACAAATGGTCAAAAGCTTTCAGGGTAGTTAGGCAGCTCTTTAACCATGCAAAAACAAGTCGCACAGGGTATCCATAGTTTGAGGCTTTTTGTATTTACATAGAGTAAACAATACCTGTCAAACACGGAGTAAAAGTGGCTCTGGGCATTAATGGTTAATAAATAACTACTATGTTTTTTCACAGACACATCCAACATTTTTTAACAGACAACATGGAAATCAAACTTTCTAGAAACTAGTTAATACACACCGGACTTCATGCCCGAAACAAACTGAGAACACAGTAATAGCTCAAAAACTTTTCATCGTATTGACTCTACAAGACAGCACTCTTTGCAATTTTGCCTGACTTCTGTGCAAAAATTTATCAGGGAGCAAAAGATTAAAATAATGGAATAATCCCCTTTTCAATTTGGATTAAATAATGTACTGTCAGAAACACAGTATGTTTAACATTTAACCAATGTCTCTCACTCAGATGTCATATTTGAATTTTTGAACAATGTCTAATGTTTTATATGCTCTCTTTTTTTCCACTCAAGAAGCATTTAAAACAAGCGTCTTCAACATAAGAGACAGCACATTACTGACATGGTTACCCGCAGTTAGGCGTTTGGGCCACTTCCCATTCATCACAGGAAAATGTTACTGATCACAATCTTATTATGGAAAGCAAATATATGATAATACTTTGCTAAGATTTTCCGCATCTCATTTTACTATGCAAAACTACCGGCTTCCTAGTTTGAATGTAGTTCATATTCAAGACCCACACACTGAAATCAACAAATGCAAAGACTGAAATTGCTCTTCTGCCTTCCAACTCATCAGAAAATAGAAGACTGTATAAATTAATTTCAGATTATTTTTGTATCCCGTAATCGACATTTGCTATTGTTTTCTGTATATGATAGACTGCAGGGTAGCTTAATTTATTGATGGTAAAAAATAATTATCGAATGAACACTCACACAGCAGTCATAAACTCAGTTTGAAAGTTTGCTGATCTTAGACATTGGGCCATTGAAAGTGATCACACACCCATGATGGAGAGAAATATCACACAACAGATATAGTTTCAGGCAGGTACTGCTTTCTGTGACAAACTTGTCTATTTACATAGATGTCAAACTGTCTACAAAGAGAAGTTAAATGGTAAATATTAGTGTGGGCAATCACGTTGTTCCTCTTTTCCAGCCCGCTCTTGTCACCAGCCAAAGATGGTGGGAGAATTGCACTTGCTACTGAGCTGACACGAGCGTGACTTCAGTATTCAAAGTCAGTTATCAGGGAAGATCCACAAACAACGGCAAGTGCGGCACTATTAACCTGATCAAAACTGAGATTGGATTCACAGAGCTAAATAAAAGAGTAGTGTAGTTCTGATATGTTAAACATTGACTATTTAACATACACTTTGAATGGCATGTCCGTTCTACCTTTTAAAGCACATTTCCCTAAACTACACAAGCATTAAGTAATATTTAAAGAGCATAAGAATGTGAGGCTAAAATAATTTAAATGTTTTGTCTCCTATACTCTATCTGCATTGTTCTGTGCCTGAATAAAATGCAAAACATGTATCTGAAAAAACCTAACAGTTGGTTCAGAGCACTCCTGGAAATGTTGGCAGCGCTATCTTATTCCTCCACATGGGCTGTTGTTTTCCTGTCGGCTTATCGACAAAACTGACTCACTGTTCTCAGCTGGTCAAATGAGTTTCAGTGACAGACGAGGTCTCCTCTTTAAACAAAGGGGGGCAGAGGTGGTTTCCAATAGTGGAAAGTTTGTAATACTACACAGAACCAACTGGCAACATAAAAATGGAACAGAAATGAAAACGATTATGCATCATTAGTGCTTTCTCTGGAACCACAGAGTTATACTGAACTCATCACAATGCTTAATCATTGTAATGTTGATGGTACAGTTAAATGAGGGACGGTACAAATGGTTCCTTTATGACTAAACCACCACAACTCTTCACTGCAAAGACAACAATGACAAAATACGTGGAAACTCCAGCCTTCCCCAAGAGAATGATGAACTAAAGTCCTTCCTGAAATGGGGAGTCTGAGTGATACTATCATCAACAGGAGAGCAGGTCTGTCTGATCAAGATGGCACGCACTGTAGCATTGTTCCCCTGTGGTATTTCAGCTCAGGAAGTAAAGAGCGAGCCACAGAGCAACAGTCATACGTGTCTCGGGCCGGCGACAAACCATGGAAACCAGCTAAGATGAAAACAACTCTTCACTTTTGTCTCAGTGTTTTCCTCTGTTTTTGATCTGAGCCTGCTGGTGGCTTTGGGCCCTGGGGCAACTGAACGCTTTGCCCTCCATCAACTCACAAGTGTTTATTGTAAATGTCAGAGAAAAGCATCACAAATGTCTGTGAGGGGAAATAAATTTCCTTGAAATACAATTCTAGTGATAAAGTGAGAAATGATGACACTAATAGTTCTTACTTAAGTTTTTTTGCCAATATTCCTGTTAGTGGTTACAACATTTAACTTACTGGCTTTGTTGAGATTTTTGATAAGGTGGCACTACTAGACACATTTACAGTGGTGACTACTGGCGACAGCTTTTTATCTAAATCCAAATGAATTAGTAATCTGAACCACAGTGCAAACAAAAGTGAATTTTAAGTTTAAGGTAAATACCTTAAATGTCTATTGTGTTAGTCAACTGGATGCTTGTCCAACATGCAGGTCTGGCTTGCATATTTACATATGTAAGCCATTCATATATAAATGTATGAATATGTATACATGTGCAAACACACAGTTTGGTATGCTTTTCATGTGTGTGTTAAGGTACAAACTGAATGGACTCACCAACAGAGGTAAGAACAAATCATTGCGTCATATCCCATGTCACAAGTAGAGTAAGTCTCAAGTCTTTGCACTTAAGTTCCAAGTCAAGACTGGCAAGTCCCAGGTCCAAAACTTTGAATTTTGAGTCCTATACAAGCCATAATGTATGCTACACTAAATGTAATGCCATTTTAACAACAGAGTCATAATACTAATTCAATAAAATCTACAAAAATCATTCATGCTTTTCATTCATACTTTTTTGTTTAAACAAGTTTGTCAGAAGTTGTTTTGACTGTAATATTTCAACCCACATGCTTTGCAATGCAATCGTTGTAATTCTTGTTTTTTGTAGTTTCTGTATGCAGATGAAATTATTTTTGTATCATTTTTCCAACTAGCGCCAGGGATGGGTGAAATGTAGAAAATCAAATATCACCACATTTTTTAACAAATACCCTGACAACGATATTGCCAAAATATTGTAGGGCTGACTGAGGGTGCTTTCACAAAATTTCCATACAATGAGATACTTGGGTAAATAATCATCTGTAATGTAGATATAATGGCTAAGTGGATAAGGACAAACAGTAGAACAGTTAGAACAATCTGGTAAATTCAGAAAATTACATCACTTTACTGCAACACTGTCTATTAAACCGGGAAAAGACGAAACTTACAATAGTACGATATCCAAAATCTACAATGACATCTAGTCTCATATTATGATATTGATATAATATCGATATACTGCCAAACCCAAACTGGCACTCAGTAATGTAATGTTATTTCTTCATGGTTCTCTCCTGCAACTTGCTGTCAGAATGATTCAAGTGGATCTGGGATTAAGTGTCAAATTGCTGGAAACAGCGTTAATGTTAACGGGTAATGAATTGATTCTTGGCACAATTTCTAAATAACATATGTTTTAATCTTTGGGCTTGATGGAAGTATCAAGTATTTTCAAGTCAAGAGCCTCAAGTCCAAGTTGAGTCACAAGTCGATGGTGTTGAAGTCCAAGTCTAGTTTCAAGTCTTTTTTGATAATGATAAGTTGAGTCTAGAGTCCTCAAATTGGGTACCAGTGTCTGACTTGAGTCCAAGCCATGTGACGTGAGTCGACATCTCTGCCAGCATCGTTGCAGTGGTGTGATGAATAATCAGCCACTGCAGCAAGTTAACAAGGATTTGGATTTTCCCCAATAGCTTTCGCAAAGCTGAGCCACACAGAGAGCTAAAACACATAGTATATAGGGAGATTCTTGTTAGGTGAACCAGGAAGCAGCTGAGCAATGCAGCGGCCCGTGCTTATGGAAATGTGTGTTGTAAAGAAAAAGGTTATAATCTGAATTTTTCTTAATGCACCAGCCAGCCTGGCAGCTTAACTGTTTCCAAACTCCCTTTGATGCACCGAGGACTAAGCCATATCCAGCTAGATTCTACTGTGATAACACAGTTTGGTGGAATTCAGTGCTCTTTGTTCAGTTTGTTGACTAGCCTTTTTAACCTCAACATCATTATTTTACCTTCGTAACTTTACCAACCAAAGGCATACAGGACCCAACAGTTGCGTGTCAAATACCATGCGACACAACACATCTGCTATCTCTTCTACCCATATAGTGGGAGAGTACTTGTATCAACTATAAACTCCCTGATTGCCAACATTGCATTTTTCTTGAGTCCACAACACCCATAATGGTCAACAGACGAGCCAATTGCTGAAGTCAACATTACAGAGGTCACCTTGCATAGAAATCTGTACTAGGACGAACACTTGTTGCATTTGTGTGGACCATTAGTTATAATGAATGCTAAAAAGAAATGCAAAAGTCTAACGAATGCATTTCGCTGCAGCATATACCCCATCAAATAACCCTTACATATTTTGATTAGTATAATTTTTACTTACACATACGGCAAGTAGCTAATATCAGCCTACTAACCATGTATTGGAAAGTACCTGGACAGGACCATCTAAGAGGAAGTCTGACGTTATATGCAGATATGCAATATGCAGAACCTAAATTACTGCTACATACAGACATGTATCTACTCATGTTTACGGTGTTCAGCACAGCTCTTAATTCCTCACATACTAAGCAGATCAATGTTTCAAGGAGATCTACAAATCATTACCAGTCCACAGATGTGCATGTGGTTAATAATATGTAGGAGGAGGACCGAGTTATTGGTAGGAGGAATATACATAATAATTACCAAAGCTGTCAAGGTAAAGCAGGCCACTGTCCTTGATTTGAAGATCTTAATTATATAGTTTATTATTATTCCTGAAGGGAATTAGAGTATTTTGCATTAGTATTAACTAGTAATTATAAATTGGTTTTAAATGGTTTATAGTGAGTTGCAGTTGTTTTTAAGTTCCAGTAACTGATTACATGCGGACTTGATTGTTTTTGTGGCTCTTGACAATACATTAGTGGAGACCTGAAACCAATGTTGCTGTAATACACTTGAGGTTTTTCTTGGGTTTTACTTAAATTCACTTTCAAATTTGTTACAAGATTACTGAAATACTCTGTGAACAGGACTTGGATTCACAGGAAGCTGTAAGCCAATTTCCTGCACTGAGCCCACAGAGAAACAAAGAGAGAGGACAGAAGACAGTAACAGCCCATAACACTAAATTCTAAAAGTGAGGATGAAAACTTGTGCGCTGTGTTTAAGTGTAAAGTGTGTAAAAGTGTCAGGGGGAGTTCATATTAACTTTAGGGTCTGACATGATGCAGCCACAGCTCAGAAATAAATCACACCACTCATAAACACATGCGCACGACATGCCAATAGATGTAAAACATGAAAACAGAGCAACCTGACGCAGTTTTATTTACACTGTTTGTGGCCGCTCGCGCAAATAAAGCAAATTTAACGGTATTTTTACATCAAAGCTTTCGACGTCGCCACTTTTTGTAACCACAAGAAAAGGAGGTTAAATAACTCAGTGCTCGTGAATAACAATGTAAACATATAATGGAGTTTCTTTTGTTGAGATTTAAAATACGAGGCGTGAAGTGCGTCTGTTACAGGGGTCTGTGGCTGGGAAAAGTTGAGGCGCCCCTGCTCTTTTGCTGGCAGCCTCAGTTCAGTCTCGCCCGTGCACTCTCTGGCCGCTCGCGCTGTGTTAAAGAGGCTCTTAAATATTACGGCGCCGTTGATGACAGTTTAAAAAACAAACTCGACTTTACCTGCGAGATGTCATAGCAGTCTCTGAAAGCTGTCAAGTGTCCACAAACGTTCCCCTTTCGCCTCTGCTGAGTCGCTGTGAAGAGTGAGAGATCTGTTGAACCTGCTGTGGTGAGCAACACATAACTACTGACACGGCTTCCGGTTACTGCCTTCAAAACAAAGGCCTTTTTGTGGACTGATTTTAAAGAGCTGGATTTTTGTTAGAATTTAATAACAACCTATTTGAAATATTCCTGTTCTTTAAAACCTTTAAGTTTTGAAGAAGACCTCTTTTTCTTCAAGTGTAACATGGGCTCCATTTTTACGGTGGTGTGCATGTTGTGAAGACATAAGCTTCATAATGCTCAAAATTCTGACTGCTTGCTTTTTAGTTAGTTGTACTTTTACTTTCAATACTTAGGTGCATTTAATATCATAAACTTACTTTTGATGTTTAAGTTAAGTAAATATCAGATACTTTAATTATTTTGCTCATTTAATATCATAAAAGTTGAGGGAAATCTGTACTTTTACTCAAATGTGGCTTTCAGGTACTTCATCCACCTCTGGAAGTCTTTGTTCTAAAGTATTTCATTTTTTAAACATATATTTTAGAGTTATAAGTCATTAGGAAATACAAATTTTCATACAATGTTACAAAACTAGGGTAATTTGTTAACCCCAAACTAATATTTTCCACTTCTTTCTTTGTCCTATGTGATGGTTTTATACTTTTATTTTGCAAAACAAGCTTCTATTCCTGTCCTGGTCTGACTAACCAGAGCTAGCTTGATGCATCTAAAGAACATTGTTAAAGTTCCCTGGTAGACTCAGGTTAATATCAGAGGCTTTATAACCATGTACCAGAGCAGGTATAGCACCAAATTCTGGGCTCAGTCTCTGTGGGCCCGCACCCCTCCTCTTTTGATTCATGCACCTCTTATGTGCCTTTTGATTCTTGTTTTATTACGTCAGTTTGCTATCTTTCACTATCTTGATCTTATTTAGGAACCGTGATTTCTCTTTCTTGGGGAAAGAAAAAGCTCAGTTTTTCAATGGATTTATTCAACCAATTTTCATTTAGTTACGACACTAATTACTTAGGGGGAAAAAATGCAAACAAAACCAGACTTTTCATTTCAGGCTTTTTGAGGGCCACCCATTCACTGGGGCCCTGGGTAATCAGTCACACTGTTCCCCCAACTACAACGCCACTGCAATTTACTAGAGGGGCCCTTGAAAAATATGCATAAATAGATTGTTCCTCACTTCTAACTGACTGGGCCATAATCCAAGCTGAAAACAGAGGCACACCCAAACTGCACACTTGTGACTGTTTAACTGTTAATTAATTAGCAAGCTAAAACAGACATGTTGTTTAGCTGCTGTCCATACTGTATCATGGGCGAATGCCACTTGCCTGTACTAAGAATTAACTGTGATTAGTTGCAAAAATAAAAGACCTATTGATACATTTTTGTGTTTCATTGATAATGGTGTTAGCCCAGTTATGAAGCAGCAGGTCAGTAAAGCTGTAGGTCAGCAACCTATACAATAACATAAAGAAACTGGCATTATGACTCAAATGTGTGTCTTCCCATTGATTTATTTTATTTTCATCAGCGATGCAGTAGTAATTAATTGACAGAGTTTTGCTATGCTGCTGTAAAGCTCTGCTATTGTCTTGTGAGAGATAAGGCGAGTCTATATATCTTCTCTTCTGTTATACCCTCACGATGGGATGGCCCTCCAGCTCTGGAGTTGATGGTGTTGGAGAGGAGTAAGAGAGGCAGAGCAGCATTGACGTCACCAGCCTGTGGTTATCAGTGGAGGTTAATCTACTGGGGGATGGATGGGCTTATGCAATTGTCTGTGAGCTCACAGGCTTCACATCTATGGATTTGCTTTTCCACTGTTTGACCCATTGTGCTGCTGCAGCCTACAGACAAACACTGAGATGATGGAGAGGGAATTTCTTCTCTCTGTGGCATTTCTATTGCCAGAGTAGATGTCTTTTTTTCACTCTGCCAAATGCAACGTGCTTCAGGCAGGATACATGGGTTTGAACAGAGAGTTTATTGTTTGGGTCTGGTAAGCAGTTAAAATGATCCTGTTGCACAATGGGAGGGCATTACTCTGTGATCAATACATAGTGGAAATTGATGAGGAGGGTAAATACTGGAAAAATACTGAGTGTACATTTAGCTATACTAAATGTGATAGATACAAGAGTGAGGGATTTGAAAAATTAAGTCGTGAGCATTTGTTAGGTGGTTGAGACACTCTTTGTACACCTTGTGTTGGTTTTGAGAATGATAGGAAACTATTTTTGTGCTGCATCTACAGACACACACTGTAGGAGATAACCGAGGGAAATTAGCTCACTTAGACTTCTGAATGCGTCTGAGATAAAGGTCAATCAAGCTATGTTTCAGTGTTGGGAGTGGTATGACAAATCGTCATGACCTTAAACATTGTAATTGTGGCCATTAAAAATGTTCCGTTGACTATAATGGAAAAATAATCTGTGTGTGATAACTTTAATGTCAGAACTGGTGCTTTATGGTGTAAGTTTTCAAAGGCTCTATAGAACTGTATAGGACAGTGTTGCCCTGGCAACAAGAATATAAATTGATGTGTGGTAATGTAGGTGATGGGATTTGGTCACCACTTATTTGATGATATGACAAAGTATGGAGCAAAGTGAAATCATTTTGAGGTATGCTTTATGGGACAATGCCAATGTGTTATCAAGTTTTATCTGGTGAAGTCATCAGGCTTTAATGCATTTTTCATATGTATACATATGAAAAGTAATGCACCAAAATTCATATATCCCCAGTGTAATCATGAGCCAGTAGTTCATATATAACCCATGTAATTGGGAAAGCTGTGATCACATGACCATTGTGCTGACAGGATTAAAGAAGGGAGCTGTGTAAACGGCGAAAATCCACGACAAGGTAGGTTGGGGTGATGGATGGGTCAAAAAACAGGACTTTCCCCAAGGAGACTGGTGTTCATGTCATGTGTGAAACCAAGTGAGCAACTTACATATCTTTACTTGCCTAAACCTAACCTACGTAGCTTTATAATAAGTATGTAACTTTACATTAAGTATGTACCATGATGACACCCAATATTTCTTCTCCTAAACCTAACCTACATAACTTTAAGTTCCTAAACCTAGCCAACGGAACTTTATGTTAAGTATGTAATTTTACGTTGGGTATGTAGCTTTACATTAAGTTTGTAACCTGACGATGGCCAACCGTGTTTCTTTTCCTAAACCTAACCTGTATAACTTTACTTGCCTTAGCCTAACCTACATAATTTTACGTTAAGTATTTAACTTTATGTTAAGTACATAACGTGGTAAAGCCCAACCATGTTACTTTTCCTAAACCTAACCTATGTAACTTTATGTTCCTAATCTTAAGATACATAACTTGACTTGCCAAGAACTAACCTATGTAACTTTACGTTAAATACGTTACTATATGCTGTATGTAACATGAGGACTCTCAGCCTATATAACTTTACTTGCCTTAACCTAACCTACGTAACTTAACGTTAAGCATGTAACATGGTGAAGCCCCACCATGTTTCTTTTCCTAAACCTAGCCTGCATAACTATATGTGCCTAAACTAACCCACATAACTTTACGTTAAGTATGTATCATGTTGATCTTTGACTAAACCTGACCTATGTTACTTTACTTGCCTGAACCTAATCTACATAAATTTACAATAAGTATGTAACTTTATGTTAAGTATATAACTTGGTGATGCCCGGACATGTTTCTTTTCCTAAATCTAACCCACAGACCTTTACATTCCTAATCCTAAAATACATAACTTGACTTGCCAAAACCTAACCTATGTAACTTTATGTTGAATACCTAACTTAATGTTAAGAACATAATGTGACGACGCCCAACCATGTTTCTTTTCCTAAACCTATGTAACTTTACCTGCCTAAACCTAACCTATGCAATTATACATCAAGTACAGTAAGTTAATAACTTGAGGACGCCATTCATGGGGTGCTGAATTGTTTGATATCATACAAACCATTGTATGTGCACTTTTGTAAGATATCATATGAACCATTGTATATAGGATAGGATATGTTAAACTCATTTCTATATCATGTGCAGTTTACTTTGCAAATGCAAGCTATACAGTTGTAGACTACATTCCATCACAACAAAAATGAAACCCTGACAAAAATGACTGCAGGATTACACAACTCAAACAAGTTCCTAAAGTGTCCTGATTGATTTTCACACCATACCGACATGAAGAGTATAAAAAAATCCATTAGATTTCTAAAACGAAATAGTGGCGTTTGGTCAGTTATTGACTGATGTAAAGAATACACGATTTGTAAAAATTATAGCAGTGGTAAAGTTGGGGATGGAAAGGTGTGACAAGGTTCCTGGGCTGAAACATTCACATTCAAATGTGTTTTTTATTTTTGTAAAGCACTTTGTAACTTTGATTTGAATAGCACCATATACATAGTTTATTATTATTTTTCTCACCATGCAGACTGCTGTCCTGTTGAGTCT
The DNA here is from genome assembly GCF_006386435.1 of Epinephelus moara. Lineage (NCBI taxonomy): Eukaryota > Metazoa > Chordata > Actinopteri > Perciformes > Serranidae > Epinephelus > Epinephelus moara. The sequence continues at coordinate 12,058,105 of NC_065521.1, read as the reverse complement.
AGGAGGGACAAAAAGACTCAAGAGCACAAAGGCTAGTTTCCCACCCATGAGAATGGAAACCAGGATGTCCCATCTACCCTGAGGTGGCTCTTTCTATAGGCTTGTGGCCTTTGACCCCTTTTGCCTTGAGACTTGCAAATCTGCCCGTCCACAGACTGAAAAAAATCTGGAAAGGGAAACAAAGAGGACTTATAGTGAGGGTGATGCAGCTGGACAGCTGGAGCCTTGTCAGAGAGAAAGAACTTTTATTACCATGTGAACATAAAACGCTGTGAGAGAGGAACTTTATTTCAGAAAAGGGGGTGAAATGTAAGGGCGAGGTCTTTTATTCAGGGGGAGTAACTGTCCAAATTTTTTTTAGAAAGCATTCTTAGAAGATCATTCAGCGATTTTCTAAGAACAGTTTCTTCCATCATGGATGATGTCGTGTACTCTAGGGCCTGCGTCTGGCTCAGGTTGGAAGGTCTGATGAAATTTCATCCAGAGAGGGCCTGAGTTTGTTGCATAATTCATAACTCCACTTTGACCTTTGAACAAACTGCATTCCCCCACATGTGTTAAAACAGCACATCTTAAAATGTCCTGGCTACCTCTGAGGTCTCGCTTCTGCAACTTCTCTCAAAGCCAGTCAGTTGCTCCACATGAATCAAAATTAGTTTTCTGTGTCTCCCTGGTTCTGTGAATCCCGTGTCCTCTGAAAGACATATTTCACCTCGAACTGTCTCAACCCTCCAGCTCTCCTGAGTGTCACCCAAGCAGTGATCCTCTATTTCATTATATGGTTCTATATATATGGATGTCGTATTTTGTTTTGATTTTAATTCCTGGAAAACCCTTTAATCAAACTACTTACGCACATTAACTTGAAAACGATCTTCCCCCAGAAGGATCCTGCACTGAGCGAAACTATTTCATCTACACCATTTCATAGAGTTTTAATTAACACAACACAAGATGCAGTGTCCTTCTCTATCATTAGCAAGGAATAAATTAAACTCATTAAATCTCAGCCTTAATGAAAACGCTCAAGACAGATTTGGGATGTACTGAAAGATGTATGAAGCTGTGCAGCAATTTTTTTTCTCTTGAATTCCAGGCTTTCAATTAGCAGTAGGGCACTAGAGATTGCTGTAGGTGATTTGAATTATGAGAAGTAAATATCAGTGGTGCCAGAAATGCTGTTCATTGATGTGTGTATGAGCGTGCCAACTTAAATTGCTTTTGATTCGGAAAAACACTGTTTGTTTTGGACGTTTCAATTAAGATGCGAGCAGAAACCTCTCATTAAGACAGACCACAGATTGAAGTCTTAACTTGTGATTGCTTCTATACATGCAGGTGCCCGGAAACTAACAGTGAATACAAGACTGACACTGTGAATTCATAAGATACTTGAGCTTCTCCACCAAATTGTACTTAAATTATCGCAATTTCAACTGATATGAACCTGGAAATATATAGAAAATACCCCTGGGTGGGCTCGCTTCCCTTCCATTAGCTCTTTCATTATGTAGAGAAGTTGTACAAGAGTGTACCTTCACTGATTTGGACAAGAATCAAAAGACTTCTTCCTTGTTAATACTGAACTACCCCAGGGTAAAGGAAAAGGATATGAGTACGGTAAGTTTAAGTTCTGGCCTGTAATTTAGAAAATCTAATCCCCTTGTTCCTCTTGCTGGCTTTTGCAAGAGCTATTAATCACATCTCATGGTCTTCACTATCCTTGTTGTGATACCAGGAGGCAGAGGTGGGACCAAGTCATTGTTTTGAAAGTCGCAATTAAGTTTCAAGTCTTTGCACTTAAGTCCTGAGTCAAGTCCCAAGTCAAGACTGACAAGTCCTAAGTAACTCCCAAGTCTAAAACTTTGAGTTTTGAGTCTTAAATATATCATAATACGCTCTTCACCAAATGCAATGTCATTTTAACAACAAATAAAAACATTTTACATTTACAAACATCAAGAATGCCTTTGAAAATTTGTTAAAACAACTGCAACTGACCTTAAACACAAAAAAGTGGTGCTAGCATTGCACTTTTATAGTATATAGTGCTATTAAATGGGACCACAACATAATAAAGTTCTCATTTCTGCGCTGTCTCTCTTGTATTAAACCCATCTCATATTGTAAAAATGTCTGTACCTTCTCTTCCTGAATTATCTTGGGGGAAAGGTTTCAAGTTTCCAAGTCAAAAGGCTCAAGTCCAAGTAAAGTCACCAATCATTAGTGTTTAAGTTCAAGTCGAGTTGCAAGCCTTTTTTGATTTTATCAGGTTAAGTCCAAAGTCATCAAAATTTGTGACTCAAGTCTGACTTGACTCTAAGTCATATGACTTGAGTACAGCTGGTCATATGTGGAGCAGGGGTTGTTAAACCTTATCTCTAGTCACCATTGGTCTATGGCGTCTAATACGATGATAACTGAACCATCTCCATCTCCTGATGAAGACCATCAGAAGTGGTTGAAAGCTCACAAAAAACATTAAGCTGGGTTGAAATAATTTTTGTGATACAACTTTTCCTTTTCAGTAATTCAATTCATATATGCATTGTTTTGTATTTGTAAAACAACGCCCCCTTATGTAAAAAAATATTTTTAAAAGTTCATACAACCCCCCACCCTCCTCATGATTTCATACAACACCAGATTAAAAATATGTCAGAAAATGTCCCCGAGACCCAACTTTTCCTCTTACTGTAAACAAATTCCATGACATCCAACAATAAATTGACCCAAGGGTTCTAACAAGTATCGTCTGTGCATTCAAAGCCTGATTTAGCTTACACCTCTGTGTCAAAGCTCTACTGTTGAAGACCGGTCTTCATTCCACATCTCACATTCTTTCTTAGCATGATGAAATCTCTGGAAAAAGCTAGTAAGTGGACCTTGAGTTAAGATTTTTTTTTAACATCTGTTTCCAACATCAGTGATAAAATTTCGTGTTCAGTGTGGGCATTGTAGTTTATTTTGAGTCACATCCACATTCACCATTCTGGTGCAATAATCGCTCGAGCACCAAACGTGTATTAATCCACAGCTGAAAATAGTCCCCGAAAAATGCACTGTTTACTTTTGTTTGAGTAATATTTGCTAAAAACTACAGTGCTCACCTGTTTTAGGGAATGGCAGAGCCTTTTTAAAAAATTTAAGTATATATTTGTTTTTTGAAAAAAAAAAAAAAAAAATCATCTTCAATAGGACTGACTGGGCTAGGGGCTGAAAGTCACACATAGGGTAGGAGAGGTAGAAAGCACTGAGAGACAGACTAACACATTGTTGACTTTTATCTTTTACCAGAATTTGTTGACAATGTGGAAAATATAGATCACTACCAGCCTTATCATTTAACAACCCCAACGCCAGAATAAATGTTAGCATTTTTTTGTTGCAGTTTCTGCAAACCACAGACACGTTACATTTGTACATAACAATGTAATGGATACTTTGAAACTTTACATTTCTTTATGTTTCAATAACGCTGTGGTTAATCTGGGGTTAGGTTTAAGCACAAAAAAACAGAGTTAGAATTAGAGTTGGAAATGTACACTGGAAATGCAGCAGTGTTTTTTTTTTTACAAACACTTTTCGTGGAACTATCCTTGGTGGAAACAGTGACAGGTTTTGTTGTGGTCTGCAGCTTGGCAGGCATCCAGGTGTCATACCATCCACCACCTCCTCCACCTCCCAATGACAGCTCATATACTACATCACTCTAGAAACACTGGTATGACACGTATGAAAAGTACAAATGCATCCATGGTTTGCATAAATGTACAATGCCAACATTTTCTTCTGGTGACTGGGCTGCATTTTAAGAGTCGTTGAAATGCAAATCAACTCCAGATGGTGGCACAATCAAGACGGCGGACAAGAATGGGCTCCATTTGGTTGACATTTTATTTCATGGTGGTAGGAACACAAGACAAAGGTCATAAAGTTAGTAATGTTCAGGTCATGCCACTCTTTCTCGGTGCACTGCCCTTTGAGGAGGTTTGCGCAGTTGGACAGTAGTTTACAGAGGCCAGACATGGAGGGTAATCCACATGTAGACATAAATAAGGAACAGAAAATAGATTCCAAAAACAGTAAATAGAAGATTTTTTGTAAAAAGCCAGAGGGGACATTTGCAGAGGCCCCCTGGGATTTTTTTGTGTATGAGCATTATTACTAATATAATTATCATTATTATGTATTACTCCTTTACATTATGGGGATGAGGCTAATACACTGGCTAAAATAAGGAAACAGTTATATGGATGACGTCTTTGTCACCTGCTCAGAGTCGAGGTGACCGGTTTTTAAGGCAAATAGTTTCCACCCAAACCACAGACTGCGGTTGTCTTTATTGTTCTTGAGTCCATCCAAATACACAGGAATCTCTCCTTTATTGAGCGTTACCACCTGAATGGATCAAATTCAAACAACAGTGTGGTAAAATAAGACCAGTCTAAGGTTAATAGTGTGAGTGCTGGAATTTAAACGTGTCTTAGAACACCAGGAAAAGGGTTTCCTGGTCTGGTGTGGACACTCAGAGCTTGATTACACACAACACAGTAATAGCTTTAGGGCTATCCCTCCCCCATGTACATAAGTATATCATCTTGTGGGCGAACAGACAAGTCAGACATGGTTCCAGTGTATATTACTAAAAACATAAACCTCCACAGATAACACATTTGCTAAATTTACACTTAAAAATTGCAGGGCTGTACAAAAACAGGTTGTTTGATGATTTAAGAAGAAAACATAATTAAGAACTTAAGAAAGAAAGAAAGAAATAGCACAAGACCATTTGATACTCAACCACGAACAGGCATGATTTTGTCTTAGAATATTGCCAAAGTTCTCATATCAAAACAAGTGTCCTTAAGTCAGTCATCGCAGCTTATTGTGGTTCAGCAAAGACGACTCCACGTTGCATCAGTTCACTGAATGTTACAGAATTCGCACTAGTAATACAAACCCATGCGTTACTATGTTAATTTGCAAGTACTGTAGGATTATGCATCTTTCTCCCATTTTTGCGGCTGTTATGGCTTCAGAAGGTCACAACAACATCACAGTCTCTCTCTTTCTCAACAGCCGAAAAAAAGACTCCTCCAGGAATGGTCCTAGGTCAAATACCAAAAGAAATAAAGTCTTGGGCAGAGTTTTTTTGAAGCTTTTTTGTTTGTGTTGACGACTGACTGTTGTTTGACAGGACAGGACTCCCCATGATAAGATCTCTCCTTGCCTCCTTTCTGTCTGTCCTTTTTCTTCAGTCTTTGCTTTCAGCACCTCCCTAAGGTCAGATATGGTAACAACTCTTCCCCTGATGCACCATTCAAGGTCCTGCAAAACTAACTGCTCCCAAGGAAAATAAAAAAAGACCAAAAAAGATACAGGGAACGAACAAATATAAAACATTATTCCAAGCTCTGTAGTTTCTGAAATCACATCAGTGGAATTAAGAGAAAAAAACCTTTTTATAGTCATTGCAAAAAAACAAACAAACCCCGAAACAGTGACATTTTCCAAATTAGATAGATTTTTTTTTTGGAACGAAACAAAAATAAAAACAAACAAAAACCAGATTCAAACCAACACTGCAGAAGTGCATGCATTTATAGTGGTCATCATTAGTTCATCTGCGGATTGTAAAACAGAACGCACAATAGTACATGAGAAGCACAATTCTCCAAAGAGAACCCATCTTACATATTCACAGTCTCAGGTATTATTTATATACTCTATATTTATAACGTTTATTCATGTCTTGACTTATGACTAATGATATGCGAGTCATTGTGGAACGCAGCGCTCTCTCCGTCATGTCGGCTTGCAGTGTTAGTGAGTCATATTTCAAAACTAAAGGCTCTGATGGGATTCAGATTGAGCGGAGAGTTTTTTCTTTTCTTTCTTTTTTTTCGGCGCTGTGAGATGGGGGTTGATGGAGTGGTTTTGACTGTGTACTTTCTCACTGTAGCAGCTTGACTGATATCTGAAAAGTCCCATTAGGAAAATACAGTGGGCTACCGGGGCTGATTACAGAGTTTCTTGACTGGAGACGCCAGCTGGCTGCAGCATCAATGAGCTGCGCACGCCGGCCACAGCGTACACTGCATCCAGCTCTCACGGGGGGAATGTACGTCTGTGTAATCATGGATGTATAGGCCATGCTTGGGGAATGTGGACGATAGATATGGCACCAAGACAAGGCAGTAACCAGAGATCATCGGCGAGGTCCACCAGTGTTCAAGTAATGAGCGTGGAAAAAGAGCAGGCTTTTTTTTTCTTTTTAAAGTTGGCGTTTGTTTTAAAACAACAAAACTGACAAGAATAAAATATCTCTTTTTTTCACAGAGATGCCTGCTTTTTTGAAAAAGATGAAGGGCCAGGGCAGTAAAGAAAAAGAAAATGTGTTCTGTTTATGGAGGTGCAGATTAAAAAAAACAGAACAAAATATATAAAACAAAAATTAAAACAACATATTCATTTTCTTTCCATATAAAAAGCGATGAAAAGTATACAAAAATAGAAAATAATTACAGCAGGAGACATGGGCGCTATGGAGGGAGCGAGTGGGAGGTTTGCTTTTTTCCTTTTTCTCAATATTTTGTCTCTGCTGGGTTATTTGGCGGCGGGACAGTGTAATATTTTGGGGCTGTTTAAGGCGTCTTCCACCAGGTGAAGCTCCACACCGTCCACCACCACGTCCTTGATGCAACCAACAAAGCCGGTGCTGTAGGCCTTAGGCAACCGACGGGCCACCGCCAGCTCCTCCAGACCACCTGAGGGGAGACGGGCAGATGTTAGTACAATGTTGAATTAACTAAAAACACTCATACAGTCATATTAATTAAATAACTGAGACATATATATAGTTCTACTGAACTACACCTGTAACTGTATCACCGTGCAGAAGGAAGAGTGCATCTACTCATAGATGAGAGGCTCATGGCTCATGACAGTGCCAGATGTAAACATTAATAGCGTCCTCCTCAGCTGAGCTTTAACGTTAGCTAGCTCAGTGGTGCTAGGTGAACTAGCAGTAGATGCACGCTTCGTTCTGCGCGGTGATATGATTGGTGGGTGTGGTATGGTAGAAAGAAAATAGTTCCTACATGAAACTGCTCACAACAAGCTCTGTGGATTATCTTGAGTTACTGGGTCATGATTTTTGGAAACAGACATTGCTGTTGAGTATTTAAAATGTATGTTTTTGACACTTTGAGCACCACAAGCCTAATGCCCTCTAGTTCCATTATATCCGAGAGAAAGCAGACATCTCACAGCCTATATCTCCAACACTCAGCAACTCACACCAAAACAATCTAGATTGATAAACAGAACTACAGGTAAGAGGAAAAATACGTATTTTTGATTTGGGGGTGAACTGTCCCTTTAAAGGGTTACTGCAGTTATAAAGCATTGGTCAAGCACCCAAAATGCTAGTTCCAACATTTCCTTTAGTACAGCAGACCAAACTCCAACCTCACATTTTGAAATGCAGACTTTCTGTTATTTCATATATCAATACCCAAACCAAGATAGCTCCTGATGACATCAGGAAGGGTGGAGACATTACACAGTTGTTTTAAGTAGTACTCCCCATGATTTTAAACTCACCTTTCCTTGTAAAATACATGGACTGGCCCTTTAAAGATCAAATACCAGGATAAAGGTTTGGATTTCACAACACATTAGATGTTGTAAATGCCATCAAAGGGCTGCGGAAATATTTTGGTAGAAAAATGTATTTCTGGTACTAAAGCAGTTACTTGCCTTTGTCAGACTTTGTATTTCTTTTTTTTTGCTCCATGACACCGGCTGATGTACATGACAGGTTGACACTTTATTTGTCAAACCACCATGATCAAAGGGAGAAAGGCAGAAAGCCTGCACAGCAGCCAGAGTAAGTTAGTAAGATAGACGAGACAGAAGGTTCTCTTAATTTGACACGGTGCATAAAGTGCTCAAAAAATGAGCTACAAATGAAAGGTGATGACAGAGAGTAAAATTATGAATACCCAACGTCCTCATTATTTTTAATTTGTTTCCATCTTTAGTGCTAAGCGCTCGTTGCTGTGCAGTGAACTCCGCAGATATCGCCTGTCCATCAACTGGTGTATTCAGAACTGTGACAGCTTTTTTTTTTAAAGTTTGAGTTCTTGTAGGTGCTACACTTTTCTTTGGCTGCTCATCTTTGTTGGATACCACTGCTAACTGACTGCTTCTTTCTCTATTTATTCCTAACAAACCAAGGACATGAAGTAAACCATCTCCTGTGTGACTGACTGCAAATCAGCCTAGAATTACTGCCTCTGCAAACCAGTTAAGTTGCACTTACAGTTGACACCCATGTCTGTGAAAACATGGATGCTTCACACAATTATGGCATTGAGCATTGGCCAGAGAACAATTTTTTTGCAGAACTTTATGGTGTTTCAGTGAAGTTGACCTTTGACCTTTTTAGATAGAAAATGTCACCACTTCATTATTTTATGTTATTCGATATTTGTGTGAAATGTTCTGGGACACTCAAAAGAGAAGTTGCTGCTCTTTTTTTTTATTTTTTTAAAGGTCCAGTGTGTAGGGATTTTGTGGCATCTGGCGATGAGGTTGCAGAACTGAAATTTCTCCTGTGTGCCATGCATGTAAGAGAACAATGGTGGCTGATGCAAAACGCAAATGGCCTTATCTAGAGCCAGTGTTTGATTTGTCCACTCTGCAAAAGAGGATCCAGGCCATATGTAGATGCAAACAATTTATTCTGAGGCAGGCGTCTGCAACCTTTACTATCAAAGGAAAACATTTTTTGCAAAAACAAAAACAAAAAGAAAATGCCTGGAGCAGCAAAAAAAACATACTTGAGGCTTATAATGAAGGTCACACGGCCTATTACGTCTAAATTGGCCAAAAGGTCGAAATGAGCATTCATGAATATGTTTTAACATGACATGGCCACTCTGAAGTGGGCTTTTATGATTATTTGGTTCTTTAATTTTGCAGTGTTGATGGTGAAAGCAAAGAACCTTTCCATGCAATATTAAATTTATTTTTTTCCTTTTTATTGGATTAAGAATTCATAGCTATTAGCTAACTTGGCAAGGGAGACTCAAGACCAACAATTTGCAAAATTTAGAGGAGAAGGCGCCAGGCCATAGACTGATGAAGCACATAAAACATTTTTTATTCAGTGTATAGGCCACACACTTTTACAATTTGTAGAATTTTATGAATCAATTTTGGCCTACAACAGTGATGAATTAAAATTATTTTCTTTAAAAATAACATTATTCATCTCCTTGAAGTCACAAGGAGCCACTACAGAGGGGCTAACTAACTAATGTAACTAAGGTAACAAAAACACAACGATTCTTATCGGCAGGTGATTATAAACTAATGAAGATATAGTTCTGAATATCATATACCATTTCTGCCAACAGGTGCCCCTAAATCCTACACACTGGACCTTAAATCAAATGTTTTAGTGCTGTGAGCAACACAAATCAAATACCAATCACCTCCGTTGTAGTGGGGTGTGGGCCAAAACTTCATGGCTAGATACCACGAGAGATTAGTGAAAGAACTTTTATTATTTGTCAGAATGACCCTTCAAAGTACTTGTGAACTGGATGTAAATTGACGGACTAAAGTGTTTTATCTATTACAGAAAGTTTAAAAATGGAAATTTCTTAATATTAAAATATCATGGATTTGTACTTCAAAGCAAATGTTTCAGTCCCTTGTACTTTCCATTTCGCTTTAACTTTGTCTTCTATTTCAAATCATCCAAAGCTCTCGCTCTCTTTTTTTTCAACAAAGTCTCATAACGTCCTTTTGTGGAAACTTGATGACCTAATTGCTGGGTGTGTGGCTGCCTCCTTTTCCCTTTTGATGGTGTTTTGAGCTCCTCTTTTTTAGCCAGCACACCCAAAGTAGTCATTAGTGTCTTTCTCAATAAATCAGCATGAAACGTCTTTATTCAGAATTTAATGAGATCTGTTCTTACTGGGAGAGAGGCTGACCCTGGTTTTTGATGTTTTACCTGGCTGCCATCCCTGCTTGCTCTCCCTCTCCTTCTCCCTCTCTGTTATCTACGCTGTCAGAATCCTCCTGCATCCTCTTTTCTCTCTTCGCTTCATGTTAGTCCAACTGTTTCCCCCCCACATTCCCCATCTCTCCTTCTCTTCCCTGTTTGCTCTTTTTTTAATCTGTCAGGCTGAGAGTTCACATCCCCGTCGAGCCCGTTACATCCCCTGTCCCTGCCCCCTTTAATCGGATTGCGTGCCTCAGAATTGGGGATCGACAGGGCTAATTTCATGCAAGTTACAGATGAATTAATGATGAACAGTGAAAAGGGGATTTAAAAAGGAGAAGGGCTCTCGACGGGAGGGCTGTGTGAGGATTATGTATTCTTGCTGCAGGGCTCGCTCAGCACCTGTTCCACTGCACTGCCTCCCTGTGTGTGTGCTTGTATACGTGTACCTGAGTACACCGAGCGCACCTCGACACGCGGCGTCTCTTAAATGTCACTCAGGCTGCTTCTCCTCTCAAACCTGCCTCTTTGCCGCCTTTGCAATGTGCATTTTTAAAGAAAAGTCTGACTTGATTTCGCTGCCTGTCCTCGATGTTGTTTCCTCAGAATGTTCAATCCCGCCGTGCCGTGTGTGTTCTTTCAAAAACGATTTCTCTGAGCCAAGTTCAGACCAAATTGAACAGGTAGATAACAGGCCGACTTTGGTCATTTTCGATTCAGGAGAGCAGACAACTTTTGAATTAGTCAGATAGCCTTTCATTTCTCAACTCAATACCTGAATAGGCTTGGACATTTTTTTTTTTTTTTTTTGCCCAAACCACAATCTTTTTTCCCTGTCAGAGCCTTTGCTTATCCTCTGCAATGCCAATGAGTTTATTGCTCATTTTTTGGCAGCCTTCTACCACTGGCTAGGATGAAAGAGTAGCACAGAATTACAAGTATTCCCTTGACTTGATGTATGGCATTTGTAGACATATTTTCAAGTCTGAATGATGTTTTTCTTTTCTTTTACACATGTGGGCACCTACCCAACCACAGTGCTCCGTCTGTGTCCAGCTGTGTTGCTGCCAAAGGCGATGACCCTGTTACCGCTGCCTCATTGCCAACCTGTAGAGAACCGTCTCTAAGTGCTCTGAGGAGGAAAAAAAACAAGAGAGAGATGCAGTTGGAAGTCGGTCTGATACATGCATGTCATACTGAATAGCTGTAAATTGCAGTTTCATTTAATCAGAAGCATCAAGACTCGATTGCTCCTCTGCCAGCACACTAAGCACTCACATAACTGCCTTTGCCAAGCAGCGTTCTAAATGTGCCTGTCTACCAGCTAACAGATGCCGTTAGAGCACCATTCATTTTAGGTGGCTCTGCGCTACGCATTAGCACACACTTAAGAATTGTGACGACGGGGCTAATTTGAACCCATTAAAGCGGGTTTCCAACAGAGAGGGTGTCATTAAAGGCAAGCCACAAACACAGATATCTATGTAACTTTGTGAGCTGCAGTGCCACATGCTGCGATTTACACCATCATCAGCATCCAAATTATGTCCTACTCCTGCATCTCATGTGGTCTCCCTGTAAGCCTGGGATGAAACGGATGCAGCGGCTTTTCTGAGGATCGATTATTCTTGCTTTACATGATGAAACCAATCTAATTATCCCCCGTACTTCCATTCACAGCCACGCTGAAAACAAATGTTCAGCAGTGATAAAGCAGAGATCGCGTGGAAGGTGTTAAGTGGGTCATTTTCAAAGTTCAGGCAGTTAATTCGTTTCTAATGAAGGAATCCATTAATGTGACATCACTGTGTGGCAAAAAAGTATTGCTTGCTTTGTTTTTTCTATGTTTGGAATGATTATTCATGTACTAAACTAAAACCTGTGTTGCTGTGTCTAATATATGGCTTATTTATTTATGTACATACTGCAGACACATGCTACAGTTTGTAGGTGTATAAAATGTCTACAGAACAGAATTGACACAAACCAATGGCAATCTGATCAATTGCAATTTAAATACAGAATATAGGAATATACACTACTAAAGCATTGTGTCACATGTTTAGAGCATGAGTTTGACGACCTGTCTTGAAAAGAGGTTCCCTGTGCAGATATCTAGTTTTCAAAGGGGAGAACCAAGATTATGTGTTTCCCTGACATTAGCGTGTAGCTACATGTAGCAGTGTAAGATAATGTCAACACTCTATCACACTGTGGCATCAAAATTCGGCCAAAGTAGATAAAACTGTTGGAAACGAAGTGTTTAGAACGGTCTGAATCATGAAGTTTTTGCTGACAGGGATTAACTTCACATATGTTTACTTCATTATTTGAAAATTTGGCCATGTTAAACAAGGACATCTGACACTGTAACACTATAAATAAGACACAAAATACAGAAAAGTATAATAGGTCCCCTTTAAGATTATTTCAGCTGCTATATTGAGGCTTCAAATGGGATCAATGCATGTAATGTGTATACTGTATGCATACAGTGTATCTATTACTATAAATACTGTCGTGTTTCTTTATGTATTTATTCATTTATTTCCTGGATACATTTTCTATAATGTGCCAAAATGTGTTGGGATGTTGCCGCATGTTCTTCCTTTTGAACATTCATTAATGTGCCTAAGCAATTCGATGCTAAATGCGTCATCCTCATGCATGACCAGGCATGAAAATAACCTTAATCTGAAACTAATCAGAGTCATCTCAGTGCAGGGGATCACTGTGTAGCGTAGAATTCATGCAAGAGATCACACAGTTTGCAGCAACACAAACACAATATGGATTAAGTCTAATCCTGGTCTAACTGTAAAAGCTTTCACTCACTGATCCCCCCAGCTACCTGCCATCTCCCATCTTACCTGCTAGCCTTGATGCGTATCCAGCGGTTGGTGTCGACGCGCACGGAGGAGCGTAGCACCACAGGCTTGGAGCCCAAGTCGTATGTCATCTGGACGTGTCCATCCACAATGGCCAGGGCGATGTAGTCAGAGCGCTCCACGCCCTTTCCGCTCCACAGCACCAGGCCCTGGGTCGCCTCTGTTCGGATGCTCAGCTCAAATTTGTTCACCAGCAGAGCTTTCTCACTAGGAGAACAGAAAATACATTAGTTAGCTTATGGTCCAATTCATCAAAAAGAGGTCTAATCTTTGGCGGCGCTGACACGGCGCAGTTGGTGCTCGCGTCATTTTTAGTTGAATATGTGAAGCAAGGGACTTTTGCTGTTGTCTCAAGGGTACATTACCCATAATTCAATGACATATGGTTCTGTGTACTACCACAAAGAAAGCTTAAAGCTCGGGCTCCACAGCCTCATCCTAACAGAGTTACAGTGATTTTTAAGGATGCAGACTGAGTTTAGGAGTAGCAGGGGGCTGTTTTGCTATTAGCTTTCCTACATCCTACTGAGCCTGTACTGCACTGCTGCTCAGTGCTTCCTCTGTGTGTGTGTGTGTGTGTGTGTGTATGAATTTGTGTGAATTTGTGTGTGTTGTTTAGGCAGCTGTTTGATCTCCAGTCTCTTGACTGCTACAGCTCCGGGGGTGATTTGGATGCAGAGACTTGGCGACTTCCACCTACCCTAAGAGACGCTGTACGTCACTGTCACAGATGTGTGAGAAAAATACACACCGCAATGTGCCTCTACTGTATGTGTGTGCACACAAACGCCATCATATATATATATTCCTGCATACAAACACACTTTACAAAGGCTCTGTGGTCTGTGTAAGTCCAGCAGAGATGCACAGAATCATACCTCCGATTTGTGTGTCTGTGTACAATTGTGTGTGTGTGTCATCAATCAGCATCTGTGCAATTGCCTGCACATCTGCCAAATGGATCTAATTCCACGTTCTTCAAAGGGTATTTAAACACAAAGACAAAGACAAGGTGAGGACACATACAACAAAGAACCAATGACACGTGGATTAAAAAAAAGGACAGCAGCACAGAGCTGGAGGAAAAGATTAGAAAAGACAGACGACAAGACAAAGGAGTCAGCATAGCAAACAAAGAGGCTCATGGGAGTACAAATAGGACAGGAAATGGGTTGGGATAAAGAGAAACTGAGTACTAAATTTCTCCTTACACTGTAAGAAGTATTTCCTCATTTTCTCTGAGTATTTTCTTTTCATTAACAAGCAAGAATAAAAAGAGCATCGGTTGTAGAAGCAATGGGATGATGTTTCACTTTGGAGCTTATTAACTGCTGGCCTGAGGTGAAGGCGACTTTGACAGTTCAGGCCAACAATAATGCTGGTTCACCTCAGCAGAAGCGGGGAAGGAATCAAGAATCAAATGCTTCAAAAACATGCTTAGGTTGGAAACTTTGACCCCCCTTGATTAACTAAATCCGCTGAGGTAAACAGGAACAAAAAAAAGTATGATTCAAGAGAATCATTTTTTTTCTCCACACAGAGAGAGAGAGAGAGAGAGAGAGAGAGAGAGAGAGAGAGAGAGAGAGAGAGAGAGAGAGAAAAGCTCCCACAAATACAGCTCAGTGAACCCTCTCCTGGCAAACCCTCAAAGAGCTTACAGGGCCCAATAAATCTCCATCGGAGCGGCTTGTCAGTGATAAGGTCAAGGTTATTAAAAGTGCTGAATATATCATGAATAAAACAACGCCGGTGCACAGCGTTCTAAATCTCATATACACCACTGACTTCATAGATCGCTGGTGTGTTGCTGTTTCTTTTTGTAAATGGAGGGATTTTATCTACTTCTTATATGTATTCAAATTCTCAGGAATACTATTCAGTGCTGTCCTCCGTTTCAACTCTAGGTGGCAGTAGTGGTTAGAATAAAAAAAAAGCCATCAGGGAGGACAGCTGCTGCAAAGAGGCTGCAGCTCTGGCTGGTTCTGTGCCATTATCGGAGCTCTGAACTTCAGAATTAATTGAAGCAGAGGCTCTTTGTGATTCGTATTGGTAACTCTATCTCAATAATGGAAACAATGTTGTCTCGGCGGAGAAGGGTTTAGCCCTGTGAGAGGTCGGGGAGGGGTTGTCTGGAGAGGAGAGGAGGGGGAGGATGAGGAGGCGAGTGGACGGTGCCAAAGTCTAAAAGCTTTTGAGAGACTCACCTCTGATCAGATGGGTTCTCCAGAGACTCGGGACTTAAGGGAGCAGGGGAGAAAGTCAACGGCATGCAGTGTAAGCGCAAGAGGCCAGAAGGAAAGAAGGAAGGAGGGGAGGAAGGATGTTGTGAGCCCGCTGGGTGACTCACAAAGGGTCCAGTTTAGACCTGGAGCTGCAAAACTTATCTGCTCTACTACAGTATCGACCATGTCAACAGTCGATAACAACTGCTGTGTGATCATAAGGAAGTGTGTAGCTTAGCCCTGATCACACCGAAACCATAAAAGGAGCCTCTCGAGGGAACTAGCCGGATCAAGATGCATGAGTAATGCACCAAAATGCCCTTGGATGAAGCATTTTTTTAAATGTGAGCATCAAGATTAAGTACACTCATGGTCAGTGTCCACACAGGTGCAAAGGCTACTTTAAGTCAGCGTCCAATTATCGAACAACTCCTTTATATTTATGGCTCTGCACGCCATGGAGCGGAGGCAATTACCTTCTGTCTAGAGATGAAAGCGGTGAATGGGAAAAATCGGGCAATTGTCAAAAAATGGGGTCAAGCGCCATATCAGTTGAGAGTCATGGCCAGATATGATTTGTCACCGAAATAATGGGACTTGAGCAAATTGACCTGAGCTTTCAGATATGGGCAGAGAGGTGAAGGCGGAGCGATCAAAGGATGCTGTAAATAGTAACAGCAGCATTAACCCAAGGTGAGCGCTTGACATTTTGGCCTCACCCAGCTCTTAATGGCCTCTCGAGAAAATGTTTTCATTTCCTTTACAAAATCAAATCACGCTGAATTGATCGGCACGCCTTCAGAGCACCACGGCAGGGCTTTGGTTTGCTTAGATTCACTCTCATTGTGGCTCTTAGTAAATGTGACATCCATTAAACTTTTGACAGTCTGGCTCCAAGGACCACTGTCCCCTCCTGCTAAGTGAGATTGATGCCCATGGCTACACACTGCGGAGAGATCTCAATTGGCGGTCTAATCTACAAAGGGAGACAAATCTGTGATTAACATGTCACTGCCTCTCTGTACGGCCGACTCCGTAATTATTCACAATTACAGTTAGAGATCTGGCAAAAACGAAATGACAGAAGCCCTGGCATGGATTGGAACTCTGGGCTGAATCCAGTCGGCTTAATTTGAGCTGAATTCTGCTTCGTCGCTTTGTGGGATTTTTAAAAAAAGAGGTTACTTACCGAGCTAATGAGCTGGAAGAAAAACCCTTAATAACTAAGTCATGACCGAGGGCTTTCCCAAGCAGAAACTCTGCAGGCACCAGAAACTAGGTTAAGGGGTATTTAGTGTATCCTATCCTTGCAGTTTTTCAAGGGGTCTCGTTCATTTCCCACATAACAGATTCAGCGTAAAGTGCACGGCAATTCATTTTGTTTATGAACGAGTTACAACCATGCATAAAATATTGCACATTCTTAGTACAGCAATTCATTTTCTCTGAGGGTTGAGCACAATGCTTATCATGCACACATTCATGCTTCTCTTTGCACTGGGGAAAAAAGCAAAGATCTAGTGACACTGCAAAACGTATTTAAAATAATGGAATCTGTCAAATTAAATCATGGATATGGAGCTTGAATGTAAAATCGGACTTAAACGGTAAAGATGATTTCTGTGTGGAAATTATGACTGGAAACTGAATGTACTTTAATCTCTTCAATTGGGTTAACTATCAAAAAATGCCTTTTTTTCGGTTTGCTGTTAGTTGGGCTTGATTTGAAGCTGGGCAAATACCCAGTCGTAAAGTTTACTTACTCTGGGATCTCATTGGTCAGTTGGCTTGAGTGAAAAAGGAAAGACAGTGAAGGACATTTATATGAGACAACACGTGTGCGGACAACGACAAGGGAAGTCAGACTGAAGGACAGGACAAAGCTCACACAACTGGAACGCTGAGACAAACAACAAAGATACAAACAACGACACACATATCCGCCAAGAGTTCTCCAGCCAGTTGTTTTTGAGTGGGCGCGAGTTGTGCGTCTCCAAGGGAGTGTGATGATCTGCAGGCTGTGACCCGGTTTTCACACCTGAGTGTTTGTGTGAAGAGCTGTGAGACGAAGATATAGAGCCGTATGCTTGATGTCTTTTCAGGTTCATCACATAAACATTTTTGTTTATGCCAACCTGGAGGCGCACTCTTGCCAACCTTGTAGATGGATGGAAGAGTAAAAATGTCTCATCAGCTGCCTAAAGGGACAGGATTTCTTTTTCTTTTTCTTTTTTTTTTTACACCCGCTCCAAAAACCATTTTACACTTACGTCGTCTGCTTTTTCTCTTTACAGGGTGTTCAAAATTGCAGGCGACGTGTCTTCAGATGCCAGTTTTACGGAGAACAGTCATACACGTGTTAGAATAAAAAGTTTAATCGTGTGTGTGTGTGCTTGTTGTCCAGTGTGTGCACAGCAGGAGACCACAGAGCGAACTGAGCGTGCTCAGGGCAAACACTGTGATTGTTAACCGTCTCGCTAATTAGTAAAATCCTGTCAAAAGCGGAGCAAGACTGCCATGGACAGGGGGGGATGAGCTATTAGCCAAGCGCCTAGTTCACCCTGAAGCCTTAGCACTGATGATATCATCAACACTGTCATCATGGCTTACCAAGGGAGGAGATGAATAGACAGAGGGGTTATTTGGCTAATAGCTATTACAAAGGAGATGTTGGATGAAGCTGAATAGATGAGGATGTTCCCCTTGTCCTCTTCCTTACCTCTTTGTAACGGCGTTGTGGTACTCGATGAACGTCCGCCCGTCAAAGGCAATGGCCTCGGTCTCTCCAGCAGACTTCTCGTAGATGGCTGCAAAGGAAGGGGGGCGGGGTGGGGGGTTGGAGAATTGTTCAGAGGATGAGATCACACCAATCAATAAGACAGAGGGTTCAGTTATCAGAGCTGAAGGCAATGGAGTGTGAGCAAATGGGATGGGGGGGAAGTGTTGGTGCGTTTGTAATTTTAATTAACGTGAAAGGGACAGCCGGCCACACGCACAAGGTTAATGGCGAAGGCAGTGACTGAGTATATAAGACAGATCGGCCCAGAGTGAGTATATGTCTGGCAGGGTGACATGAAGATGATGAAAGGGATGTGCAACTCTTGAGAAGAGCATTTCATGAATATTCAATTGGCACGTTTCATCATTTTCATAACTGCCGCTTTACTCTGAAATCAATACATAATAACCCTAACATAAAAGAGACAGCATACGTCTTATATCGACATTATTACTACTGCCTCTACAGAACACAATGGAAACAAAAGTGTTATGAGCAGAAAAAAAAATAAAACTCGTAGTTCACCTTCCATTCAGGGAAGCCAAGAACAAACTGTGCTACATAAAGTATCGCTGATTTCAGTCCCACTCATCACACTGCACTTTAAAAGCAGCCAGAATGCTGCCACGTATTCTTTCAGAGCAAAACCAAATAATGTTGGATAAGGAAATAGAACAATCTGTACACTTACAATTATTAACTGCAATTTCACAGTGTCATGATGAGGTGATCTCAAGCCAGCAAGTATCGCTAGTTGTTGCCTTACACATTAATTAATAAAGTGACCCACACAAATATATTTGGGGTAACAAGCATCATCGTCTGTGACTTTCTGACTTTTTTTTTTTTTTTTTCACTTTTTGACAGTTAGATTAAAATGAATGTAATATGGCAGTAAAGATAGACGTTAACAACAATGTCCGAGGTACTTACTGTTCTGACAGTGTCCCCCTGAGAAACCACTGAGGCAAACACACTCATAGGTGTCCAGCATGGGGTTGCAGCGGCCGCCGTTGTGGCAGGGCTCATGGGAACACGGGTGGTCCTGGAACATGGCTATGTTGCTGGAGCGCAGGGCGTTCTCCTCTCTGAGGATGGGGGTACCCATCAGAATGATCTGGAAGCAGGGAACAAAGAGTTAAAGGGGCATGCCGAAGACTTTTCGCATACTTGAGGTTACACACAAAAGGTCAAATTACTAGTCATGTTTAGCACAGTATGCAAGATTGTCTACTGTGTCTTGTGAGGAGTTTTTTAGGTTTTTAAGAAATAATCCTGATGATGTTGTCATGGTTTTTTCAGTTTGGGCTTGGAGACTACACATTTACATTACAGAAAGCCTGCGTTACAAACTTGAGGCATGAAGTTGTAAAGATTTACCAGAGAGGGTTTAACAAAAATGCTATAGGTTGTATGAGACATGTAGTAGCCACACCCCCTGAAGTTTGACCCATACTAGGGACCAATGCTGGGTTCCAGTCAAAGTTGGAGGTTTGAAATTCCCAGTTGAAATTTCCAACTTCTGACCTCCAAGAGTTCCAGGTGCACAACGCCAAACAAAAAACATGGCTAACCATGACAAACTGATGTTTCTTTGGCAAATGTACACACTCAGCAATGCTACAATGTTAAAATTTACAATGTCTACTTCCGTGGGTGCACGGGTGCTATGTGCCACTGCTGTGTGATGTCGACATCTGCTTCTCCATGAAACCAAGGTAGACGGATTTGCCCCAAGTTTACAAGAAGGAACTCTTTAACCCTGTACTTTCCTAGAAGGGGGTCAGAAATTGTTTGAGTTCCAAGTTGTCTGGAGGATAGCATAAAGGCCAGGATATCTCGGCCATATTTGATTTTGACGCTTCTTGTTTCTTCTTGTTTCTTGGGAGTCCCCCAACTTTAGATACATTTTGATTCACATGTTTCTAAATTCTGAATGGTGCAAAAAATTTGATTTTTTTCTCATCTGAGCCCTGCTCTCTTTAAACTAGTGAGAAAATTAAGGACAAAAATACAAGTATAAAAATCTGTCGTTAAATAATCCAAACTGTTCAACACTGACAGAAAAGTGTGTGTTCATGTAGGTTTGCTCACTGCTAGCGTATTCATAGTAAGAAGCTGAGTGAGAAAACATTTTTTCTGGGCCATTATTACATAGCATACTGTACATAATATACAGTAAACACATACTACATACTCCAGTAAGGCTAACAGTAGGTTTTAGGTCAAAAACAAAGTCCACATAAGCAATCTGAATTTCTGGTTTTCAAACACAAGCTAGGTATTTTTATTCCCACATTTTGGACCAACCTGCCTGCAAGCTTTGAGAGTTTAATCAGTATAATCTTACACGTAATCATACACAGACTGGTGTTTATGTAACACACTTGATATTAATTGTTTTTGACCTTTCTTTGGAGGGTTATCTTTATTATTCTTGTCTTGCTTTTTAATCTCTTACCTTTGTTTCATTGCTTTGGTTGTCAAATTTATCTGATTTCATTTTTCTCTGAATAGCAAAACACTTGAAAATTATCATTTGTTGCCACTCTCGGTTGTTGTCCAAAAAGAACTCATCCAGTAATGGTGCCATTGTGTTTTTTGCTCAATGACCATTAAACCTATGTATCAGACCAAATCCCAAGAACTAACAACTTAGTACATGGATTGTTACCAGGTAAAATGTCTCAGAAATCAGGTGTCCATATGACAAACAGGTTAAAGGGAACCTTTTACTCCTTGATTTTAGATCATATTCCTGCTGGAACATGTCTGGATGTGAAGATTTTGGTTTAGAAGCTTTTATTGGTGATATGTCTCATAAGAAAGTGCTGCTATACTCTGTTACTGTCATTCCTCAGCTGCAATGATATGTAAAGACCAAGAAATGCTGACCAATCAGAGCAGACTCTGCTTTTTTGGGAGGGGTGCTAAAACACAGCATTTCAGACAGAAGGTGAATAAAGGTGTTCCAGCACAGACAGTATCAGGAAAATAAAGTGATTAAAGCATGTTAACATGTTCTAGTAGAAACCTAAAATACAACCTGAAAATGAGCATAATCAGTCCCCTTTAAACAGTGCATCGTACTGAGAATACATACCGTCATAATTAATTATTCCCTAGAGGCCAAGCAAGACAAAAGCCACATTTAGCTTTTGATTTGCTCGAAACTGTCAAGGGAAAGTTTGCAGAGGAGAACTAATGACAAGTTTGCACAAACAGTAACATCCTGCCTTTGTTCTAGGGGGTTATTTCTGGCACTCAGAGATGAGCTTTTTGCTGGAAAGTGGAGAAAAAAAAACTGGAAGGCTGTCAGGGAAAGATCTGAGAATAGTGAAAGGGAGGGACTTCAAAATGTGCATTCTATTATTAGTGCATGCTAATCCAAATGAGCAGAGCCACTGCCCGTCACAGTGTGAACTTATAATGGAAAATTACTGATACGGGGGTCTGTTGTATGACAGCTGGACAGCTAATAACTTATCATCGGAATTTGTTACGGAGGGCACGAGAGCCCAGAGTCATTATAATAACATATATACATTAGTAGAATCCACAAGCGAGGTAATGACATAATACCCTTTCAAGAGATAAAGGCTTGTAAACATTACCTTTTGGATTGTTCCCTTGAAGCCATCCGTGAGTGCAGCGACTCTTGCTAGTCGGCTGTAATCAGGAGCTCCGCCAACAAAAAGAGACTCTTTGAGGTTAAGATCTACATGCAGGTTCTGATGAGACAGGACACAAAGAGGTAAAATGAGCTGGAGATGTGCAAACTTGGAAAAAAAAAAAGCTCCAATATATATCTTTAAAATCACTCAATTTAATCTTCACCGTACCCCATCTTCAATTCTTCTCAGGGGTTTTCTATTCAGGAAGTAATAGGTTATGGCTTTACTTAAGTGAGTGAGAGAGTTCCTGCACGTGTTTGTGTCCAGGGAGCATGAAATAAGTTGTATCCTCTTAGTCGAGATATAAAGAGTGAGATTAATAAACCAAATTTGTAGACATGTCACAGTCATATAGATTGTCCCATTAAAAAAAAAGGAGTTATCCATATTGTAGCCCGCAGATGCTTTAACTGCACTCCCTCACCTTCTTTCCACATCAATACACTTGATACATTACAACATAATTGATTTCTATGTCTCTCAGAGAGAGTGGTCAATTATCCTCTATCTGTGAGACATAAAAAGTGACTACAAAGGGAAATCAGGAGCAGGCCGGACTTGAGATATGGATGGTTCTTAACAGACATCTCTAATGAATGGCTGATCATAAGCACCCGACCTTTCAAACAGTTGAGTGTGGAGACACATTAATTGCAATTCATTTGCGCAGCAGACGGCTATGAAATTCGATTCTTTCCACCAAACCTTTGGGACAATTGCTTTGCATTAGCAAGGTGCCGCTTCTCTTCTTTTACGTGGAAGAGCCGGCCCACTTCAGAAGGAAGGAATTAATGATCTTTATTTTATGTAGAGCAGTAATTGCCAGAGGGCCAAAGTGGAGTTAATTGCTGGAAAAATGATGGAAAGGGCCAAATAAACAAGGCTTTGTGAAGGCAAGCTGGCACCAGCATGGCTTTTATTTAGGATGGGATTTGGAGTGCAGGAGGCAGCGGTGCTTGGCTGGAGCCCGGGGCTGTGTCACTGCACCTTGAGCTGCTTCCAACAGAGACAGGGTGGGGACCTTGGCCAAAGCTGCTGGACCCAGCTGTGGCTGATGCTTCTAGGCACAGCCAAAAGTTGTCTTTTTATGCAGACATTACTGCTCTGCAGCACTCACTTACTCTGCAGGTAAAAGTTACAGATAAATATTGAACTTGTTCCCCTGGACTTTTGGATCTTGTATATCTATCCTCTTTACAATGTGGTACTTTGAGCACATTCTACTTATGTAAAGTTACTTTTCAATGACTCTAAAGTGAGATTGCATGCAATGAAATGATGCATCATGGTCCGTTTTGTCTCACACAGGTAATAATGTGCACCTGGTGAGAGAGGACAGCTGGTTCTATGGAGTGATTCTTGCTCAGTGAGTGTTTGTGTTGTTATGGTCGAGTGAGTGACTGAGTGAAAGAGTGAGCGACTTCATGATATTATGGAGAACTGCTCCTGTTTGCAGAAGAAGTGAGAGCAGATGACAAAAGAACAGCTCGGCTTGGCTTGGCACCTCACCGTCTCCTACGGTATATTTCCTCCCCTTCGCTCGCCTCCCGTCTTTGCTCTCACTTTTCGACAGCCACGCAGCACTGGCGTAATGTCCCCGCCTACGCCACACTAATGAAGACGTTCCTTTGTTGCTAAAAACAATGGCCGTCACAAAGATGACTGTCTTCTTTACTTCTTCCCTCCCACCTTCTCACCCCCTTCCACCCCCACAGCAGATGGACCGAGGTGAAAGCCAAACCGCGTTCTTTAAGAGCATCTCTGCTTCAGTGCTGTTTGTGTGCATGTGTGTGTGTATGGGCTTATGAAATGGCAAAGTTTTTCTCCAGAACTGGCACCTTTAAAGCTGCCTGCAGCTCTGCAGAAGTACCTTTTTTCTCTGTGCTGTTGTTGCATGGAGAGATGGGAGTGAGAGGACATAGTGAAGGACTCAAATGAAACATGGGCTAAGGTGTGACTGGGACTTGTCTCATTACCTTGCGTGATTTCTTATTTCCAGACAGCACATCATAGAGAAGGAAAGAAAATAGGGAGGAAGAGAGTTATTAGGGGACGACTAGTAGGTGTCTGTGCACAGAGAGGCATGCAGAGCTGGAGCTAGCAAGTGCAAAAGCCCTCAGAACACACACACACACACACACACACACACACTCACATATACTCCCATGTACACACACACATCTTTAAGAGCATTACACATAGCTGCAGTGTAGCACAGACAAGTGAGACAAGCACATTAAATAAGAGTATAAGACATGTGTGAGACCCCTTTTTGCACATGCACCTTCGTGTTATATACCGTGTGCAACCACAAAGCTGTGCAAGTGTTAGTTGAAACCTAAACAGAATGAATACAAATAAGTCTGCAAGTCTAAGAAGGCCATGCATGAAGCAGATGGTGCCATTAAGAAAAGATGAAAAGAATAAACTTTATGGATGAGAGACGGTGAGTAGTTCCACTTCACCCAACCTCATTTACCGACTGCTGCCACTGAATGAAAGGTGAGGAAGATTCATCTTTCCTATCCGTACCTATGTGCCTTTCAAAGTATGCGCTTTATCATGCTGGCAGTCGGGCCAACTTTGATTTGATGAATGCTCCCAACATGCAGTACGCATCCATACATATGCCTGTGTGTGTCCACCTTTGATATGATTTAGGCTTCTCTAAGCAAGGCATACTATAACTCCCTCCTGGTTCTTACAGCAGGAGTAGGAGAGAATTAGCTGAGAGCCACACTAGATGGGGTCTCTGCATTGAGCTCCATAACTAGTCTCAGCTCATCCCTTGCGCCCCCCCCCCATCCCCCTCCACACCCATCTTCGCTTTCCCCTTGCTCTCCTCTTTTAATAAGATTTTCTGCCTCTGTTGCTGGAGTAAAACACAATTACCATACGGACGACAGGAGGCGGTGGGGGAAGGACAGAGCAGTGAGAGAAGGAAAAAAAAAGACTGAGGAGAGCGTTGCGTCTTAGAGGAAGATGATGGAGTTGACAGAGTTCATGTTCATAATCACAAATTACACTGGTTAATATAATTGGTTGACTTACAGGCTTATCAAACTATTAGATCGCCTTCATTTGAAAGCATGTACCTGCTTTATTGGTCTAGACGTGGGGCTGAGGAGTTTCATTACGCTCTTCTCGCTGCTGCTACTGTATCTCCTTTATCTGCCTCCACCTCCCCAGACACCAACTCAAAGGCTGAATTTATAAAATTGACTGTATACCAGCAGTAAAAGCTGCTTTTGCTTTCTGTATGCAACACTAAGTTTTATCTCCAGTCCGTCAGCAAGCTGAAAGGCGAGTTTTTTTTTCTTCTTTTTTTGGAATTACAGGACTTCCAAAATTAAGACAGCTTGTCAAACTGGCCCTCTACATCTGAAGCTCTCCCTCTTACCTTGATGGATGTCGGGGGATAGCGGCATATTTTCAGCAAATCAAGCCGGCAGAACGGCATGTTGTGAAGCGGTGTGGAAAACCTTAGCAAAGGGAGGAAAGTTTGCTGATTCAACTGTGCCTGAAGCGGCAAGTTGAACTGCCTCTACAAGGGCAAAAAAAGGAGCACTGAAGCCCAGGTTGTGGCGATGTCATGATAAGAGCACGCAGATGATCAAACAAATACGGTAAATATGGCACAAGCAAGGCTAGACACAGAGCAGGCCCACCAGCCCAAGATCACCATTAGCAGGAGCCTGTTAGCTTGCTCTTTCTTACCGGTGCCTCTCCTCTGACAGGGTCTTTCTTGTTCACCATGATTTCTCCTTTGCGGTTGGAGCGCTCCAGGTTGATGGTGTTCCACACGTTCAGCTGGATTGGTTCCTTACTCCTGAATTACACACACACACACACACACACACACACACACAGACACTCAGGTGAGTCATCTACTAGGAAACACAAGCTCATTAAAAACACATTGCTGTGATCAGTACGTAGTTTAATCAGTAGCATGTTCACAAAATATGTTTTCCTTATTTTGTCATTATAGAGGGGAACTGGTCCGACAGCCCATTGGTCCGACAGCCCATTGTTCCGACCATATTAAACCCATTGTTCCGAAGTGCCGTTGTTCCGAAATCATCATGATGCCCTGTGGTTAAGGTCTGGTTAGGTTTAGGCACAAAAACCACTTGGTTAGGGTCAGGAAAAGATCATGGTGTGGGTTAAAATGAAAAAGAAAGTGGCAAACACATAAGCTGTGAGCCTGCTTCGCCTCAAGCCTTTCCCAGCTGACCCAGAGCCGGTCGCGGCGCACCATACGCCTGCTGCGAGCCGTTCAGCACCGCGGACAGTCGGACTAATGGGATGTCGGACCAATGGGCTGTCGGACCAATGACATAGACCCTTATAGAGTACTAACAGTGAAAAAAAAAAAAACTATGTCAAAGGGACAGTTCGCCCCCAAAGTCAGTCTTACCTGTAGTGCTGTTTATCACTATTGATCGTTTTGGTGTGAGTTGCAGAGTGCTGGGGATATCAGCCATAGAGATGTCTGCCTTCTCTCCAATATAATGGAACTAGATGGCACTCGACTTATGGTGCTCAAAGTGCCAAAAAATACATTTGAAAAAACTCAACAGCAATGTCTCTTTCCAGAAATCACCAGCACATTACTCAAGCTAATCCACAGACCTTATTGTGAGCGGTTCCATGTTGGAACTATTTTCACTGAGCAGAGGAACTGTGCATCTACAGCTAGCTCACCTAGCAACACCAAGTCTCTTGTCCATGAGTAGACACATGAGTAGAATCTAGATTGATAAATAGCACTGCAGGTCAGAGAAAAAAAATGACTGGTATTTGTGTTTTGGGGGGGAACTGTCCCTTTAAACCTTCTTTGACTTTCAGATGATGCTAACCTGATGGTGGCTGGTCCCTTCCCCAGATCGTAGCGGAACTCCAGGATCCCTTCATTGAGTGACAGAGAGATGAAGTCTCCTTTTCCGTCCGATTTTTGGCCATTGTAGAAGATCAAACCGTTGGAGTCATTGGCCATGAGAATCACTGTCACGCTGACCTTTTGACTGCAGAAACAAAACAAGCAAAGCGTCTAAACACAAGCAAGAGTCAGAGATACATTACTATACATACCTGAGATTTAAACAAAAGATGCTTGCTTGCTTGTTTTTGGTGCACTGGTATTCTGTCTATATGGAAATGAGGTAGAGATACTATATATTCTCGGTGCTTAGGCCTACATGACGTTGTATTATTTGTGTGACATTGTCTTCAGTTCAGGCTTAAAGCAGGCAGCGCTGCCTCAGGCACAGAACAAGCTTAGCCTATGAAAACTACACAGTATCCCGTGTTAAGTAATACATGCAAGTCTTGACTAGGTGTGTTTCATGCAGAGATATGGGATTACCGCAGATCATGCCCGTAGAGATGGAGCCCCTTCAGCTCCAGGTAAGAGTCTCCGTTGAATAGTGGCATGTAAGCCCCTCTCCTCTCAGCCACTGAAAAAACAAAGAGACTGTATTCATCCTCAGGTCCTGTTTTTGTTGCTGACAGAATTGAAATTCAGGGATAGTCAGTACATCTTTCAGGGGCCTGTCAGCGTTATGGAAAGAGATGGATTTGTGTTTTCATAGCCTTTGGGATTAAGACTTTCTCTTGACAGAAATTCAAACAAAAAAATTCAAAAACCCTTATGTCAGACTGATTACACAGCCCGCCACAGTGTAACAAAGAACCTTTGGAGACGTGTAGAGTTTAACACCACAGCCGGGACCCATGAAATAATGCAGCCATTGTATTTTGGCAGGCCTTTTTACAAATTCATGTCTTTGCGATGGGTCTATGTCTGGCTGTCCCGTTTCTGGCTGTCTGGAGTGATTAGGACAGGCACCGTGCCATCCTTCTAACAAGTGGCTTGACATTAAAAATCAGTCAAGTGTCACCCGGGGGTATGTGTTTATGGTGTCGTTTGCAAAAACTACCATCATTCAGAGGCAACACTAGAAGCTCACGTACACACAAACACACACAAACTAACACACATACCTATGTAGCCGGCAAGAAAAGCTTTTATTCGTAATTGGCTGGGATTAGCTGAGTTGAGTCAGGATGGGGAAGGCAGACGGAGATGAGAAAGCTAATTAGCTATTGTGCAGAAGACTGCTAATGATGATGGCACGCACCATGGAGGAGTGGGAAAAATAGTCTTGCATACGCAACAAGGATTCACGCACTAAACTGAACTCTATTAAAGTAAAAGAGCGGCTTAGAATGTTATAGAGGAGTGCAGAGGGGTTTCTCTCTTTTTCACCCTGTGTTTCAAAATGAAAACACCGCAATCAATAAGTCACCACAGGTCCAGGCATTGGAATGAGTTGCGTGACCAGGAAAACCCACATGACGTATGGGGAGTTGCCCTTGACGACCAAGAAAAGTTCGTCAAGTTGAAGTTTCCACAGCTGTCCTTTGCTAAAGGCAGAAGTAAATGCCTCAAAAAACAATACTCACGAAGCTGTTGCATCTAGTGCTCAGGTTGACGGTAAGCTCCGAGGTAATTTTGTTTGTGTTTGAGTAATGCTGCCTAATTAGCACTTGCAATAAAACCTATCAAAACAATATAGAATTAGGAAAGGCAATAACAAGGCAAGCAAAATGCACATTTTGCCAGTTATAATACTTCGTAGCTGCAATCAGAGCTCATGATCCCGCCCCCCAATCAATTAGCTCTTCAACAGAATTGCATGCAGTGTGAATCAGAGACACACACACTCTCTTTCGCTCTCTTACACATTCACGCACACATACGCACATTAAGTGGTCTCTGGCTTAATGTAGCTAAGGAGCTCAATGTTAAACATTGTTGAAATTCAAGTTCCCCCCCCTGCAGTTAGTTTTCTCAAGGACCGGCTGAGTCCAAGTGATCCTTCTTTCATCGCTAAATTGTAATGATTTACACTATCACAGCGTAAAAGCACCAAGGAAAGTAGGCCATTCAATACTATTGGAACACCCTTGAGAAAAGTCCTTGATGGTGAATATTATAGCAGCAAGCAGCACTGACGAACCCTGGCAGAATTGAAATGGAAACCATAGCTCATATGAACGTGCGCACACACTGGGTTACACACTCTTAATATTACGACTAATTCACCTTCAGGATCTGATGAGTGGGCTCTAAGCTACCTGTCTTTTTAACTGTTCTCAGCGCAGCCCTCAGAGGGTACGTCCGCCTGACTGCCGCCTTATCTGTGAGCTCCTGTCTGGGGCTGACACTCGGGCTGACTGACGCTCCCATTAATCACTGCGGGCAGAGAGGACTGATGCGATTAGTCATCTCATTGATTCCAGCGAAAAAATAGCCTTTTGGAATGGGAGATGCTCTCGCTCACACAGCATTGATTTTGGTTCACCTCAATTTATTTTAATCACCTGCTAACTGGGACTCGGGGCTTGGAAGGAGGCTATTCCCATCTGGTTTTTCTAAATTCCCCGGGGTACAAGGGTGCGTGTTTCTCTTTTGTTAGGAATGTCCCTGAGCTATAACCTGAATAAATAAATAAATGTGCATGTTAGTGTATTCTCTTTATTCCCAGTTACAGACAACTTCAGCAAACATTCATGACAGTATCTACAAAGCCAGGGAGGGAAAAAACATGGGTAGACTTCAGAATGCGACATCGCCAAAAATGCTAATGATGAACTTCAAAAGCAGCTGAGCTGTGCTCTGGTCTTTTCCCCAACCGCGTCCCGGTTCTGCCATGTGGAGCTAAGTAGCAAACACGTTTGAACACAACACCTGTGGGCGGATAAGCAGGGAGAGAGGGAGTGGAGGAAGGCTGCGGCTTCGCTGTCGCTAACACTAACAAGCGTATAGTCAAGTCAATGTGGTGAATGGCCTGACGGGGCCAATCATCTTCCTCAGTTCTGCAACCCACCATCCCTCCCATCCCCTCCCAGCCTGAAGGCTCGACCCCCCCCCTGCTTCCTTCTGCATTTGATCTCCCTGTTTGATTCAGGTTGGCTGGAAATGTCACAGAGCGGAAAGCAAAAACGAGGAAAAGAGGCAAAAATTGAGGAGGATGCTACTCTGCTGACTCCGGACCAAAACACTGGTACTCCTTGATAAGCACTAGAGACAACAACTGAGGTGTGAAGCTTAGGAGGTACACCAGAATACACAGTGTTAAGTCCAATTACCTTTCTCGCAGTGCCTCCCTTCACGTCCCATGGGACACTCGCATTTGTAGCCTCCCTCGGGCATCGCCTGGCACTGGGAGGATGGATGGCACCTGTTGGGCTCGCATGGGTCATGGACATCAGCACAAGTTGGACCTACAGTAGACACACACACACATACAAATCCCCCATGAGAAACCCACCACCATTTTCAACAATTTTCTCTTTTATTCCATTTGAGAGGAGGAGGAGACAAAAAAGCGGGGTATGCGGATTTCCTCTGTAATAGAGGTCATTTTCTAATAGGATTTGGAAATATTACACGTCCAGATTAAACAGTGGAGAGCCTCCCCACCATGCGGCCATGTTTCTGGGCCAACGCCGACTGTGGGAAAGGCTCGGGAGCGTCTGGTGGGTGATGGTTTTGCCCTCTGCCACAGCCCATCTGAATTCACCCGTCATTACTTTAGCAGTCAGAGCCTGTGGTGAGGAGAGCGCTTTAATGAACCCCATCCCCGCTGAGCTCACAGGGCTCCCCCGTTTTTTCCTCACTCACTCTTTTGGAAGCTAGCTTTTATCCTCCACTCTCACTTCTTCCCTACCACAGCTCTTTTTTCCACATCTCTTCCTTCTCTACTTTTTACTCTGACGCTCTCACCTCTCTCATTTATCTGCCTGTCCTGACATGTCCTCCCTCTAACTACAACCCTCTCCACCCATTCATCCTCTCTTCGGGCTCTCTGTGATCTGTCCCTCCCCTCGAGATGTGCAATCTTGGCCACTTTCAAAACTGACATGATGTCAAAATTAACTTGAATGCAAGTCCGCAGGCAATGGTCCAATTCTCATTATCACCATTCACTTTACGCCGTGTTGCCAAGACAACTTTGATCACAGCAATGCTTCTTCAGAGTGCAGGGTTATCTTTACTTCTTCTAAGGCTTCTCAATAACAACAAAACATAAAAGCACCTCTTATATGAAAGGCAATAATAACGTAATGTGATACTTTATTGATCCACATTTTAAATTCAAGGAACAAGGCTCTTAAAACTTGGCTGAGAGGTTGTTTCCCTAACCACGAGGCTGCCCCCGTGTGAGTACAAAATCCTTTACTATTCAAGCATGAAAGTTAACTCTGACAATTAATGTGGTTCTGGTGTGAAACTTTTCAGCAGTAGGCTGTGGTTCAACCAGCAAGGGGCACGCTTGGCTAAGCACTGATGGTGTCTGCTCGTAGCTATATTCTCTCTGAGTTGCTTGTTAGTTGGCATCTGGTGGAGGGATAAAAACGGAGGAAGGGATGTGGAAGCAGAGATAGGCCAAAGGCCAATCACTGAGCGTTTGGTGGAAGTTTTCATGTTTTCTGTAGTGCGTCAACATTTAATCTCTCGTTTCTGTGTCGGACACACAGATTTGACGGTTTTGGTGTTTACAAAATGACTTCCAGCTCTCCTGCTGGGGGCATGAGTTACACTGTCAAATTAGGCTGTCAAGCTTACTTAGGATTTGTGAGTAAGTCATGACCATAGTGAATCCCAGAAGAGAAGGCAAAGTAGACATATAAACATAATTTTAATAAGGTGTTAAAAAAAAAGTCTGACATCTTTTTTACTTATGTCCCCGCATTGGAATTAACCTCTTGACTGTCTAGAAATCCCAGTATGATCATTAGGAACCAGTGGTGGGACCAGGTCATTGTTTTACATGTCATAAGTAAGTCTCAAGTCTCTGCACATAAGTCCCAAATCAAGCTCTCACTCAAGACTGGTAAGTCCCAAGTCTGAAACTTGAAGTTATGAGTCATAAACAAGTCATAATTTCATAAATTATGACATCCAAGTAATAGCATAATACATATACACATAAGTTTTATTTATTTGTTAAATTTGTTGGAAGATGTTGTGTCTTTGATCTCCACATTTTGCATACCACAATCCATTTTTTTTTTTTAAATTACTTTTACCACTGCAGAATTTTTGTATGTGAACAACCTTATCTTTTGTATTTTTTCCAACCAACACTCAGTAATGTACCATTAGTTCTTTATATTTCTCTCCTGCAACTTGACTGGATGCTGTTGGATTGGTTCAAACAAAGTGCATCCAGGAAATTGAGAGTCAGACTGTGTTAATGTTAGTTGATTCAGGAAATGAATGGCGCACATTTTAAAAAACAGACTTTTTAATCTTTCAAAGTCAAAATCGAATTGCAAGTCTTTTTTAAAATGTTGTCAAGTCGGGTCTAAAGTTATTAAATTTGTGACTTGAGTCTGACTTGAGTCTAATCATATGATTCAAGTCCACACCTCTGTAAGGAAACTATCCTTTTATTGGCATCTTACCCCAGAATCCTTTGCTGCACTTGCAATGGAACATCTCTGCCTCCTTGACCTGGCATGCAGCACCATTCTTGCAAGGATTTGGCTGGCAGGGGTTGTTGCCACATTCACCCACGCCGCTGCCATACAGACTGTCACCCCCGTTCTCCTGTAGGTTGAGCAGCCGGTTGTTGACATCCAGCAAGCGGATGCAGCCCACCAGACCTGTGGCCACCTCTGTCCTTTCCCTCACACTTAGGAGAAAAAAAGGGGAAAGATAAAGAATGTCTTTTTTAACACAAAGTTTGACACAGCCTCTAGTTTTAATTATTACACTCCTGACCACTACTCAATAACAATGAGCTTAGTGTAAAGAATATACTATATGGTGTATGCTGTATAATACTGAGGATACATCTAATGCAACAATGTACATTAAAGTTGTAGTTGGTCACTTTTAATAAATCATATTTCTCTGCCTCATAATAGTGCTTTTACCGGCCTTACTGCACGTGAACAAAAACAACCAATCAGAGTCGAGGAGTCTCTAACATGTCTGTCAATCACTGCTTGTAAACTGCAGTCAAACTGTCAAATAGGCAGCCCTGATCAAATATGAATCAAAACTCTGTTAGTGCACTGCCTATTTCTTGTGTCAAATGTTTTCAAAAACATATTTTAGTGTGCTGTTTAGCTGTGAAATGAGAACGTTTGTCACCATGCCACCATGTTTAAAACACTTGAGCCAAAAACAGAGCACCGCCCTGAGCGAACATTCTCATTTTATAGCTAAACAGTGTGCAAAAATATGTGTCTGAAAACATCTAAGGTGAGAAATAGGCAATGCAGTTTACAAGCAGTGATTGTAGTGACTGTGTGGATGTAGTGACAGTTTCAGTAAATATGACACTAAGTTATTTTCATAAAAGTTACCAACTGCAGCTTTAACATACAAAAAGGGATGAGGTGAGGTCGAAGAAATTTCCAAGATTCCAAAATCTCATTAACTGGTTAATCATAGAGCTACCTATGATCTACTTACAGTATACATTTATAACTCTCAAATAGAGTTCTATACTGGATGATCTAAAATTCACCTTAAGAAATATTTTAACCATCAATTATTGTAAATCCAAGACATTAATTTTGTTTAGGTTTCATTTATATTTAAGAGAAGCCACAGTTAACTGACTTTCTGTATGATTTTCTTCCTGACTTGAAAGTTATCACAACGTGTAACTGTACATAGATGGTCTTACTCCTGCTTAATTTCCTCAGGCACTCCCCCGATGAACAGGTGGGTGTCGAGGTTAAGGCCGTCTGTGCCGCGTGGACTCTCGCCCTCGATGTGTGGCTCGTTGTCCACGCTGAGCATTGCATTGCGGCGGTTGCGTGTCACCACCAACTGATGCCAGCGGCCCTGATTGACTTTAACTTTGCTGATCACTGTGCCTGTGCCTGAACCTGTGTTGAACCTGAGAAGAAGACAAACAAAGCATATTCATCCAGTCAACTTTGTCCAACAATCACATTACATCTGCGGCACACTTCATATTAGTTTACAGCACTCCAGGGGCTTATTTTCCACCCAATATGTTTGCTCGTTATCGTGCAGCGCCTAATGACGAGCAGATATCTGCTCATATTGTTTAACAAGACGGAGAGGGATGAAAGAAAAAAGGTACAGGATTTCCCATTTGGGATTCCAAACTATGTGACTGGAATGATGCAGTTACTCACTTAAAAAATGTCTTCACACCCTCTTTTTTAATTAAACCTTTTATCTAATGAGGTTTTGTTGCAGAAAAGGCCATATCATCACAGAAAAGAACCATCGTGTATGTGCACCCACACATACGGTAGTATTAGCACAACCTGAGAGCAATTATCTGCCACAAATAATTAGTTCTTCTCCCCACGTCTTGGATTTGCAGAGCTGTGGGTGGTAATCTCACAGCTGTATTTCTGGAATTGAGGCAGAGCTCCATTTGAAAGCACAAGTGAGTAATGATCTCCTTTACTTTGCTATTGATTTCTCTCTGAATAGAGAAATCTAACCTGGCCAGGTTGGGAGGAACTGAAAAGGGCTTGGAGGGGTCAGGGTGAAACATAAGACCCAAAAGATAAGGAAAGCGGATAGTGTTTGAAATAATAGGTCCAATGCAGACACGCCGCAGAATCTCTAATTAGTCCATTCAGGTCTCCTCTGAGAATGCTGCCTCACCCCCAAATTATTTTTTATGCATACAATGCTGCTGTGGGGCAACGATGAATACTGAGTGTTTTTACAGGTTTCTGGCAGGAAAATGGTCCAATTTAAACAAATTGGATGAACCTTTTTGGTTACTGTCAGTCTACTGCTGGCCTTAAAAAAACATTTTGTTTAAACCCTGTTACACCTAGAACCTAAAGGGGCACTGCAGCAATTTAACAAATCACAGTGACTTTAATAGTCACAAGGAGTGAGCCTCGCTCTGAGGCTACAAATGTTAAACTGAGGGCATGCAGATTGAATTGGATCCAGTATAACATACAAAATAATAATATGTAGTTTGTAGTTAAGTAAATTAACTACATGACCCAAAGCAGTTAACTACTGAAAACGCTACTGAGATTTGAATGTGGTTAATCTGCCACCTGACAACTGCAAACTGTAGTTAAACAAGTAATTACAGCACATGTAGTTAATTACTCCCCAACACTGTTTCATAAGTACTATATGTGGCCTCTATCCTACTGTAAAATGTTGAGTCACATGCATCTATGAGCCATTACTGGATGCATTTCCAGAGGTCACTGATCCCATCTGTGAATATAAACAGTATATAAACCTTCATTCCTAATGTATGTGTTTACAAACTACATATGAAATAGCAAATTTGGACATCCTGCACATATTTCTGTACATATGTTCCCACCATCTGTAAACATGATCACGTGATTGGCTTATCTACGAGTTTGAACACATTTCTGTTAGCGTGCCTTTGTAGCCTTAGCCTTCAAATCTGTCAAGAAGCTTTTGTGTCTTTTTTTTTTTTTTTTTTTTTTTTTTTACATTTTCTGGCAGTGGTGTTTTCAACATGTTTACTTGCTGTAATTATTTGCCTCATTATCTTCAGTGCTCTGTATTTGTTTTATTCTTATCTACATCCTCTCTCAGCTGCTGCTGCAATGACCCCGTTTTCCCACAGGGCATCATTTAAGTTTCATCAGATTTAATCAAATAAAAGCAAGAGAATCACCTGCTTCCCCTCCTGAGTCTCACAGTACTCACCTGAGCTCCACCTTGCCGTTAACCAGAGCCAGAGAGATGAAGTCCTTCTTGCCTTCCTGGCCATTGTAGAGCAGGATGCCTGTCATCTCGGATGCTCTGAACTCCATGGCGATGCGGACCGTGTGATAGGCGCTCATGGTTTGGAAAGCCAAATATGATTGGCCCCCAAATGATGGGATGAAGTACCTGATCACTGTGGGGGAACGAAGACAACAAGCCAATCTTGTCATTACTAAATGATTTGCTTTATCGTGGCGTAATAGGCGTTTAATGTGCATAATTAAGTGTGCGCGGAGGTGGTGTGTCACTGGCTCTTGATGACAGAGAAATAAGCCTTTCTGTCAGATTATTTGAGGAATGGCGTTTTTCCAAAATGCTTGACGAGTTTATCAAAAGGAGAAGGTCGAGAAAGAGGAGGAGCTGAGCTTTACAGCCACCCTCAACTCACACACATTCAAGTACTTGCGCACACACACACACACACACACACACAGGAAAACCTTTGTTTTTCCGCCACTCGACAATTATGATTATTATCATCCATTTTCTCCCCAGGCTCCTTTTCTCTCCGTCCATCTGTCTTTCTGTCCGTCTCTCTGAGGAGAATGGCAGCTGATGAGCTCCCTCTTTTCTAATGACTTGATTGATTCGGGGGAGGCTGGATGCGTGCAGTTTGTGTGTGAGCGTGCGTGTATGTGTGACTTCATTTAGCCACTCTAACTCAAAGACACACACTGATTCTCACCAGCTAATCCCCATCAAAGCAATTAGTGTCAATTATCTTAAGATGCAGCTGCGTGAGGTTGCTCCTCATCCCCCAAAAGTCCCAAAGTAGGGTAAGAGGGAGGAAACAAAAGAGTTGTGCTTCTCAAGAACTTCTGCTTGATTTATGATTTTCTCCGTGGTGCTGATTGGATTCTGTGTTGCAATTGGTGAACGGCTCAGCGGTTGCTTACTTCGGAAGTGCTGAACCTGTCTGAATCACTTGAGATGAGGTTGAAGCGCAGGAGGACAGATGTTGTGTCTGACTCGATCACACATAAACTCTTTGTTCTCAAGTTTTTGAAAAATCTTGTGTAAAACTGACGCCCTGTCTAGAGCTCTGATTGCTGTTGTCTCATTGAGCTAAATATGACCCAATAAATCCACATCTGTGACCACATAACAGCGCATTTACATATTCCAGCACTAACTGAAAGTCATTATTCACACTGCTACTCACGGTGTCACTTTGCAGCCACTTTGTGAAGCTACAATTAGACAAACCTACTGCTTAACAGAAGGAATATATGTCCTTTTTTTCTTTACAATAAGAGTTTCATTAAATAAACCTTTAATATTTGATTTTTTTTTATCATAATGGTGTGTTTCTGCTACTTTATAAATATATTAAAGCACTTGAGGATGTGGTTAGCAGTGATTATGGAACAGCTAAAAGGGATGATTGGCACAATGGAAAGTGGAGTGCCTCAAACCCTCTTAGTTCCCACAAAATCACTGTAAACGTCAGCCTTTGGTGGTTTCTTTGTAATTGCTAATTGCAATAGTACAAAATTATAAGGAAAGTCTGTTCCAGCTCATTTTCTTAGATGAGTTTGAAATAAGCTCAGACTTTGAAACTTTTGAGAGTGATAAC
This sequence comes from Epinephelus moara, assembly GCF_006386435.1. Lineage (NCBI taxonomy): Eukaryota > Metazoa > Chordata > Actinopteri > Perciformes > Serranidae > Epinephelus > Epinephelus moara. The sequence goes on along the minus strand of NC_065521.1, from coordinate 12,021,156 downwards.
AAATATAAGAGAGGGAAATACTTCCTAATGTATGAGGAGAAAGAGAAAGCTGGCTCACCCTTCTCACACACGGAGCCTCCTCGCCCAGCGGGGCACTTGCAGCTGAAGTCGTTGCCGTCATCCTCGCAGGTGCCCCCATGGAGGCAGGGGTGGGAGCTGCAGGGCTTCTGGGCCTTGTGGTGAAGCTTGCCCCGAACATGGGCTATGGTGGTAGCTGGAGGCAGCGCGGTCGTGGTAGTGGTGGTGGTGGTGGTGGTGGTACGTCTGCCATTGTAAGGTCTGCGGGTGACATACGGGGTGGTTGGCGGAGGCCTGGTGGTGGTGGTGGTGGTGGGTGGTGGTGGTGTGGTGACCGGCGCGGAGGTTGTGGTCGTACGTCTGCCATTGTAAGGCCTGCGGGTGACGTATGGGGTAGTTTGCGGAGGCCTGGTGGTGGTGGTGGGAGCAGCTGTGGTGACCGATGCCGTGGTGGTGGTAGTAGTGGTGAAGACGGGAATGGAGGAGAGGCCTGTCAACGGTGCCGGAGAGAACAATGGAAATTAGACAAAGAAAAAGAGACGTTAAAGTATGTTGAGCCTGCGGTCCTGAGATTTCCTGCTCAAGACCCGTAAAACCTTTGATAAATCACCTCATGAATAACTTAAAACCCCTTTTCATTTTATTAATCCCCACACACTCCTGTTAAGTCCATACTGTATTACCATAATTGGTGAAGCGAATATTCTCGTCCTCTGGCTTCTTCACGGCAATGCTGGTCTCTTTAGAGGCCTTCAGCTGTTTAAGCAGGGCTCCTTCGATGTCCTCCACTGTGTATCTTGTATCTACGATAAACAAGAGGTACAACCACTTAAGACAAGGCCTCTGAGGAGTGCTCCAAAGCAAATACAAGACTCTTGCTTCTTTAGCGGAACAATGAATATATCAGACTGCCCTGTGTATGACAGGTGGAGGATCTCCAGGGACCACTTGTCCTCCACCCGCCGCTTGTCCGGCTTTTTTCCAGATGAATCGCTCTCATAACGTTCGCTACAGATGTTCGCTTTACAGGCCATGGAGGAGCAACGCTTAACTTTGCCCCGTACAAAGGGTATGAAGGACACTGAACGACCGTCATAAAAAAGGGGGGGAAATAAATGGTGGGGGGTGGGATTTTGTATGGTACAAAAGGACCTTAAAGGCCCAGTTGTGGCGTCAACCTGAAAATCAGGTTATGGTCGTCAAAACTTCAGAAGGAAATATCCATGATTAATAAAAGTTTCAAGGAGGAGGGGGTGCGGGTGGGGTGAGGGGTAATCAAAGTTAATTCCATAAGTTTGACTTTTTCTGAAATGGTTTTCAGTCGATGCACCTAAATAATGTGACAATCAGCCACTTTGTTGACATGCAGGCTGCAGTGACCTTGGCCGTAACAGCTAGAAAAAAAAACACTTTGCAAGACAGCTAAGCAGCTAACAGTTTGTTACTTACAGCTTCCAGGTAATTTGCCAAACTCATTGTAGATTTGTGATATATGCCACTTTCCTTTAGTATATGTGGCACACTTTGAAACTATTCCAGACGCCTGACATTTTCAGCATCTTGCTAGCATATCACATGTGCTCAAACTGTCAGTTGAGTAAGTCAGAGTCATAAAGCTAAGTTCAAGTACCCTAGATTGAGATGAACTAACATAATCAAAATGAACCAAAAATGAACCACTCAAATACTGATTTGGTCGCCTATTACCATGGCAACAATCAAAGCTTCGATGCTTCGAAGCATTCCGATCAGCACTGGCATCGACCATATCCTTTTGAACTTAACTCATATACATACAAGACTGTCTTAATAATTAAGAAAGTCAGCAGTTTGTGAGTGTAGGAGTTAATAAGCCTGGGATTACAGCACTCATGATGTAAACAAACCCTCAACAGATTGAAAAAACATTAGTAACAGTTGTTGTTGAGTGTTGGTCACTGTGTTAAGAATCCTGTCAATCAATTAGAGAGCAGGTTTCATTCCTGTTACGGGTTTTTTGGGCACACTTCTATATTTACTAAAATCACAAATTGTACCTTTAACTGTACAGGTGACACATAGAGGCACGGTCATTTAGGGAACTTTTCCTGGCTCTGACGAACAACAAATACCACTGTGAACATCTAGGTTGTGGTTTTTTTAACATTAGGGCCAGTTGTTGCAAGCATGGGATTTAGTTGGCACTGAAAAGAAATTTAAAAAAAAAAAAAAAAGATACAAATGGGGAAAAACATTCAGTGCCTTGCAATGTTATGAGCCAAATAAAAAATAAGTGGAAAGCACTGAGAGAGTGCATATCTCTGCCAAGGATGCACAATCCTCTTTATTTGTTATTGTAATAATAGAAAAGTTCTTAACCTGCATCCCGATCTGAAAGAGAATACACATAACAATAAAATAAGAATGACTTTTTTTTTTTTTTTAGAAAAACTTAAATCAACTTTATGCTTTTTATGAGGCAGAATTGAACAAAATTTCAAATAGATGACTCATGGCCATTTAAATGAGTTTTGTGGCTGTAGTGCCACCTGCTGTAGAGGCAACATGCCATTTGTGTTTGCAGGGTCACTCAGAGTGGTTATCTGCAGGTACAATTTGGTTGTTATTGCTGTTCTTTCAGGAATGGAATAGTCAAAATATTATTCAAAAATGTTATGCACTTAATTTAGTGAGCACTGAATGAATTGTGTAGGAGGAGTAATAAAAAATCCCGAATAGAGTGCCAGACCAAGGAATCCAGGAGAGAACAAATTTAGCCTCTCTGCCTTACAGTCCAAGAGTTACCAGTGAAAGTGTTAAGTGCTTTAAAAATGGTGATATGGTCACTTATGCTGCATAAAAAAAATAATTAGGTCTTCATTGGCCGGTGGCCTAACTTTTATCCCAATTTCATTTATTTCAAGCAAGTAATTTTTGTCTTGGTTGCTGAAAGACAAAGGGAACAAACCCAGCACATATCCCTCTCTATAGGCTACTATACTTGACCATCTTTTTCATGGTATACTTGACCATCTTTTTTTTTTTAAAAAACCTTTTACTCTATATTAAAATCTCTCACCTGGTTTGAAGTGGGCCTCCACAAAGGCCAGGATGGAGTTGCTGGGTGCCAGGCTCCGGACACGGACGCTCATAAAGTCTTTGCGCACCTCTGACTTCCTGAACAACTCATTGAGCTGAGGTAGAGAGAGACAGAGAGACAGAGAGAAGGAGGGAGGAGGGAATGGACAGAGGGAAGAGATGATAAATGAGGCTGGTAATGAGCTCCATGCTATCATAGCAGCGAGTCCAATTCCAGAAGACTGTACTCTATCTCCAAGGAAGAAAGACTGCCTCTCAAATTGGGGTGCAGAGAAGAAACCTATCGGGTGTGGGTGCACAAATTGACATTTAGCTGCAGCCGTGGCATTAATTATAGAGACAAGTTTTCGGGAGGAGCTAAGATAAATGTCGTGCAACCCTGACATGTGCTCCTGATTGGTTTTGCTTCTGATGCCCCCCCCTCGCCTGTGTGCAACTTGCAACAGCCAGAAGAACTCCATAAGGAGGTTTGACTAAAATGTTTTTAAAGCCAACGGGGATATTACAGCAGTAAGACTGAAGCTGCCTGAAGCCAAAAAATCTGGGCCAATATTTTATCTAAAAATTGGAGCATTTTCATGCTAGAACTTAAAAAAAGTTACACATACAGTCAGTGTTTCCCTCATTATTCTGTTCTTGACTGCATGCTGGTGGATTATTCCTATTCACACACTCGAAAGCAACAAGAGACAAGAGGAAAATCCTCCCGCCTCGTCCTCATTTCAGCTGCTGGTTACAATTGCAGGAGCCACTGGGCCTTCTAACCCACTTTACTGGAGGATCCTCTGAGTGGCCACTTCCACTGTTTCCACTGAGCACTCCTCCACACGCCCCATCTGCATCTCACCGATTTTTACCAAAGCCAATCATTGTCCACAAAATGATGTTTTTAAATAAGATTTCCCCATTATGTGAGACTTCTATGAAAGAGACATATTCAGCCCGAACTGTTGAGTTTTGTGATGGAAACGAATAGTCATTTTGCTTACTCTAATCATTTCATACTGTTTCAGTCCAGATTAATAAAGTCACTTATTTCTTGGTTCATTCGTTTTTGTCAGCTGCCGCATCAACATTGCTTTGCCTACTTTTCCTTTTAAAGGTACAATGTGTAGGATTTAATGGTATGTAGTGGTGAGGTTCTCTTGTGTGCCAGCAACGTACTGTAGGAACTACAGTGACTGATGCTAAAATGCAAATGGCCCTATCTAGAGCCATTCTTTACTTTGTCATTCTGGGCTACTTCAGGAGCAACATGGCAAACTCAGTGGAGGAGGCCCTGCTGCGTATGTACAGGGTTCCTTCACATTTTCCATTTCAACATGTCATACTTTTCCAGACTCAAATTTTAAAATCTCACAATAGATAGTTTGGACCATATTTGAAATCTAAGTACAAATAGCTTGATGTTTATTGCCTAACTAAATAGTTTTACAATCCAACTGTTGACATGTATGTTGCATTCTGACTATGCATGCTGTTATGTTGCCAAAGAAGTGCCAGAAAAATGTAGCTACACACTGTAGCTCATATAAATCAATTCATACCAAACCCAGACAAGTTTCTCTGCCAAAAAGGAATACCTATACTTGTACTATCTTTTTTAAGTCTTTTATAAATATGCACTTACAATGAGTTGAAAAAAGTTAAATAATTTAATTTTCCTGCATCTTTATTTACTGTGTTAATGGAATGATCATATCGCAGAAAAGATAGTCTGCTTACTTTTCTGACAAATACATCACTGCATAACTCACAAATGTTCAGATAAGCTTAACATTTGGTTATCTGTGATGCTATGTATATATGCAATTCAAAGATATTGCTGCATTGTCTTTTTCAAGCTAATTTAGTCAGAGATGTCTGGATTTGATTCAGTTACAAGGCACTTGGGGCAGAGCTGTTTTGCATGCTGTGACGTACAGCTCTGCATAGAGGCAGCTCTGCGTAGGAGTGTGTGTTAAGTCACACGTCATACTTCTTGCTATGCTTTTGACAATATCAAGCGTGCTCTGGCCCACACTCTCTCACACAGAGGGAAACATTTCGGCTGTGCCAGCTGCCTGCTCCCAACAACATGAAAAACTTTGCTCGTATGATCAATTTATTTTAGAGATTCTGAATTTTATCTTTTAGAAAGCACAATTGGGGCGACAGTCTGGAAACAAAAATATGTTTTTCAATACTTATCCTGTCTTGGAAATTACTCAAATCAAATTCCACACTTTTCTGTAATGTGTAGAAGCTCTGTTTGTAGATATAAATGGCTCATTCTAAGGAAACAAAACATAATGACTCTTAGTTTTATATGATTATACACTGATAAAAACATAGGTATGAATATTATATACCATGTCTGCCAATATACCCCACCCCAAAAAACTAAGATACTGTATATTATGACGTTTTCAGATCCTGGCAAGGTGAGCTCGGATGCAAACAGCTGCTGATTTGATCAGCGAGGCTGACTCAAGTCAGCTTGAGGACTCAGATTATTCCCTTCATGTGCTGAACGTCTCTAATTTGTGGGTTGAGGTGTGACGGCAAAGTAGACGGGTCAAAAATAAAATCCTCTAAAGCTGGCTTAGGGATGGAAATGATGGACAAACTCTCCTGTGGACACTCTGACCTAGAAACCTCCCGATGGCTCTTTCCTCTCCTCTTCTTTCTCTTATATATATCCTAATTTATTTACTAATTGTAACAGGTTGCTGTGGCTTGATTCCTTGTGTGTGCATGCTATATATCTGTGTGAGCACTTTGTGTGTGTTTGCCCGTGTGTGTGTGTGTGTGTGTGTGTGTGCTTGGTGTGAGTGTTTGGAGATGAAGAGGGGGTGGTTGCTATCAAGTGGCACACCAGGCTTCAGAGACACATGGGCTTGGAGTGTAACAAGCGCACACACGCACAAATCGCTGTGAGGTAGTAGATTAGGTCCCAGTGGGGGCTAGTGACACCAATTCAACAGCTGGTAGATGTGTACTGTGTACACAGACACAGACACACACACACACACGTCCCCGTTTCATCAGAGGAGCAAGGCCCTGGCTTGACAACAGAGACATTTGTTCAAAGGTCTGAGCTCGACAGAGAAAACGGACAGCGGAGAAATTCGAGCAGTGTGAACTGCCCGGGCCAAACTGTGATTACTGTACAGGCTCTACGCCTGCCTCGGCCTTGGCTGGTGAACAGCAACTAGCATCTTGTCCAGAAACTTATGAGACTCATATCCAAAATAAGACCTGATTTTTTCAAAATATTTGAAAAAATCCTAATTAATCTCACATGAGATGCTGCTTTCTGTTGCTGTGAAGTGTTTGGCAAGCGATTGACAAATTAGTCTTTGCACAAGTCTGCAGAGAGCTGTTAGTTTTTTTCTTTATAGTTCTCTTATTAAACTTGAAGCGTTTCTGGAAGCCTTGTGTTGTGTCTATGCTAACTCAGCCCTAAAGCTTTAATGCTGTGCTTGAAATTAAAAGCCCCAGCCCAAGTTCTGTGAAAATTCTTAATTAGCCGGCAGTATATGTGAGGAAGTTTTGATGTTAATGTTTGTGAAAAATAATTATTGAACCACCATGATGGACTGCTATCTCGTGAAGAGTCTTGTTTCATTCTGATCCACCTACGTGGGTCAAATGACTGGTATTCGGGCGCTATATTCCTTTCTAACCTGATGTAACAGTTTGCCAATATTGCCCTTTTATTAAAAATCAAATATCAGCAAGGCTATGTTGTCTTCCTCTGATATGATGTATGTTCCTCTCTGACTGCAGGCGGTAAATATGTTTTTTATCATTGTTATTTTTCTATCAGATCACCGACCAGAGAAATCACTCCAGCCCAGTGTGACACAATATTACTCAGCAGCTTCAGGGTTGTCAAATCTGTAAAACCTGCGATGAAACCTGGCTGCCTGAAGGAGGTCAAGAAATTTGATTAGTCTGGCTCTTGGTGAAGAGTTTTAGTGTCTTACGATGCTTTGAATGTTGTTTTTTCACACTTGACATGAAGATTGATGGGAATATTTAAAGCTAGACTATGTTATGTTTGCTGAACAGGATGTGGAGACCATCACTTGATTCAGTTGCTTTAAAGCAGGATTAAAAACAGCAGAGGTGAAGATCTATGTTCTCTGTGGGTTCATCACAAGTGATACCTTACACTTCACACAGTCATTTGATCCATAGCTAATGTACAAAATATTGATTAGTGCAGCTTTAAAGACATTATCATTATAGGACCTTGGAACACAAGCAGGAGACAGTAAACATGTGTCCTGGTGAGGCAGCTGTGTTTTACTTGAAATTAAATGTTAAACTGTGACATGCTAAAATGAAGTGTAACAATAGCGCAAGCAGAGTAGAGTACAATTTCCTCCAGGGTGATGATCACCTTTGTGTTTGTGTCACAAAATTTCGTGGCAAAATTTCGTACAGTGGCTATATCGGGATACGCTGCGATTTATCACCTTTTTTCAACTGCTAATTATGTCCCTCAACATCTGTTTTATCTAATAATCTAAAGTTTCAGTCATTTCATCTCACCTCAGTCATTTTTATTGCAGCAAACTGTATCTATTGGACTGAAAAAGCAATTGATTTTATTATTCCAGTAGGCTACCAAAGCCTAGCCGCCATAAGCTACTGGTTACCAAGTAAAGCTGTAGCAGCAAAATCTCTCAGGGGCAAATTCACATATAATGGATTGCGGCTGCTGATAACATCATGAATCGCACAACACTTGCAACCACAACTGCCTCTTCTGATTCACAGAAGATTATTGCGCTAACGATATTATACAGTGCAAATACCCCCATAAAGTTTTGCAGCCGAGTGCAATTTGTCCCCTTTTTGTGTCTGACTGCAATTATCCATCCATTTAGCAAAGTCTATGTGTTGCCTTTGCACCAAGAACACATTAGGCAGAACAATGGTAAAGAGAAAAATAAAAAGTGATATTTTCAGACAGCAAGCTGAAGGTCCTGAACGACGGGGTGCAGAGGTACTGCTCATAACTTCAGGCAAGGAATTTAGACATCACAGAAAGAAACTGTATATGGGATTGAATATATCTTAGTGCCATTGGTGTTTTCAAATGCACACCTTCACCCTGCACAGGAAGATGGAATGATCCTCGCTTTACTTACCACCAACTAGCTGAAGATGTTAATAATTCCACTGTAACTGTGTGGCTGGTGGCGCTGATCTTTGTGACTTGGACAGCTTTTGCAACTAAGCTCATTTGCATAGAAAGGGGCCAATGTTGCGCCAAATGGATGCACATTACCTCATTTAAATATGTGCAAATAGTGCAGGAGCACCAGAAGCTATTTGCTTGGCAGCGCAGTTAGGAGGGATTTTGACCATTTGCAAGTGCTGTGAGGATTACACAGTTTCATTTGGTCTTATTTGTGCAGGTGTAGCGAAAGCCGCGCTATCCTTTAGTGAATTCATCGGTCAGTATCCAAAATCATGTGATTTATTGTGGATGAATTCTTTAGACAGTTTCATGGTCTCACTTTGATAGTCAATGCAAACAAATTGATGTGGGCAAAAATTATTTAAGTAGATTTAGCCAACAAATATCATTATTGTTACTTGAGCTATATTTCCAACACTACACTTACAGCACTCTCTATGCTACGGGCCGTCTCTCCAAACAGCTCCGACTTGGGGTCCTCCATCTCGGGGGTGTAGAAAATCTCCTGGCCCTCAACCTGGTCCAAGTGCAGGAAACCGCTGAACCTCATGGTGGCTGCAAGGAGAGGAGGCGAGGAAAGAAGATACTGTAACATCATAGCTCAAAACCTTCCTCTATCACTCAGTTCCCGCTGCCTTCACACAGTGCTTGTTTTGGGGGTGGTGCCAGTTTTTGGGTTAGTGATGGATCGTGTGTTCTTGTGTGTTTGGAGTTGGGGAGGGCGTAGTGGTGGTGGAGGTTGTGGTGGTGAAAGAGGTGGACTGTGAGATATGAGAGAAGGAAGGAAGGAACAAAGAAGGAGGGAAGGTGGAAAAACGGGCCAGTTTTACCAGACTGAGACTCATCCCAAAAGCTGGCCGAGGCATGGAGGGCTGGGTAAAGAGACAACAAGTTAGACAGACACACAAATACATAAAGGAAAAAACAACACACACACTAAAGAGGAAACAGCCCACAGGCACTCTCAAAAGTGCCGTCTTCAGCAAAGAGAGAGCCTCCCTGTGCGACCTTGGGGGTTATGTTGTCCAACATCTATCAACTCTCTATACGTTTTTTTTTTTCTTTTTTCTGCCAGCTAGGAAAGGGCTCGAAATAAAGCTGAAAGCGGAGGGGGTTTTGTGTGCGTGTGTGAGCAGAAGAACGGAGGAGCATGCGAGGCGCTGATGCCATGCTTCCACGCCGCTCGTAATCAGCAGAACAAATTGCCCAAATCAATCATGGCTGCCCCTGCCTGAGCAACGGCAGGGAGAACGGGAAGAGCACTTGTATGATTATCGTGAAAGATAGCCGTAATTGTCTCTTTAATGCCGCCAGACCGGTGACTGACACAGCCTGGTTAAAATTGCATGAAAAGGACAGCAGACACTAGAGACACGCACTCGCCCCACTTGCGTTCCTTCTGTCTCCCCCTCATCTTTACAGTGCTTTCGCGGGCAGCACACATTGATTCAGATGTGACAGCGGCCATAAAATAGAGGCAAATGGGCGAGGTTTGGCCGATAAGACGAGGGGAGGGGAGAAAGAAACAGAGGGGACAGCGAGAGAGATCTGACTTTTAATCTGCAAGGAAGACAAACATCAGAGAGGGTGATTTTCCAGCCCACTGCCATGACGGACATAACGAGAGAAAGAAAGAGAGTGATAAAAGGAGGGACAGAGCTATTTGACTATCAGATTCTAGTGAACTGTAAAATGTAATAGATTTGTCTGACTCTCACTGGCATATGGAAGACTTTACAGTAGCTGGAGCTTAGCGAGCCATTAACTTTCACATGAGCATTTGCTGGTCATTATCTTTGATGTCACATGAATGATATTGCCTTGTTTGAATGTAACATATGGAGAGCCTGCAGGGATTTCTCTGAGCAACACATTAGGGCATAAGAAGCAATGATGCACTAAAGCCTTTTTGGGCACAGAATCCTCAGAGAACGGTATCTCAATACCTGAACAAATAAACCCAAAACAATCTCCATGGTTGAATACAACAGCAGGTAAGTGAAATGACCCTTTAATACATTCTTATCCAAGGTCTGAGATCCACTGTGAAGCTTTATAACAGAATACAAAAAAGGTTTCATAGATCTCCTGTGGACTAAACTCAACCTTGAGCCGCCATTTCATGTCTCAATAAAAAGGGAAGATTGGAACAACCAAAAATGAGTCCTTTTCGTTTCTGAGATAGCTGGGCGCACGTCAATAAATTGGACAATGAGATGGAAGCCGATGTATATTCTAGCATGAGGGACGTGTCATTTCACTTCTAATGAGTGGAGGCTCAGCTAAGCCCTCCTCAGGAGGGAAAAGATCCGGCATATCGATCAGCCTATCGCGCTGCCTGCCTTTATTGGTAACACTTGAGCTGAATGAGATATTGATCGCCGGTGCGCTGTCATTGTTGGCTGAGATAAATATTTACAGGCTTTAGCGGATTTGTTATAACTGTTGTCTTACAGCTAAAACCTGTCACAGGTGCTTATAGAGCACATGCTTTTATCATCTGGATTTGGGGCCAAATGTCATCCAATCCAACCACAACAGATGTGACGCGCCACGTTTCACTTCTGTTTAGCCGTAAATTCTGTGAAACAAATAAATGGCAGAAGGCTATCTTCAGATCATGTTATGGATTGTGTGGCATTGAACTCTGCTGGTTTATTGAAAGGCTTTGGGACCTTCAACATGCCAGAAATGCAACTCTGCACACTAATTTGTGGCCTCGGCTCTTTAAAGTCATGACCTGCAGCTCCCGTGGGAGCCAAAGAGAATCCCTCCTCTCACAATCAGTCAGACCGACACCGCTGGGACAAACAGAGAGCAGATTTCAGCAGAGGGATGGAGGGAGGGAGAGAGAGAGACGGAGAAGCAAAGGGGAGAAAGAAGCCCTTTATCTTTATGAACCGAGTCTGGCAGAAGGCACTGATTGGTACAACAGCGCTCGTCGGCCTCTGGTAGTCTCTCGCCTTTCTCCACGCTCAACTCCAGAGAGAAATGAACTGATGCAAGACTGGACTGAGATTGACTGAGTTGAGGGAGAGAAAAGAGTGAGATATAGTTCAAGAGAGAGATACTGACTGACAAAGAGAAGAATGTGTGTGTGTGTGTGTGTGTGTGTGTGTGTGTGTGTGGTTAATAAAGGGAGAGGTAGGGGATTAGAATAAACAGAAAGAAGGTGAAAGACAGAAAAAGCAGGAAGAGAGACACTGATGGTTATTTATAAACCAAGGCATATGGGCCTTAAAATATGATGCTGACTCTTGGATCAATCATACTTGATTCAAAATTGTGGAGAAAAACTAAAGAAAATGAAACTCACTGGGAATCAGCCACTGAACTAATACCAGAGTCAGACTGTCAAGTGTCGTCGCATTGATAACTACGAATACCTGAGTTAAAACTTCCATTGTTTGCAGATTTTTTTTTTCATTTCTCGCCACCTGCTAACATGATCATTTACATATGAGGGTGGTGATTCATGAAAGAATCGCTGCAGTAAAAAAAAAAAATATATATATATATATAGCACCTGTTCATCTGATTGTTTAAGGCAGATGGCACAATATCACTATTCCCGAAGCAAACATTAAATGAAAAAAAATATTGTGTTGATTCTCAATGCATCACCAAATTAAGGTTATAAATTGAAGACAGGCGTAAAAAAAAAAACAAATAGGAGGAAAGACATAAGATGAGACAAGCATTCAGCACAGTGAAAAAAATAGTTGGTTGATCATTAGCACGAGATGTAAGCACTTAACATTGAAACATTAACAGCAACAAAAAAATCAAAGTGGAAGCTCTGGGATTCAGGCCCACACGTATGGAAACCTGGTTTAAAATCATAAAAAACACTAAAATTCAGCCGTACAACAGACAGATTCTCTATAGTGTGCAGTGCGGATTGCTCCTTCCATTTACACACACTTGTCAAAAGACAGGCACAAAGTGTTGTTGAGGTTTAAGGTTTTTCCTTTTTACTTTGGAGAGAGACAGGCTAGTTGTCTCCCCCTGCTTCCGGCTTTTATGCTAAGCTAGGCTAATCATCTCCTGCCTATGGCTACATACTTAACACACAGGCATGAAAGTAGTATTCTCATCCAACTGTCAGCAAGACAGTGAATAGCTATTTATCATAAATATTTGTTAAAATCAGAAAGGGTTTAAATTATAGTCCAGCTAATTGCAAGTGCTGTAGTGGATGCTAAAGTACTGTACCTCAGAATATGAATGGTTCACAAAAACACAAAGGGGGAAGAACAGGGTGATATCCAGGTAATTATGGGGTAGAGACAGTGTTTTTTAAAGGGGCTTTTTGACTTACAGGGGCAGTTGGCGCCCTCTGGAGTGCTGGACGGTGTCTTGCCATCGGGGCAGCAGCCGAACTCTGTGTTGTCACAGGATGACCTGTCTTCAGCTGTGGGTACAGTGGTGCTTGCCAACGTGGGACCTGAGGGATGATACACAGGGGCTCATAATAATTCATGAAGCTTTGGAAAATTCATAAATTCAATCCAGCTTATCTCAGAGGGGAGAGACTTTCCAGGGCTCTGAGGATGGGCAGTGTTTACAAAGTCAAAACCTACAAAATCTTTTGGTTTTTTTTCAAAACTTGCTCTTTCTTCTGCAGATGGTTGCGAGTTTCAGTCCGCTGACCTGTGGTTGGACGCTAACAGAGGCATCTGTCAGGAGTGATTATATGGCATTTTCATGGGAATTGATTTTACACCTGGAACTCATTTTGTCAGGCAGAGAGCACATAATGGGCACTGTTGCCAGTCATGTCACACACAGAGCACTTTAAATGATGAGGCGATGTGATAACTGCTCACTGCTGATTGGCTAACAGTTACCTTCAAGGCTTCCCAAGAGGAAAAAAAACATACAGTCATGTTTGCGATATGGTCCCTGTATATCTAGCTATCTTGGGACATAAAAGACATAAAAGTGGCCGGGCTTTCTCTCTCTGAAGTATGAGAGTGTGTAACAGCAGCCAGGCTCCGTCCCCTCTAATGATGGTGTTGGTGGAGGGGGTGTCTTGGTCGAAGCGGCGCAGTTTATGGCCGCACAGAGATTAGAAATAATCGTGGAGGCAAACAGCTAGCGGCTAAACAAGTCGTAAAGACGTCAGAGGCGAGGGACGTCCTGCTCAAGGACTTGCGGTCAAAGGAGGTGGGAGGAGGAGGGAGGTGGGGGAGGAAGGGGTTTATAGGGCATCTGTTGGCGTGTGGTTTGCAGATTTACAGATGCTGGGCTGAAGAGGAGAGCACTGGTTGGGGGAAAGAGGGCAGTGCACAACAGCAAGGGGACACTGCATGACTCCAGTGGGAGCCATGAGAGCTGTCAAATAAATACACACACACACACCCACACCCACACACCCACACACACACACACACACACACAGACACACAAGGCCACAGATAAGGGCAGATTTCAACAGAGCAGGGATACAAAAACACGAACAAACGCACACCTCTGGCCTGCTCACATTTATATACTCAGACACTGATATGTGCACTCGGAATTGGACAAACTCAGTGACATGAGGAGAGGGAGATAAGACTAACACACACACACACACACACACACACACACACACACACACACACACACACACACACACTAGTTTACTTATGACACTTTTGGGGACATTACATAGATTTAACATCCATTTCCTGGGGACTTACCCTAACCTTACTCACCACTTGCCTAACCCTAACCCTATTCCAACCCCAATATTAACCTCACACTAACTTAAACACATACACTCCACTTCACCATTTCCCTTATGTTTGATTTTGATGCCCCCCTTCTGGATGGCACCCTAGGTGGCTGTCTATGTCGCCTATAGGGAGATCCCCCACTGTCCCCGAAGATAGCCTGACTTAGGCACACACACACACACACACACACACACAAACACACACACACACACACACACACAAAACAAAGATAAGACTTCAAAATACATATAAAACATTCACACGATTTTTATATCTGTGTTGAAATCTGCACTGTACAATCTCCTAATCTGCTCCCATTCTGATCACAGATTGACATGTGTGCTAGCACTTCAGCAAGCACGCACAATGTAAAAAAAAACATCCATGCATGCCTGAATACACATTCATTCACACACACAAACACACACACACACACAGCCACAAGCTACCGGGTCTCACTGGCAGACAGGCTACATGCCTCTCGCGCCACCGAGCACTTCGGTCAGCCTCTGACAAGAGAATAAATCTAAGACTCTGGGAAAAGGAGAGAGGGGAGGAGGAAGAGCCGAGGAAGAGCACATTGGGGCCATGCCGTTCCATCAATCCTATCCTGTTACTGCAAGCTGTCAGGCGAGGTGGATGGATGGATGGAAAACAACAACAGAAAAATAAAAAAAAAGCTCTGATTGAAAAGTCTCAGTCATCCCTTGCTGTCCAAGCAGAGGCCCCGGAACCGCAGCCTGCTGTTACAGTCAGGAGGGCATGTCGAGAAAGATTTGACACTAGTCATGTGACAAGGTATGCAGTCTCCACACACACACACACACACACACACACACACACACACACACACACACACACACACCTCAGCCTTCCAGTCACATCAGCCTGTCAAGTCAGGCTCCAGAGATCCCCCAGATGCGGGCCAGCGGTTTCATCTGGCCTGCCGAGAGTGTATTTTACAGAGCCTGGGTTTGTTTTGCTAGCTGTTGAGAGCGAGCGTGCCAGTGGAATGGGAGAAAAGAGCATGGGTGATGTAGCAACAGTGAACCATGCAAATACATTCCTTTCTGTCTGAAATTGAGATATACATCTTAAGCGAGTGGAAATGACACTTACAGCATCTGTTTACAAAGCTTCCTCCTCCCTGCCTGCCTGCCTTTGACATTTGTCTCCTTTAAAATGATTTGCATAGAAATACAGAAGCCTGTGCTAATGTTAATGTATCTTTCAATTAACAGATGGTGGCATGAAAGTGTTATGATGTCGACTAAAGACTGAGTTTGTTCAATCCCTTCTTGGAAAAAAATCCCCTCCCACATACCCCTCAAAGCATTATGGGTAATGAAGTGAAAGAGCAGTGATTTACCGACAGGTTCCTCTGCCCCACTGGCCTCTGTTGGGACACCGCTACCTGCTTCCTCTTCCTGCTCCTCCTCTTCTTCGGTCTGGTCATCCCCGCTTGGCTCCCCGCTACCTGAGCCATCAAAGGAGGTTGCGGCGGCAGAGGGAGCAGGGCTCCTGTTGGAGGAGGAGGTGATGGTGGCAGCGGTGGACTGCGGCTGAGGCTGGATGTGGATGGGGTGGCGGGGTTCTGCTTGGTTGTTGATGGGGGTGGGAGGGTGGGTGGAGGCCGAGGGCTGCTCAGAGGTCTCTGTGTTGGTTGTCCTTGGAGGCGGCATGGCCCACACCATGTTAGGGTGGGAGGGGGCAGGGGTGGTGAAGGTGGCGGCGGCGGTTGAGCTGGGGGTAGTGGCAGGGGGGTTGGGGGTGGGTCGGTCTGCCGGCTCAGAGATGGTTTCTGGTGGAGGGAAGGGGAGGAAGCAAGGAATGGATGAATGACTGAGCAAAGATGAGAATGTTTGATTTTGCTTCACCTAACTCTATTACAACCTCAGAAACCACACCAGAGGAAATAAAAACATCATTAGCCAATAAAGCATAACAAAGCCACTTAATGGTTATTACAACCTACTGTTGACAATAACTTTTTTACTTCTGCATTTACTGAATGATGGTGCCCTTTTTTAATCTTCTAACCATTCTCCCTGATGCTCAACACTGTCATTAAGAAATTACATTAAAAAAGAACACACACAAACATGCAGACTCCCATTTGTAAAAGCAAAGCTGATTAAAACCCTTGCAATGGATGAGATGTCAGGAATCTTTATCTGACAAACCTTAAGTAATGGAAGAGCATCCATATGCAGAGTGAATATGGAATATGCCAACAGATGACATACTGCATTTAGAGTAATATGCAGTGCAGTGGGTTTTGCCTGCAGATGAGTTATGTTGCCCAGACAGGGTTAAACTACTTCAGTTGGTGTCAATGCGTAGTGTGTAGTGTGTTTGTGCGTGTGTACGCATATGGCATGTATTTGTGTGCACAATATGCATGTTCGTGTGTTGTGTGCATGCTGTGCCAATGCCTATGAATTATATATCCATATTCAAATGCTGCCCTCCAGTAGCAAAGCTTTAATCACCAACAGCCAGTGCCTCCGGTGATGAATGATTGATAGAAATGGGGCAAAAAAAGCCGGCTTTAACTCGGGCTTCAAAGACGGCACACTGCTGCTTGCAGAGAGCATGAGCATCCGTCAACGCCACCACAAACACACTGCTGTCAACAGATGCACACAAACACGCACACACACACATGCGGCAACATAAAAATCACTCCAAATGAGGGAGAGAGAAGAGGCTCTCCACAGAGAGACCATCATTACCAATGCAAAAAGCTCTGGTGCAAAAGGACAAACTGTCTGCGATAAAAGAACGATAAATAGGACAAAAACTCCTGAGGGGGAGAAGTGAAGTTGGCAGGGAGATGCTACGTAAGTGAGTACTTCAGATTTAGCCGAGGCAAGCAGGCGTGACAATACTGTCGTTCTTGCTTTACTTCTTTACGTCCCACGAGTATAGATGTGTGGGTGAAATGAACATAAAATAAAAAAAAAAGAACCCTATACTGTAGATTTGCGCCTCATTAGGATTCGCCTAACATTATGTGTAGGACTTAATTACACTGCTATAATCGCCTATTTGATCGGCAATTATTCACCGGGGTGTGAAATGTGATACCTACTGAGACGGCAGAAAGCCTGGGAGACACACGGGGTGTCAGCTTAAAGCTCGGCAGATATTTGTATAGAGAGAGATTTGGAGTGGAGTGCACAGAGCAGTGATGCTATCACCAAGAATGGTGGCATGCATTGCCTTTCCTCTTGGCTACACCTGTCAGTCAGGTGCCAAGCTTAGCGTCAGGCGGCTCGCTCCCTGGGAAGTGCCTAATGTGTGTCTGGGTGTGTGCATATCTCGAGCAGCGAGCTCCGTGACACGGGATAAGGGAAGAAAAGAACACACGTCTGCAAGAGGAGAGAGGGACTGGCAGCACAGTGCGTTCAGCTGATGCTTCTCTTAATCAGGTTTAACAGTCCATTTGCCTTTTTTCTGCCTTTTTTCCTCTCAGTGGAACAATGGACAGTTATGTGACATGGTGGAAAAAAAATCATTGTCATCTTGGCTTGTCTCAGCCATGTAGTTATTGTTGAAAGGTGGTTATTAAGATTGTTTGTGGTGTCAGCCGTGTTCAGTGAGGAGGAGAAGAAATCTGGATACAGGAGACCGGAGAGGAAAGACAAGGGAACCACAGAGCCAAGAAGAAAATGATAGGGATAAAAGCCTTAAGAAAATGGTTTAAATCAGAAAGAAAGGACAGGTTAACAAAGCTAGCAGTGGGAGAATAGGCAAGGCAAACAGTGGGAACAGAATGAGGGATTGTGTAATAAGAGAAAATCGCAAGACATGGAGGAGAGTGATGGTGAAGGCAACAGACCCTAACATGCAGGCGGAGGGCTGCCGACGCCATATGCTGGCATTCGTTGCCAATTTGCCGCAAACCTACAGGTGATAACACCATATGGGAGAGGCAGGTCATTGCCAACTTGGTGGCCATTTTCCCCCGGCGCCAGAATTTGCTCATCGGCCCAAATGCCCTCCCTCTGGTGCTTGGTACAGTCGCTCTTGCATTTTTTTGCTGGGTTTCTCAGATATCGCTTCATCTTTTGCTGAGACACAGCAAAGAAGCGAGAAAAAACTCCTCCCTGTGCTCTGTGGCTGCGCTGCCTTTTAACTGGGAGACTTCAGAGAGAGCTGGGTAACATCACAGTTAGCTGCAAGTTCTCTGTCACAAGCAGAAAGATTTTAAGGAGCTTCTCCTGCAGGATTTTTCTTAGCCTGCCCATTAGTGGCCAACTGTGTGGTGGTAGTCACACTCTGTGGTATAATAAAAAAGTTGCGACAGATCAATGATGTAAAAAAAGGATCAATATCCACTCATTTATATAGGCCTTTGGCATTGCTTGCTTGTCAAGCCACAGAGCAGCTCGGTGAGCATTAGCATGCCACAGCGCTTAGGGCCGGGAGTCTGGAAGCACTGCATGTAAACAGCGGGAGGGAGGGCAGGCAGGGCTGTGCCGTGGTGAGGGGTGGAGGCAGAGCAAATGCTAATTCGCACCCAGCCACACGTGAAATGAGCTCGAGATCTAACCCCCGAGCCGACAGCAGCGGCGGAGCAGCTACCCGCAGTGCGACCGCATCCGGGAGAAGAAATTAAAAGATCCTCTGTGGCTGTCGGTGGGCCCAAGCGCTCGCCTGTCTGTTCCTCCCCTGAGGGTTCAATAGAGAAAGAGTCCGCTGCGAGGCGTCTTCTTGCCTTCTGTGTGTAGCAATGCTAGGTGAGGGATTACACACAACCCACATCTCTATTGCCTGGCAACAGAGGAATGTGAAACCAGACTGGATTTTGGCTCCTTTTGCCGGTAACCCACGGCACTGAATTTGTAAGTACCAGATGTTCGGGGACTTATCAAAGCCTTGTCGATCTCTTGCCGAGCATATTTGGATTCTTTATCTGTGTACCTGCAACTGCAATTCAACACAGGCCATGTTAACAGCCTTGCGTCCTATGGATATGACCTAGTTTGGGTCTGACAAAGAGTGCTCAGGGGAGATGAAGAGGACTGGCGACACAGTATTTGGTCACCTGATCTGTGCCCACTGAGCAAAGAGGTGAACGAACATTTTTCCCCCCAAAATGCGAGACACCTGGCAGTGGCTCATGGCCAGAACCACACAGCTGGCACTCCTCTTCCCCACTGAGCTCGCCGGCGGCTTCTCTAGAACCCCGTCGTGACGCAAGCTGGCAGTCAGTGCAACAACTTCAGTGTACATGAAAACCGTGGCCTTGGCGTGTGTCCCAGCACCTATTACATAGATCCAAACAATGTCCATCAGCATCTGGACCAAGGGGCAAGAGCTTTACCTTTCGCCCAGTACACATGTTCTCCACATCCCCTATTACACTGAAGTGGCGTCGTGTTCCTTACAGCGTAAAGCTGCAAAGCGATTGACGCATTTCCCAACAGGAGGGTTTGAAGATGAAGCTAAATCCCAACAGAGGGGCGAGAAAGCAAAAAGGAAGTGTCATTGCTGTCTTGTGGGATTGCAAAACTCAGACTCCAGTCAAACTACAGAGCTGTTGGGTTTTAAAACGCTACAATATCTCTCTTTCTTATTCTAACTTTTCTCCAGTGTCGCACATGATTTTGCTCCCACCTGGCAACTCACAAGCAGGGGGAGGGCAAGGCTTACTTTACTATACTCTATGTACACAGTGAAATGAACTAAATATTTGCCATAAGACAATCCTAATCATGCAGCTTGAGAAAGTTCAGTATTATAAACAAAGAAGAGCAGAATTCTCAGAAGAGAACCTAAACACAGACGACTCCTTACATGTGACTCTGAGCTTATTCATGAATCACAAATGTGCCTTTTGAAATAAAAAATTTAGAATTGCTTAAATAAGTTTGATTGCAATAGCACTGCTGCAGTATCATGTGCAGGTGCTTTCTTGTAGAAACAAAATTCAAGGTACATTTGCATGCTCACTGCTGTGACTTTACTTTCTGAGACAGCGACAGAGAGATGGATAAGAGGAGAAACAGCAGGAGGAGGATAATTTGGGGGCCCAGGGCTCTGCTCATTATCTTTTGATGGGGGCCTGACAACAGTTGGCCATCCATGCGACGCGTGATGCATGGAGGCTACGACGGGGCTCACCTGTGCACTGTCCAAAGTGTTGCACTGTGATGTCCTTGTCCTGTCTACAGGCTATGGTCCTCAGCTGGCACTGGTCGGCATAGGTCACCCCGTCTGAGCCACACACCTGCTCCACAGTGACAGAGATAGAGAGAGGGGGGATGGGAACACATGTTAACTCCCTGTAGGACACTGAAACAATATTCTTCTGTCGCAAACTTTCAGATCAAACTACGTATTTCTGTGTGGACAGTTTGAAAGACGCACCTTGGTTTTGTTTTTCTCATCACAGTCAGGTGAAGGGCACTCGCAGTGGGCTTGGTTGTTCACCTCAATGCAAGTAGCTCCAAAACTGCACACTAACTCTTCACATGAAGTCGGAGCCTCAGGACCTGTGGTAGAAATGGGTTTTTGGCTGTTAAACATCCCATAGTCATACAGTGTACAGCATACAGCTGCTTTATGATATCTGTTGTGGCAGTTGTGTGAAATGTAGAGCCAAATTAAAAGATGAATTTGCATTGCATATTTAATGCTAAACTTTCACAATTACAGAACTTTTGTAAAAATTCTGCCTGTTAAACAACCATGAAATTAGTTTCTCAAAATCTGTAAAGCCTGATTAAATATAAAGAGCAATAAAACAAAAGTAACACATTCATATACGCTGTATATTAATAGGAGAGTAATATTACAGCTGTTGATGCTTCAAAGCTTACTCAATTTCTTTATGACATCATACCAAATATTTAGTTTTGACTACAAAAAGTATGGATCCCAGGCACAAATCCAATCAGCAGTGCATATCCTCATGGACCCCCATTTTAAAATGCCCAACTCTGCAGCAAAAACAAACATATCCTGGCACAAATGACAGTTCTCTAGAGCAGTGGTTCCCAACTGGTGGGTTGCGGTCCAGAAGTGGATCGTGGGTCCATTTTGTATGGACCGCAAGTGACTCAGGAACGTGTCAACTTATAAAAAAAACCAAAACTTTATTTTGAGGTACAGTGAATATTTGGCACATGGCTTTAATTTTTAAGTGCCATTGCCTGCTGTAGAGTGAGTGACTAATGGACAGCTACTTGAAAGAGACAGCAAACTAGCTCGGCAACATGGCAAAACGTAAGTATGACGCTTACCCCCTGTACAGGGGGTGAATTTTTATATAACACATCTGTTTAAATGTTACTAAGGCTTAAAGCTATGGCTTTGAGTGACAGGTGGGTGCTGTCTGTTGACAAGTCGCTACCACAACAACAATGTTGGTTCGATAATGTAACCAGATTCTCAGAGTAAAGGCTTTGCTGTAGCTGTTGTGTTTTCAGTTCATGAAAGTTAACTGTAACATTTTGGTCGCCAAGAAAAGTCTTGTGCAGTGTTTACTTGTACTAAAAGACCCTATAAGAAGTCGGATATTTCATTTTTCTGGTAAGTGCGTTTTGTTTTAGTGTTTTTTTGGTTTTAAGTCAATTTTCTACTGGCAACGTTAGCATTAGCATTATTACAGTTAACCGTAGCTATAAATGTACTGTGTGCACCAAGCTAGCAGCTGGGGTTAGAGTTAGCTTCACCCTCTCGTCCAAATACGGTCACTTCTGAAGATCTGTAATAAGATTTTGAACCTAAGCTGCACAGATGAAACGGCGGGGAGGAAAGTCAACTGGTCCTCAGCCTGTGGCTGTTACGACATTCTTTCCAGCAATGAACGCACCAGGCCTTGTGTTCTTGCAGTTAATTTAAAAATATATATATATATTTATACTATTGATACAGTAGAATTCTTCATCTTGCTAACAAAACACCTTGCTTTGGGACAGTGTAAGCTGTAACTAGTGTGTAACTGAGCTAGCCTTACACAGAGCCACAACCCCTGACACCCCTTATCCCACTCTGGTTGTTTTCAAAATGCGCGTAGGAGTTGGGAACATGCTGTAAGACAGTGTTTCATTACTCAGTAAGTTTGTCCCTGTAAGTGACTAACCTGTTTTTAGTCTCTTTACAACCACAGTAGTGCAGCGGTACTGTAATTATAAAATTGTCTAGTTACCTGTGCGGTACACAGTATGAATTATTCATTGTTTCATGGACCACAGCATTTTGACCAAACTGCCTTACAAAAAGAGTTGTGTAAAGGTGTGCATTCAGGATATTTTGGTTCTTTTTTTCCCCACAGATCTCTCCCGAAGCTCTCCAAAGGAACTATTGAAGCCTTGAAGTTGCCGCGGCATGAGCTGCAGCCGAGAAGCCCGCCATCCACCTGCCAGGCTGTGAGTGTGGGGGTCTTTGCATTGTTGCAACATCACAGAGGCTTAGAGTACCCCCCATCCCTTGACTCCTGCTTTCATGTGCTACCACTTCTCAGTACCTTGTCTTTTCATCTAGCAGGGTGTGTGGCGGAGTGCCCCACCACTGTGCCGGGACTGCTGGCTTCATTAAGCGGTTGACTTCCAGTCGATATCTGATGGTGCATCTTAATCAAGAAGCTGCAGGCCCCCGCAGCAGGAACTAACCTTTCCTTCAACTGGCTTTTTAGCTTGTGCAATCACTGCAGCTGTTTTCATTATTAATCTAAGTAATTAATAATCCTTATGCATAAGTATAAACATACAAGTAGTGCGAATCATCCAAAGTGGAGAATGATGTAGAGAAAATAAAATACCTATGGGCGATGTGTCATGCATATGTCATTTGTACACTCCAATATTTAGCAAATCACTATTGATTATGTTCCCTGCCGCCACTTCCTTCCTGTGCCAATAAACCAGATGGATGTGAATAGCATACAGAGAGAGAACCGATCCACAGATCAGACAGTGACAGACACTTAAGAATGATAGAGAGAAAATGTGTCGGTGTTTATGTGCTCTATTAACGCCCCACCAGTTGTGGCGGTACTCTCTCTTATTACCTTTGTCGCAGCCATTCATGCCCATCTTGCTTCCATCTGGACACACGTTGCACTTCATGCCCTTCACTCCTGTCTTGCAGGAACACAGACCCGACATCTGCTCGCAGTCGTCCCGGACGGAGCCTGTGGCATCGCAGTTACACGCTGCCATGGAGAGGTAGAGGAAACACGGGAAAAGAAAGATTAATGAGAAAAAAAAAAGTATCAATTAGGGAAAATGAGAGGACGACAGATATGAACAACTTGGTTTATAAAGGGCACAAACTGTGTTTGAGGCAACCTTAGCCTCTGAACTTCACTTCGGATATATCTATGTCTGAGAGTCAAGGGTTGGGAATAGTTCAGCCAGCCTTAGGGGCCACAGAGGGAGGAGGGTGTGGAGGAGGACGTAACAGAAACTCAAGAAAACAACCCCAGGGAAGGACATCAACCCCATCATGTTCCTAGAATCAATGATGTGTATTTTTTTTCTCTCTCCTCTCCTGCTGAATCTGGTATTGGTGTGCAGTGTGCTGTCTGCTTGCTGTGGGTAAACCTTGTTAAGGTCAGGCCATGGGTGAGGCACCTGCAGGCTTCCTGCTGTTGACTGAAAATGCTCTGTGGCGTTGGGAGCGTATGTCCTATGATACCTCAGCGGCAGGACACGAGCCGGTCACCATATTGCATTACACCAAGACAAACAAGGGGTCCTGACCCCGTTCTTCACTTGAATACAAATGCAAACACTCCATTCAATACAGTTTTGACAGGACTAAAGGACACAGTAGAATCTCTTTCTACAAAACCTGCCGTCAAATAGGTTTGCTGTATATTAAACGTTAATAGTTCAGCTAGTAGGTTTTACTATTTACTGTCTCCACTGAATTCAGGGATATTAATCGTACAAGTAGAGATGGCTCAGTGGTATTGCTATCAATTCAGTGAGAAATTTATTTTCCCGCTACGGCTGAGAAATATATTTTCTCTCTTACCTCCAGTGAAATCTAGCTGTGTAGATTTGGTTTTATTTATACAGGTTTTGAGATATCTGTCTCAAAAGGTTTTTGGCTCCCTCTCAGTACAATGAGGTGAGTGGAATTTTGTTTTGTAAAAAAAAAGTAGTAGTTCCAATATCCACAGAGAGATTATCTAGAGTTACTAGATTATCTAGAATATAGAATTGTTTAATGTATTGATTTAAATTTTTATTTAATATAATGCTTTGATGACAATTTAAATAAACTAGAATTAAAAAAGTCCATTCACCCCCAGCAGAACCACATTCTTCAATCCAAACACTTAAACATTCTGCCTGACACCACCACCTGTTCATCAGATAATCATTCACGCACACATTGCCCAAGGATAGGACTTCGACATGTAGACAGGGATGTCAAGATCGACCCACCAACCTCCCGATTAGTAGGATCAACCTCCTGAGCCACAGCCGCTCCACAATAATTCCAATAATAATGATAGACTATTGAGGTCACAGCAGAAACCTCAGAGAGGGGATATCTCAAAACCAAATAAAGCCACAACTCTCTGCATGGCTAGATAACACTTCAGGTAAGTGAGAAAAGAAGATTTCTTTAATAATCTGTGTGGACTGACCCTTTATGAAAAGAAGGTGCAAGGAAGCTATAACCAATTTTTGGGAAGTAACAAAAAGCAGCATACATACAAATGAGTGCTCCTACTGTTCACAGATGTGAAGAAGTGATTCCTTACGTGTGCAGCCGCTCATGTTCTCTGTCACGATGCCACGGAAGTTCCAGAAGCCCGGCTCACAGCGGTCACACTTCTGTCCCCCCACGCCTGGCTTACAGGAGCACTGGCCGGTGGTTGGATCACACGTTCGCTTGTAGGAGCCGTAGACATTACATTGACAGGTACCTGAGGAGAGCACGGGTGTCACTTTTTACTTCTACTGGAATTCCTCTGCAGTACATCACTGGTTTATGCTTTTCTAACTTTGAAAAACCCCTGTCATCACATTACTTACAACAGCTGAATGCTGCTTACTATGATGGAAATTTTGTATTAAAGACTTATGCTGGGCTCAAATGTTGGGTAAGCCTTATTCCACAAATAAAAAGGTGGATAAAGTGTGCTTAGGTGAGTTTCCCCTTTACTAAATCTCTGTATATCCCTTTTTCCAAGTCTGCATTTTCTCCATTTGCGCTGTATCCCCTAGCTAACGGCTCGATGCAGCATTTTCTCTCCCATCTGTGTGCTATCATTCGTCAAGATCATCAGATGAAGAGATTTTTCTGTTGATACGGTGCAACATTATCATAATTATTCCTTGGATTAAGATGAAACGTTTTCAGCTCTGCAACTTCAGTACTGTAATTGCAGTCAAGGACAATAAGTCCCATATGCTGAAATAGCCTGATAGTATCTACATTTTTTTTTTTTTTTGGTGTGTGCACACAACAAACTAAGGACATATTGAAGTTGAAAGGTCGACAGGGTTGTAGAAGAGGACTTACTGGGACATCCAGCCAGTCCGACTCCCAAGGCAGTCGTTGTGTTGTCGTGGCAGCAGCCGTACACAGACAGACTGCAGTGCTGGGGTGCTGTCAGCTCAGGCAGAGATGTGGCTGAAATCGCTGATGAGGTAGGAAGGAAAAAGGGAGGAGGGAGATGGGAGATGGCACAAAGAGAGACAGAAGAACACCAACATTTGAGTGATTATGGTGGGGAGGGGTTTGGTGGGTGGGGGGAGGAATTAGACAACACAATCTCCGAGCAACATGTAACTTTTTGCCAACAATGAGATTGGCTCGAGGGGCAGAGGTGGAGAGGCTGGCAGCCAGCTTCAAGATAACAATTCTATTTGCTACTTTCTCCACAATGGCTCAAAATCAGGGGGAAAATGATGCTATTACCTCCAGTGAAAACAAACAATGGAGTTGCTGGTGAATGTGCGGCAGCTG
Source organism: Epinephelus moara (assembly GCF_006386435.1). Classification (NCBI taxonomy): domain Eukaryota; kingdom Metazoa; phylum Chordata; class Actinopteri; order Perciformes; family Serranidae; genus Epinephelus; species Epinephelus moara. The sequence goes on along the minus strand of NC_065521.1, from coordinate 11,995,197 downwards.
ACATTTACCACCTACTAGGAGGCATGTTCTCTTCATTTGTTCTTGTCTAATATTACGGAATTGCACTGCTGCCCTACAACCCTCCGTAACAGAAAAGAAAAAAAAAAGAAAGCCCGCTGCATAATGTGAAGGAATGTGCCAAGCAGTTTCTGCCTGCGCACAGTGTGTGGAGAGCTCCTTTGTCTCAGGATGCACCAGCCTTCAAACTAGTGTGACAGCTCTGAATAAAGAACTACATTCAACAAAATAAAAACAAATGTGTTCCCAAAAACCTGGCGCCTCGCCAGAAATTGGGAGAGAACAACAAAACACGCGGTGGGAGGAAGAGGGGTTTCGTTCGATGGCCGAGGCAAAAATATCATTGTTCAGATTCTCTCCAGGCTTTGGAGTGAAAAGTAAAGTTGCAGAGATAGAAAGCAGAAATCTTCCCCTCCCTTTTTTTTCCCTCTCACTGTCTCTCTCTATTCCCCTCCCGATCTCTTTTTCTTGTGTTGCTCATTTGGAGTTTGGAGGCTGGAGATACAGGGGCCATAAATCACACTGTTACTGGTGTGGATATGAGCCTCAGCCTAATGGTGATGACTCGGCTCGCTCTTTTTCCAGTGCTTTCCCACTCCAGAGATGGGCTTTGGACACAGTTCATTTAACTTGCCACTTTCCAGCGCTCCATTCAGCTATCTGTGCTGAGCCTATTAGGACAAGAGGAACTTTTAATTTCATATGTTCTTCCACCCTTCAAGGGTTTTTCCTCTTCAGTGGCCATTGTCCGCCACAATGCAATATTACTCTCACGTGTCCAAGGTCTGCTGCTGTGCTTTCTCCGCTGCAGTGATCGTAGCGAGCCTTTTATAGTCCCGCAAGGGCACATCTGCACATGTTTGCCTGTCTGGTAAACCAATAAGTGTTTCTTTGGATTTTACTGAAACCCTGACCCAGATTTGAGTTTGCAGGCAGCTACAAAAGATGGTTTGAAATGCTATAAGAGGCAAACTTTACAAACGTGCATGCAGCAGATGACATTGTTGACACCATATGCAAAAGAGGTAATTTTATTTATTTATTTTTGAAAGAAAATCAGAACCTCTGAAAAAAACAAGGTTGCTTTCATGCTCAGCTACTGAGAGCTGGTGTGTTTTGATAAGTTTCTAGAGTTGAGGTCAAATGAAGTTTCTCCTTACATAGCTAATGTGGAGGGCAGTGAAATTCCCAAGATCTGAGTTTTTCCATTTGCCAATAGGAGAGGAGAGCCCAGAGCTCCCGTACCCATAGAGGGCTCTTCAAAAAAGGATTGATTATCCATGGATGGTAGAGAAGCGTGACAGTCAGTGCCCAAGGAGGCCAGCTTAGGAAGGAGAAGAATCTGTAGGGATATGTGTGAAAACACTGGCAGCTCCCTCTTTCTCACTCTCTCCATCCTTCTCTATTTTAGACCCACGGGGAATCAAACAGGCTGGAATGATCACACGAAATCCCTTAAGTGCCTTTTGCTCTGCTCCCTGGCCCTGTGCTAGCAGCAGAGCAAAAGCTCTTCATTTACCATAGCCATGGAGAGGAAGACGGCTAACCTTTGCTACTTAGCCACTGATCTGACAACTGTTCTGGCAGATAAATGCCATTCATTTACATGCAAAGAGAGAGGTTTTTATATTAAAGTAAGTGGGGTAAAGTGGTATCCCGAGGGTTAAGAAGCAAGCTTGTGAGCTCAAGTTTAATGGTTTAAATTGTCAGAATGTCTGGACCGGTTAAAGTGAATCATTATAGCTAACAGCTTGATTAATACACATGCCCGTGAGAAAGATTCTTATCTCTGTACACTAGCCAGCCCCAGAGGATCGCTCAGTTTCAAGATATGAACAACTGCTTCGCCGAAAAGTCACAAGTGTGTTAACAGAACCTTCCCTGAGCAGATTACACAAACACACACATCATGTTTAACCTTGACCTTCTTCACTTCATTGGCTTATGGCTATAGTGGTCACATTGCAGAGATACAAACAGCAGTGCTGTCAGAATCATAACCCAACCACAGACTATTACTACCCCATCAATGGATGTAATGAGTGGAGAAATGGGATGTCAATGACAATGAGTCTTGGTGAGGGTGCTTCTGCGCACTGTAATGACATTAAGTGGCATAATGTACCGACCTGCACAGGGTCCCTGATTTTGAATCAACAAGTGCTCTTGTTTCTCACATCTGGCCTTCTTCAGCTGGCACTCATTGCTGTAGTTTTTTCCATCTGAGCCACAAACCTGAAAAAAAGAATCAAAGGAAACTGAAAATTACACAATGTCTGGTCACGGTCTTCTTTCGCTGATAGTTTGCTCAGTTGTCATCACTTGACCAAGGGTGTCACTTTGTGTTGAAAATTGGTGAGGATGAAGGGCTCTGATGAAATATTTCTTAAACAGCCTTTAACAGATGCAAATGTAATGGGGGATCAGTGTGAGGTCAGAGTAGACAATTAAGGCAGGCCGGAAGAAAACGACAAAAGGCCTAGGTGGTCCTCCCCCAGGAAATTTGAGCGTCAAACACTTCATTTCCTGAATTCTGGTGAATTTTTATCCATCAATTTATGATGGAAATGTCTTTATTTAAGTATAAAGGAAATTACAGAATTCAGGCAGCAGGTAACAATTCAAAATATAAAAATGTGTTTATTTTCTTAATGTGCTAATAAACCTTTCTAAAATGGTTCTCATTTATAAGTTATCTTTCATGTTACAAGCTATTTTTCAGAACATTTTAACAAATTATCCTTTTAAAATGTGATAGGGACAAAACCAGCTATTTCAAAAAGTGGTGGTGACATGTCCCAAGTGTCACACCTATGACTTGACCTAATCATTTATCCTTATTCTATCTATCCTTAGCTATGCACCTAAGTTGTTACGACAACCACCTCTTATCATGTGACCAAATTTCCACACTAAGGTCGCATGATGCTGCATCCATGAGAATGAAACAAAAAAACATCACCTGAATTGCTATTGATACTGAAGAAAAAGTCAAATTGTGATGATTAGGAAACAAGATGTAAAGTTATGAGGTGTGCTTTTACAAATAAATGATTTGCATGTATCCCTGATGAACTGTGGAGTGCAGCTCTCATTATGTCTGATGTTTCTGTGTTTCAGTCTGACTGAGTTATGAATCTGAGCAAAACGTTTCTGATACAAATTGCATTAAATGTGTTTAAAGGATTAAACCACATGAGTGGCGGCCGTACCGGGTTGTGGGGAACACTTTGGCAGGTGAAGTCACAGACACAGCGGTCATCCTCAGCGTCTTCGTCCCATGAGCCTCCAAACGTGCGACAGCGGTCCTGTTCGCAGCTCTCAACGCCTGAGCCTGACCCCCCTGAGCCGCAGTCTGCATTATAAAAACACCATAAAGACACAGGACCATTAATAAAACATACAAACACACAGGGGAGATGGCCCTTCATCAGTGCTTCAGGTGAAAAGAGTGTCCTACTTTCATTTCTCTTTAAGTTAAGGCAGCATTTACACATTAGGAACATCACAAAGTTAGTATAATTTACATTTCCCTCAGGCTGGTGGCAGTGCAAGGGATCCAAAGGCACTGCTGGTAGTACAAGATAATGACCAACTGTAGTGAGGGCAAGAGATTGACTAAATAAATTAGACACAACATCTCTGCACAACCAGCGAGGCATCCTTTTCATTTCAATTAAATCAAAGACAAAAAGGGAGGGAATTATTAACTCTGGCCTCCAAGTGTGCAGAGAGAATTGGTGGCAAGGCCGCTCTTTATGGATGCCTGCTTCCTGATATGAGAATACAACTAATTGCAAAGTGTTCTGTAAAATCTAATTATCGCCCAAGACTTTAAAGAAAGTTGTCCCAGCAACTCTTTAACTGTGACCCTGGGAGGCCTTTTATTTATCTTAAAAGTGCACTTCTCTGGATCGAAGGGAGTACGCTACTGATAAAAGAGGCATCAAGGCCAAACAAAGTCTCACAATCACTGTCCAGGATTTGTGTTGTTTCACAAAACCGTTGTCATTGTTTAGCTGTTGTGCAGACTTTAGAATTGGTTAGGGAAACTTTAGCACGAGGTAAGCAATCCATACATGAAGGGGGAAAAAACCAGCAGGACCGTTTGGGAGTTCCATTTATGAAAAACAAATCGGGGGCTGTTGCAGAGTGCAGGCAGAGAAACCGGGAGGATCCTGCTTTTGAAGTTGCAAATTTCACCTACAGTGGAGCTCCTGAGGGAGATTAGGTGAATATGTGCGAAAGCAGGGAATGAAAGCATCAGCGCGAAAGATAGAGAGAATGTCAGACAGAGAGAGAGGCACCCCCCTGGGCTGGCAGAAAGTTCATTTGAAACAAATTTGTTATTCAAAAAAAAAAGGAATGCAGTCCGACTAAAAGCTCCCAACGCAGATGAGAGACTCAAAAAAACATCAGGTAATCAAGGTGTTATTTCCTTTTCCTGTATACTTTCAGGGCTCATTCAACTCGCTGTATTGATGCGCCACTTCTAATGGTGAAATCAATGTCGTAGCGATGGAAGTGCCACTTAGCATAACCCATCTTCTAAAGTAGATTATGGAGCAGGTCACAGTGCAGGGGAGGGGCTGGGGCAGATGAAGCCTGGCTGTTTTTTGATATGGGTCATCAGCAATGGGCTGTGACAGCTCGGAGTGGTCGATACAGTGGAGGGGCCTTCACTTCATTAGCAGTGGATACAGCAGTGGAGCTGTAGATTTGTGTAGAGACCACATCCCCCACAAACATCAGGACTAGTTAAGGGCTCGCTCCATCTCCATTTTAAGCCAGCAGAACCTCCGACCCTAATGCTCTGTCTTGAATTTGCTGTTGTAGCTACTTATCGATTGTGAACCTACAGTCCCAGTTAAACATAACATTTTGTGACGGGGCTAATGTGCTGGCTAATGGCTTGCAACTGCCAGTGACATTATCGCAGGTATCTGAGGGTACTTCAGAAGTCACCAGAAGACAAGAAGTCAGCTGACTCCAGATCAGAAAAAGGAATAAGAACTGAGGCTCTGGCAGCTACATGTATCTGTCTACTGTACGCCAGCTCAGCAAGACACAATAAAAGGGAAATGCAGGAGTCTCCAATTCATATTCTGCTCAGGCCCGCTTACAGAGACAAGATAAATAAATAAAAGAGGTAAGACATTAGAATGGAATAAATAAAAGTGAAGGGGCGAAGGGGGGTCCTAATTAGCTTTTGCTCTTTGATGTGCCCGCCACCCGCGCTGCCTATGAACCTTTCAATTAATACATCCCCAGCTAAGATGGCTGCATCAGCTATTCTCTCCACACTGCCCATCCGTTCCTCTTTACTCAATCATGTCAGAAACCAGAGTCTATTTAGCCAAGGGAGCTCCATTAAGAAGACAGAATTCAGCGGCGGAGAGAAGAAAGGAAATGAATAGCATAAGAATAATGTCCACGGAAGACAGAGAGGAAAAAGCATTACAAGGACTTGACAGTGAAAATAATGAAGAAATGATGGAGGAGATGCTATCGTCAAAGCCGTCTAAAAGTGTGTGATAAAGAAAACAGAGGGAGAAGAAGAAGAGGAAGAGGATGAGGGTAAATAATAGTGGATAGGGAGGTGAAAATGCACGTGATGGGTTGAGATGCTGCCTGAAGATGTTTGGTCGACCAGATTACTTGTGTCTACATCAGTGGCTCCAGGAGTGACCGATATCGTTATGATACCACTGATATCACGACCTGTGCGGATGTCAACTTGGACATCCATCATTTGAAACAAATCCTCCCTCACTGTGGCATGTGTCATGGCAAAGATCGAAGATGGTGATGGCCTTTGGATGAGGCGTGGCACAATTTGCCTCTGTTTTTGTTCCATCTATCAGTTCCTTGTAATGCACGTTCTTGAGGGATGTGACAGCGTCTTTTAGTCCAAATAAAGTTCTGCGAGATAGAGAGGGATGGAGTGTCACACCCGGCGGAGGAGAAGGGATGGGGAGTTTGGAGATGGCGGAAGGAGAGAAGAAGTTTTGTTGCCTCAACAGAAGGTTACAAGCCCTGTGATGGATGGACCACGAAGGAAAAATCCGCTGATCTCACTCGATGAGCTCTTTTACCACCCAGCCAGCCACTTTGCTTTTTTTTCATGCCCTTTAACGTCTTTTGGGGCTTTCTTGATCCGATATGTGAAGAGCAGGGTGTGGACCGTGCATCACTGTGTGATCCTGCACTCATAATCTTGTTTATTAAACGTCTATTCAATTAAAAAAGGGCCTGGGCCCCCGTAGGTGATGCACTGCTCTCAGTTGCCACTTTGTCAGTGTCGAGAAAAGAAGCTGAGGCCAGGCCTACCCGAGTGTGAAATTAAACAGGTGATAAATTTCCCTGTATGGCCAACAGTGGGAACACTGTCATTTTTCATTACTGTTAAACAAAAGGCGGAAGAAAACAACTTCCATTTTTATGCTCTGTGGCCCCCTCCTCCCCAACAAGACTAATGAGGATGGTTTTTAAGGCAGGTCTACGTAAGCGAATAAATCACATGTTCACTTCCTCTCCAGGCTTATCTTAGATATGAAGTATGGAGTGAGGGGGGTTGTGCACACCGTTGATGTAGAGCTTTGCTGCTGTCTTCAATAGAGCCAGAAAATACAGTCTTTGGTCTTACAGTGTGACAGACTGCTGTATTACACAATATATACTCATAATTTTGCAGAAACCTACCACTCATACATCTAGGTGGGGATAACTACATCAACAAGGAACCCTTTTTGTATGTATGTAGCCAAAGAGAAACATTACAAGCCAAACACAGATATTTCAAGGGGAAAAACAGCAAGTTGGTTTTGATCCTTTTACAATCACACCAGACTTCCTGTGGAGGGTCTGGGTCACATCTGAGGGGGCTGAAAGGAGCGGGGACAGAGCCTGCAGATTTCACCCCTAGTGTGAAATTTATCGATTGCAGACAATCCCATCTCCACCCCTATCTGTGAAAGCATCGGTGCCCCTTTTGTCGAGAGGCACAATTTTGATGGAGAAGAGTGCAAAATGGAGAGAGAGAGAGAGAGAGAGACATGAGTGGGTGGGATGGCAGGGAGCGATGGGGAGTGGAAAAAAAAAAAAGATTCTATTGTGTAAGCCTGATGGTTTTCTCTGAATCAAAATGAGCAACTGATGAAAAAAAGCAGGATGTTTAGAGACAGTATGAGAGAGAGAATAAAATAATAAAAAAAAAATGCCATCAGGCACCACAAGCATAGCAATGCCCTTGGGGAGGTGGAAGAGAGCGTTTTCGCCTGATACGAGACAACCAACAGAAAGAGAACAGAGTGTGGATGTGTGTGGTGACAGTGAATCTGCATTGCGGGCGTACAGTTTCACATTTCTTCATGCTCCACATACAAAAAAGGTCACTCGTTTCAGTCAATGAAATGATGTTAAATCGACCACAAGAAGCTTTTGCGGCATGATTCGCCTCACGGGCCTGGGGCCAATACGGTAGACAATGGTAGAGAGAAAAAAGAGGGAAAGAAAGAAGAAAAGAAAGAAACACCCCTGGCTAGCAATCAAAATGGAAGAGGATTCCTCTCATCTCTATTTGCTCTGCCCTCCATCTACCCCCTCTTCTCTTCTCTCCAGCCATCCCTCCTGCTGGCAGGTGTAATCTGCTCCCCTTCACACCTTGTCAGAGGATGACTATGTTCGCTGTGACGACCCGGCAGCCACAGGGGAGCTGCAACGCAGCCGTCTGCATGACAACCAGAGGTTGGCATGTTGCTCCCTCCAGAGTTGTCCCCGAGACGGGCCGAGCAAGGGGCTGTGATATGCTGCCTCGGTCTGTCAGCGCTGATCAAGATATGATTTGCACGGTGAATTAGACTTCATTTATTTCGAATGTGGAGGAACGACAGAGCTACAGGCGTAGAAATCAGGGACACTCGCATTAAGTGCCATCGGTCACACACTTAAAGGGTTAGATAAAAATGTATAACGTAAATTTTCAAATAAAAGCCAACACGCACAAAAGAAACCCAGCCCCTAATAAAAGCAGACTGAAGCGGGCTCATATGGTAAATTCTGTCTGCTGAGCTTCTCTTTTTAACAAAAAATACTGTTTCTTTGACTGATATACTTCAGTCAGTCACTAATGCTATTCTTTTGTTCTGTGTTAAGCTACTGTCACTTGACACTTCCTGCAGATATTTCACACAAAGTTTTATGCTTTATAAATATTTTAAAGGAATACTTCACCCACAAATTTATGTATCAATTATACACCACGTGTAACCTTGAATTTTATTCTTGTATGCCTACATGGTGAACGGAGAATCCCAAAAATCCAAACATTCTGCATTTAACAATATTAAATATATATATATCAAAACATCAGTTCACCAACTTAAATGAGACTTGGGTTATACTGCATGAGTTGTGTGAGAGTTTGTAAACAGATAATTTGATATCGTTTTGCAGCTGTTAAAGGTTAAGTGTGTATGATTTAAAGGGATTTAGTGCCTTCTAGTGGTGAGGATTGCAGATTGCAACTAGCTGAAACTTCTCCCAGGCTATAATTCCTTCAATGTTATTTGTTCTGGAGGTTTTCAGCAAGAGCAAAATTCCCACAGAGGTCTCTTTCTCTCCAAAATAAATGGACCTGGTGTTTTAAACCAGTAAAAACACTGAATAAAGCAAGTCATGTTACAAGTCAGTGTTTTTCTGACACTGCTTGTCGCAGATGGGCTTCTAACTGAAGTGATCCACTCCCTATGAAATATAAACAGGTCATTCTAAAGTAGGAAAACACTACAACTCTTATTTTCAGGTGAGTTTCCACTAAATTCCTTTAACACTGTGTTAGTGTTGTGTTTCACTGCCAGTAGATTAACACTGAGCGAAAGTTAGACCAACAATAATTCATTGGTTCTAATTTTTTTAGACAAAAGTAAAATAAGAGAAAATCCATGCTAGAAGAGAAGCAGACCAGAAACAGGGAGGCTCCTTGCTATGAAACTGTAAAACATTATAAAATAGCGTAAATTACAAGTATAAGGTTGCCTTTCATTATGATCCTGGTTCTGATATAATCTGCAGGTGAGGTAAATTAAGAGCCTTAATGATAGCTGGGAAGTGAAGTGAGATGCACTTACGAAAAAAAGAAAAGAAAAAACAAACAAAACAGCCATAAAATGTACAGCTGACCTGAACTTAATCACCCACAACTTATTTCTGCTCATGTTTTGCTGATGGACACGCAGTATGACTTTCACTTCTAGCCTGTTGGCATGCTGCTAGTGGCATATGCAGCCATTATGAAAATCCACAGATGACTGGATACTGTACCACACAGGTCAGTTGATAAAGATAATTACACCATTTCAATGGCCGATTGGTTAACATAATTACACCATTTCAAAGTCCATTTCCTACCTTCATCACAGCTGCCGGGCTTCGCCACATCAATTCTCCTCTTCCGCATGCAGGAGGACGCACGGAGTTCACACTCGTTGTTGTAGGTGGTGCCATCACTTCCACACACCGGAGAGAAGGGCTCGCCTGAGCACTGTGGGCACTCACACTTGTTCTGGACACACCGGGCACCCCAGGCACAAACAGTGTTGCCGCATGTTTCTGAATTGCACACACACACACACACACACACACACACACACAGCAGTGGGATGGGTCAGAGCATAATGGGTCAGTGCAAAAAGAAGAAACATTCATGGAGTTGTTTTGATGGATTTCATACACACCAGACCTTAAATGCATGTCTCGATTAGATACTTAACTGAGATTTCTCTGGTGCTGTCCTAATTGCCATGCATGCCACTTCCTCTTGTAATATATCCCTCTCTTAAAACTGACATATACACATTCCCTTAGTAATTCTCCATCTGTCCAAGCGTGTTAAAATATGAACTGCCTGCCTGCAGCTGTATGACGTTCCTGTAGGGCTCCATTTGTATTCTTTATACCCACATTTAATTAAAAAGAACTCCATTCACCACGGAATATTTTACCTATGAATATCGTGCATTTTTCTTAGCGTAAACTGATCACCAAGGATTCATGCTTATGCCAAGAACATGTTCCTCCTTTGCTGTTCATAAAGTATGACACATGCTGTAGAAATGTATGCATTACTTACTGCACTCTCCCTGGCTGACCACTCGGAGGTCCATCTGTTGTTTGCAGGCACGCACGTGCAGCTCACACTCGCTGTTGTAGGTGCTGCCATCGCTGCCGCACACAGGCTGGTGGGACTCCACACACTCCGATGCACACACACACTGCCCGCTCTGGGCATCGCAGATTGCCCCGAAAGAGCAGTTGGCACAAGCCTCATCTAGATGGAGATAAGGACGAAAGCAAAGGCTCAGTGTGTATCTCTATGTATGAATTTCAAGTATGCTTTGACATGACTTTGGTGGCAAGTCAGCTCCAATAAATACCCTGAATTTCTAAAATATTCATTCCTTTTTACACTTTTATATTTTGGTGTTTGGTAGACTTAAAATGGATCAAATTTATTGTATGACATTAATCTGCAGACACATTGCAGTGCATTTCAAACTCATCTTACATTTCGATGATCCCTCAACTCAATAGAAAGCTGCAAAGGAATCAGTTTCTGCCTGACTACACATCCTTAGCTCTGCATTGTAAAGGTACATTGCTATAGGCTGTCAATATTAAAGCAACTTCCATTAAGATAATGTTACTGCGTCACAAAGACTGTGCTAACATGCTATTTACAGATGCTGTAAACATTTATTTACTTATTATTTTCCTGTGTTTTAACATTCATAGTGTGAACAACAGCCATTCAGCAATTAATTGGTAAAAATGAGTTGCTGTCTTTTCTTTATCTAGCTCTTGACAAGCTGTGTTACTGACAGCTGGTGAAGTGCTTAATGATGCAGTGCAGCAGCACAAATACAAGGAGTGCAGAGATGCAAAGTTTCCATACTGAGTAAAGAATAGCTGTAAAACTTTATTGGAGTCCACCCGAGGCAGACTCAATTGATTTGAAATACTTTCCAAAGGCACACACCTGTCTATTAAAAGGCGTCACGGTTCACATGCATGTGAGAGCTAAAAACCAAGCCATGAAATTCATAAAAACTCTCAGCAGATAGAATTCTACTGAGGCACAGATCTGAGGAAGAGGATAAAAATAAATAAATAAAAAGATGCCAAAGTGCTGAAAGTTCCCGGGAGCACAGTGGGCTCAGACATCTGGAACCACCCAAAACTCCTCTTTCTGGAGCTGAAACTAAATAACTGAACACAAAGAGCTTCAAAGATACAAAAACAGGAGAGTCTGCCAGAAGGACAGGCATCACTGCAGCCCTCCATCAATCAGGACATTATGGAAGAGTTGAGTCCTGCTCCTGAGAAAAAGCCACGTGACAGCCTGGCTGCCAAATGACACTTAAAGGACTCCGAAAGCATGAAGGAAAAGATTCTCTGGTCTGATGAGACAAGACTTGAGCTCTTTGGCCTGGATGCCAATTGCTATATATCTAGTGACAGCCAGGTACTGCTCATCAACATCCCTATGGGGAAGCATGGTGCCAGCACTATCTTCTGGGCATGCTTCTTAGCAGTGAGTACTGGAAAACTGGTCAGAACTAAGTGAGAAAAGTCACACTTTTTTCTGGTTGTATTTCTCACTTTGTAAGGTTGTTCATATCTGCTTATAAATATGCTATTTTCCCACCACACTTCAAAACTGAAGCAGGCAGATGATATGTGTATTTTCTTGCCAAAAGACAGCGCTGAGATACCCAAAAGGCTTAGAGAGCTTTTGAGAGTTCCCTTATTAGTTGGAGGATTCACTTGGATCATCTCTTGAGGAATTGACTGCTTCTGGAGTCAAAGTTTTTTCCCCTGAAGAAACAGCAGGGATCAGACATGTTCATGGCACTGAGTGGTGTCACATGGGGGCAGGAAACAGATGAGAAGGCAAACGCAAGGCCTCATATACACACAGGGCTAGCGGTGGATGTGCCTCTCCCTCTGACACCAATTACACCTGGAGGATTGCATTAGCACAGCTCGCTATCACATTCAATTAGGGGCCGGCTAATACCCGCTGCTGATTTAGCACTAATTGAGAGAGGCCAGACTGGCCGCTGGAACTTTCCACATTATTAATCTGTTTATTAGTCTTTCATTTGCTTCATCTCTCTATATAGTGCTGGCATCCACTCTCTCCTCAGATTCAAAGCTTGACTGTGAACTGAATATGGAAATGTGTTGCACGTTACATATAGTACATTGCCTGTAGGAGCAATGCATTGTATACTGGTAGAATGACTAATTTCTCTGAAGCCATATTTAAAAATTACATGAGCAGAGCAAGCAGGACCAATTTTTCCTTTAAACCAATGTGTAATTTTGGTTTGGGGCTGTTATTCATAGTTTGGGCTAGTCCCCCTAATTACAACTAAGGGGACTAGCCAATTTCCTCTTTTCAACACGACAATGCCTCTGTGCAGGAAGCCAGAACCGTAAAATAATGGTTTCAGAGTTTGCTGTGGAAGAACTGAGCTGGCCTGCACAAAGCCATCCAACACTTTTGGGATTAATTGGAACATCGAACACAAGCCAAGCCTCAGCATCAGTGGCAGACTTCACCAATGCTCTTGTTTACTGGTTGGGAGCAAAATCACTGCAGCCAGGTTCCAAAACCTTGTGGAAGGCCTTCCCAGTGGGGTGGAGGTAGTTATAGCTGCATATGTATGCCCATGGTTTTGGAATGAGGTGTTAAAGGGATACTTTGCCAATTTTTAACCAGCTTTGTATCATAACAATGTGGGCAGTATGTGTAAATCAACTATGGTAAAGTTTCCTCCATCTTGCCAGCACCCAGATGAAAATCCGCTGGATGATGCAACATGTGTCTGAGTTGTTTCCAGAAATGTATTTTAGTGTAGTGTAAGTAGGTGTCATACTGTTTCCTGTATTGTGAAAACGGAGGCTGAAAATACTGAGATCAAATGGTAAAACTAAGCAGTGCTGATCAAAGATATACAAAGATTGTGTTAGTGCTTTGCCTATCACTAGCCTCAGAAGCATATTTAGCTTACTGTTTAAATGGAATATGAGATGTTTTGTTACTAGCTGGCTGCCATATTAGTTTTAGACGAGCAGCTTGCATTATGTCACCCACCAGCGGGAGCTTTTATTGGTCCGGTGCCACGCAGTGCATTCTGTTAGCTGGAGGTTTTCTAGCTCTTGAGCAAAAGTGAATGCCACACTCTTTTTTTCTCTGGTTTCTATGGTCATACGGCACCAGTTTCAAACATATTTTCACCTTCCAACTGCATAGAAAGCCTAGTTTTATGAAAAGACCATCTTTCCAGCAATGAAATATTTCTTTAAACAATCACATATCAGTGTAATGTTGGGGTATCCATCTACTTTTGGCCATGTATACTGTAAGTGTAATAATCTATGACTCAGACTAAAAATCATCTATTGTCAGTGATCAGATGTTGCTCCTTCTATACTGCAAGACAGTTTGGAAGTTTTGGCTGCAAAAGATGAAGAGGCTTTAAAATAGCTGGGGGTTTTCTGTGACAAAAATAAATAAACATAAAATATAAAAATGAGGGTTGCTGTAGTTGTGTCTCCTCTCTGGTTGCGGCGGCTATAAATCAGGAAGTGGCGGTGGTGAGTGTTGTCCTTTATCAGGCCCTGTGTCCTGATAGCAGCCTCGCTTCTTTATCAGCTCCTGGCCCTCGCACCTGGCTCTCCACACTGCCTGATCCTCCAGACAACACGCATCACAGACAGACAGAAAAAGAGGGGAACTCCAGTTCAAAGCCAGGAGCAGAGGGAGAATTGTCACCATTACTGCTAATGTTAAGATGTCCACTTTCTGTCATCTAAGATTCAGTCATCTCTGAGTCTGTCATCACTAATTCTGAGTCCCGGTGAAAAACTTTTTTCCCCCTGAAGGCAGACAACTTCACAAGCATAAAATGGTCGGGGAAAAAGTCTGGCAGGCAAGGCATTACGACAGTTTCTAATGTGCTAACATTAGAACCTGGGATCTCTCATCTCATTCAAATTTACTTTCATGTCCACCAATGCAAGAATCTCTCCAGCCAAGAAAATATACAGTATAACACAGCGTGTCCAAGATCAAAGTAAGACATTTTAAGATCTTCTTATGCCAGGTCTAATAAAATCTAATACCAGCTGTATCCAAAGCACCTGACTCAGTTCGATTGCAGCTAACAGTCGTCACCAAATGCAACCTGCCTCTGACCCATAAATGGTGTGTGGAGATGGGCTGAGAATCAGCTACACTTTTAAACAGTCAGGCAAGCTTTGGGCCAGCATTGGCGCCCAGATCAGAGGAGTTAGGACAATATTTGCACAACATTCATCACAAGCTGGACATGAGTCTGGCAACATGGCCATTCATTTAGGCTGTTGTTTGGCTCAGCCATTTTGGTACGTGGGAAATCTTTATTTCAAAAGCTGTAGTTAAAAAAAATTAAACACAGTATTTAATTTACCCAACACAAGTTGAGGTGTTGAATTTACAAATTAAATTAGAAATGTTTCCAAAACTTAAGCTGCTCAGAATCAGATATGTGTGTGTCAAATGAGCAGCTTTCATTAGCCATGGAAATTTTAGTATCATGTACTGATGTATTAGAATCGTTACGCAATATTGGAGGTCACTCCTTGATGTAGGTAGTACATGACAGGACAACACAAAAATGCTGTATATATCATAATAATCTCCTTATATAAAACTTCCCTGTATTTCAATTTTTCCTGCCATGTCACTCTAAGTATCAAACCACACTTTTTTCTTTGTCAGAGGACCTGCTGGAATTTAGTCAAGGTCTCCTTGAAGTCCCCTGGACCTAAAGTTGGAAACTGCTGATATTTGTTCTTGCACTGTGACGGCTTCTCTTGTTGTGTTTGGTGGCAGTGTTTGTGCTTTTGGAAGTGAGAGTGAGAAATAGGGGCAGGTTGGTGTAAAAAGTGGCCTTGAAAGCATGAAGGATTGAGTCATTGAGGAGGAAAAAAACCAAAGACCCTCCAGCTTTGCAGCGTTTTGTTGATATCCTCACCGGGAAAAAACCTGAATTGCGGCTGAGGGGGTTTGGGCGGAGTATTACCTCAGGATTAAGCAGAAAGAAGTAGGCTGGTTTATGTTTTGAAGGCTTGTGAACATGCCTGGGTGATAACAACTCCCCTGTCGATGCCTGCCTGGCCGGTACACTATTAACTCTGCCCCCCACTTTCTCTGCTCCTCCTCATCTTATTTACCTCCATCTCCCTCCCTCCCTGCATTTATTACTTCCCCTCCCTCTTTCGTCTGCCCTCTTTTCACCGCCTCTCTCAGACCACTCTCATGCTGCTGGTGTGACCTATATTTCTTACTCAACTGTGTATATCATTTCAAACACCTGTGGGAGAAAAAAGGGGGAATTTGTTTCCTTTCCTCAAATGATTCCGGCGCCTCTGCTCTCATCTGTTTGGGTAAAGCCATATGAATGGCCCTTTTTCCGGGGCGACTGATATCCAGCTGGGGGGTCTATTAACCAAGCGCACCTCTCCCAGCCCACCTTACAAGGTCGCCCGCCACTCAAATGCAGTTGGAGGAAAAATCTCTGAATAATAACAAATGTCACTCATATCGCTATCGGGTTGCACCTGAGCCATATAGATAACCGCTATTTTTCTAGCCCGCAGGGAAGGAAATGAAATTATGGCTGGGCCCATGAGAGGCTGTGGTAAGCCACACACACACACACACACACACACACACACACACACACACACACACACATACAGTTATTTTCTACTGTGGCACCTATCACCTCTTAAACTATTGCTACCCTCACCTGTCTCCCTTAAGCTCCTATACTTTAGAGTCTAGAAGCCATAAATCTGACAACTTACACATTATGGCGCATTTGGATGGAAATAACAAAACACAGCCAGTAAACAAACAAACAAACAAAAAGTTGATGGCTACTTTGGGAATCACATCTTATAAATACCTACTTAATGTTGCAGAATGAGAAGATGAAAATGTGGTGTATACATTTGATGTTTTGACGGAGAAAAAAAAGTGAAAAGAAAAGCAAAAAGTTACATTTAACATAAATTGGTGGTGGATTTTTGAAGGTCAATTTAATAACTACAGTTTAATCTGGAAAAAGCTGATAGCCAATTAATTAGCTGATATAAACCCCCACAGAAACTAACAATCTTTTACTTTATTCGATGCTGGATAACAGTTGAACTGAACCTAATGAATCTAATTCAAAGTGACACATATCTAAATAAATAAATAAATAGGGATCACTGAATTTTTAAAGTAATAAATACCTAAAAATATATATAATTCTGGAACTGAACATCAAACTAACCTAGAAAATCTAGGCGGGTTTGATTCTTTTTTATTATTTTCCTTCCTCAAAGTCACCTTGAGATTCTCAGTTGCACAATGACATTACACTGACTTTGTTTATGGAGCCTCCATGCAAAACGGTGATCAGAGATGGGCAGCATTTTTGTTACTTGCATTTAAAATATGTATTTCAGTTACTTTTTAGTATTTTGTAACTGGTATTTGACAGTGCTAAAAATGTCAACTTTAATTAAATCTAATTACATACTTTGGAGTATGAAACGCTAGAGGGCTTATAATTTGGAAATAGGGCTTTTCACTTTAAACAGGAAATGGTGGCATTCACTCACAGATTTGGGGACTTTAGCTCCAGGTCTACAGTGCTGGACCCGCTGTTGCTGTCCAGCCAAAACATTTGAGTAAATAAATGCTAAAATGAAGAACAATACACTTTCACATAGAGGGGAACCTGGTTTCTTTGGCACTGTAGTGTTCTGCCAATAATGATAGTTTAAAACATCCTATGGGTGTTGATTAATTGGCCAAACTGATATATCGGTCAAGCTCTAAAAAACATATAATAAAATTCATTACTTCTTATGCGCTTCTGCAATATAAGAGTTGGAGTAACTCAACAACCTGGATATCACAGAAAATCTAACTTTATTCACCACTTTCTTCCGTTGCTCATACCCTAAACTTTTAATTCCAATACTTCCAACAGCACCTGAAGGCAGCATATGTTCTTCTCCTCTCTCTCCTTTTCTGCTCCATAAACATGTATAGTATATTACTGGGGGGAATAGCCTGTGATAATTAGGTGAGATAATAGCTTAAGTCAGTCAGTTGTTATGGCGCTGAATGAGGCCCAGTAAAGCTGTGCAAACAGCCCAGAAATAACCCACATTATCATCGCCATCATTCCTCGGCTGGCTCACGCCTGGCAAGCCAATGCCTCAGCATTTTTATGGCACCATTGCGCTGACGCAGGCCTGTTTCCTCTGGGAGCCAAGAACCATCCATAGTGCTGGATTACAGACAGGGCCCTCCACTCCGCCAGCTCGCTCTGCCTCTCGCTTTTTAAAATAAAGACTATTCATTACTGCAGAGGGACCCCGGGCCGACAGACCTGCCGTCTACCTGCGGTGTAGCGCACCAAATTGAGTCAGCCTGCCTGCCCACCGACCAAACACTGCTCTCGCTCCATTTCCTGTTGGCATACATCCTTGCGCTGGATTTCAATTTAGAGAAGGCTGGGAGGGGAAGATGACAGTTGCAATACATGGGCAGGCAGAGAGGGAGCATAGGACCACTCCAACAACTAACCCTGTCATCTTCCCAGCGCAGAGAAAAACTCAAACCACTATTCATTTTACAAAACAATCAGACTAGCTCATACAAACAAACTCGACCCATAAACTGCGCATTTTAGGACAAAACAGTAGAGCACAATTTCATACCAGCAAAGTGAGACTAATTCAGTTGTATTGATCACTCAGCTAACTGTGCAGCTCATCCACAAATACAGCACCGCAGAGGGCAACTCACTTTCATTGTTATAGTCTTCAAAATATGCAGAAAAAAATCTATTGTTGTAAAAAGAGCGAATGAGGTAAGTGAGACAGTTGGGCCAAGGGGCTAATAACTGCTGCGCTTTTGCCCAGTGTGTGTGAAAAGCAAATGGCTTGATGGTAGACAAGGAAGAATACTCAATCACCAATTAGAGTCCATGGGAAAATTGGCCTTCCAAGATGGCATTAAGCCATCAAGAGTAATCACTAAGTGGGTTTACCAAGCTGTAAAAATCTGCCCGTATGGCTGTGTGCCTGTGTGGTGGATCTGAAGATATTTTTACCACTTGAAGCTCCACTGTCGCTGGTGTACTAATGACTAGCTGATGCTTCGAAACTGCAAGACAAAGCCAAGTGACTCATGTAGCCAATTACGGACAAGTATGCTCTGTATTCTCTTTCATCAGGAGTAAAGAGCATCGCTACTTAAAGGTCAAAACAGGCAAATTGGAGTCTTGATGTTGGTATAGAGGGGCTGAAGAAGAGCGGGAGGGAAGAGATGAAGAGTACTGGGCAAGGGATAAGAATACTCCTCAAGAGACGTAGAGATATATTAAGTATTGTTTTGACTTTGTTGGATATAAATGGGAAGCCCCGAGGGGTCACCATGACTATAATACATATGTGTTAATTGTTAATGCCTTTGGATTATAATTTTGCCTCTGGGTAATGTAGTACGATTAATTAATTTGAGCTTAATTGTATTTCACAAAGGGAGATCTTTCCCTACCTGTGAGCTATAATTCACACATTTCATAGTGATTTTATGACTGCACAGTAAATTCCTGTAATGTGACTGTTGTGCAGTTACTCACCACAGGGTCCTTTGTGTTGGATGAGAATATTCCTCTGCAGGGCACAACCCATCGCTCGCATCTCACAGGGGCTGCCGTAGCTGTGGCCATCGGATCCGCACACCGGGTCGGATGTTTGCGGGCAGGCCTCAGGGCACTCGCACACCGGCTCGTTGTTCTTGACCACGCACACCGCCCCATGATCGCACACCTTATCCAGACAGGGGCTCGGTATGCTGAGATCTGAAGGGCCAATCACCCAAGAGATAGAGAACAAAGTTAGAAGAGGGGGGGGACACTGAACTGGGTAGATGGGAAGCAGGAAGAATATAAAGTAGAGGTTGGAGAAAGGTCTGGGGCTGGAAAGGGCATAGGTGACAGGGAGGTAAGTTAGAGCATAGCTACATGGGGAACTGCAGGTTTTGTGTTAGAAAAAGGTTTAGGAAGGAAAGGAGATATGATGTAGTATGCAATACAGCCCTATTTCTGTGACCCCTTTGCTTCCT
Source organism: Epinephelus moara (assembly GCF_006386435.1). Taxonomy (NCBI): domain Eukaryota; kingdom Metazoa; phylum Chordata; class Actinopteri; order Perciformes; family Serranidae; genus Epinephelus; species Epinephelus moara. The sequence continues at coordinate 11,975,936 of NC_065521.1, read as the reverse complement.
AAGCTTCCTATGTCATTTCCTCGACTTTGTGCCTATCCTGATGTATCCTGAATCTTTGAAGAGCTCCCGCCGAATCCGGTGGCATGAGGACAGCGGATAAAAACATGGCCCTGTAGCACAATAGAGATGAAACAACCCACGAACAATGGTTGCACAGCCTTTTTTTTTTCTCCAGGCGCGTAAACGCCTGGATTAATTGACGTTCCCAATGTGCCCCTTCAAAGGCTGCCATTTGCATCTCAGTGAGAGCCACCGCTTCAGCCAAAGCTGGTTGAACTGACATGGAGGAGTGAGAAAAAGAAGAGGCAGAAAGTGTGAGAGAGCAAGAGAGAGAAAAAAATGTAGAGGACGGAGAAAGAGAAAAAATAAAAAAGAAAGAGGCGAAGAGAAGAAAGAGCCCTCTGCTTAATAATTCAAAAAAGGCAAGCTCCTGGGCAGAGGCAGATATGAAATGTGAACATCACAGAGAGGTGTCTGCTTCAGTCTCTCCCTCTCACACACTAGCTCCGGCATGACTTCATTAAAACGAGGACTGGATTTTGCACCTATGATTCCTGGTAGCGGCGGGTGTAGGCTGTGCTGATATAACCTGACTTGATCAGGAGAGAGGAAACACATAAAAACTGGTATGAGCAATCTTTTGATCACAGCCTCCCATCCTGACTCAGTCATTCTTTACAGCTGTATTTGTCAATGAAAATATAACATGGCATTGTGTATATGGAGACAGGGTGCCAGTGTGTGTGTCAGTTTTGAGGGCTTGGCTTGATGGTTAAAAGTGTGAGCCTTGAGAATGGTATACACTCCGGTATCAAGAGTAAGACGATAGCAGGGCTCCACAGTGATTTTCATTTGGAAAGCTTCACGCATGAGGGGCGGATCACTCAGCTAAATGTGGTGTGTCTGCAGATTAGTGGAAAAAGCAGACGGAGGCATCAAATAATTTTTGATGAGAAGCGCTCAAAGAGGTGCATTTTACACCCAAAGTCAGGCAAACTTCCTTCTCCTGTAGTCTACCTTTTACTTGAGCTTTTGTTAGAGGGGTGGGGGTGCTGTTATGGAAACTGCCCCTTGTAATGACACCACCCATGGCTCCATCATTATCGTGACCATTATGGGATTAGATGGCATCGCAGGGGGGAGACTTGTCGTGCTCAGAGCCCCATGTTTCATTTATCAGCTCGGAATCGTTCAGTAGTCCCTCTAATGCCGGCGTAAACTATCAACCGGTAACTCAGACAGAGGCAATTAGCTTGTTTCACTCTGATTGAAACGATGGGAGGGGCGCAGTGTGGGTAGTAAAGATCAATGTCACCCAAACATCTTTTATCTAAATTGTGGACCATCTTTCCAAATTATAATAGCAACTGAGGTACTAGGCATGGGAATTCCTAAGTTTATTGATAAGAGTTTATTTATCCCCCATTAAAGGGTTTTTTGGGGGAGTTTTTCCTTATCTGCTGTGAGGGTCCAAGGACAGGGATGCTGTATGCTGTAAAGCCCTCTGAGGCAAATTGTGATTTGTGATATTGGGCTTTATAAATAAAATTGAATTGAATAGAATAGAATAACAATGGCGTTTTTGATTCTCCTTATCAATCTTATTCTTGACCCACTCCTGATCAAATTTCTGTAAATGTAAATGTAAATGTTCTTTATTTATACAGCCCTTTACAACAACCCTTTCGGTGAACCAAAGTGCTTTACAATAGGTGCAAAAGAAGCAATAAATAAAACAATTAAAAATAAATAGAGGCAATAACAACAATAAAAACAATAAAAGCAATATATGGGTGTATATATGTATGTATATGTAATATATGTATGTTATTACTAATGTGCAGCTTTGATAAAACTGTGGACAGGTGTGCAGGAGGTGTCACAGGCCACTGGCCCTCCTGTCAACTGATCCTGCATGGCACATGGTCTCCCTATTGGCTGTCCTACATGGCTGTCAGCCTAGGCGGGTTGGGCTTACCTAGGCGTAGACCCTGTATTAGTTTGACAGGGGGCGTGCCAAAGTAATTAAAAGAGACTATTTGGACCAGGTGGGGGACAGCAGTTGATGAGAGATGTTTTTGAATATTTTGTTTGATATTATTGTCTGTGTTTAATGTCTATAAATGAACTGTAACATGAGGACCAACCCTAAGCAGTGTCAGACCATGGAGAGCAAGCTGACTGATGGCCGTCGCATCAAGTAGGCCCAAATCCCTTACTTTTAGCCTGGCAGCCAAAACTCTCTGGTTATGTACTGTATGTACAGGCGGCCAAGCCCTGGAAGCCCTAGACAAGTGTTAGCCCTAAGTAACAGTATCAAGTGCTAAGGGTTGTGTTTGCCATGACAGGGGAAAATGTTCACAGGTAAGAGAGGAGATTTTCTGCACACTGTCCTATTGCTTGCAATAAACTTGATTTAAATCATAATGTTTCTGTCCTAAGCTACTGTTACTATAACACAATATTTACCCTCATGCTGATCAGTTGGGAAGCGGAAACACTTGTGTGTAAAGTGTCAAAAATGTGGCATTCTTGGTATTTAAGCCCATATTGTGTAGAAAGATTTTCCAGCATAGTGCAGGTGTTTTTACCCTTGAAACTACAATTATACAGACTTTACGAGTGGCACTATTGTCATTTTTCCTCATGAACTGAAGCCACGCTTTGGACTTTTTCTTCCTCCCTGCAATGACTCCCTCTTGTTGTAAGTTTCCAGCAGCATAGCCACATGAGTTCTATGTCATTATTTGCGATGCTCAACTGTCATAAAAACATGCCAGTGTTGTATTGAAATGTGTTTCAACCATCGAATACTGTTTTCCCTCCTGTTAATGCAAGCAACCCCCTTTGGTGGTGAGGGTTAGGGCTAAGAGTTTGGGACATATTTAGGTAGGTAGTGACACATATCGATGGGGAAACAGTCTTTGACACAACACTGGCATTTATAAAAGGAACTGATAAGGTCTGAATACCAGTCTGATGCATCAGACAATTTGGAACCGGTTCTTAACTGAACTGGTTCTTGATTCCAATCCCTATGAGGTACAGACATTAAAATAGTAAAAAGTAGAGCGGAACATATACTGTGGGCTGCCCACTACCTCCTGCTGTTTTTTTTAAATAAGTTGTGGCTGTGATCAAACAAATCTTTCCGGATCTTGAGCAAGGACACAGGCTGTCCCATTTTGGGAAGCGAATGTTTCAGATTAGAAAACAGCTATTGATTTCTGTGTTTTGATGCCAAGCTGCTGTTTCAAAAGAGCTTGGAGGTGCCACATAAATATGTAAGCTATTTAGTGCTGCTTAATTTGGTACAGCTTCAAAAACAATTGATTCCCCGTGATCTCTTTTCAACTCCTTGCATGTGCCTGTGACCGTGCATGCGCGTGTAACAGTCGTAAGCTTGTGATCCAAGCTTAACTGTACAACCTTGGCCTCCATAAAAGTTCACCAGCCCACTTCCCAAGGACGAGCTCCTAAAACACAACTGCAGCCTCCGATAACGCCTTAGTCTCCCATTCTCTTTGTTTCACACACATAAAAAAGATGAAAGAAAATTCCCCTCCAAAACTAATTTTTTATCATCCTCTACCTCTGGGGGGCAAAAATTCTGCCTGATTTATTAACTGGAGAGGGTGTAAGAAAAAAAAAAACCTTAGACAAAACTCCCCAAGTGTAAAAATCTTATGACACAGTTAAAAAGCTGTCTTTCCCTCTCTCTTGGATGCAGGCGGAAGCTTTGAAATGGCAGCCTGTCACAACTAAGGCTTGTGAGATGGTGTTCACAAGCCTGCTCCAGCTCTTTCTCTCTCCCTGGTCTCCTCCCAGACACTTAAATACATCTTCTTCATGCATGTATCAGTATTTCTGTCAGACAGGTCCAGAATAAACCAGCGTTGCTGGGTTTCAACCAAGCTATTTCTATCTGAGAATTAGCTCGACAGTTGACTGGGAACATCTGTAGTGCCAAACACATGAGTGCAGTAGCCAAGGCATTGTTTTAGTGGCTGAACAGGTGCAGTGAGTGGTCTGCTGTGGTAGTGGGGGAAAGTCAGGAGAAACAGTAAAAAAAAAAAAAAAACAACCCAAAAAAACATGAATAATTCTTTCTAATCAAGGATTCTGCTCTGCTAGTGTGCACTCAGCTATGTGTCTGTACCATGACGCCGGTTGAGACGACTTTACATTCTGGGTGTCACCTCAGTCCGTATCCTCTCCTGCCAGCCACCGTGTAACTTTTCTATTCTAATTAGTGTGGTATTTTAATGGCATGGCCCCGCTTCAGGGCTCGGAGGGGATTACTTCAGGTTAGACCGCGTTGTGTCAGCTCGCCCCAGGTGAGGCAACGGTCGGCCATGTCGGAAAAAACTGAGAGGACACGTTCCCCTGATGCCCTGATACCTGCTTACCTGTCTGTCTGAAGTATCATTACTGCCCACTTAATGGTGTTATCTGACTGGTAAAGTGGTGAGTACGCAGTGTAACCTCTAAAGCTTAACAAGCCCTCGTTAGGTTGCCATGATGGCACAGCAAGCTCCGACAGGACGCTGGCTGTGATTGTGTGGTTGCCGCAGTGAGCAGGCGTACACTGTTAACCCCCCGTAACATGTCGGTGAAATGCTGGGAGATTATTTTGGCGAGAGCTTCCTCCCATCTCCGCTCAGCTCATACATATGTTAATTGGACTTTTCCCCCCTCGGGTCTGTGTGCAATTCCAAATCACTCCCCGTATTATGCAGGGCAGTGAATCAGTGTAATCCAGGTGATGCTTGCAGTAGCCAACTGGCAGGGAGAATCACCTACAACTGCAACCCATTACAACACAGGACTCCAATGGGGCACAGCCAATCTGCAGCAAGCCCCGCCCTCTGTGTTTCTTCACCTGCAGGGCTTTGATCCGACTCCCTTTGCCTCTGTCGCATTAAAAACATTTATGTATCATATTAGTCGAGGGAGAGGGAGGTGCAGAGAAAAGGCTATATTAGCATACAGCAAAAGGCATACCCGCGGGCTGTGTCTGTCTACCACTGAACACTTATCACAGGCAGGGGGTGAATCGAAGCCTCTTTGTGCATTTACAACTAAGAACGTGCTGCTCTTCAAAATGGAGACAAGCAAAAACAGCGTGGGGAAAGAAGAAAGACAAGCTGGGTTCCCTGATCTTGTGACATGTATCTATCAGAGGTGACACGACGTCTAAACACCGTCTAATCCAAACAAGTGGTTTTGTCATCGGGGTGTGTGTCAGGAAGTTTCAAAAATGATTTCTCAGATTGATGTATGCAAAAGAAAACACAAGTGAAAATGGAGCAATAACGCTCGACATTTATTGCATCTCCAATCAAGTCAGGAGCTACAGCACGAGGAAGGGCTCAAAAGAAACAGGAAATGAAATGAAAAATGTAGAAATCATGGTTGATCACAGCCCCGATGGCGTGCGACAATCACAATGCCTCGAGTCACTTCTGGCACCCTGTTGACCCACATTTCTCTGCAATTTCGGCACGATGACAGCCTGCGGGCCGCAGTAAGTGGACTGGCAGTCCCTGGCTGCTGTCAATCTGGCTCCCACGGCACTTCCTCTAATTAACTTGATTAGGAAAAACAGCACTGGTGATCTCAGGCTGACTTAAATACTCCAGCTCCACGACTGTTTGTGAGTCCAATCATTGCAGCCGGCAGAGATGCTAATCAAATAAACATGCAAATGATAAAATATTCGGCACAGAGTCTTGACACCTAAGGTGACTGATTTTCCTTTCCTGCTTTGCAGAGCTCTTTGTCAATGACAATGTGTCTGCCGCTGAGTGATTTTGTGTTAACCTCCGGAGGCGACAGGCAACACATTTCAAGCAACTCTCTCGCACTTCCATGAGTTTTTCTGCGCTCGCAATCATGCACTCACACACAAACACACACTCGGCTGCATGCACATGAAATGACAAAAGAGCTGTGGATAAAGAATTTCTGTCCGCAAAACTAGCTCTTTCATTTGTTCACTCCTACTTTGCCTGCCAACGTGTTCCTCTCAAACTGTGTGTGTTTCAGTGGTTTTACAGAATTATCCTCGTCTATGCTCTCAAAAGCCACACTTTGCTTGTATTTCTTTTTTATGAACAGCCTAACTACCAATTTAGAAACTCTCCACTTCCTATTCTACTACTACCAGACGTGAGGCCAGTACATCAACAGGCTCCAGGGAGTTGTGGTGAGCCACCTCACACCCCTGTTTCCACTGATTCAAAGCACTACCGAGTATGCACTGAAATAGCTTGACTTAAAGGGGCTGCAGGAAAAAAACCATCTGGGCAGGAACAAAGCAGTGATATAACTTGGGCCAAGACAAAAAAAAGTTTTAATTAAACACCTTAATTATAAAAGAAGTTTCTAATATTGAGTAAACAGATTTTTAAGGCTCATTTTATAATTATTTTGAAAAACTTTTCACTCCTCAGTGGAAGTCTGTGTGAGGCTTTCAGAATAACTTTTACAACAGCCTGTTTAAAGGCATCCCATAGTTGCTTTTTTTCCATAATTTATTTAGGAAAGTTTTCCTTTTCTTTTTACAACACAAAAAACAAAAAAGGAGAAATACATATATATAATGCAATAAGACAAACTGCTAGCTCACAGAAAAACTGCACATATGCATGTCAGTCTGCGCTATGGCTGAAATGTCCCCAAGTGAATGGTGCATCAGAAATAGAGCCCATGAAACCAGGACCAAGAGAAGTCGAGGAAGGGCCAAGATGAAAGTTAGAAATCTGAGCACTAAGATACAGGGCAGTCTGATACAATCAGTTCCCAAAGTTACATCTCTCCCTTCTAAGAAACTTGGGGTGGGCATTGGACGGGGTATACCCAATGTCTTCAAGGTACAGACGAGAAACCATGTCATTTAGCCATTTTTTTAAAGCACGAAGAGGAAAGTGATGTCCACTCTCTCAGGATAACCCTTTTTGCTATGACCACACCAAACATAACAGCTTGTTGTATGCTGGGGGAATATTCAAAGAGTAGCTGGAGCAACCCAATATTGCAGAGAGACTGCAAAACTGTTAATAGCCTAAAACGCTGGACTGATGATGGCGCTAAAAAACTGACCAATAAGTTGTATGGAAAACAAAATAGACTCAAAAAAGCAAGAAAGAACAAAAGCCTGTGAAAACATCAGGGTGCCAATGTACCTCCAATGCTTGTTCCTCTAAATATATATCTGCAACAATGTCCAACGCTGCACATGCTCTTCCTTGTTTAGTGTGTGCTGGTGCCCTGCTGTGCTGACATCATATGGGAAGGAAGAGGAAAAACAAGACTTTGATGCTTCAGCCTAAAAATATGCTTGTGTGTTCCATGCTGTGAAACGTCCAATTGAAACCATCTGCATGGAATTACAGTCAATTATGAATTAATCGCAGCAGATATTTCTTGCATATTATTCAGATTCTGCATGATGGCAGGTTCTTTTGCCTTGTGAGGTTAAAATGATGTTTTAATCAGTTTGTGTGTGGGGGTATTGGAGAACAGCAACATGGTACTTTAAGAGCTCTATATTGAAGTCAGCTATGAAAATTCCAGTGTAATCATCATGATAGCAAACATGATGAGAATAAAGTCCAGAGTAAAGACAACAGAACTGACAATACTAATAGTGGATTCGTGACTGGCTGTGTGATCACATCTGCTTCTGTGATGATGACAAACATCATTTCTTCCTCACATGTCACAGGGCTCTCATATTCTATCGCAAAATCCAAGGCTGCAGACCAATTCACCCTCCTTCCCAGCAGCCAGCTCTGATTCACTTCCAGAAAATCCTTCACAGTTATGCTCACATGTTCTTGGACGTCTAGAAGATTTGTGACTCCACCTGGACGTAAGTTAATCAGCTAAATGCCACGTGGTGTCTCAATCTCTAAAGTGATGAGCTTAAGATATCAATCAAATTGTTCTGGGGAGGACAGCAGTTAGGACATTATGGACATGTGGGTTCTTTGCATGACCGTTTCTTTGTGGAGGCAAGCACCGACATGGGAGGGGTGACATTAGGCGCCGTCACCCACATGAAACAAGATTTACGACAGTGCCAGACCAGGAGCATTTCATTCGTTTGACAGCTGGCAGGGGCGATCGATCACCCAGCCCCAACGCACCACTAAGCCAATGAAACGGGGATGGAGATCATTATTTATCAAATAATGATGATCTAATAGATCAAACTCTTCCTTTTCAGATGCATGGAGCTTTGTCTAAAGCCTTGAATCAGTGCGAGTGGACCACGATCACACAGCGGTCATTGTGCAGGCTTCTTTTGACACTGCCAGTCACTGCCAGAGCAAAAGCACAGAAGAGCACAATGGGAGTGTGTGTCTCATACTGTATACAGTGTGTGTTCCTGTCGCGTGATCAGAGCGGGCTATTGATCGATCTCAGACAAGGCAGCCTTTTTGGAATGCAGAAACACACACACAAACACACAAACACACAAACACGCACACACACACTGCATGCAGCCCTTGGGTGTGTGTAAGGCTTATGTATATCTTAAGTCTTTGGGGCGGTGCTATTACACAGAGAGGGACCTCTATATAATCCGGACTCAGTCCTACTAACACACTGGCAGTAACACTGAAAGGACATGAGGGACAGAGAGGGAAGACAGAAAGACAGAAAGAAAGTTCTAACATGTGCATGGACACACACACACACAAACAAACACAAACACACACACACCCCTTGCATGCATATCATCTGTCTGACTAAACCAACAGTCTCTGTGGGCACCTACGCTCGCCTCTTTTGATGTTTAATTAAAACTGAATCGGGGGGGGGGGGGGGGGCGTTCGTGGCGCTCTGTTTTGAAAAATATGCAAATGTCAATAAAAATGCATTAAAGAAACATACTACCAGTCGCTGACGGCTGCGATGCGCAGGGGAAGAGAGGAAGGATGAAGAGAGAGAGAAAGAAAGTAAAATAACTAAACAAATGAGGGAGGGGGACTAGGGTGGGGGGTTGGTACTGAGACACCATTTGCCAGAAATAATGAAACAGAGCAAAACACATAAGAGCTCGCACTGCCATTAATTTATGCACAGCTCACACGGCCGAATAATGCTAATGAGTGCTGGTTGCCTCCCGATGCTGACAACTGGAGATAACTTTGGTATTCAGCTCCACCCAAACGCCTGGGGGATGGACAGATCTCTCTCGTTTTTATCGGCCTCTGTCACAACAGCAATGAAAATGTGGACAGCAACTCTGGACAAAATAATACAATGTGTCTGCTGTGTGGATTTGTTGATTGAGGCAGTGTGACACTGAGCAGCATGAGCAGTTTGCTCTGGCTTTATCGTGCATGCTGGGTTACCGGGTTACGACGGGAAACAACAAAGATGCTTTTGATTCAGCAGGAGATTCACATAAAATGAGGCATTCAAATCACCTTCAGGAATCACTAGAGAGGCACTTGGCCCTAAAACCAAAACTGTTTATGCCATGCCTTATAGTATACATGTAGAACAAATACAGATTTTCGCTAATGGATCAAATAAGGAAGTAGACCTGAGTCAAAAGGTGACACAGATCACAGCACAGATCAGTGTCGAAAATGGGTTGGATTACAGTAGGATACTGGTGGAGGGGGGAGTGAGCCAGATTAAAGTCATCTTTAAAAAATATGTACACGTTTAAGGGCATTCTTTAAAAAAAATATACCTTTGACAGGAAAAAACAATCAATATTAAAAAACAATCACCCTCAGAAAATATGCTGGGATGGAAAATGCATATGATTTGGATGAATCTGATATTTACTGCGAAACTGAACCATAATTTGGATACAAGAGTGCCAAGCGGGCGTTGGAAATTTTATGATGTCACAAGGAAGTCTGACAGCTGTTTACTGTTTTACTTTTTATCATTTGCACATTTGCATTAGTGCAGTAAGTCTGGGCAATGTATCGATATCATATCAGTATCATGATATAAGACTAAACATTGTCTTAGATTTTGGATATTGTCATACTGTTGTCTCTTCCTGGTTGTAAAGGCTGCATCACAGTAAAATGATGTTATTATTTGAACTTACCAGATTGTTCTAGCTGTTCTATTATTTGCCTTCACCCACTTGGTCATTATACCCACATTACTGATGAGTATTTAAAAAAAAATATCACCTTGAAAACACCAGTAGTCAGCCCTACAATATCATTGCTACATCGGGGATAGTGGATAGCGTGGCATTTAGGCAAGACATTTGTCAAGCTGCAGACCACTGTTCAAGACCTGCAAACCAAGCAACGAACTGTGTCCTCCAGTGGCATTTTAGCCACCAAATGAGGTTTGTTTTAGCAACCAATTGCTGTATTTCCACCAGGGATAGTGGCATGAAAACCAGTTGTCTTTTACTGAGACATTGCTTTGTTTACAACGGGGACTGTGCCCCCAAAACTGGGTATTTCAAGCCGAATGATCATGATCATCACATGATCTTTCCTAACCATAACCAAGTGGTTTTTGTGCCATAACCTAACCACATGTAATCACAGTGTTGTTGAAACATAAAATTTCAATGTATCCGCTACATAAGAATGTACAAATATAACATATTTGCAGAAATGTAAAATGCAACCATTTATTCTGGCAAGTGGGAAGCGCAGTTAGAGGTGGTCCAAGATTTCAACTAAATTTTAAAGTTATAGCAAAGCTGATTTCGACTTACTCTAAACCTAAAAAGATCAGATATAAGGAATTTCAAAAGATTCTATTGAATGCAATCGAACTCTGACCCTAGTGTAGCTTTTACCCTCAGAAATTCTTTAAAAAAAAACCCCAGAGCTTTGTGCATTCATCGGGTAGTTGCGAGCTTTGATGAGATGATGGAGAGAGGGATTGTTCGGGAGGCAGTGAGGTCAGGAGCTGACGTGCACTACTGCATGCAGAAAGAGAGGAGTCAGAGGTGAGCAGTGGTTAGGCAGGTAGGAACAGGAGAGGCTGTTTTTTTAGTTAGACAGGAAATAAAACAGAGAGCAGGGAGAGAGGAAGACTTCTCCAACCTCATGGATCACATCTTTGCAGGAGGATAAACACAAGGAGAGGACATTAATGACACAAAGAGACAGAAGGAGTGAGAAGAAAAAGACAGCGGTACAAGACCCCTCCTGTTAGGTCCTTTTGGAGCGAGGGGAAGGGCTTCACCTCCCAGAGTCCACCTGATGAGGTCAACCACTGGGTGACCCCATTTCCCACCTGCAGCCAGACAGCCAGGAAGACGACCACATGGACAAAGACAGACAGACAGACTGACTGACGCACTGAAACAAGAAAGAATAGCTTTTTTTTATACAAGAAAGAGCAACACACAAGACAAAGAGACAAAGACAGAGGAGAGGAAAAAAAAACGACAAAAGCCACCGAAGTGGAAGACTGGCAGTAGTGACGGAGTAGAAGACAGAGAGCAGATGAAAGAAACATGAAGGTGGCGTTTCATTTTGGTTGCGTGTTTGAGATGGAGGGATGAGGTGTGTCAGGGATGAGGAGATGGATGGGAGGTGAACGAGTGGAGAAGTGAAGGCACGGCTTTTTATAAGAAAGGCACACAAGTCCTGTCGGTTTGAGTTATCCTGACCCCCCCTTCAGAGAGCATCACCAAACCATTTCAGACACTTTTCAGCAAAGTTCAAAGTACATACAGTTAGCCTAGAAGATAGAGAGGGAAAAACACATTGAATATGCATTAAAATTAGCAGAGAGAGACAGAGAAGGCTTGAGAGGAAACAGCATTAGTCCCTGTAAAAGCTTCTCTTTCCCATCCTCCTGCTCCACTCACCACAGGGCCCTTGGTGCTTGATGGAGATGAGGGTCCTGCTCAGACACTCCGCCTTGCGTCTCATGCAGTCATTGGTGTAGGTGCGGCCGTCCTTGCCGCACACGGGCTTGTAAGTGCCGTCGCACTCGATGGGATCGCAGGAGCAGCGGGCATTCAGCTGTTCCACCAGACACACAGCGTTGAAGAGACACTCCTCCTGACAGTCCTCTGGAAGAAGGAGATAGGGGGGAAAGGAATGAATCTAGCATCTGTGAATTGTCTATACCTCTTTGGGAATATTTCAAGGTAACCTAAGCCAAATGCTACAGATTTTTCCTTTAATTTGTCACCCATCTGTATAAACACTGATATGGTTATATTTTTTTAACTGCCAATTTTGCAACAGTGTGAAAGACTGATCACCATAGAGGAAAGCCAAAGACAACGGAAGTACTCAGCAAGCGTAGAAAAACAACATTTCAAGCTAGCTGAAGTGTTAAACTGATTGTTCTTCCTGCGGCGTGACACCACAGGTCCAACCGTGGGGGAATAAATCAGTTTTCATCCAAACAAGTAATTACATGTCAGGGTGGACCGATGCCACTGGTAGCGCGTGTGAAAGATGTTCTTTCAGCAGCAGAGGTTGAGCCTTTTTCAGGAAGACAGGAATTGTTTTAACAACTTACAAGAAATGATTACATTGCATGCACATTACAGGTTAATTAGTGTGGTATTAAAACAATCAATAGTCATTCTAAGAAGAATCTAAACCGATCAGCCTAAACATTTAAAATAAAAGCAGGTAAAGTGAATAATACTGATTGTCTTGTTATAGTGCAATGTTCTGTGGGGAAACCTCTGGTCCTGGCATTCATGTGGATGCCTTTTGACACACACCACCCACCCAAACACTGTTTAAGACCATGTACCCCCTCTTCATGAAAATGGCACTCCTCGATGGCAAGAACTGCTCAGGAATGGCCTGAGAAAGAGAGAGAGTTCAAAGCATCAACCTGGCCTTCAAATTTTTCCAGATCTCAATTTTGTCAAGCATTCGTGGGATGTGCTGGTACCCCAGAGGTACCCCAGATCCACAGTAGGGCCTCCTTGGATCAGACTTGGCTTTGAACTATCTAGGCATGAACACAGGTGTCCTGTTGGGTCTGGCACTGGGGTGTTGATGACAGATCCTTGGAGTCCTGTGGGTTGTCAGGAGAGGTACCGGCATGTCCCACTGATGCTTGATCAGACTGGGATCTGGGAGGCCAGGTTGATGCCTTGAGCTCTTTGTCACATTCCTCGGGCCATTCCTGAGCAGCTTTTGCTGTGTAGCATGGCACACTGTCCTGCTGGGGGGGCCACTGCCATCGGGGAGGGCCATTGCCATGAAAGGGTCTACCCGCCTACAGCAATTTTTGGGTGGGTGGTGCCTGTCAAGTGACATCCACATGAATGCCAGGACCCAAGGCTTCCAAGTAAAACAGTGTATTGTAATGAGATGATCAATGTTAATCACTTCACCCACCAGTGGTTTTAATGTTGTTGTTGATCTGTGTGAGGGACTATTCACTTCTATAATACACAATTACATTTAAATAAGAGTAAAAATGTAAGATTGCACAAATTAATTTAAATCCAATACAAGCCAAACAGATCAGCCACCAGACTGCAGTAGGAGTGGGGAAAAAAATCAATATAGGAATATGTCTTGTTACTTCCTCTTGCGATACGTTATGGATGCACTGTGGTGCCTAATATCAATATTTATATTAAAGCATGCATGCTCTCTAAACGGATTACCCTGCCAATTCGACTTACCAGAGTCACTACTTCATGAGTCCTTGTGGTGGCGCTTAGCAAATGAATGGTGGTAAAGTGAATGGAAGTTAACTAACTGCGGTGAAAAAGACACTCACAAGGGAAAAACGGCAAACAGAGCGGACAGCAGAGAAAAACAAATCAGAGAGGGACTGTCATCATTTAAGTGTCTGCGCCACTGTCCCTTGAAAGTAAAGTACATATGCAACACAATTAACATGCATAGCCACCTGATTTGTCATCATCCTAATTGCATCGTGGAGAAAATGGCTAACACTACCACCACTGGCAGTCAGCCTACAATGTGTGTGTTAAAAGGCACTAAACTAAAACTCTATGCACTTTTTTGTACATTGTTTCATCTCAGTTGTCCAATTCTGTTAAAACTGACACTACAATGTTGTGAATACACACATAATTCCTGTTTTGTTTCCTTCTTAGGGCTATTTTTTCTTCGTCAGTTACACATAAACATAATGAATCATAGACAAGTATCAAGTATCGTACAATCGCCTTATTGTGATACCATCGTTATTATGATAGTATTCTATTGTGAGTTACTCTGTAATTCCCACCCCTAGATTGCTGACAAAGAAATCAGTATCACCTTGGCTGCCTTGTCAAAAAGCCAATGGAATTTTTCCATTGAATTTTGAATTACTGTAGAAAATAACCTCTGTGGCAAACACACATTTATGATACCAACACATTTTGTTCAGCAAGATAATCTTCACAAACACACACCACTGACATGATTTGTGAAGCCTAAATGCAATCGCCTTAAGTAAAAAGCTAACGTTAGACTTTAAACAAACTACACCACAGTTGCATGACCTCAACGTCGCCGCCACAACAAAGCTGTACAGCTGTGATCAGGGTTATGATGCTCTGTAGTCTCATTAAGCCACTTGTTAGAATCCGCCATTTTAACACACATAACAGCCTCAAAAATCACAAGTTGGGTATATGCTGACATTTCATGTTGTAAAACCAAACGTTAAAGTCTTTTGAGCTTGTATTAACCACAGACCAAATTACAAATGTGAATGAATAAATTATATCATTGGTGCTTGGGAAAAAAAGCACCTAATTTGTTTGCTTCATTTTTAGAAAAGTATCAATCATGTTTTGTGGTGAACTTGAGGTGAATTCTTTGAAGCTGGGAGAGTAATTTACTATTGTGGCAGAAATGATTGCTCTTACCACATGAGATTGGATCATGAAAAAGTGAAAATATTAGATTTTATTGAAATATATTACTTTAGTAGGGTCAGGAAGATATCATTTCTATTTCCGTTCAGAAAGGTGCTTTTTTTTCTTACGTTCCCTGTGACTTTTATTAATATCCAAGGCAAAAATCCCCCACTTAATAACATTGTGATTGGCTGCTGTTATGTTCTTTGGTGATGTAACCCTTGACAACTGACTGGAGCTCAGGCTTGCCATGCTCCCATCTAACTTTAATGATAAAAGTTCCCCAGTAACTTTAATAAAATTATGGAACCCATACTCAAGAATTTTATTTTAGGGTCAAGCTAAAGTCTAAACCATTATATTCATTACATTTTGACTCACTAAGCAGAAATCTACTATGGAAATTAGGAAAAAAGAAAGAAACACTGGTAATGTAAAATGGCAAATTTGCCATTGAAGTGAGAAAATCCAATTTGAAGCAGGCCTCTGTTCTGCAGGCGCTCGCCAGGCTTCGAATTTATTTCATTCCTGATCAGTGGATCAAATTTGTACAGCAATTCAATTCCGTCTTCTTCTTTCTTTAAAAGCCTGTCATGCCACACTTAATTACATCGCTGCTGTATCTGAGTGAGAGGGCTACAAGGATGTGCAATGTCATGGTTACAAGTCGAAATGGCCATTTTCATTAGATACCAATTTGTAATTTGCTTAGGGATATGATTTCATGGATCTCTGTTTCAAATTGAATTATTCTTTCATTTGAAAAACGCACAGCAGAAAAGGAAAAAAAGGCGTTCATCCACTTGCTCACACACACATATATCTGCGCACACAAACACACACACACACACACTGATACGCACACACAAATTCACAACGTTACTCAGACCGGGATTTGTGCAATTTTAAGCCCTCACACTCCTCCATCAGGCTGTCAAGCTGAGCGAACGGGAGAAGCAGGGTGTGTCAAAGAAGTGTGTATCAGCCTTCATTGTTGACTGTACCAAAGGGCGTCATGCAGTGATCTATTCTTGTCTTTGGTGTTGTCAGGGGTCTCAGTACATGGGTGGGGGTCTCCGCACATCACTGCTGTAAGCCAACACGACTGTGGCTCTTGCGAGGCCCCTGCCGACAACACAGCGGGAAAATTGGATTTCCTCCGATGGCTATCAGACGTACAGTAAAAGCTGACAGCTCTTTGTTGACTAAGGCTTAAACCCCCTGTTCTAATAGCACAGATAACAGCCCTGGAGGCTCTTATCAGGCTGGAAGAGGCTACTGCTAGCATGGATACAGTACAGACCCCGAGACCTCAGAGTCATTTATCTCTGTACCATTATTTACTAAAGCACAGTTACAGGGTTTGATCCTAAAGCTAGCTCACCTACAGCTGTTCAAATTTTAGAATGGAAGCATGTGAACTATGTGAATGCTTGCATATATGACAAGGTGATGCAGATGTTTCATGACTGTTTTGCTTTGTTTAACCCTTTAAAACCATCCTGACTATTTCTGTTGAGCTGACCCGTGTGATGAGAATGTTTTACATTGTTAGAGTGCCAGTGCTTTGTACTAATATGAAGGTAATCGGTGTGTTCTCTCCTGAGCACTGTACCTGGATTATTTTTACAGCAGGGCATTCTTTTTGAAAATGACTATAAAGTCTCATCTTTCACTACATATCAACATATAAAACATTTTTATTTAGCTTTTCACTACCAGTCCATGAACATTCAACAGTGCTGCAGGTGGACAATTATGGGCTGTATAATGTTATGGCAAGTATTAAGCTGGTTGTGGCCACAGCAAAGAAAAGTCACAGCTACAACAACAAAGGAAAGTCGGGAAAAAACCACAAGAAGGACATCATCAAGGAGCTGTTGTGGGGCATAGGAATAAAAAGTGTGTTACTTTCCCCTATTTCCTTTAATATTTAGCCACCAGCAAACTAGGAGGTTTTTCTTAAGCTGCTCATAATAGCATAGTTTTTAAATCCAATATGTTCTGTGTGTTATGTGTCATTTTTAATTATTTGTGAGCCGCACCATGGACAAATCCCCACTGAATGTTGCATTCATTGAAATTACTTACTTTCTCTCTCACCCTTAAGTTTTTAGCAAAGGTGGGGGACTTGAGTCACATGACTTGTCCTTTGACTTCATTCATACCTTAAGACTTGACTCAGATTTGAGACAGATGACTTGAAAGGACTTTTTTAATGAATATTTGCATAAATCTAGATATTGAGAAGTTACGTTTTGTTTTTGAAACCTGATTAGTGGATTTCTAGTGCAATGTGTGCAAACCTGGCTAGTCCAGAAGTAAGAAACTCTGGATTCAAGGATTATGTTGTCGATGATGGCAGTGTGAATAGATCAGCGGTATGCAAGGTTCACAGCTCACAAATGAATGACATGACCACCACACATCCAACTTAATCCGTCACTACAAAACCCACAAAGCAAGGTACATGAATGAGTCTGTTTAGCTAACTTTTAGCTAGAAAGCCAACGTTCACCTCACTTGTGATTTGCTTGACCTGATCAATGATTTGACTTGTCGTGCTTGACTTATAGCAGTGGCTCAACTTGACTTGCTTGACTCTCACCACAGTACCTTTTTAGTGCCTGCTATTGGCAAGGGAGCTCACCCTATCTGCCCTTACCTAGCCTTCTGCATCGTCCCGCGTGGATCTTCCTGAGCTTGATGCCTTTCTGCATGCCAGTTGCTGTCATGGCGCACTCGCTAGCGTAGGTTTGGCCGTCGCTGGCACACAGAGGCTCATTACCCGGGGGGCACGACTCTGGCAGGCCAAAGATGAGGGGCTGGCGGGTGAGAGCCTCCACCCGGCACATGGTGCTCAGACTGTTCTCACTGTCTTTACATGGGTCTGTGGAGACACAACCTCTTTCATGAATATGTACCACAGTACAGCAGTAGAACAATTTTGTTGTGAGATAACATTTAAAAATCTGTTTATGTTAATTAGACCCTGGGGGACTGAACAAGAAAGCTTTAATCAAAAACATCTTTGTCCATCTTTTGGTCCTCTGTGGAAAAATAAACAACAATACCTTGGCAAAAGAAAAACACACATTCAAATACAACAAGATACCATGTGACCTGGCTTAATTGCCTCAAAACTGGCAACTGTTAAATTCCTTTCAAAGTTCAAAGTTCCTGTTAGAGCTCCGGTGAGCTTGTTTTTAAATTGCAGTAAACAACAATCATGTAATGTTTTTTTAGGCAAAATAATCATCTCAGAATAGGCTGAATGCATTAAGTTTTGTTTGTCGAGTAAATTAAGAGAGAAGAGAAGAGAAGAGAAGAGAAGAGAAGAGAAGAGAAGAGAAGAGAAGAGAAGAGAAAGGAGAAGACTATGAAAGGAAAGAGGAGACATGATCCTCCATCACTGCTGCTCCACAGATATTATCAGTGGCCCAGCAGCTGAGAGCAGCTTAGAGTGGGACCTTGGATGTGAAGGGGGAGACAAGGAAATGGATGAAGAGACGGTCCGTTTGATTTGCTCCCTGGCACCTCCCTTCTTCCAGGGGAGCGTTGGTCTGGCACACTCGGCCGTATCAGTCCGTGATCATAATGGAATTGGTTTGTGGATGTGTGGGACGGAGGGTGTTACTCCTTGAAACAGGAGCCCGAGCTTTATCCTGCCCGCCACGCTTTCAGCATGTGGGAAGACAAAGGATTTATGTAGCACCGTGACATATCAAATCACTGCCAAGCTGCCGGCGAGTCATTCAAAACACACCGAGGATGAAACACCCTATCATCAGGAAAGGAGTATGGAGGAAGAGAAAGAGAATGAAAATAAGGGGAAATGGTTTCCAAAGACCTCTGGCAGGGATACAAAGAGTGACAATGCATGAACATAAAAAGGGACAGAGTGCTTTGGCTACGGAGGGCTGGGAGGCGGAGTGACCACGGCAAGCTCTGGCCAGGCCTCAGATTGTTTTCTATCAGCACAATGCAAAGGCTTGCAGAGACTAGCAACCAAGCAAACAGGGGGTTTATCGTAATGCATGCAGCGTCTCTGCATAACGCAGTGCTTCACCCGCCAGCCAGACCATTATCTGAGAGAAAGACCATTACCTCCCATTAACTGAGAAGAACAGCTTCCAGGATCCATGCTTTCCTCTAGCTGAGCAAGGAGGGTAATTACAAAAAGAATGGCCTGTTTGCTGCAAAAACTAGCAGCGTGGATAAATCAGCTGCATTTGACTGGCTAGGGCTAGCAACTTGAAATAGCCAAGGCTTTAGATGAAATGGCTGTACGAAGATTTAGAGGACCATCAGGGCCGACTGGTCCCCTGAGCCCTGGCCCTCCCCAGGGAGGATGGGGCAACTCAGGTCATTTTGGCCGTCTCAGGCTGGATTTATACGACTAACCTTCCGCTGGCGGACCTGCACATCCATCTCTCTTTCCACGCCACCCTGCTCTGTCTCCCCGAGGCTCCCGCTGCTAAGAGACAGAGCTTGTGTCTGCTTTTCTTTCCCTCCATCTGGCTCAAAACAAACAAAATAAACCTCAAAGTTGAGCGCCTTGGGAGTAAACAACTATCGCCTGATGATAACAAGGATGAGCGAAAAAGCCGGGCCTGACGAAAACGACAGCTCTGAAGACCTACTTAGAGAAAACAACAATTCACACCGCAGGAGTACCTGTGTGAAGCAAAGCAACCTGAATGAAAAATGAGAATTAGCAGAGGCGCGCCGTAAGTAAGTGGAGTATGTGAAGGAAGAACAACAAAAGCCAGAGGTAGTAAACAGAGCAGGGAGAAGAAAAGAGAGGAGCAGAGACTGCAGAGAGAAACAAAAGTAGTCATTCGAGTCATTTATCAAGCTAAATGTCAAAAATGAGCTGATTCCACCATCTCAAATGTGAGTTTTCTGCTTTTCCCTTGCTTATGTCATTGTAAATCTAATATATCATCAAACACATTAAGACGGTATCTTGGGCTGTGATGCCCACTTTTCATCTTTTTTCTGGACACCAAATACACTAAATGAATAATAAAAGAATCCTGATGTGTAAACACGAGGAGAGAGAGCTCACCGCAGTGCCCCTGGTATTGCATTCGTATGTTCTTCTGGTTCTTGCAGGCGTGCTGATGGAGCTCACACTCATTGCGGTAGTCCTTTCCGTCACTGCCACAGACTGTCTGCACGGGCTTGCCCTCGCAGCCGAGGGGGCACATGCATTTAGCTGACAAGCCATCTGAGGACTGTACGCAGGTGCTCCCGTAGCTGCAGGTCACCTCAGTGCAAGGGTCCTTCAGAGCTGCAGGCAGGGACACACATGAAAACAAGGTTTAGTTAAAAGCAAGTGGCAAGTGCCAAAAACTGCAGTTCCTCAAACAGCCACTTGAGGCTGGCTCAAAGGGCGAGTCAATCCCCACTGTCCACCATGTTAAAATGCCCAACTTTACAACAGAAATAAACAAGTTTTAAACATTTCCCCCTTCATGACAACTGTACAGGGGATTTATATAACTCATCCGTTTGGTTGCTTTGAGTGACTAAAAGTCGCTACCACGACAAGGTTTGTTAGTTTC
Organism: Epinephelus moara; assembly: GCF_006386435.1. Taxonomy (NCBI): domain Eukaryota; kingdom Metazoa; phylum Chordata; class Actinopteri; order Perciformes; family Serranidae; genus Epinephelus; species Epinephelus moara. The sequence goes on along the minus strand of NC_065521.1, from coordinate 11,955,548 downwards.
TGTAACTTTGGCATAACCCCAGATTTGCAGGGTATAGGAAAAGCCGTAGCTGCCGCTATTTCAATGGGTTTTTAGGTCATGACTGTTCATTTCAATGATTTGGTCCCTTAAAAAAGTCTTGTTTAGCATTTTGTTGTACTTAAAGGCCCACTAAAGACCTGGACATTCACTTTTTCCAGTAGGTACATTCTGTTTTCATGTTTTTAAGTTTTTGGTTAGTGAAAAATAGCAAAAAAAACAGGGTAGTTCACTAGTCTAGAAGTTAGCATTAAAATTAGCTCTCCTCTTCTGGCTCCAAATATCCAAGATGGCAAAGACTGAAATGCCAAACTTGTGGCTTCAAAACAAGAGTCCAAAAAATCAATGGGTGACATCAAGATGGCTACTTCCATTATTTCATGCAGTCTGTGGTCAAAAGCAGAGAGGTTTTTACATTTAAGAATACACCTGTCAACCAGCTGTACTCCGGGACACACACTGCTACTGTACACTGAAGTGCATCCTGGATGACAGGCCACCTTATTTAAGTGGCTGCTGTTGCACCTTTGGAAGCCCGGCACAGTTATTCTGGGTTTGAAGAACTACTTGACACCCCTGGGTAAGGACGCACTGCCACAGCTGTCTGCTCGTACAAACAAGTTGCGTTTCATTTCGCAGCACAGCACGAATTGATTTAGGAGCTTTGCATTCACAACACATTCTGTATTGCTATGCTCGAGCATGCTTTAATCGCTACGGCTGAAAAGCGACCCTCTGAATATTTACCTTTCCACAAATGAGACCGAGAGAGAGAGAAAGAGGGGGGGGGGGAGGGGGGGAGAGGTATTCCCCCCCTGAGGACTTTGTTTCCACTCTAATTAAACAGCGTACCACTTGTCGCTGAGTGACTCATTCCAATGATAGGACAGGGTGCAGCTTTTAATTTTGCCTGTGTTCGCCACTGATGGGGACCCTTTCTTGGGTTTCATATGCTTGACAAAAGGCGGGCATCAGATTACAATCGCTGTCATCTCACTGCATGATACATATTTATGACTGTCATGGACAAACATGCTCTCCCGTGAGAGAGAAGCAGAGCGTCGGCAGCCCTCTCATTTCCTAAGCCTTCCACTTTTAGAATAAATATTTACCCATGTCTGATATTATCCCCTCTTTTGTTACAACCAACATGAACGGATTTAATTTAAAGGGAGAGTGCATATATTGAATCACAAATTCTTTGCTATGCATTTTGTTTTGTTTTGTCTTTCACCACTTCTGAAGAAAAGACAATAAAGGTATGTGTTTCAGTTTTTTTGTTTTTTTTGAAAACCCGATACCCTGCTTCAGGATGGAATGGCACTGCCTTGTTAATAAGAGACTGGAATGCCTGCAGAGATATATTATGGATGTGTAAGGAGACAGGAGTGCTACGAGGAGTGCTCTTGATCAAAGGATACCCCCCCACCTCGCCTTCCTCATCTTCATGACACATTTTCCTTCCCTCTTTCTTTTTCCGCTCTCTCCTGTCAAGTCCTTTTTGAGGTTCGGTGCGTGAGACTTGTTAACGAACACTTTTTTTTCTCATTTTATATTTGTGCTGTGTTGCAGCTGGAACTGACTCCAGACCTAATTTATGACAAAGACACCTCAAAAGTAAATTCAAAATAAAGTGCTAAATTACAGCTCTAACTAAAGAAGACTGACGGGAAACAGCTCACTGAAATCATAAGTATTAATCATAAGTCATTGAGAGCCAGCAATGGTGGCTTAATGGCAGCCAATGTGGACTAGATAGTGATTGGGACACTTGGCCTCTAATTTCAGTATAATCATATGAACAATGAGACACTGATGGCCTGTGGAAAACAGCGCTGCAGTAATGACCTCGTTGTATCTGCCAGAGCAGGTAAAAGGTCATGTTAAATCACAGCAACAGTAATTACACACAAGCTACACTCGCTACACAACTCGCACTTATAAAATAGTATTTGTTATGTAGCGTACAGTACTAACAGAAATAACCTTCAGCCATGCTGTTTTGATGCACCTGCTGTTGGGAATGGGAGGAGGTGTCCTGACAAGGAGAGGCACCTTGTCAGGGAGCTTTACAGTTTCCGTAAAACGGTGGTTGTTAAGGTGGGGGCGGCAGTCACAGCTATCGAGGAAGAGGATGAAGATGAGGGAGAAGCCCAGCGATCTTCACCTGCAGAGAGGAGCCCCTGTTTGCTTTGTGACAGTAAACAGCATCCGCCTCACACTTCCTGATCTTATTAAATAATAGCCCAGGCTTTCTCTCTCTCTCTCTCTCTCTACCCCCAGCCTTCTTTTCCTCCGAGTGAAGCTGGCGTGTTGACAGCAAAGAGGGGTGGGGGCGATAGTAAGGAGCACAAGAGCTAGGTAGAATAGGAAGGGGAGGTGGGGGCTCCTGATTTGAATGCTAACAGGGGCCGATTTGGATACGAAGCGCAGCCTCGATGGGGCGTTAGTGCAGATAAGCCTCCCTTCTCAGACTCAGACAAGCAGGCAAATTGCCTGGGCGAATGTGATCGGTGTAACAAGCCCACATGAAGGAAAAAAAAAACCCACGCTCACCAGAGTAAACTTCAGGGAGTTCTCGCTTATATTTTCTCATTATTATCATGTGAAAGGTGGCAAAAAAAGGAGGGGAAAGCTGAAAAAGTCAGCAGAGCTGGCTTCACTAAATTAGAATGATCCTCGCTGCCAATTAGATCAGTCTCCCTCACTGGAATAAAAGCTCTGTGAGGTTTGGACTGCAAGGATAATGAGAAAAAAAGGCAGATAAGGATACAGATAGACACAGAGATAAAGATACAAAGTGACACAGAGGCAACGGCATTCCAGCACAAACAGAGATGACATCTCCAGCTCATGATGAGGACAGGAGAGGACGGCTCAAAGGACGGCCAACATTCTGGCGCCCAATTATAAGCATATTCAGTTATATATATCTACATGTATGCTCAAATAGACTTGTAAAGGAGACTAAATGTTGTTTCATTCACATTTTAGATGCTGTAGTTTCTAAAATCCAGCTTTTTTTTTTTTTTTTTTTAGCTTTTTTTCTCTTTGGTCTCGTTCCTGTCAGTTAATCGCAGCTGGAGCTGGATTTGATTGGCTCTTTTTTAACTGAACAATTGCTCCAATTCTTCTAATCACAGGCATGCAGCATTTGAATAGACACACCTCCTGGAATATCTACACTCAGCAGGTTTGCTTCATTTGAATCAGACTGCCGGCATTGTCTGCCAGTCGAGACGTATTGTGACTGGACTACCTGTGTGCCTAATTGTGAATATGTGCGCTGTGTCGATTCCTGGACACACACCATCATTTCAACTTTATTTGAACTGCAGATATGAGGAACTTTTGAAGACAGTTTCCAACCAAATCTGTTGAGAACTGTATTTTTTTTTTTTGGCCAACTACTCTGAATCTCTCTATTTTCCAAGTCTGTTTTTCCTGCATGCATAAAAATGTGTTTATCTTTAGGTGTTGTAAACCTTTCAATATAACTACATTTATTTGCATATTAAAGTAAAGAAAATAACATTTGCACTTCCAGCCGTATAGTTTGGTGCAGAGCTGTTAGCAGTGCTACTATATAGTAGTTTAATTATGTGAGGTGTCTTTTATTGAGTTTTAGTTTGACTCACGAAAACTGAAAAGTGCAGAAGCTTCAGCACGATACTGAAGAGCAGGGAATGGGGGGGTGATGTCTCCTTGAAAAGTGGGGCAGAGGGGTTTTGGAAGATTTACAGATGATCCTCTCCCCTCTCATCTCTCCCCCTGGCAGCCAGCAGACAGCCAGGCAGGTGGGGAGCTCTGCTTCTCTCTGATCCACTGTTTTGTGCTGCACTTTATTAATGCTTCATTAGGGACAGGGAGCTGTCAGCGCCATGCTGGCTTTACCTGATGCCCTGCCGCCACGGCACCAGCAGCAGCCCAGATGTGTGTGTGTGTGTGTGTCAGTGTGAAGATTGTGTGTGTTCATATATGCCGGTGCACGTTTACAGGCAGCCATGAAGTTCAGATAAGTCTGCAATTGAGTTTGTGATATGTATGCATGCGTATCTGTGCATGCATGCGTGCGTGTGTGTGTGTGTGTGTGTGTGTGTGTGTGTGGTGCTTCCTGTTGTGCTGGTAGTGATAAGGGAGGGAGCAGGGGGTTGGAGCTAATCAAATGCAATGATGCGATGTGGGGGGACTTGGCAGTGTGTGTTCTAATCAAGAACCCCCCCCCTATCACCAGCAAGAGAAGAAGCAGAAGAAGAAGCGAGAAAGAAAGATAGCGAGGAAGAGAGAGACTGTGAAGGAGAGGAAAACACCAATGAGGGAACTGAGTTAAAATTTCGTTGAGAAAATACTGCATGAGAGCAGTGGAGAAAAAAAATACAAAATATGAAATGAAACAGTTCGACATCTTTAGTGAAATACTAATTAAATACTGTGTTTTCTGTCGACTGAGGGGATTGGATAGAGCCAAGCTGTTTTCCCTTTGTCTCAGTTTTTATGCCAGGCAAGGTTTAACATGTCCTGACTCCAGTTCCATACTTGGAGTTGGACCAGGGTCCAAAACTAACACTTGCCACTCGCCAATTACGGGTAGCTTTTGTCTCTGGCTGGTAAATTTTTAAGACCACTCGCCACTCTGGCGAGTTTTTTACCAACGAAAAATGCAGTTTTTTGTTACTGGAGAACGATGCTGGTATCGGCTGGTTTCCTGGCAGAGTAATGTGTATTTCAGGCAGAAACGATCTTTGGTCACGTACATTAAGTGCGTCACATGCATTTGCGACTTAAAATAGTTTTGTGCAAGCAAAAGAAATCATTCAGGAGTACGCTGTGCGAGTAGGCTACAGATTTCAACCAGCAGCAGGACGAAAGGCGAATCCTACCAGTTGTGGGTTGAACGGGGGTCACAGACACAGACACGGACAGGAATACGTATTCCTGACAAATACGGCGGCCATAGTGCTCCGCAGCGCAAGATAACGGCTTAGCGGCGACGGAGAAGCCCGGATCCAGGTCAAATAATTTCCTCTTTCGTTGGTGTCATGACTGCCCAAAAGTACCTGAACAGCTGAGCTGTGGCGGCACACAGGTATGTGGCGTGTCAGAGGAGAAACGAGCCGTTTACATTTCTCTCTTTGTGGCAGGTAACGGTCCACAAACCTCAGTGCACTTTAGGGACTGTTCTTTACTTGTCAGGGGAGGAGGGTGGCTGGTTGATTTTTGGTTGATTTTAATTTTGTTTATTTATTTATTTTATTTCGATCCCCGCTATGTTAATCAGTTGGTGCAATTTCACTTAAGTAAAAAAAATGACTGAACAACTTTCACTTGTATTGGAGTAATATTTGACCAAGAGTATCTTAACTTTCACTCAAGTCATGTCGTTGAATACTTTGTCCACCACTGGTCAGACATTCATGTTTATATAGGGCAGGCCCTGCTGTTGCAGTCTGGTCGAGCTAAAATCTTATGTCTCAACTGTCCAAAGGAAACTGAAGTCAGTGATTCACGTAAAATTCCTTAATGAAAGATTCTTTTTGCAATGTAGTAAGAATATTACAGAATTTATTAACCCAAATATTACACTTAACTGTTGAAACAGTTATTCATATTTTAGCATACATTATTACTAATATTAGCGCACACAATTAAAATATTGATTGAGAATCGCATACAAGACCCAAATGACATGCTAAATAATACTGATAGCAAATTACAACACTTAAAAGCAATTTTTATTTGGTTGGCTGGTAAAATATCTGCCTAGTTTTGGACCCTGAGCTGGACTAATCAGTATTTTTATATGAACAATGGGTCAAATTACTATGTGTAGTGTGAATGGGGTTGCTTGTTTTGATGCACCCAGAGGAGGTGGTGAAGACCAAAAAAGAGCTACAAAGAGACTGATTACTGGTCTTACTTTAATCAGAAATACGATGGAAAATAAAGGCTTAGGCCAACTTAGGCCATTTTTTCACTCATTAACATTAGGCTGTTAACATTTCTTGAGAAACTCAAGTAACTCAATTACTGAAAATCATTGTTTCATTCATATAACTATATACAGTGCACTGTGTTTCACATGGATTATTATTACTGTCACACAATGCAGTTCCCCCATGGACAGGTGACGTGATGAAGACACCTTAAAATCATACATCCATGCCAAAAATAGAGGGCATGATTTGACTGTGGAGGAAGAAATGGAGGAGGAGAGAGAAAATAGCAAGGGGGAAAGAGAAGGAACAAACACACAAGCACACTTACTCTGCTTACTCTTACTCTAAGCAATAAGTATATTTTTTTGTTATGCTGCTTATTTAAAAAATAAACCAGTGATGTTGGTCATTCAAGATATCTGTCTTATTTTCTCTTTTGCACATTTACTATTACTCTATCATAAAGCAAAAGTATTTCTCATCCGATTACTCAATGAATTGGTAAAATATTCGATTACTAAAATAAGCGATAGCTTTAGACGTACTTAACATTAATTCAATGTTAATCCAACCAAGCTGGAACATGAAAGCTTTAAAACTTAGTCTTAGTTTGTCTCCAAAATCACTCACAATTTGCCACCTAATGCACTCTGTTTGCTTTGTTTTCTTGTGTATGTTTGATTTCTGTGTGACAGTGTTACTGTATGCAGAATACAGTGCCATCGAAAAATGCAACAATGTAAAGAAAAATTATTGTGTTCATAGAACTCATTTAAGAAATGATTCAAAGTACAAAAAAGGAAAAAAAGATAATTAGGAAAAAAAAATGACTGACAAGCAATGCTGGGCATGTGAAATGCAGGAAGACCACAACAATGAGCACTGAAAATAAAATTAGGATAAAAAAAAATAAATAAATATAAGGGTGGAGAGGGTTTAAACAAAGACAGAGACAAGCATGCAAGGAAAGGCTGAAAGTTGAGAGGTGGTATAGAGAGAAGTGTGCAGAAGTGAGATAAGGGAAAGGGTCAGAATGGAGGCAAGAAAGAGGCAGTATGGAGTGGTCAGAAAATAAACAAGATTAACAGACTAGATCAATACACACCAAGATCCAAGAACTAAATATGGATGAGAATGTGCAGCCAGACATCTAAACCAAGTGATGAGGAGCAGGAGGCAGGGACTGAGGGAAGGCCAAAGGATTAACAGTCCTACACACCTCTCCAACATGCTGGATGACTGACACACACACACATACATACTCTCTCTCTCTCCCTTCACTTTCTCTACTGTGAGGCCAATGGCTGGAAGATGATTCTCTGTGTTTGATGTAGTTCTTCAAAGAGCTCCATTGAACTGCAGCTGTTGCTCTCTTTTACACGCTTTGCTGTTTTACCCTTGAGAGTGGAAAATGAACCACGAAAAGCCCTCATCATACTCCAGTACGCTGGTGGCCACACTCACAGCAAAGTAGTGGTGTGTGAGCGTATGGTGGCTACTGTTTGCCAGAACAGATTTGAACTCAAATGTCTGATGATGTGGGCAATGCCAAACTAAGTTTTGAAGGGGACAAAGAACAGGGACTTTAATTGCTGTACTAAAATAGATAAATGTTTAAGAAAAATATAAACAACAGATGACCGAACACTAAAATGTTGCAATGCTGTAAGGTCTTATGATTTCAAAATAGACAATTTTGTACCTTAGCTGTCATTTTACAGTGGCAGATATCTCACGCTTGAAAGGTGCAGTAAAGCACAGGTGGGGTGCTGAAATGCCTACACAGGGCCCATTTATTCTGCTGAGTGACAGCAAGAAGGCAGGATGGGATTAAATCGTCTGGATGTGGCATTTATGACAAACACAGACAGAGATGTACAGGTCTTTAAAAGGACAGCGCAAAATTTCACCAAAAAAACCCCCAAAAAAACTTAAATTCTTCAGTTAATACTAAAACATACATTTAGAGACACTTCCTTTGGGCACCTACAGCTGCAGACTGAAAATAACATCTACATAACCATCTTATCTTATGTGTGATAATCTGAACAAGCTAAACATAATTCTAACACAAAAAAACCTCCTCAAAGGGAAATTCTCGCTCACACTAAAAGATGCCTGAGGGATTGCCTCGTAGAGCATAGATATGCCAAAACAATAAGGTGATAATTAGCAAATTTCACAATGCAAATGATTCCTTACTGCGCAAAGAGGGCACTGAACATATTAAACCTTTGGTCAGGGGTACAAAGAACACAGAGCGTTGACCAGAAGGAAGCTTTTTGGGTCCATCAACTGTATATGTTTAAGTATGTTGTTGTCACTGAGGATATAGACTTCATGTTTTCTCTAATACTGGTTTTATTTTCTCTGTATAGGCTTTCCTATTTTTCTCAAAACTCATGTGAAACCAACCTGCTCTTATTTTCAAGGCATCAAATACAGCAGCTTGGTCTGTGGTACCCTGTATGAGACACATCAGGCTATGAACTTATTCTAATGTAATCGCATCCACATGGATAACATTGTAGAAAGAGCGAGAAAGTCCGAGTGAGGTGGGAGGGAGGTGCGATGAGGTGGATGGGTCAATCATACACACAACTTTCATCCAAGAGATGAGTGTTTGTGTCCCATGTGACACCAAAAGTAAAACTCAATTTTTTTCAACCGCTGAACATAGTTACTGGTGTACATCATGTGACATAGTTGTTATGTACCATAGTGGTCAAGTGACATATTTGTAAAGTTACTGTGACAAAAAATGGTTATTTTCACGCAAATTATGATCGGTTTTCTAAACTGAACCTTTTGAAAGACACTGCATGTAACAAGTGGTATCTGACATAGATCCTAACACATCCAAAAAACACACTAGAGGTGTACCTAGAGCTTCATGGCTGAAGTGCAGGGCCACTGACCAAGCTGCCATATCTGACGTGTTGGGAGTGAGAACGTGTAGGTTAAAACCTATATATGGAGACCTATATTCCATTTATAATGTATATATTTTTTTCTGTGCATTCTCATCTCATGTAAGTTATTGTTATTATTATTTTAATTTGTTTCACCTTTGTTTCATGTTATCACTCAACCCATGTGACTGCCTCCCATTGGCTATTGGCTTGTTAAATAATGATTGAGCCACAACAATAAAGGCTTTTAAAGATTTCCCTTCCAGTTTATATTTTTTCCTAATTTTGGAGGGCTTGGATTTCCTGTTTATCCTACATTTACACTTGTAGACTAAAAAGAACATTGTCATAACACTATAAAAACACACTCCTCAAAGGGAAGTTCTCACTTGTCTTGGTCCTCTATAGGAAGGTCAGAGGTCAACTACAACTGGTTTAACTGACGCCAGGTTGGAAAGATTCTGTTGTGCTTGTGCTTGTTGAATCTGGACAGGTTCTAATATATATATATATATATAAATAAAATTATTAATTAGTGCAACTTAAAAATAGCAGCAATGGAAAGGCACTAAATGTCCCATGACAGAAGTGATGATGATGTTGTTTATTGAACAATCAATCAAGGCCACTGCTGTCAAAAAAACCAACTTACTTCCAGCTGACTTTAATTCAGACCTGTAATCCCTGTAAGTAAACTTAAAGAGAGGAAAGATGAGAAGAAAAGACACAAGCTGATGGACAGTGTCTTTAACCTCTGGACTTCCCTGTTCCCTTTAATGGGCTATGGGAAAAAAGTCAGTATTATGTATTGGAAAACTGTCAGTGCTTTTACCAAGAGGTGTGTCTCTTGGATTAAGGCTCAGGCCTTTTGAATGCAACAAAAAAGAGCTTAGTGCCAAAAGAAGTCAGGGAGTGCAGTCGGGGATGCTATTAACTGCTCGTTTGTTTACCTCTTGAAGGCCAGGATCACAGATAATCAATAATGCATTTATGTTGCTTTAAATTGTTGAGTTCTACATCAGGCACCCCTGGATCAAACTGCAGTGAGATGAAACTCGTTAGCAGATTTAGCATTACAGCAAACATTTATACCTCAGCTATGGTTCACTGATGAAATGTTTTTATAACTAAAACTTTACCGAGAGCAACAAACTGGAGAAGTGACTTTAGTGTGAATAATAGTTTAAAAGCCGAATAAATCCAATGTGCAAAAACACCTTTGTGTCCACAAACTGACGACAAAATGAAAACAGAAAGATGCTCATGTCAGAAATCAATGAACTTACATCACAGAGAGATGCATTCAGAATGTCATCCTGACCCTAGAAAGAGGTACGTGGACTCATTTGGACTAAGTGGTGCATATGCCACAAGTTTCCTTTCATTAGCTCCTGATTAACGGGAGCTGGTGGTGGTGGGGAGCCAAAATCAGCACTGATGTGCAGCGAAGCGTTGGCTAATCATACTTGGCCTTTGCCATCAACATTTGCTAATGAGTGATGGCCGCTGGGTGCAATATGCTGTTCGGAGCTGCTAAAAAGTCAGTTACAGTAGGTGTTCAACACAAGCATGCACATCTGTATGAACACATACGGTATCAACACACACTCCTCATGAATGCATGATAAGCTTAAAGACACTGTGACTAGCGTGCTGACTCAAGACTATGTTACCAATGAGTTCTCTGAATAAACTTTAAAAACTGCAGCAACAGCTATGGAAACCTCATCAACACAGAAAACAAGAAATTATCTCTTGTAAGCAATTGCAGAAATACCACGGTAATGAGTGCTTGGCACCAAAGATTGAGACTTAATTGAAAAAAAAAAATAACAAAGATTCAGTGGGTTATAATTTAAAACTTGTGTAAAAAAAGACAAACATTCTGTTTATCAACTTCTCTCTTTCTCTCTTATTTGCAATCAGATAGACCCCGAAATCAGCGTGCCCATTTCAGCCCTGCAATATAGGACCCTGTTTAACATGACAGCAATTTAATTTAAGCTATTTTGATAAGCCTCTCTGAGAAAGACAGACCAAAGCTGCGGGAGGAGCAGGGAGTACTGACATTTATTCAGAGCAAATAGTTGATGGAAATAACTTGGATTGATTCTCTTCCTTTTCTGGCAGGCATTATGGCTGCAGGCAGGCATATTGTGTGTGTGTGTGTGTGTGTCTCTTTTAATTGTGAAGAAAAGTGTTGCATCTAGGAGTGAGAAAACAAACACATTTAAGGGAGAAATGAAGGTACAGTTTATTGGCCTGTCCTCACAATTCTCACAAAGTTACAATGAAGTTAATGTGATTGGAGTAAACGATAAACAAAGTAGCATTCACATGGTTGCCAGAGAATATTAGTCATGCAGTCAGCATCCCAGAGTCAAGTGATTTTGATCAACACTATAAAACTGACCTATTCCATCCACTGACTAACAGCATTTTAATGGCATCTTGCTTGTGTAATTCCACTATAAACAGGATAATGTGTCGGGACACACCACAGAGAGGAAGTGTTCAAAAATGGGCATGCTCTACTGCGACAAACAAAAGGCAGAGAAGACTGTTAGCTCCTGGGTGGAAAAGCACATCACTTTTGGGCAATGCAATGCTGCCACTTTAAAAACTTTTAAGTTACAGGCTTTATCGGATAACTGGAAGGATTTTTGAAGGAAACAAATCATTATATTTTTAAAAGTGATATTGTAGTTGCCCATATTAAAGAATTAAGTTTTAATCCTTAAGATTTTCACTGAATCAAACTGTGTTCTTTATCTATACTCTTTATGGCCAGCATTTTTCTGCAATACCAAAATATCTTTTGCTCTGTAATTACCTCTTGATATTAGAATTTTTTATTCATTCTGGATGAGTCCACCATGGCCGCATGCCACTCAAATTGCCCACGCACACTCATGGGATTTACACAAAATGCTACATGCATTTGTTCATTATTATCTTTACTGTGCATAACTTTATCTCATTACTCTCAAGGTAAATTTATGGATGTCTTGCAGATCCGGTGGCCGAGATGGTTCAGGTGAACTGAATATCCATAACACTTCACAAATTTATAAAACACAAGCACATTATTTAAAAAAAACACAAATGCATAAGCTACACACATGAATATGCAGTCCATTCAAACCATCTTGACCACCTTATATTAGAGCTCTAGTAAGTTACAGCTTATGCAAACCAAACATTTCCTACTGCAACCAACTGGGATTAGCACTGATATCAACTGCACATAAAAAAATATCTTACATAAAAAGACATGGTCACTTCCTGAGCTTTTTGTCAGCAAGTTATCGGATATTAGACTAAAGTATGTTGCAAGTTCTTTAGTTTTTTAATACTCCACATATATTCTTCTTAGGCACTTCTCAGTCCTGAGGACAAAAGGCTGCTGACTTCCTCTCCTCCCACTCAGTTAACCACATTCACATTCCACCCCAGGTGTGAACAGTGTCTCATTATATCGCTAACCTGAACACCAGCAGGACTCTGGGTCCTGACGACCTGGATCAATAACCGCTGCACTGCTTCATCTTGGCTTTGAGACAAGACAATGTGAGGTGATTTACATTCACACACAAACGACTATATCCATACCGCTAAAATCTCGACGGCAGTAGAAAGTTCTGAAAGTTTAACATCTGTTTGCTCATTTTAAATCAGCAGTAGTGGAATTTACAATCAGTCTCCTATTGAAAGCACGGACCATCTAATTTGCCCTCTACTGCCACAATGTGAACACAGCATTACTCTGGGGAGTAAGTGCAGTCGATGGAGGGTCCTTAAAGAGGCAGCAGGGCTGGAGCGGTTGTGTGTGTGCATCTTAAAGTGCTGAGTTTAAAAGTGAAGTGAAGAACACATACATATGGGATGAAATATTGATATATTTCTGAACTGTTAAACATCATTGTAGATACTTCTGATCATGTTCAGCTGTACAAACTATAGAACAAAATGATTAATAAACTCAACACAAATAACTTTTTGTTTGCTGTTAAGACAAGCTGTTCTTTTGTCTCTTTCTGTCTCTTCATAAAGTCACTGACTGGAACAGAATTGAGAGAACGAAAGTTTGGTTTATATGAGGACATATATTGTGTGACAGCACCACACACACACTCTCTCTCTCTCTCTCTCTTTCAAACACACACACACACACACACACACACATTTGTATACACACATACCATAGAAACCAAGCCAATACAGACACACACAAATAGATATCCTTTAGAAATCCGGCTCCTGACAGTTGTCACCATTCTTGTTCCTCACAAATAAAATAAAATATCCACTATTGTCTGCTGAGCTGGTAGTTATCCTCATATTTTCAACACCGCTCTGCTTTTATTATTTTCACTCCTTTCCATGTCTCCCCAAGTATACGCAGGGAAAATAACAAATAACAATGTATTATTCAGGAGAAGCCAAATGCATAAATACATTAAAAAGTCTCAAAACACAACCCCTTGTATGGCATTAGCAGGTGTATGTGTGTGGATATCGTGAGTGAGTGTGCGTGCAGATAATCGGTGTTTTGCCTGCAGGTTTTAGAGAGGTGAACGCTGGATGGAGAGAGAGAGAGAGATGAAGAAGACAGGATTTGTCTTACAAGTATCAGTGGATGCAGACGAGTGGAACAGCGAGTAAAGATGGATAGAGGATTCCAGCAAAACCCATTATCATCTCTGTGTGTGTGTGTTTGTGTGTGTGTGTGTGTGTGTGTGTGTGTGTGTGGTGAAGGACGATAGCAAGAATGTATATTTTTCAATCTATCTGTAAACAAAATGCCGAGAGTATGTGTATTACAGTAAGTACGCCTGTGTGCATGCGTGTACACGCATAGGGGTATGAATACAGTATCAGTACACACACACATGCACACACACAGTCAGTCTGTCAGGTTCTGCATGTTATGGTTATGAATACCAAGCAAGAGTCAATGCCCCAGGGAAATGAAAGCACGAAAACCGAGTTATTTACAATGACCTCTCGCCCTATGTGTGTGTGTGTTTGTGTATGTTTGTGTGTGCGCGTGCGTGCACATTAATGGGTTCAGCAATCACGACGGAGGAATATGATTACTCTGTGTGTGTGTGTGTGTGTGTGTGTGTAAGCGAGAGTGTGTATGTTACTACTGATGAGAGTATCAGCCAGAAAGAGAAAGAGGCAAGTGGAGGAGAAGGAAGGGACTGAGAGAAAGTGAAGGAGAGAGGCAGAAGTAAGAAGCGGTGAGAGCGTGACAGAGTTATTTTTGGCCGGTCTAACAGCGAGCAAAGGAGAGATGAAACGAGAGAGACATGAAGAAGAATGGACTCAAAGTGAAGAAGAAGGAAAAAGGAAGCAGGAAATAAGGGTTAAAATGAGAGAGATGACGGGGGGAAAGAACCAGGGAGTTGGAGAGAAAGAGGAGGAGGGAGTGGGAGGAAGGAAGGGGGAAAGTGAGGGATAAAACCAACCAAAAAGAGAAAAGGAAAAAGAGGGAAGGGAGGATGACTGGAGAGGAGTGAGGAAGGAAGGGAGGGTAGAAGGAATGAAATAAGAAAAAAGAATGAAAGCAAAAAAAAGAGAAAAGGAGGTGTAGAGGCAGAGATGACTAATCGTCAGTCCGACTGTGCAGAACAATGTTATCTGCTCTGGCAAAGCCAAAAGTCATCTCCACCATCTACAGCTATTACCACCGGTCCACTGTCACCTGGGGCAACCAGGCATGTCACTGGGGTAACAAAAGAGATCAACAGAGCACGAGCAATACGAGAAGTAGAGGAAGAAGAGGAAGTGGAAGGGGGCATGTGGGGGTAAAGGAGGAATAAAGCAGGTTGGCTTTCATCTCCTGACTCTCCAGCTCTGCTGCAGAATGAGGCTTTTGCTCGCAGGAGATTTTCTGAAACCTTCCCTCCCCGCCAGCTTTGGGCCCTGCAAGGGGATAAATCAGGGCTTTACCCAGCCCAGCCCAGACACCTTAACAACCAGCCACACCAGCACCAAACAAAAGACAAAAAGCATGGCTGGGGTAGCAAGCTCAGGCCAGAGACGGCTTTAGCTTCTCTGGGAAAAAGCCTTCAGATTGGTGGAAAATTAGAGGAAAAAACAACTTAATCTCAGTCTCAGTAAGGTGCTGCTGAACCATGAGTACATTCGATGCTCCTTGTCATAGATACCCCTTTCACATGAGCTGCAAACCCGAAATTATCTAGACATTACCCAGAGGAGTTGTTAGTGAGAACGCGAATGTCCAAATCGGTTGGATTGGACATTAAACAGACTTTATCCTGCCAGCTCCCTGTTACAAAGTCTGTGTAATTTCCAATTGAGCCCACATGTGAATAGAGCAGGTAATTGTGCAGACAATTCACAGCAAGCAAGTGGGCATGTTGATGACCTTTCTGTCATAAGGCTAACTCAAACCCGGAAGAAAACAAACATCTGAGGGTGAAAGGAGGGTTATTTACACAACAAAAGAAATGTCTAACTGACAAGATTACAGGATTCAAGAACTTCTGTCGGTATGGGCCGAAACCAATATCGTCAGACAAATTAAAGGAGCAGCAAGAGACTGTGTTTATGACCAAATTAGGAACTGGCTACAGGTGCGTGGTGTAATCCACATCATGTCCTGCCTCCTGCACGCTCTCCCCAGGTGCCAACCCACGCCTAAACCAAAGTAGAGTATTTTCAGTAGATGAAAATGCTTCTAACACAATGAAATTAGAAACTCCTGACAATGTCCGAACCTGATTCTCCGGCTTCTCCTGAGTTAATATAAGAAAACAGTTTAAATGTGTGGGACTCGACCTACGTAAGAGTTTAACACCATTCTTCCAATGCTGATTTTGTGCTTCTATAATGGTAGTGGAGAGAGCTGTCTAACATGCTACTCCAAAATCTCCCATAGGTGTTATATTGGGTAGAAATCCTGTGACTGTGAAAGGGATGGCGCATGATTCAGATAATTTACTCATCAAAACATTCTGAACCCTCATGTCATGTATGGAAGCGTCAAAATTCGTTATTCATTTATTCAGGTTTTCTTTAATTTACCACCACCTAAATCTAACTGTCAGTTTCATATGCGAATAACACATTCTATACAGCAATACAGTACAGCATGTTCTGCAAAAACACCTTTGCACATATGACATACACAACACACAGATATGCAGTGTCATTTAATTCTGTATATCTGCAACTATGTCTAAACAGAGGACTCACAGAAAAGGACTAATGTGCCTAGGCGAATACATAAGAGGGAAATTGTTGTAATTGTTGCCTTGATTAGATTTACTTTGACACCAGAGACCAGGCTTTCACAATCCTAATCTTTCCAAATATTAACCAGGTGCTCTGAGTTTTCAAAACATAACCAAAAACATGTTAATTATGCTTTAGCTGCCAGGAGTGGATACTAGAGGAAAAGCATCCAAATACAGTGAGCATTTTGCAGATATGTTTAATATAAATATTTTCTCATTAGGTTGACAGAAAGTGTTATCTGGCCTGCATTATTGTTGCTACGAAATGTATTTGTGAATGCGAGATGGTTGTATATGAGACAGGCTTGAGCCTTTTGAGGTAATAAGTACAGAAAATGAATGCAACTGCATCAAATCACTGAAGAGCTCTGACTTCTATCTGTACACTAGGCTGCATCACATACTTTATGTTTAAGATGGAGAGGTTCACGTCTTCCTTGTATTGGGTCTGACTGCCTGCAGTATGTTAGAGCAGACAGTGCAGCAGGTGTGGAGTACTGATGCCTTTCTCCTTTCACTGCGAGGACACAAGAGTGTGTCGGTGCTGGAGAGATAAAGCCCTCTCTAAAGCACAGAGAGAGAGAGAGAGAGAGAGAGAGAGAGAGAGAGAGAGAGAGAGAGAGAGAGAGAGAGAGGACTGATAGAGTAGGAGGAGGCCGGCCGTGCTTATGGCTAACTCTCGAGAACATACACACTGAATGTGCACACACACACAAAATCAATCCTCATTGATCACTCTCTCGAACCCCAGTCACCTCGCCGCACACTCCACTTTTTTGTTGCAATACTTGTTGCACTTCTTCACGAAGAAAAAAGTAAAAAAAGAATGAAAAGTCCATGTTCCACTAGAGTGGCCACACAAGATGAGTTCTGCAGCACTTCTGTGGCTCTCTCTGGGAGAGGGAGTGTATTTACCACTCTGCTCCAAGTTCAATATTAGGAGAGCCAACATGGTGCACGTTCCCCAGCCGATTGCAGCGTGTGCATGCCCATTCACACACTGATACGCACACACACATACACACCCGTCTCTTGTCTCTCTGAACCAGAAAGTGCTTCTGCTGGCTGTTTCTCTGTCTGTCTGCCTCCGAGTTCTTTCTTTTCTTAACTGACCACTTTTCTCTACTCGTCTTGTCTTGTGTTGTCAGGGACTCCTGCTGGGCCAATTTAAACGCGGCTTCTCCTTTTAATTTTGATAATATCAGAGGCTATTATCTGCTCACCGCCTGCCCGCTTGACCGCTAGAGATGTAACCCCGCCCATCTTAAATCATCCATCTAGAACAAAAGGAAGATAATGAGGAAGCTGGCGCGGAGCTGGTCTGAACCATTAAGGGCTAGGTTATGTGAATATCAGAGCGGAGCACTGGGGGCAACTAAGTGCCCACGCCTCAACGACATGTGGGTCGTTTTGTCCTGCCCTCAGGAGGGGACTTACACCGTTACCTTGGCACTTAAATGTTGTAATAGCCAGTTCAACATTATGAGTGAGGTACTAAATGAATGTGTTTAAGGGGGATTTTTACACTGTTATGCCAAACTGAGCTGAGCTGAACTGTGCAGTCAGAACAGAGGGAATATATGGGCATCTGTCAGTAGGGGAGGACTGAGACCACGGTGACATTGCTACAACCGTGTATAACAAAGTCCAGGTTGTAAACATGCCACTTTATTTGTAGATAGTGAGCTTACCCAATATGTTAATAAAAATCGTTCAAAGCTGGGGGGAAAAAAAAAAACTGTATGGTGAATAAAGTGGGACAAAGTTGTGCCAGGAAGTTGGTCTGTAAACTGGGATGGATGTTTGCAACTGACAGTTTGGGTCCTTATTTTAGTGTTTATCTTCCTTTTCTCTTCCAAACAAGTTAGGCTGATCTGTGACTTCCCCCTTCAACTTTTTTTGGCAAAATTTCCAATCCCAAATCTCAACAATTAACTTTGTAATAGTCTCACCACCAGACAATCAGAGATCTCCGCCTTCTGATAGTCTGGGGACACTCCTTTCTAAAGTGTGTTTAACACACCAGAGAAAATGGCCGGCAACAAAGCAACGCCTCTTGTATTTTTGAAAAGGACACGCCCTCCCGGAAATGTGCACTCCCCACTCCCCCTTTTCTCGTCCGCAAGGAAACAAACACACAGAGAGCTTGAAAATGGATGCCGTGAGATTTAATTCCGTTTTATCAAACGTGTGCTCAGTCCACAAGATTGTGGAAA
The DNA here is from genome assembly GCF_006386435.1 of Epinephelus moara. Lineage (NCBI taxonomy): Eukaryota > Metazoa > Chordata > Actinopteri > Perciformes > Serranidae > Epinephelus > Epinephelus moara. Next base: position 11,937,198 of record NC_065521.1, on the reverse strand, counting down.
TGAAGGACTTACAGTGACTTTGTTTAAAACTTTCAACGCAGTCGGACTATGTTTACGAGCTCAAGAGTTCAGCGAGCCACCAAAGGACCGCCCTGCAGATTTACTATTGGTTCTGTAACGTAGGGAGTTTTTTTAAACTCTGAAATTGTATCCGCCCATCTAAACACAAAATCAGGGAAAAGACATCAGTCTTTAGTTAAGGAAAGCGTCTGAAGACTGACTTGTGAGTCTAACTTTGTAAATACAGTGGTGTTTCTCAACGGGAACAATGGCCAAAACAGTGAAAATAAGACCCAAGTTGTATGAAACTAGAATTTACAATAACAAAGGCTCCAGGATCATGGATCAAACTGCACACAAAATAGTTCTAGTCCTCTAGACTCTTCTATGCTTTCATCTGATTTGCTGTGTAAAGTTAGTAGGAGGTCCAGAGGATGAGGTAATTTGTAATGACCATCATCGCATCCACACTGGGCAAATTGATCAAGTTGTGGGAAAAAACACTTTTCTTCATTTTGTATGGATCATATCCAACATGAGTTTCATCTTTTTGACAATACCTGCTGCCTGCAGGTTCATCCAACCCTTTTACGTAATACATTCCTCTATTTCCAATTCACGTGGTATATGGATTTCTTACTTCCTCCCCTTTATCTGAACACATCTTATAGTCACATAATCACAAAAACGTTGTTAGAGTATACTGATCAAATGCAAAGATGTAGTGTACATGTACTGATAGCACATGTAGAGAAGACTCATAAAGTCAGTCAACATACTCAGTAATATCAGTTACACACCAATAATGATCTGAAGTTTAGTTAAACATTAACCACCATAAGCTACTGGCCATACCAGAGTGAGTATTGCTGTACTGCAGTAGTCAAACCCCCACGTGTGCTGAAGTTAGCGAGGGTGCCTTTTATTGTGAGAGAATGCAACTTTTCATTTGTAGGAACAAGAGTGTGCTATTTCCTCTTCTAAGAGTTTCACAGTCTTGCTTTAAGTAAGCACAAAAATTCTAACATTAGGAAATGTAGCGGTGTCAGCATCCTACAGTTGTCAGGGACCTGCTGGTTGATGCTTCCCTCCTGTTTGCAAAAAAATACCCCAAGCCTCAGACTTGTATTTAGTGCTAACAGCACGCTCCATATAACTCCAGTCCCTTTAAAAAGGGGGATAATCTGTGAGAAAAAACTTCTTTTGTGGCTGCACTCCTGAGTGCCAGATAAGACTCCTGAGTTGATTTGAATTGGACATGACGGCTTCTCAGAACGGTAGCCAATTCACTTACCCCAATGAAAACCCACCATTCAAATCGAATGAGTCAAACGAGGCTTCGCACAAAAGCACCAATCCAACCGCCCACACTATTCTTAAAGTTAAAAGCTCTCTCATTCCCTCAGCTCTCTCTCCTCTTGCGCTGTCTCCCACTCTTCCTCCTTCCCATCTTTGCCTCTCTCTTCCTCCATCAGCCCTGACAACTCCATAATCTTAGCCAGAGTGACCTGTCCAGACCCTCTGTACCAGCTGAATTTATTGGAGGCAGAAAGAGAATGAGAACCTGTCACTCGGCTTACCCTGACCTCCCAGCACCCTCTCTCTCTTTCACACACACACACACACACACACACACACACACATACAAACACACCCTGGCTTACGTGCACAAATACCATCCTGCACCCTTGTACTTTCACCTTAATCTACACTACCTGTATGAACATTCAAAGAACAAACGCAAATATCCTTAAAATCAGCCATGTAAGCACCTTCTGATGAACCCTAAACCACAGCTTACAACTTGGCTGAACCTTGCACCCCACTGTATTTCTTACATGGAATGGAATTTATTCTGCACTGCTAACATGTACACTGCAAGTGACTATACTACTGTAGAAAAGTTAATTTGTTGTGATGAAAAGCTGATACTTTAGGAAGCTAACTACACTGACCGCTGTCACCTACCTGTCTAACAGAAAACAGAATAACTCTGGGTCACTTCATTCCTATCCTCTCCTTCAGTACACACCAGCAAAACTGAAAGCCACCCCCAGATTCACTCTCTGTTTGGAACGAGCTTTGTCCACTTGGTGTTTTACCACGCTATATTTAAATTCATATATCTATGTATATCTTCACACATATATTCAGATATATATATATATATATATATATATATATATATATATATCTATATATAGATAGATAGATAGATAGATAGATAGATAGATAGATAGATAGATAGATGGATGTCCCGACCATAGCAGAATAAGATCAAAATGAGTTAATACAAGCAGAGGGCAGGGCCTCTGTTGATAAACACACTTCTCATGGGTCATAGTGATGATTGAGAGACATTACTTTTATATGAGTCTGTACACTGTTTCAAGTAAAATCCTGAATAGTATACCTTTAAGGCCATCATCAGCATCTGTACCTGGCAGCTTATTCAACACATGGAGTCGAGATTGTGTCTGTGAGCTGTGGACAGATCCACCAATAAAAAGAATGTCTTTCACCTTTGTGAATAAAGTTCTGAAACGAGCTGAGTGTGCTCTGCCACAGCAAAGTGTGAATTACACTTACCACCCTTTTTAGAGCTGTTACCATTTTCACCCAAAGGTAATAAAAGAGATCTGAGGCCTTCCCAGGGAAAGAAAAAAATAAATAAAAAAAGCCAACTACGAAAAAAGAAATGCCTACATCTACATGGGCTGCAACAGAATGTGAACTATTTAGACTGCAGGGTCAAAATGGCCACCATTAAAGTGGCGATCATGTGGCAGACTCTTAAGGTTAGAGTCATGTGACTGACAAGGGTAGCCAAGCTAGCACTAACCCTAGCCAGGTCATCTGCGAGACTTTATTCCAAATTACTTTATGGCTGTGGGTTTGAGGATATTGCTGCATAAATTATTTAGAATTAATTATCTGATATTTTTTGTCATAATGGAACTGTAATACAGAAATAGGGGGCTGGGGGTCTATTTCAATCATAACCACCAGTTATTTTAAACACGTGTATATTGATTACATCACAAATCATCATTTTAAGATTTTTCACTGCTTTGTTAAAACTAAACAGGGCTGAAAAAGTGAGAAACACAACAGGTTGGTGAACAAGCTTTACCATACTTTCATGTTAAACAAATTTTTCAAAGACAGTTTTATTATGCACTTCTTCACTGTTTGACATTTTCCAGTACTAGTACATAAGATAGCAAAGCCACCGTGATGGACACCTCTCACTAATTGGAGATCAAATCTTTTCCACTGAACTTCTAACTTAATGGTCTAGTGTTCAGGATTTGGTGGCATCTAGTGATGAGGTTGCAGGTTGCAACTAACTGAAACTCATTCTGTTTACCAAGCGTGTAGGAGAACTTTGGTTACCGATGCAAAAATGTGAATGGTCCTATCTTGACCTAATGGTTGGTTTGTCCGTTAAGGGCCACTGTAGAACCAACATAGCGGACTCTGTGAAAGATGACTGGCTCTGTATGTAGATCTAAACGGTTTATTCTAAGGTAACGGAAACATGATTCTTAGTTTCAAGTGTAAACAATAATAAAAACATAGTTATGAATATTATATTCCATTTCTGCCAATACATATCCCTACATCCTTCACACTGGACCTTTAAAAGAACTATAATATAGATGATTTATACAACAGTTAGATCCGGCTCTGCAATCTGTTTGGTCGAGAGACAGTAAAACCGTGACGATATTGGAGTACAACATCACGGTTATTTCACTGTGTATGTATCACTCCGCCTCACAGCTGATCAAATCAAAACTGACGGTTAGTGTCAGTTAGGTCAGTAGTTGCGTTGCATCCCTGGAAAAGTATTTAAACAAACTTCCACCAGATGCAAATGTCCTTTATCTGAAGCCCAGGATGACAGCAGCTCACACAGACAATATCTGGTACACTAAAGCTCCGCTGGGAATAATCTCACTCGCACAGATGCTGCCGAAGATGTGTAAAGAGGCGGGGACAACAACTATCTACACCAATCACAGCCTCAGGGTGACTGACATACAGAAGCTGTCAGATGCGGGTCTTGAAGCTAGGGAGATCATGACAGTGAGTGGGCACAGGTATGATGTTGTTTTAACGTAGCCTATGTGTAAAGTTAGACTTCTAATTAGGAGTCGGGCCCTAAAATATACCTTTTGTCTTGCAGGTCTGAGAGCTTGTTAAAAAGCTACTAGAAGCCATCCATGGAGAGCAGAAAACGATGGAGCAACATACTGTCAGATCAGAAGGCAGAGTCGGCTGTGCCTGTGAAGCCACAGTCCACCATGCAGTCACCAGAGACTTATTTCACCGGCTGCACAATTAATGGAAATGTGCAGATAAATGTGTATAAAGAGTAATGCCTGGCGCACCATGTCTGCGTTACATAGCAACGGTGACAGCGGAGTCCTGAGGGAACTATTTTTGTTGGTGGAAGACAAATAAAATGCTTAAATGATCTATTTTGTCCTCATTTTTTAACATTTCTTAATCAGCCTTGCTTATTTAACTGTTGAACTGTTGTATAAAAGCAATATCACACTCGAGCTCGTGATGTTATACTCGTATATCGTCACGGCTGTGATTGTCTTCGACACTTGGCCTGCGGCCTCGTGCCTATGACCAAATCACAGCCGTGACGATATACGAGTATAACATCACTCCCTCTCCTGTGATGTTGCTTAAATATACACACTTGTCTCCAAGTTGCACTCACAGAAAGCTCTATGTTCTTTGGAAAGCAGTTGGTTTCAATGGTTACATGAAAAAGTTGACATAAAAATTGCCTTTCCATTAGCATCAATTATATTGTGCCATTTGAAAAGCAGGCAACGGAGGAAAGAAAAAAAAGCTTTTGCCTTCCTGTTCCGGATGTGACGTTATAAAAGCCAAAGTCTCTGTTCTGGTGGTGAGCATGTAGTTATTATCAGCAATACTATCATTAGTATCATCATTATTATTATGTTTCACTTTTTCCTAGTGACTGCCTGCTGTTGTTGCCACTGGTAATTATGGTGCTTCGGATGGCCTTAACCCTCCATAAACCATCACTGCAGCACAGCATTACTTTCTCTCCCTGGATTTAATCTCCACTGTATTCTGCTCACCTGTTCACTCACTCAATCACTCACTTGCTTGCTCTTGCATCCCCCTCTTTCACTAAATGTTTCATATCTCATTCCTCTTTCAACACTATTCTCTCCCTCCCTCTCCAGATGCTTCTTCCCTGTACTCTCTGTTCCCTCCTGTCTTCTCTCTGTCCTTTATATCTCTTTATTTCCTTTCTGCCAATGGTGAGCAGTCACCAAGCTTGTTATTAGTGCCAGGTCCAAGCTGGCACTGTAATCAGACCCCTGGAATTAGCAGTGGGCCCACTCTGGCGGGCAGGCACGCCGCTGACAAAACACTATAGTTATTATTGAGGCTGCTGAAATGTTGCAGCTCTGGCAGGAATCCGCTGCTCCCCTCAGAGCCCTGGATCTTGACGGGCTTTGCTAAAGAGGAGCAATGAGAGGTACAGCAGGAGTATAGGCACCCACCAGGGGCTAAGGGATAAAACACACACTGGATGGCTACCAGTGGGAGCAGTGAATGGCACACTTTTTGTTTGTGAGGGTGCAGGTGGCACTTAAGCACTGGGAGCGTAGCCACATTGGAAAGACAATAGAGTGGACATAATGGGGACGTGTTTTAATATTGGGGGATAAAGATAGGAAGGCAAAGCCCGTTATATTAGGACAGGGTGTAATAGAAATCCGTTTACTTGACAATAACGAGCAATTTATTGTCATTCAGAGACTTGCAGCTTTGCGTTTGAGGAAGAAGCCATGCTAGTTTTCCGTCCCAAAGATCAAAACATCTCAAATCCCCTATCAATTATTTCAAACCTCCACATTCACCATGTTTTGAGCAGTTTATTCACCTACACTTCACTGCATCGAAATTCAACTCACAGCAGTTTAATGGAGAGAGTCAGTCTCAGGTCAGATTGCTTTCTGATATACTGTAGATTCAGTGAACTTCCTGCGATTGATCTTTTTCTGGATCAAAGGTAAAAATTTGATCTCTCAAAATGTTCAAACTCTGTATATACTGAGGGTAACAATTCAGAAAGCACGCAGACGTCTTCAAAGAATGAAATCAATTTGTTTTTGAAGTGTGATGATCACATAAATACAGAACTGCAGATGAACAGTCGAACCTGCTTGACCTCCATTGTCTTCAAATGTGTGAGCATATAAGTAATCAAATGTCAAACTTTAAATCCACTAACTTTTCTTTCAAGCTCGACAAGTTAAGTCTCATATTCATAATCTTAAAACATTAAATAGAAGTGATATCATGATTATAGATGTTTTGATATGGCTGTATTGATCTCAACCTGAATATTATTATCATGTTAATAATGCACATAAAATATTATAATATCTCCATCCCCCAATGCCATCTGGTTGCCTTTTTGCTATCCATTAGATGTAATTGCTCTGTTTGTACAATTTTGTACAGTTATGATTACAAACTCTTTTTACACCTTCCTAACCTTGTATTTGGACTTTAATTCATTGGACAAAAAAGAAACAAAAAGCACTGACAGTTTTTTTTCTCTCGAGATATTATGATTTTATCATTATTGTTACCTATTTTGACCATAATAATTGTGTGGTAAAAATCTGATATCATGGCAGCCCATCGTGATCACATAATTTCCACTACTGCCTCACAGCAGGTAGTCCTGCTTGGTATGGCCAGCCAGGGTCGACATGTAACACTCTTCTCAGCTGTGCTCTCAGCAACTAAACTCATGTCTGTCTGTGCTGGATACTAGAGAGAAAGCATCTTTTAAAGTCTCTCTGTGTTCAGCTTTCAGTGATTTTGCAGTTTCTACCTGAATCTCTGTGGTCTGGAGTTTAGTTTCACTCCTGTGTTCCGATCTATAATTTCACATACTGCCTTTCTTTTTTTAACTGACTGCTGACTTGCTTTCAGGCCTATTGAAGCTATGTTGAGTTACTGCTGATTCAAACTGAAACTTTCCTGCTGGTCCTGCTTCACATTACAAGCTTCCCACTGGCGAACCAGCAGCAGGATGCTTCTACTGTGAAGAAGTTACATTAGCAACTTTGGCCATGGAATTTTCTCAAATCATTTTCCTTTTGAAAATGAAATTAGGTGAGTTGTTAAATTGATATATATCTGCTGCCAGTTTCTCTAAAAGTGGTTGGTTGGCTGTTAGATAGGTGGTGTTACTTACAGCAGGGCCCCTTGCGTAGAACCTTGATGCGTCTCTGTGTGTTGCACTGAGCTTTCTCCAGCTCGCACTCGTTGGAGTAGGTGGACGAATCTGAGCCGCACACAGGCGCCACCAAGGACGGACAGTCCACTCTCTTGCAAACACACTCAGCCTTGGCCGGGTCAGTCTGGTCACGCTCGCATACAGCGCCGAAGCCACACAACATCCCTCTGCAGCCTGTCAGACAGGAGGAAAAAAGGTGGAGGTGTTAGGATTGGTAAAAGAACATCTAATCATATAAGCATATTGCTTTCTGTCACAATTTTAAGGTCAGTTACAGACACCCAAGGCTGTCTGACCACAAACCTGCACAATCCACTGTTTAGCTTTCCCTCTCTTCTTCTAGAAAAGTTTTCATGACTGAATGCAAAGAAAGCCTGGCACGTCTGAACACATTCGTCTCAATATGCGTCAGCCATTGGGGTCTTTGTGCAGAACTCTACACAGTTCAGCAGCACAAATGCATCAGGGATTAAATGTGATCCTGGCGTAAAGCAAACAGATGCTCTCAATTCATTCCGGGAGAATCTGTCCACTCATGCAGAGCAAGCACAGTGTGTTGCTGGGCGTGCTGAGACTATTGCGGAATTTGGGAAAGCTTTAATGTCAAAGATTTTAAAAAGTTTGCATCAACATTAAAATCAATCTACAGACAGCAGGCTGATATGCAGTCTTGTGGACAGATTCTTTTTTTCATCCTCTAAAGAGGCTGCAGTCTTTGAAACATCAATGATGCACCGTCCAGGAAAACACGCAGGGACGGCAACACGAAGACAAACCAAGGTTAGCCAAACACTTCAAGGCTACACAAGTCATGCAACAACAACTCTTAAGACTTTGATCCCATACTTCCCACTGACTCCTCAGCTTTGATCAGGCGAGAAAACAGCAAACTACAAAATCTGTCAGAGGCTGCTGAACGCGCAGAGCAAACAGGGAGTACCTGTGTGCGTGTGCTCGTGTTGTGTGTACATAACATCAACTTAGAGAGTAATTCACCCGTGTTGTGGCAGCTACAGCTGCTGTGGCTCTGTGCCCACTTTGAAGGCTGTTGGGCAGCCAGCTGGCGTGATGTCCTTGCCTCAGCACTGGGGGGCGTTAAAAAAGATGGCAAGCTCTCACAGGTAGCCAACCTGATTGGAAATCAATGGACGAAAGCACATAAAAATCCACTTTTAAAAAAGTCCTCTTGTTTGGAGGGGGTGAACAGCCAGTGTCACTGCTGAGGATATACATGTCACACACTCACACACACGTGCACACACAGAGCTATTTCTTATCAGTGGCTCCCAGGCCAAGACTAAATGCAAGGCGGCATGTCCACTTGGACTCGCTGGCAGGTGGCTTTTGCGGTACTGGATAGAGAGACCGACAGTGTGTTAGACACACACACACACACACACTGTATATACATAAAACTCTTTGTGTGCAGCATGGACAACTGGTCCAGCATCTGCCCAAGGCATCTCATTCTGTCTCTCTCCTCACACTGAAGCACAGTGTGTGAATGCGTGTGTGTGTGTGTGTGTGTTTGTGTGTGTGTGTGCGCATGCGGAGTGACAGGCGAGGAGGCTGTTTTTGACTTGTCCACTGTTCCCTGTGGGAGAGCGCCTGACAGCTACCTGAGCTCACTCTCTTTCGTACCAGGGGAAAAGGAAGTGTGTGTGTGTGTGTGTGAGAGGCTATCCATGAATGCATCTGTATTCCTGACAGCATGCGTGTGTGTCTGAGAGGTGTAGGCATTAGGTGTCTCGCACACACACGCAGCCAGGTGCTAGCATGAAGGCCGTGTCATGACTGGCCCACTGCTCTGGCATCACTTCGCACCTCGCGCTGTGTGTATGTGTGTGTGTGTGTGTGTGTGTGTGTGTGTCTGTCTGTCTGTGTGTTTGTGCATGCGAGTGTCAGCATGTGGCTCGGAGGCGAAGCCATGCGAGCAGAGTGACAAGAGGTGAAATTCAATCGAACTGTGTCAGATGTGTACAAGAGAGAGGGAGGGTGTCTGATAGGATGACAAAAACAAACCCCCAAGAGACTGAGGTTGTGTGTGACCAAACAACGATCTCTCTGTGGTTTAAATGCATCAGCTGTGTTTCCCAGCCATGTACCAGGTAATACTAATAGCCACAAAGTAAATAATATTGATACTGTTGTTCAAATAACTCACAAAATACAGATTGTAAACACTGACAGCAAACACCACCTGGATAGAAAAAAATCATGAATGCCAGCACTGGTTTGTAACCAGATCTCTTCTGCGATGTTTTCCTATAAGAAAATCTCACTCTAGCCTCGAGCTTAGCTGACTGACAAAAGGCTGACACCAGAGCTGAGGGCTCTGTCAAAGGGAAGGTATCAAGTGAAGGCCCTGAACCGAGTGTACAAACTGCATACTTATGTACTCGGAGATCTTTCCTGGGAGAAATCCTCCAGGTACCCAAGAAAAGATACAGTTGACACATCCGATTTCTTAAGAATGGAAAGAAGCCCTCAGCAGTCAGTGTGGACAGCATTATCTACCATGGCTGAAAACAAAAGTATACCACCAACAAAAACTTGTCAACAATAAATTCGAACTGGCCCTGACCCAGTTTGATTGACAGGTGATCTCGAGGAGCACAGACACAATAGTAACAACAGTAAGGATCATGTGGACATGTCCTGAAGACAGATAGGCATCACTTTACAAAAACAACAAATGTGATCAAATGTAATCTTCAGGATGCCAATGCAAAGCTTTTCCCACAGGCAGCTTTCACAACTCTGATGTTATGTGTCCCATTATTGCATTGAAATAAACAGGGACAAGCATTTGAACATGTAGAGCGACATCTCGACATTCTGGCTTTTTTTTTTTTTGTTACACATACACACAGATAGGCCCCCTTACTTTGTCCGAGTAGGTGATGTTGACATGCCTAATTAAAGTTAGTTTTCTTCATAATTTAGGGTCAAATAGATGGCTTGTTCATTTTAGAATGAAAGCAGTTCGGTAGCGTAGTTGCCATGGTCAAACAAGCTAGGAAGCAGCTAGCTTAAAAGCTACAAATGTTACCTCTGAGGCTGGACCTTTTTCTATTAATTACTTTGCCTCTTTTATGTATTAAATCATAAATGAGGTGTCCAAACTTGGTGGCTCACTAATTCCAATGAAAGCCATTTGCCCTGCACATGAACCAAAAATGTTTCCCACACTTCCTCTCTAGCTTCTAACCACATTAGCGTTAGCATTAGAGCATTTACTCCAGCTTAGACCTGGCAAACTGCGCACACAGATAAATAACAGAAATGGTGGTGGCTATTTAATATACACTAGGCTGTCAGCTATTCTTATCTTTATTCTACGTATATAAATGGGCTGTGCAAAATATTGGCAGCACCTCTCAGCACATTACGATACAGTTCAGCAACACCGCAAATACAGCCTCCAAACTGACCACAGAGTTGAATCAATGCCTTTCCACAGAAAATGAACAGTATAAGCTTCATAAAGTAAGATTCATTGCTGGCAAAATGTGCAAGACTTTCACGCTAGGTCTACCCAATAAAATGCCGATTGCATAGGTGTAGATTTTGGGGAGGATGCAAGGGACACATCCCCCTCAGTTATTAGAACTGTGCATTTGTCCCAACCAATATAAACTTGAAAGGGACAGAGGACTCTTGTTTTGACAAAATTAAAGACATTTACACCATAAATTGATGTAGAAAAGGCACACATTGGTGTATAAAAAGTCAACAGAATATAGAAAATTATGTGTTAATGCTCACATCTTCTGGCAGAAGACCCCCAACTCCCATTTCATGAGTCCCCCATGACCAATGCTGAAACAAAACCTACACCCTTGGGCAAGTGAGTGTATGTCAGACCTGATGCTTCAAGTTTCAATGTATATAATTCCCAGAAAATGTTCTCCTTAGTTTTATAGCCATTGCCTGAATGCTCAAGGCCAAAGGCTTTTCTAGGTCTCAGGGTGTCACATGTCCTGTAACTCTTGCCACAGCACCAAGACCCAGTATTGCTCCTCAGGGCTTCCTTTACCCCATTGGTTGATGGCTAGCATCTAGAATTCTTTGAGCGTCCTACATTTTTAACAATCCCAATGAAGCAATAAAGATCAGGAGTTTTATGTGGGGATTAACATTCACTGGACTGCATTGATTCCCTAAGTGCTGATTGTCCCTTGAATGGTTACATTTTATAAAAGGGCTCCAGCACTGAGACAAATTCAAGCTTTAAATTGTATTATTTCGACAACTGTGTAAATTTCAAATGGAAGTCTGAAATACAGTACAGATTCTCATGTACATATAGAGAGTTCAAGCCATCACAGTGCCACCGGTAAACTTTATCCATAATCCTAAGCAATAAAAAATGTTGGCTTCAAGGTATCAAAATAAAAGCTTTACCCTCATCCAAGGCTAGATTACTAAATGACCATTTACATGTGTCCACATAACAGATGCGCTTTTAATGAAAACAACTATGCTGCACCAATGGGATAATAGGCATGACCTTTGGAAGTTCCTTTCTCTCACTTGAGTAGCAGAAATCGTGGGGATTTTAAATGTGTATTCGCTCTCTCTCTCTCTCTCTCTCTCTCTCTCCCTCTCTCTTGGTGTGTGTGTGTGTGTGTGTGTGTGTGTGTGTGTGTGTGTGTGTGTGTTACAAAGTCTGCTCAGCTGGTGTGTCCAAGCAAGAAAGTAGCTTCCAGCTGAGCTGAGATGATGACAGGGGACATTATAAAAAATAAATGCCTTTCTTAATATGGAGTGGTTGGCTGCACCGCCCTGTTCTTATACTCTGCTCACCAGTGATAGCTGCTGTGGATTATCTCCAACTATATTTACTATATTTTAACAGTTTTACTGTTTATTGTTCTTGATACTGTAAAACTGTAGAAATACAATGATAGAAAATGCTATATCCTAGTGTTATGAAATGTTGCACCTACCTCCCATCTTTCAGACTTGTTAGATATACCTTTGCAGGCACCTCAGATCTCTTTAGAAAAACTGCATGAATGAAAGCTTTGCAAATCTTTGTGCAGGTGTCTTTTTAAGTGAGTGTGTGTATATGTGTGCAAGCATGCTTGCCAGTCCATGTCAGTGTGTAAGGTAATCTCCCTCCAGCCAAGCAGCGTTAAAAGCTTCACTTCCATGCTGTTTTTTTTTTCTACTGGGGGCTGAGGAAGAAAATCCCATTGGGGAGAAAAGACAGCATGTCCAGTTTGCGCTTGTCAAGGCAAACGTCTTGTACAGGTAACACTTGATCCCGTGCTTGGACGGCTCATCCATTAAATATGACATGGTGTCGGAGCCTTAAGGATGCTCTCAATGCGTCAGTGGGTTATGAAAGGAAAGGGATCATGCTGTTGTGATTAAAGGCACGGTGGAAAAATGTCATGGTTTACAAGTTGAAAGAAAATCTGGCATAGTTCTCTGGTGGCAATTTTCCACCGAATGTATTGCCAGTTCTGACGCTTCAGGATTCAGTATGGGACTAAGATGATACACATTTCAGTTCATTTCTTTGGTGGATCAAAGCACGTTATTGTGCAAAATTCTTTTCTGACCATTCCCCACCATGTAGACCATGTGGACTCGACACGGTTAGCATGGTGGAGCCCTGCGCTTTCAAATTCAAAGCCAGTTTTAAAATAATATTTGATTCCACGCATGGTGGATGAAAGACATACATTTCATTAAACATCATCTGCGCAACATTTTGTGCTAGTTGCTTGCTTTTCAGCATAGATTCAGACAGACACAGATCCAATAAATATGCCCTCAAAAACCAGTAGTTCCCATTACTTTGAGATTGCTTCTCCTCTGTGAAGAAAATGTCCCTACAGCCTGTGTTTGTGGTGAAATGCTCTATCAGTTTCATTGTTTTGCTGCCTTGTTGCATTCACCTCAAACAAAGTGAGAAAAGGAGAAATGGACTGTCGTGGCAAGCATGAGCGCATTCAGACCCAATAAGGCTTGACAGAATCGCCTTGACAAACTCAAAATGGCTACTTTAGGGAAGGAACACTGTTCTCTGCAGGAGGGAAGGGGGGGGGTACCTGTCACGTTTTTAAATTATTTCACAGCAGTCCAGTTTGCTTCAGCTGGATGGGAAAAGAAACAAGGAAAGGAACGCAGGGATAGAAAGGTGCGCATGAATAATTAACGGTCCTGAACTTTACATGGATGACAAGAATAGCGGCTGAATCACTGGGACAGCCGAGGCATTGACGCACAAATGGCAAACGTGTTGAATAACCCGTTCAGGTGAAGCCAATTGTGCCGTGATGAGATTAAATCTGCAAACGGTAGCTTCAACATTGACTAATGACCTACTGACTGTCAGGAAATCAGGAAACGGAAGTTGATGGAGGGAGATACAGCTCGGTGGCACCGAAGCGACATCGCATTAATGTTGAATGAGTCTAAATTCATTACGCTCTAGCACTCCTGAGGGACGTCTTCCACTTACTTCCTAATAAAGGGAGCCTTTCTTTTCAGCTGACGCTAAGTAATACAGATGTGCTCCTCGGCCCGGCCGGCTTTTAACAGTCCTCTCCTCTCTCTGTCTCTCTTTCCTCCTCTCTATAAGAGGGCTTTAGACTCTCTATCAATGTAGCCGAGCCAGAAGACCTTCGCGGTGAGGGGACAGGTTGCTACGGCAACAGTCAGTGATGCAATCGGCACAGAGCAGCTTGCCTCATCGTGTTGGGAGTGGAAACTTTCTGTCATGCACACAGGTGGTTTATATATGTACACACACACACACACACACACACACACACACACACACACACACACACTGACATGTGCAACTTTTGCATGAATCCATTGGCTACATATCAAACTCCTCACAGTGCTTTTTTAAACAAATGTTAAGGGTTTTGTTCTGCTCTGATTGTGTAGTTCTCTCCATCACTTTCCCTCCGCTGAACGCTTCAGGGTGGGAATCTAATTTTGAAAATTTAATTCTCACTATGGCCGTGTGTAGCACGGAGGCTATAGATGTGTAGGTGTGGAGAGCAATATATTGGTGCGATATCGATTAACAGTTGCAGAGAACTTCCCTCCCTCGCCCATCGATATGATTATTTACAACAAAGAGTCCAGAGTCCAGAAGTCATGTAGTCTGCCTTCCCCCCAAAAAAATAAATTTAGAAAGAAACGCAACGGTGGGCAGCAGTTATACCTGGTAAAATATCTGAAGTGAAAAAGCAACCCTACAAGGCTTCTATCGATCTCTGCTTAGTGGTCCTCAGGGGACCAATGCAGTCAATTATTGATCTCGCTGCAATCATACAACGCCCAGCATGAAATAAAGAAAACATCTGCTCACAAAGGAACACCCCACCTTACCGGCTCAATATGAGAAAATCACTTCTTTAAACCAGTTAAATGAAAAGAAAAAGGGCGAAAGAGGGAGAGAATGGAAACTCTTTCAAAGGGATTTTCAGAGGAAAACAACTTTTCTCTTGTCCTGCTTTTCCAGCCGCGCTGTTCTTATCAGGGCAACAGCAGAATGAACAAATTGACGAAAAACAAACTGTAAAGAGCTATCCGTTTATTTTCTCCATGCCTTTAGCCGCGGTTCCCTGCTTGAAGATGGAGGGTTTTTGAGTGAGTGTGTGTGTGTGTGTGTGTGTGTGTGTGGAGGCTGGTACAGTATTTTCTCATTCCCCCGCATAAAGGGGGCAATCAATTTCCCTCTCCTCCGGCTTCCTGAATGTAACACATACGCTCGTCCAGCTGAGCGCCTCGGCCCTGACCTGGCTAACATGTGGAATGAACTTATTTACCAAACGGCAGCTTTCCAGAGACTGGGAGATGAAGTTGGAGACAAGGGGAAGTGAAGATCGGGTAGGGGGGAGGAGCAGAAGGTGCTTTTATTATAAGAAATATTGTATGAAAGAAAAAAAGGTGAGGGTTAGGTTAAAGCAAAATATGAGAGGCAGAGGGAAAAAACCTACAATTCAAATCTCTCCCAGTTTCCTCACATGCGCCTCATACAATCCAGCAAGTCAAAGAAATTCTCACCAGCTGTGAATTCTCTGAAGACTGTAGCGTAATAATTGATGCAGAAACAATTTCCTCTTGGTTCTTATGAACAAAAATGAAAAAGAAAGCTCCAAGTGTGCTCCCACTTTGTGTTTGTATACAACAGGCTTCAACAACAGCATACTTAGCTGTGTTCATTGCCCTTATTTACATCGCTGTATCATAATCAATAGGGTGTAATTTAAATATATGGCGGCTCAGCTTGTTAGAGGAGATCTGCTTCTTTAAAACTCATCCATCAGCCTTTAGATCTTTATTTTTCCCCTGCAGACTTTGTTGCTCAGTCACCTCTGCTACTATTGTTGCTGGCGCTCTGAGATTTTGTCGTTGCTATTTCTAGTCTCCCTTGGTTATGGGTACTTTTTTTAATTTTAATGAAGTCCCACTGGCATTAAGTGTAAATAAAAAAAAAGCATATAAAAGCTACAGTGAGCACACACAAATATGTTCTCCGCAGGTTCATTTAATTTGTTTTGGGCAAGTTCAGTTTCTTTGAAAGTATGCCAGCAGTTTTACACCTACACACAAGAATTGAGGTGAAATAGTTATTACTGTTACAGTGTGATTAGAGACTATCCTCCCAGGAAGAACAACAGCATCACTTGTTTCAGCAAATGCCCCAATACAACATGTGTTTAAAGGGCAACTTCAGTATTTTTCAACCTGGACCCTATTTTCCTATGTTTTTGTGTCCAAGTGATAATGGAGACAACAATTTTTGAAATCGGTCAGTAATGAGAGTGTGCTGCAGCTGGCAGCAGTAGAACAGGCTGCAACGTAATTACTAGGGGTATTTCTGCACTGTCTATCACTTTATGGCCACTAAAAGTGTTTGTTTTTGCCACTGACAGGATCGGATTGTTATTAGAAGTGTCAATATAATAATGACAACATTATGGAAAGGATCCCTACAGAGACAGACCTTAAAGAGTAAGATCCTTTTTGTTAAATCAGAAGCAGCTCCTAAATCACTATGGCGAAACCTACCAGACTCCATCTAGATAATAAACAATCTTATCATTGTAAAACACCCTTTCCTCAAAGTTAACAGAGAGGGAATAAGTCACAGAAACTGTCTTTGTTCATCTTTCCACTGTTCCAACAATCACCAACTGTGGTTGGATTAAATACACCCTTAATTCACCAAGTTAGATTTGAAAATATGCTCGTTCTTTACACGCTAAAATTATTTAAATGGAGTCTGGTGGGTTTGGTGAAGGTGATTTTGGGGCTGTTTCTGGTCGAACAGAAATGATCTTACTCTTTAAGGCCTAGCTCTGTAGGGTCCTTTCTATAATGTTGTCAGACACTTATAATAATAATCTGAGCCTGTCAGTGGCAAAAACAAGCACTTTTAGTGGATGTAAAGTGACGATGCACAAACATCACTAGTGATTACATTGCAGCCTGCTGCCAGCTGCAGCACTCTCATTCAGTACTGGATCAATTTTAAAAAAATGTTGTCACCATTTGTCACTTGGACAACAAAACCTGGGAAAATAGGGTCCAGGTTGAAAAATACTGAAGTTACCCTACGGGTGCATGTAGGGAGGAAGTCAGGGTGGTTGGATGGGTCAATAAACCATCAGACTTTAGCACGGAAAACCACTGTTGATTTTCTATTTCCAACTGACAGTGTAATTGTTGTTGCTGTTTTTTTTTACCATAGCTGTTCCATAACCTTTATCACATTTTTATTGTTGAAATCATGACAACAAAAGCTCCCTTACCTTAACAAAGTACTTATTTAAACCCAAACAATGCTCTTAACCTAACCCTAACCAAGTCGTTTCGAGTCTTAACCCACCAAAGCTTAATCTTAGCATCAAAAAACAAATGTAGTATTTTTGTAACAGTTTTGAAAGGCAAAGACAAATGATGTCGACCTGTCAATGGGAGTGTCAGATCAGAAAACAACTCAGTGTTATAGAGAGTAGGGACAATTGACATATTTGTCGTTTCATTTGGAGGACTTGTTGGTGTTGACCTTCGATCATTTTGGGCTTCTCTGTGGGTAAAGATTGGAGAGACAATGGTAATTACTGTGTAATTTTTGTATATTGGCTCTTCATAAAGCAATCCAAATGTCATGTTATATTTTGTGTCAGCTATAAAATGTGACAAAACGGTTTGAAGCTGATTGATTTTCAACTTAATCAGATAAAAGGTCTCACTTAAGAGGATGAATGTCTTTACATCAACTAGCTCTCCTTGGAGCAAAGCAGTCTTTCACCATTTGCCTTCTTTCATCAACTTTGTATGCATTGGCACCACCTCTACATTTTATTTTTATTTCTTTTTTTGGCATTCGAAACGTACAGCAAATGCATTTTTCACACCTACTTGAGTGTGAGAAGTTACTCCAAACCCTGGAGCAGATCCTTTTTGTTCACTTTGTGTGGCCATATGAGAACACAGCGACTGCCAAAGCAATTAGATTGAGACCCTGTTGAAAGAGGTTTCAAAATACATTTCAAAACCAACCCCAGAGCTGTGTATGATGTGGAAGCGTGATCAGCCTGCGATCCAACCCTCATGTATCGTGGTCGTAATGGGTTATGCACACTGTGATTTATTGGTAATCTGTTGACCCCTGTTAATTTAGCCTGGAGGACGTGTTTCCTGCACCAAGTATGGGATCAATAAAGGTCTCAATAAGGGTTATGATTAGTTATGGTTCATTTAAAATCCTGCAGTGCAGTAAACCAACACCTCAATACTTGTCTCCTCACGCAGCATGCAGCAAATGTGGGTGCTGAAAAATCTTGACATCCATCACCATCTACATACTCAAATTACCAGTAGCCACTTCTCTCAAAATGAACACTCTCTTCCACCCTTCATGCTATCTTTTAGGTCTCAGAATATAGCAGGTGCTGCGTCTTCATAAATCAGGCCGGAAATTTGACAGCTCTTGACAGCTTAGAACATCTGCCTAATCACGCTTGTTATGGGAGAAAAATACATGAAGGGTATATGAGGAAAAACACTTGGTTGTTTGTCTCTATCAGGCAGGGACAAGCGCAGGAAAAGAGAAAACAGGCAGGAGGGAGGGAGACGTGAGAATGGACTAGTGAAGGCGATCGACAACAGCAACTGAACCCCCTCATCTTGAGAGAGTCACACTTGCTAGAAGAAAACTGGAATAATCAGCCTCCCCCCATTAGTGGCGATACAGAGGGCAAAGAACCTTCCTAACCCAACTCCAGCTTAGATGCTCCACTTAACAGCAACCCTACCCCTGCTAGTGTTAATAGCACTTTGCTCAACCCATAGTGCTTTACAGGAAACGCAACCCCCGAACCCTATCAGTCGTAGTGCTTTGCTATTCTTAATGAGTCACATGGGGATTTGAACCAAGCTGTGTGTTGGCAAGAGCAAACTTTTCAGCTTTACAGTGTTCCTGTTTTTCCACTTCTCTTTCCGAGCTTCCCTCCGCCCCACTCTTATCAATAATGGAGGCATTGGTGACAGAGCCCTATTCTGTCACCTCACATCTCCTCCACAAACTCAGCAGCAGGCAGCCAGAGATGCTCCTCCAGAACAGATTACTGCTGGTCTGCAATATACATGAAGAAAACCAGCATGGCTGCCAGCTCGCTCCTGAATTCAATTATTCAGCTAAGCCAGTATTATGAGGAGAGGAGCCCTCTTTTGTTCACGTCTCAGAGCTCGTTGTCTGAGCTTGCCGTCACCTCACAGAGACCTGTGATGGACTCTAAACACAAAGACTTGTTATTTGTAATACACACACATACAAACACAGACACGCTGATATTTTGTTATGCTTGCTAATTGCAAGTAGGCATTGTGTGGGAGTGAGAGGGACGGTTTCTCACAAAGAACAACGTCCACACAGACGTGCAGAGAATGGATGCAAAGATGCGTCGGCACGCAAACACGCGCGGACATCACACTAAAGTGCCGAATGTCATCTCAGCTTCTCCACGCCTGCGTTCGCGCATTCAACTTTCTTTCACTCCATCTCTCATCACCATCGTCAAATGTTTCATCAGTGTTGCATTTCTTCTAAGTTCATACATTAAAAAGCAGCGTTGGTGTGAGTGAGGAGGAGGAGGAGTAGCAGAGGGTAAAGCTTGCCTCTCTGTCACCGTTAACCACAGCATGGGGTTTCAGACACATTTTCTCTGCTTCATTTCCACTACGCATCACTCCAGTTTCCTAGAGAAAAACAGAGAAAACTGGGCAGCGATGCCAAGTTTGCACAGAGCCAGTCAGTGTCACCTCATAGCCAAAGCCCCGTACCTGATTAAGAGAGATAGCGGCCGATCAGCCAAAAAGTTTTTAACGATTTAGAAGATCAGGTTGCCTAAAAGTTGTTTTTCCAAGGATGAGGACAAAATCTAGATCTACCAAACGCCAAAGCAGAGCCTCACACTGCAGAAGAGTGTTGTGCTTCATGGCTTCATGCTGTATAATTATGTGACACTGCCTCAGACAAACTGTGGGACCTTCTTCCTGACAGCAAATGCTTCATAACAGGTCTGACTGAGTTATAAATGTGTGATTTTTTTTTGTATGTTTTGTTTTCTTTGTGTTCAAAAAGCAGAACTATCCAGCTTTTGCCTCATGCAGTCAGTCAGCTCTACAGTATGTGGGTGTTAACCATCATAACTGCATCTTTAGCTCTGGGCTCCTGACAGTCCCCACATTGTAAGTGGCCGTAAACAAAGCAGAGGGTGTAAGTGGCTAAGTTTGCTCTCCACGTTTCAATCAATAAGTGTGTATTTTAGCCTAACATTAGGAAATTACACTTGGACTACAAATCAATACTGGGCGATGAGGTGCAGCCCAGTATCCCAAGGAGTTCCATTCACATTGGAAAATTTGCAGCGTAAGATTTCCGTCCAATGCCAATGTTCAGTGCCAGCAGGAAGCAGTGTGCCCTTCATGAAGTCAGGTGGAAAGTGAGGGTGTGGACATTTTTCTATCAATAACGCTGAACCTAATTTGTGGTTTGTGGATTTGTCTGATATCAATTTTCCATGTGGGTTAAAAGGCGTTTGGTACTGCTGCCATTTGTTATATCATGCATATGTTGTATTCTGTATTCTGCTTAGCAATACTGTTTGCACCCAAAGGCTTTCTAAACATATTTCATGCAAACAGAATGGGTGAAAAGGTGAGTAATGTGCTAATGTGTTTTCAGTAACAAGCTACGATTGACCAGACCTACCCTAAACAATGCCCAACAGCCAGAGAAACAACTGTTATAAGGGTTTGTTTTTTCTGCATTCATGTGTTCTGGGGAAGGATGGTATATGAAAACTGCATTCATGTCAGCTTTCAGATGGTAGATACTTGGGCCCTGGGTCCACTCACAGGAACTTTTGAGCATCAAACACTTAATTTCTTGCATTCTGGCAAATTTTTATGCACCACTTTGCGCCTGCGTCACCTGCCGAAATCTACACATATGAGCAGGAAATTATATTTTTCTTTTCAAACATAAAAAATGAACCATTTTTAACACCAAGATCTTTTGTAATCACCGTTCCATGAAATGCACAGAACACAACTGCAGGATTTTTCTTTTATTCTAGGCATTTCAATGCTCTTTGTGCTGCAAAATAGAGGCTCAAATTACTTTCTGAGTGCTAGTTGGAGTGTTTGGCGTTGGATGGTTTGAACATGTGACTACTTCAAATTACTCTTTTAAATTGTCAAATCACTCTGCCAGTTACTGCCATATGACCAGAATTCAATGTTACTGCTCGTTTTTGCCGGAGGGAGCTCAAGCCACCGGCGGTTTCCTTTAAAGTAAAGAGCTGGAGAGGAAACCGGGCCTCCATGCTGGCTCCCGCTATGGAGAGGAGAGGGTGCTTCATTTTTTTTTTTTCCAGGATAGCTGGAGAGAGCCCAAGTCAGTGGCAGATGGCAGCAGGATGAGACTCAGAGACAACCTGGGGAGAGCTTGGAAGGCGAGCCAGGAAGCGGCAGCTCTCAAGTGCTGAGCTGGTCTGCACTGGATAAAAGGGAGGCGGCCTCCTCCATATGCTCCTCATCGCTGTGCCTAATCACAATGAGGTGCCCATAGACTCACTGCCGTAGTCACCGGAGAGACTTCGGGATAGTTGGAGAAGGAATTAGCAATTTTGCAGGCAAAAGCGTGTTGAATTGTGTTTAAAGTAGAAAATGGAGCCAACTAGCCTTTTGCCAGTCGGTATTAGTGCCACCATATGGGAAACCTGAAAATAGGACAGGGGATCCTTCTTGATGTCTCCATTTAGAAGTGAATTTGAGATCCAGGGGGTAAAGGGCATTATCTTCAACCTAAAGCCTATAGATTAATATTGATGTGCCCGGCTGAAAAGCTCCTGCAGGAAATATCGAGCGCAGAGCTTCTCCCCATCATGAGAAGTTGATGAAAGCAGCTCCTCAAGGGAGATGCCTGGGCCGGCTGAGCTGTGGGTGCCCTAGTTTTGCACCCGTCCATAATGAACCCCATGTGTTCATTCCTAGCTGTTCGCAGGAGTACCCCCCTCGCCCCAGACAAAGCAGTAGGCTACATCACTCCCCTCCTCCCTTTCCACCTCCTCCTTCTCCCATCCCTCCACCTCTCTTGACTCTCTGATCAATAGCCCTGACCTGCCGATCAATGCAACCATATATCACTTCATTTTCTTTCTCTCCTCCCTCACTCGTTCACTGGCGTCCCTCCCGGTGAACCAGCGGGAAGAGAAAAGGATGGGCAGAGCGATGTCATTGTAAAAAGTGACCTCCTCCTCTCTGTCTGCCTCCTTCTTGGTCTACTTGTTACTTGTGCACCGGTCCAATGAGAAAGTAAACAGGCAAATAGACATAGACAAGCCTATTGTAGTGTCTGTATTTCAAACGAGCTGAGCTCATTTTAAACCCTGTCACCATCACTGTCCCACACCCACACATTCACACACTCACTTCTACACACTTTTACAACAGTCTCTCTCTCTTAATAGCCCTGAAAGGTGAATGTAGCATATGATTGTGTTATTTTCAGAAAATCAAAGTGCGGTATCGACTGCCTATCCATCAACCTGAACTTTTCTGTGAGGTGCCTCGGAGGCCATAAGCTCACATAATGTACACACAGGCTCACACTGGGAGTGGATGGGTAAATGATAGAGGGGGAAAAAGTGCCTGACGCAGATTCAAATTTATAGGCAGCGTCCAAGCACTGCTGGCTTTAGCGTTGGTATTATAGCACCACGGGCCCCGCCAGCTGCCACTGTGGAATTAATTGCCGGTGACGTGAAAGTAGCACAAAAAGTGCCACGCTTTTGCGCTTTTCATTACCGTGTCGGGAGTCTTTCTGTGAGGCTTTGTAATATTTTCTCAGGGAGAGGGAGGGAAGATGGGAAAAGGAAAAAAAGAAGAGGAGGAGGAGGAGTGGGGCGCGGAGGATAAGTAATATGGAGCTGACTGGAAGAGTGTTTAGCTCCACTCTGTTCATTTGTCTTCATTTTCTCTCTTTGGAACGCTTAGCCCATCCTGACCCACACCGCTGTGGCTCCACTACATAACAGCTGCGCGCCCGAACACACAAGTGGCTGCACCTACAAGCATGCACGCAGGCACACACACATACACACACAGCACTTACAGTATGCAGATTTGCACATATGCGTAAACACTCACAATCAGAGCCAGGCAGTAACATCATACTGTGTGAACCAGTATACGCCTGTTTATGTATGCCAGTAAAATTAAGTGTGAGACACACACACACACACACACACACACACACAAACACATCTGAGAGATACACCAGGGCTGGAAGTTTATAAAACGGTTGGCAGGCTGGTAAACAGGCTTTTGGTTCCCAAATTTGACAGAATGTTCACCATATTTTATTTGTTTATGATGGGATGATAATGCTTTTGTGTAATTATGTCCCATGAGGAGTGATACCAAGAATGGTTAACATGACAAATATCTGTGTGGCTCGCTCTGCCTGTCAGACATAGATCCACATGAACTGTATTTCACTAAAAAAGAAGTGGCAGTTTTAAAATGAAATGAACAGTGGTGAAATGATATTTGCTTACTATTTTTAGGTTACACATTTACAGGGTAGTGTATTTAGGAACAAAATTTTCTATGTCATTTCTCACTCGCGTCTGATAAGAGCTATCCTCTAATGTGGAGATGCAGCAGATGATTTGGGGCTCAAAAGAGTCCGTGGTGTTTCAGGATCCCATAGTTTTTCTTTTTTTCCTGGTAATTATATACAGAGCAAAAGTGAAATTATAACTTCCAGGTTCTGCTGCAGAAGTGAGAAAACCTAATTCAAAATCAAAATGACTTTAATTACTACAAAACCAGCCCAAAAAAACAAATCCTTGTTTTTGTACACTCAGTTAGTTAAAGTGATAGTTCAGGTTTTTGGACATGAAATTGTGTGAAACGCTGACAATCTGTAGCTCTGATGTGCCTACGGGTTACATCTGTAACAGGAAACCGATGGAATTGGGAGCCGGCGATGTTTTTATTCCCACAGCTGGGGAAATCACAAGTTCGCACCATTTTGGTATTCCTCTGTTTACCTACAGCAGCTGGCGAGGGTGTGTCGTGAGCCTGAGCCGCTGTTCGTGCTGTAGTAGTAGGTATATATATATATATAGGGCTAGTACATCTTTTTCCTCACTAATAATAGCCTACTGGTTCTCTGTTGGAAACAGCCGATGAAGTTTTCGTTAGCCGTTGCTATCCTGCGCACCTGCACGGCGTGGTGATGAACTGTCTAATTGATTTCTGTTGCCGTGCTGTCTTGCGGGCCTGCACGGCGGAGTGATACTGGCCAGAAAATAGTCCCAATTGATAGCAAGGTCTGACGTAATGCGGGGATGTTTTAAAATTATTGAAATAGTCTAACAAAACACATGCATACTTTTTTGTAGCTTCAAACCTTTTGGTTACGTGTCCCCCGTACATCTTCAGAACTACTTTTTCTCCGGTAAGCTACGGGCGATTTCTCAGAGCAGGAGGCTCGTTGAGAGTAGTGACACCGTCACATCAGAGCTACAGATGGTCAGCGTTTCACACAACTTCATGTCCAAAAACCTGAACTATCACTTTAAGACAGGCATGGTGATAATACCATTGTTAATATAATACTGTCTTTTTTAGTTGCATTTACCAAGCACCAATTTCCCACAGCCCTTAACTGTTGAGTGAGCCAAGAAAATGAGCTGGAAGGGCTGAACGGTGTAGATGTTTAAAGGCAGCAGAGATTAGAGTTAAATATTTATGAAGGTGACATTAGAATAGAGCACTGGGAAATATCACGGATAAGGTAGAAACTGTTGAAATGGCATATGAAATGCTTGCTGCTAAAATGGAAAAAATGTGAGCCATAGCCTTTTAAAATAGATTCATTGCTCTTTAATTTACACTAGTATCACCACATCGCGGCTGTATGCCTCTGCAAACCAATCAAGTTGCAGTTGCTGTTTACATCCACGTCTGTCCAGATGACAGTTGACAGTTCTTCAAACATGGATGATGCTGCAAAAAGCTATATCTCCTAAAATATTCTAAAAGGTGGATGCTTCACACGTATGTTCAACCCAGCAGCACAGAAGATCTACACAATCCTCACAGTTTTAACATGAGCACCAAGATTAGTGTCACCAGTTCAGTATCTGACCAAATGTCTCCCCCTCTGTTCCTGAGATATGACACTGAGTAATGGCCAGAAAAGTGTTCTATTATGATGTCACAGTGACGTTGACCTTTGACCTTCTGGAGATAAAATTACGTCACTTTATCGTTTTGATGTAATTAGTTTATGAATTCTTGAGTTATGGCCAAAAACATGTTCTGTGAGGTCACAGTAACCTTGACCTGTGAACTTTGACCAAGTCCAAATGGACGTTTGTGCCAAATTTCAGGAAATTCCCACAAGGCTTTCTTGAGATATTGCATTCACACGACAAAACAGACATGAGGTAACAGTAACCTTTGACTTTTGACCACCAAAATCTAATCAGTTCATCATTGGGTCCAAGTGGACATTTGTGCCAAATATGGGGAAATTTCCTCAAGGTGTTCTTCAGATATCCTCTTCACTGGAATGAGATGGATGGACATACAGATGTATAGATGGACAACCCGAAAAATGATGCCTTCGTCCACTATTGGCAGTATATGAGCATAAAAATCAGAGAGGCTTGAAATTCTATCTGCAAATCCTTTATTAGATACTCAATTATCTTACAGTAGGATATAGATTGTGAACCTGACAAACATAATTCACTTTTTCAGGAATGCAGACGAAACCAATCCTTAATGACTGCATTTCGTTATAGAAGCTAGTGAAACAAGTGGCTCTCCCAATGACGTCAGAGCTCCAGCTCTTCTGAAGTGTAATACTAAAGCTAAGTGTCCTTAGGGTGCAGTGTTGCCCCTTCATAGGTTCCCTCTGCTGCTAATTAACCCTGCATCTCATTCACCCAGAACATGATTCCACACTAAAGGCAAAGGATACATTTTTCTATAACATAGGAATTCGGTTATCACCAGTGTCAACCAAGCCAAACATGATGGTTGATGACAATTTGGTTGCCCGGGGCAACTGGGCAACTGTTAATGTGGAGGCACGTTCATATCGTTCCTTCCCTGCATTCCCTTGTGTCTTTGAATGAGGCTCGGCATGCCTGCAGATGCACTTATTGAATGACACCACGTTCCACTCGTAATATACTGCATATTTCCTCCATAATAAGACCTGTGTTTAAAAAGCCCTGGGTTGGACACTGCTATACACTGAGGCTCATTCAGGAGGACCTACTTGTGCCTCTAGAGGTGAAAGGGTGTTTTGGGTATATGCCCATTATAAAATAGTTTTTACTATTCAAGTGGGGAAGGTGATGTGAGTGCAGGAGATACAAGGGAAATGATAAGATGAGGAGGAAAGGCTGCATATGGCAAACAGTCTTCATGAAACCAATCATGCCTATCTAAACCCTCACCGTATGGCCCAATCTAGGCCTCTTAACTAAGATCTAAACATGCACACCCAAACATATAAATACGAGAAAAAACACAGATGCATTACCATAAGCTCCATTATGTAAATTCACATTTCCATTCATGTACTATAAGGGCTAAAGGACAAAAGGAGCGGAGACTGTGCACTGCTCTTTAATGAAGCTCTCTCTGAGGTGTCGTAACACCAGAGAGTGAAGGAGACTTTGCCTAATGATATCATTAAAGACACAGCAGCACTGGACATGCATGCGTGTGTGTGGTGAGTATGGTGAGTGTGGCGGCTGTCTGGTTCACTGCTGCTTGTAGTAATGCAATAAGATCCATTATCTGGTCTTAACAGCCCGGTCAGGTCTGTGTACCTTTATATTGATTGATGCCTTTTGTTTTAGTTCGTTCCTCCTCTGGGACATCAGAGGCTGGGCTGAGTGGCTGGAGAGCAGCCCTGCAGCTGGTAGGGATTCAATGTCTGGTTCAAGGACATTTCAGTAGAACAGATGTTTGCTGAGAAGTCGGGGCTGTTTGTGACAGTGTGAGACAGCCTCCTTTAGCCGCATAAAGCATCAGTAAGTGTATTTGTACAAACATATTCATTTAATATAACTGGCTCTAATATAATCTGGGTGATAAATCTAAAAGGTCTGAGCGCTGACATGTGCAGTGGTGCTGTTAAATCCGCACCAGACAAGGTTAACTCCGAATCACAGCTTCAATAATGTGATAAGTGCGTGATCATTTATTGCTCCCTGTTGGGAAACTCACTTTGCTGAAGCCATAGCCTGGAGTCGACAGGGGTTCGCTGGCTTGGTCAGACAAATAAAAAAGACATGTCACCGTGTCATTTCTCACACTTTCCTGACATTTAATAAACCAACTGGCTAATCAATTATTTGGAAAATGATCGGGAGATTAATTGATAATGATAATAATCATTAGATACTGCCATTTTGTCCCGGTGTAAAAATGCTGTTATGTTTCTTAATCAATTACATGGTATTGGATCGGTACTAGATTAGTGTACTTACCGTTCCCCATTCAAGCTTTTTAGGCCGTATTGGAGGCATTTCTGACACTAGTATTGATATAGAAACAACTCTAATAAATGTTATGCTTTTCTGTTTTACATCACTATGAGCTGATTTTTTTTGGTTTTGGACTGTTGAACGAACAAACAAGCAAGCTGTCACCTTGGGCTCTCTTCTACATTTGACATACTCTGAATGATTAATTGCTAGATTAATCAATAATGAAAGCAAACATTAGTTGCAGCCCTGATTTAAGCTACCGCAGAGAATTCAGCTGTCAAATGCAAATGTAGTACTTTGGGTTCAGCATTATGCCTGCGAACCTCCAAGTGTAAGTTTTTTATTTTTGAGAATCTTGTTTTAATTCTTCCTAAATCTTGGGAGTCTAGACTCGGAAGATCATAAAGTTCAGAAGCACGTTGTCAGATTTTTTTTTTTTTTACAGTTTCCTGAATGCCAAATGTGTTTTTCTGCATAAAATACTAAAATGTGATTGAAAAACCAAGCTTTTTCTGTCTCACAGCATTTGCTCAGCCTGAAGGGAGCCTTACAAATCACTAATAACTGGTGGTGCTGTGGGAGAAATCAACATCCTTGTGCCCATTGTTGCAGGATTAACAGGTACCAGTATTGAGACGGAGTTACATGGGAGGAATATGAGGAAATATATATGCTTCTGTATGATTATGTGCCTCTGCACAGCTGAGTGTTTATGCACGCGAGACCTTTTACAAAAGTTTATGGCAAGTGTGCACATATTCGCACACACATACATGTACTATCTGACTTGGCAGTTAGCAACCAACATAATTGATAGCTACCAGAGTGTTGCCCTGTACGAACCAATAGTTTTCTGTGACAGCAAGAGAGAGAGAGAGAGAAAGAGGCTTAAGCATGGTGATGCTGTGTTAATGGTGTGGACCCTGGAAACTAACAATGACATAGTGCAAGTTGGTATGTCTGTGTTCGTGTGTATTTCTGTAAGTGAGTATGTATATAGTTTTCAATTTTGTGCTGGTGCTACTACTGTGACCTTACTTCAGGCTGAGTGAACTAACTGTAATGCAGTTACTAACACTGTGAAACAAAGGGCAGTCAAGTATCATTAATCAATTTAAATGACCACAGACACCAATGTACACAACAGCATTTACATGTCCACTGTAGTGCTGCATCAGTTTAATTGATTAGCTGGCTATTGGGCTGTGTGGTTGAATGTGGTGGAAGAGTCATAATGCTTTCTGATACTGATATACACTGTACATCACAAATGCTAAATGTATGCAAAATCACATTGATTTAAACACGAGAACATTAGATCACAATTTGATTTCACTTACTGAATTATAGCCAATCCCTACAGTATAATCAACAAAAATATCTGGTAATCAATTCCTTCTTTATCAATGAAAAATTCACAGATTTCACATTGTATTCATGCACAGCTATTGCTGTTTGCCTGTGTTTAATATTATTGTCTAGGGCTGGCCAGTGTCAAAATTTTCAAACCGGTTTGACATTTAGTTGAACACCAGACAGAACCAGTATACTGAATTTTACCACTAGGTGTCGCACTTGACTCAGTAGTTGCTCCAAAGTGGAACATAATGACACCATGCCCCAACAGCAAATGGGCATCTGATTATCACATCACATCGCATAACATCGAGTTCTTTGTCAACACTGAATCTGTCAAATATGCACTTGTGTTACTTCATGTAAACAGACAATATAAATACCAGCTGTGCACTCGAGATCAGACTTGAGACATAACCACCTAAAGATGGGTGAGTAGCCTATTCACCATCTTCCTATGTTTGTACTTTTCAAACAGAAAACACATATTCTATATTGTGATATTTACTGGAAATGACATACAACACAGCCAACAGAAAATAGGTTGGTATTAACAGTTATCATTTACAAGAAATTTTCAGCTCCCGGGTGATCTCCCTCCAGCTCGCTGCCACCTTACTCCACTAACTCTACCATGCCATCACATGATCTTTCTAGCAGACAAACACAACATCCGCCAACGTTGGTTCAGCCAGTCTGCATTAAATCAAACTGTTTTAAACTCATACACCCACTTACTTTGAGCTGTTGCTTGGACAAAAATTGGCTGTCAGAAGACCTTAGGCTATGCTAACATATGGTTCGAATTTTCCATTATTTTTGGAAATTTTACAGACTAAATATATAATTGTTAAATTGATAAAACAATCAATTAATGATGGAGATCATCATTAGTAATAAGTTACTCTCCACCATGTCCTTGACAACACTGTCATCTGAAACTTTGTCTGTGATGGTTGTCAGCAAAGTGATAAAAATGTTGTCAATGTTGAAAATGGTCTATTTCAGGAGGAAAAGACAAACACTGTAAAGAAAAATCATATGAAAAAGAGGAGTTTCTGAACAACATACAGCACACTGAACAATGTCAAGATTGTCTTAATGGGAAATGGATGAAAGGAAACTATGAAGCAGTAGTTTGCAGCACTGTAAGTATATGCAGTATGACCTTAGAGCAGAGGATGAGTTATAAAAGAAGACTTCAGCCATGTAAATACTGAATTTAAAAAAGGACCAATGGAAGGTCAAAACACATTGCAACTGCTGGGTTCCAGCTGTTGTGTTCAACAGAACATCTTCCATTTACATCAGGGACAATCTATTCATTCATCTGTCATGAAGGAAGAGTCATTTTACTCTTCAGCCAGGCCTGTTTTTCTTAACGTGAAAACACACTAGTCTGGTTCACAAATCCTGCAGACTGCCTCAAATTCACTACAAAAAATAGGAGTGATTTAGGAGAGCAATCCAAACTTTAGGAGGACCAACTTTACAGCCTTTGCTGTAAAAGTTTAAATTAGGCTAAAAGCAGAGCTGGATGAAATTAAGTCAGCCACTGTGGATAACTTTTATGGTCGCTGTATTCATCCAAAAAAAAAAAAAAAAAAAAGTACAATCCAGCAAACTGCCCGAACAGAACAGAAAAGCGCCAGAGCGGATCCAGATTCTGACTGAGCAGAAGGAGCGAGGGGGCTAAACAAAGTGCTGGATTGAGTTTGCAGCGGAGCTCAGATGTCAGGTAAATTGAGGTTGCTCCAGCTGGCAAGCTTACACTTTGTTGGAAAAGTGTGCAAGTCATTCAGGTACACTCACCCTCCGAAATTAGCTGTCAACACCACCCATAAGCTTCAAGCATTAGTGGTTGTAAAGAGGCAAAGTTACTTGCATTAAACTGTGGGCACAGATGGAAACCATATTACTTTACTGTCTTGATTTATACGATGAAGGTATGCATTTCCCACTGGGACATTAAATAAAAAGCACAACTGGGGATGGGGATTTAGTCTTTAATATATGATATGTACTTTTTCCACATTAAAATGTCTAAAAATGACAAGACCTATGTTATGTTTTTTGTTGAGCTGAATATTTGCAGCATCCCAGATGTTTCCAACAATGTTCAATGTGGTTATCTGCCAGAGGGCTGTCATAAATTGACTTTTTATCCAGATTTAAGACACATTTTTATGCTACACCTTTTAGATCTTGATTGTAACTATATTATAACCAAATGAAGGATTTTAAGTCAGCAGACATCTGGACCTTGAGTTATTAGAGCTACAAGCTGAGCAAATGTTAACAGCAACTCAGCTCCAGCCTCTACCGTGCTTAACAGCACTGAAGATATACTGATTTTCAAGGAGAAACTTTTTTATTCTGAATTTTTACCGACAAGGGAAGAGAGAATTAGACCTCTGTGGATAATTACACTCCTGGTAAAAACCTCTTAAACATCTGGATCTTAAGTTATCAGAGAAAAAGGTGAGCACACATTAGCAGGAGCTGGGATAGCAGCACCTCTGCCATGAGCCAAACAGCTTAAGAGAAACACTGATTTTTAATGTGAAACTGCTTTACCTAGTTGTTTTACCAGTTTAAATCACCGGGTCCATTTGTTTTGGAGAGGAGGAGACCTTTGCAGATAATTCAGCTCCCACAAAAAAAAAAAAAAAAACACCTAAACATCTCAATCTAAAGTTATCAGAGACAAATGGTGAGCACACATTAGCAGGAGCTGAGCTTGCAGCTTTGCACTTTTTTTTTAACACTGCTATATTCAGTGTTTTGATTGGTTTTAATCACCTGGACTGACTGTTTTAAAATGGAAGAAACCTCTGCAGACAACCCTTTTCTGTGCGCTGGAAATCGCTAGCTTCAGAATGAGAGACTCTCATAACATATACATACACACTTATTCAATGCCAAGTGAAGTTGTGCAAAAACCCCACTGCTATGCCCTGTGGCAAGATGGAAAGCAGGAAGGCGATGTTTGCTTCCATGTCCAGTGGAGCCTTGACTGCTGCTTGTGTTTTTCTGTGTAAGGGCGCGTGAGATCCCATTCTGCACTAAGACAATGCATTCCAAGGTTTGTGTGTGTGTGTGTGTGTATGTGTATATGTGTATATGTGTGTTAATGGTCTGTGCAGCCAACGGAACAGAGTGGAAAGCTACCGCTGATCCATCCTCTCTAGGATACACAAACAAGCATGAGTGTGTGTGTGCAACAACAAGTGAGCGCCTGCAGGTGTGTGCTACCTGTTCTTGGGGCAAGTTCAATGATGTGTATATTTCATTTCAGACCACTGAGTGTGTGAGGTCTGACCTGGGCAGACGGGTGTAAGGGATGAGATGAGATCAGCTACAAAGGAACGAAATGATTAAGAAAAAAAAAAAAAAACACCTTTTGGGAAACGACTTAATTTTACTCCATCACCTTGCGACACCTCTTTGTCAAAGAGGGTGTCAAAATAGAAATGGAAATGTGTGAACACAAATGCAACAGTATGACAACAAAACACAGCTCATTCACAGACACTGGTTTCTCTCCCTCCCCATTCTGTCCCTTTTCACTCAGGAGCTTATCTATCACGCCGTGCACCAACCAATTTAAATGGAAAACACTTTTAATGTGCTGCAACAAACACATCGTCTGCAAACGAGACAGTCTTTTAAAACGTAGCATGTTTCATATATTAAAGGGCTTTTTGGCTGAGTGATTCAGCATCTCCCAATGTTAAACACATATGGAAACGCAGATAAATGCCTCTCTTTGTCTCTGCAGTCTCGCGCCTGCTCTCCACGCTCATTCTGCAGCCGTTCTCCTTTCCTACCTTCGGGAACAGAGTGGGAAGAGAGAACACGGGGAAGGTATTCATTTCTGAATCATCATCGACTCAACTGCATGATATGTTTCCCCCCGGAGGGCCCGCTAATGATCCTTAGCCCGAATGACATATGTCTGAGGCCGATTAGGACGCCGCATCCTGACAACGTATCAACAGGGATCATGTCAGGCTGAATTAGTTCAGCTCCAGTTAGGTGGGCTGCAGACAAGTTTGCAAAGTGAGACAGGTGGAATTATGATATTATATGATTGCATGCAAAATAAAGCCTGAACGAATGTAGCTCGTTAGTGCTTGTTGTTTCATTTCAGAGCTGCAAAGACACAGAGGCACGCAAGGGGTTGCAGGTGAACCTCGCTGAGCAATATCTGTCTCCAAAACCTTCATTTTGGTTTTGATAGGAGCCGTTCTTGGCTCGGGAAAACATTACAGCATGTGTTCCTCCTTGCCAGTCTTTTGTTTTCTTTTCATATGGAGTGCTTCACTGAAATGATTTGGCTGCTTGTGTCTGACGCTGCCTTCAAGCTCTCCTCATAAGCTCAGTCTTCCAAGTTCACAAACTGCAAAATGGACCCTGTAACAAAAGCCTTTTTTTCTTACTTAGTGGCTGATTTATTTTGGAAAGCATGGAGGACAGAGCCTACTTAGAGCTGCAGCAGAAAAATGCAAAAATGTGCATGCGATGTTTTCTTCAGTTTATGTTCTGCAGCTGTGCTCGTGTCTATTGAGTCTTAACTGTAGGCACTTTAACAATAATAGAATCATTATACAGTAGTGTTTAATTTCATAAAAATCAACCATTAGCTTAATTTTAAAAATTATTTTTTTTAAATCCTCTAGTAACCGATAAGGTCATTTCTCAGCAATCTTGGGACTGATGTGATATTCCAACTTTATGAGTCATATTACTTTGTCAGCTTGCTCATTTGTGCTCAACGCGTAATTATGATATCTCCGAAAGTACTTGAAGGCAGAATAAGGTGACAGCAGTACGTGGGTTTGCTGCTGCTAAACTAGGCAACTGTGTGGAGAGTTTGTCATCTCCAGAACATTTCAGGCGAGCAGCCTTGAAATTTAGATTGCATCAGATTCTCTTTCCATTTAATGGAGTGCCAGACTGCATTAACTTGAATCACTTATGCTAAATGTAGGGCTATTCATATGGTAAGTGGTGCTGGGTATGTGTTTTTTTTCCCAGTGTGAATTTATGGGTATCTGCTTAGTAAAGATATGAAAAGTAACAACTGCTTTCGTAAGGAAAAAAAATAACGTGGAGACAGAGGGAGAGACCCAAGGGCCTTGTTGCCCATTATGCATGCAGCGTTTTCATTTTCATACACGACAGCAGGAGATACAAAGAAGTCAGCTGGAGTGTGTTTGTCTGTGTATGTATGTGTGTGCGTCACCTCTGATTGGAGCGACCGATGCTGTGCAGGCAGTATACAACAGATACTTAGTTTTGCAGAACAATTAACATGGAAAATGATGAAATTGTTAAGTGCATTACAGCAAGACCACATTGAGGGCATTTCATTCCGTTCACGTCCGCTGACAATTTCTATTGTAATAACATCCCTGTCATTGCATGAAAAAGAATTTCCCCATAGAACAGTGCTTAAGCTGCAACATATAAATCATCATTTCTAATAGCCAACACCATAACAGATTCACATTAATGCTTCTCATTCTTAAATATTCTTTTGTGCACATAGTGTGTCTCTAATAAAATAATGGCAAAATACAGTTTACTGCTAAATTAAATATGCCTCAAAAAAGCCTATCGTGGTTTATGAAGATTGAGTCAGGATTTAATGGAGAGTGATTTAATTTGTTTTTAAAGCAACATTAAGTATTTAAACTATATAGAAAAAGCCCTCATAGACCATTAGCTTCTCAAGCTCATGTGTTAGCAACATCACACATTACACATCATTCAGATACGGAGAAACATTAGCAATTAGGGGTGTGAACAAATATCGATACACTTGAGTATCACAATACTATGTTGATAAACTGATACTCTATCAGTTTTCAAAAACACTGATTCAATTATTTATCAATAGTTTACATGCAAAGATTTGTGGCAGTGGTTAATTTTGTGTTGTGGTCATACCAAGCTGCAGCCTCTGGGGCTGAAAAATGAAGCCAATGCAGTGCCAAAAAATGCAGTTCCTCCGATGGCCACTTGAGGCTGTCTCCAAGAGCAACATGTTTACAGCCTGGTACTTTGGTCTCTATAGCTAATTTCCCCACTCTTGACAACTGTATGTCATGAGTGAGGAAAACCCACTTGTTTACATTTAAAGGTATGCATAATTAAACATGTGGCCGCTTTGAGTAACAGATGAATGCTGTCCAGTGACGACATTGGTTAGGTAACATAACCACAGTGCAATCCAGATTTACAGAGTATAGGTGTAGCCGTAGCTGTCCCTACCGCAGTGTGTTTTCAGTTCATAAATGTTGATTATAACATTTTGGTATGAAAAAAACATTCTTGTTCAGCATTTGGTTGTACCAAAAGACCCTCTACGGAGGCGGATATTCAGTTTTTCGAGTAACTACATTTTGTTTAATGGTTTTAAGTTTGCTTTTACTAGCAAAAAGTAGCATTTGCGTTATCGCTGTCAACCACAGCTGTAAATGCACCTTGCTAATAAGGCTCTCATCCAAATATGGTCACCTCTGGCTCCAAAAATCTAAGATGGCTACGGCCAAAATGCCAAGCCTCAATGGTTAAAAACGGAAGTCCACAAACAAATGGGTGATGTCACCGCTGCATACACATCCATTATTTTATACAGTCTATGATTTAAACCCTGGACTGCTAGATGGGGGGGTTGAGACCTATCTTTAGCCATTTGACACTTACACTCTAATATAACAACATATTGCTAGTGTGTTCAGGGACTGTGATAAATACAAATGCAGATCCTATTTTTCTTATTGCATTAAAAGGTAAACCCTTTTTACTCCAATTTTATGCATATGTTGCACAGTTTTCCTAAAATTAAATTTAGAAAATCACGATATACCGCCTTGCTTACAGTATCGCAACATATCACAATATATTAACCACTGTATCATGATATGTGTTGTATAGTCAGATTCTTGCCAATACACAGCTTTATCAGCAAACATTAGCACACTTAACTAACTGTAACTAGTTTGTTGTTGCCTGTTGTTCTATATGGGATGGGGGTAATGAGAGCCACAAGACTAATGATTTAATCTATGTCCAGCTAAAGAACAAAAGCAATGAGCTGAAGAGGCTAAAAGCTGGAGAGCTGCAGTGTTGGGTGTTCATTCTCAGGGAGTTTGACAGTAGTAGTAACCTATTCACAGTACTGTCTTTCCAGCCAATATTCAAAATGTCACTTGTTTCGGGTTCTACTTATAAGGCAGAATACTGTGAAGCTTTGTTGTTTTCAAACGAGAAAATCATACACCACAGCTTTTTTTCTAAAAGGAATTTTCATTTGTACTGATGGAAGGTAAAGCTAAATCATACCACGGCCACCTCATTGTCTACCTCACT
This sequence comes from Epinephelus moara, assembly GCF_006386435.1. NCBI lineage: Eukaryota > Metazoa > Chordata > Actinopteri > Perciformes > Serranidae > Epinephelus > Epinephelus moara. Next base: position 11,901,069 of record NC_065521.1, on the reverse strand, counting down.
GTGATCAATATAAGCCTGCTGTGCCCTGCAAAGCTGACCAGGTTAACGATGCATAGTGAAAAAGACTATAGCCTGGAATACCTGCAACACAAAGGTCTACATCTTCTAGGAAAAAATTTATTTGATGCTCATCATTGGGCTTTGTTAAAAATGACATTTTTAACCTTCAGTTGATTGAATTCCAAGCTCTTAACTCACAATAATTTACGATGATACATTCCCTCATTCCACACACACTGTTGAGCAGCTCCACTGCAGCAGCTAGCTGTACAGTGCCTTGTTCAAGGGCACCTCAACATGAGTTGCTGAAGGAAGGGAAAGTGTTGATAACGAACTTTCCCCACCCACACTTCCCTACCATGTGTGGGGGATTCTTACCAGAGACCTTACACAACCACAGGTTTGCTTGTCCCACTCCTATCTATCTATCCATCCATCACTGAATGCAGGTAGGAGTGTTTGCAGTCTTTGTTATGTGACCCTCCTGCCATACTAATGTGCGCACACTCACTGATGCATGGACTAAAACGTTAACAGCAGTGAGATTTAATGCACCTGCATGAGCTACCCAGGGGCCACGGGTTGGACCAGTCCATGATGGCTGAGTTGTGTGTGTGTGTGTGTGTGTGTGTTGGGGATAAAGAAAGGGGCGGTAGAAAGGTCATCATGAATAGAACATGAGGATGGGTGGGGTTAGGTTGTTCAATGTCCATCACCTCCCTGCAGATGATCTCCAGCTGGCTTGGGTGGGGGTTTATGACTGGTCAGACATTGATGTGTGTGTGTGTGTGTGTGTGTGTGTGTGTGTTGTAGCAGGGGTTCTTACATATTCATGCTTCAACCTTACTCATATGTATTCAGCTCCACATGAGACCATTTACATCCTGGAAATTGGGCTGGAAGTAATGGGAGGTGATGTGGGGGTGGGAGTCTGACCTTTGACCCACACTTTGTGTGTGCATGCTTAGAGGGGGTTGTTCCAATAAAGAGCCTTGATTGGCGAAGATAGTGTGAATTGATAACTCGCTTGCAAAAACGTTTACAATGATACAACACAGATGGCTTCAATAAAACAGTCATTCTCATAGCTGCCCTGTCGATTACATTTCAATCCAGCTTCATCAGTCAACATACACAGGCAGTGGTGTCTCGCTGCTGCATCTCAGAGTGTCCTGTCACTCTGATATATTTTTTAATATCCATCAGCCCTGCACTGAATAGTATTTAATAACTTACAAAGCTGTCAGGTACAAATCTCCAACCGTCTGCTGGGCTGGGGCTGAGACCGGTGTCAGCAATAGCAAAAACATACAGGAAATTAGACCAAAGAATGAAATATAATCACTGAGAGAATCAGAGAGGTTTTGCTTTGTTTTTACCAAACTTTCCATTCATATGCAGAGCATGAGCTGTCTCCAATGAGAAAAATTTATATTCTTTTATTGCTTTATGCTCTCTGTAATCACATATGAGAACAAAATAACAGCTGGCAAAATCAGACCATTTTCCACTGGAAAATGCCCATAGAAAATAAACATAACTTAGAAGTAAACCACAAAGAAATAACATTTTCATGTTTTACATTTTTGGCATATTTTTGGCAAACTGCTCTGAATTAATTGTGAACATAATTTGGGGCTCATTTTAAGTCTTTGAGGAGTGAATGTAACAGTATGAATTGGAACATCTAAGTGCCACTGCTGTCAAAATCACATGTTGAGAGGGAAACTTTAACGGTTGTCAACCAGCTCTGTGTTTCTGCTGTGTATGCAGTGTGTGCAGCTAATGTGTGGCAACACCTGTATAAAGTGACTTAAGAGGAGCTTTATCAAGTCTAAGAAAAAACCCTGATGATGTCATCACAAGTACCCCTACCTTATTTAAGTGCAAAACTAAAATTTAAGTGCAAAACTATGGTCACAAACACTGGAAATGCATGTCATGTGCAACTTCATATTAATGTACCTATGAGGAGCCCTGATAGCTAACCTGGTGGAGTGTATGCCCTATGATTCCTTCACAGTTACTTTTTCTATACATATTAATAAACTATGGGAACTTAAGTGGGAAAAGTGTTGAAGAAAAAATAACACATTGCTACTGGTGTAGTGCCAATGTGATGAAATAACTGCCCAATCAGAGCGGTCAACTATGTACATGCTCACACAAACTTGCAAGTGTCAGGCTGCTCAGAAGCAAGAAAAAGCCTTTCACTTTAAATCCTTATGTGTGAACGAGACGCAACTCTGCATCCACTTCTTAGCAAATACAAAGAATCTGTTGACCCCAAATGCATCATGCCCATTCAAACTGGGGAGGCACTTACCCTTGCCCCATGGCATTGGTTTCTTCCAAAAGTTGCAGGATGAAATTGGTTTGCAACAGCACGTACGCACACACACAGCACTCTGTTGCGCATCAATGCTTGAAGAGATGTCGGCTACAGCTTAACGGTGTGTTGCTGAAGTGTTAAGTAGAGCATCAATCCCTTTTTCAGATGTGTGAAAATGAAATGCAATTAGTTGTACACACTTAATTGCATTTGAAAAGTACGGGCATGGTTGTGACTTGTAATGGCATAGCATCCTAGTTAATATTGACAAAGGAGTTTTTACCACCGCTATCACAGGTTATATTTAGCAAAACACTGAATTCCATTTGATATCTGAAGGTCAAGATGTGGAGGAAAATCTTGTGATTCTTTAAAAAACAGAAAGACAGCTCCAGCGCTGTTCCTGTCAGGAGGTTAATAGTGTAAGAGGTAGATCACTTTGTAACTTTGGAGAGAGTGAGGATTCCCTTTGGAGTCTTGCAGACAGAGCAGGCAGTGGGCATTAAAATCCTACACTTGGCTACAGGTGAAATGATCTCAGTCTAGTAGCAATGATGTTTCGAAGATGCTGTGCAGTTTGGAAAATAGGTTACTATAGCTAAGTCTGAGCTTTTATCAACAGCAGAGCAGATGCTACAATGTGAGCAGTCTAATCTGTACTCATTCTGCTTCTGATGCATTGTGTTTGAAAATACAGATATTATGATGTTGGCAGGTTCCTCTCATCTGTGGCTTTATTATCCATGTTCCATAAATTAATTTGCATTGTGGCTGTAGTCTAACAGGTATATGGGGCTGACCCCTGAGGGTCAGAGGTTCAATTCATCATTCAGAGACCCCTCAGTTGACTGAGATTCCTTCAATCAAGCAGCCATCAACTCCAGATGTCGCTGCAAACCGAGTTGTCCTCACTTTCACGTTGCTCTCTGGTACAGAGGTGCGTACATGGAGGCAGCTGCACGGAGGAGGATGGGCTTTGCCTGGTCAGTCTTCCAGATAATGTTATCATCTGCCTTCTGCTTAGAAGTGGTGAATTTACAGCTCACAGCAACTTAATACGATACAGTCTCAGGCTTTTGTTTGATATCTAGTGTTGTAAAAACAAAATGCACATTTCCAATCCACTGTTAGCATAGTTAGCTTCTCTACCACATTACACGAATGTGATGGTCACACTGAACGCCCCACTGAATCCCGTTCAAAAACTTTAAAACGTTATTTAAAAAAAGGAATGAACAGTCAAATAACTGTATGAAACAGCCAAATCTGATTCAACTGATGTAATTCTGGGTACAGGTAGAGGCCAACAGCTCAAGCAGACTGGTAAGTTCAGAAAATAACATCACTTCACTGTAATGCTGCCTTTAAAACCAGGAAAAGACAACACATATGATATTGTGATATCCAAAATCTAAGACCATATCTTGCCTCATATCAGGATATCAGTATATTATCGATATACTACCCAGCCCTGGTTAAACCCCTCTATGAATTTAGATTTGTGTATTCAAAAACCTTCTGACTGCCAATTACTGAGTGAAGCGAGAACGTGTAAACAACAGTGGCATTTTAAAGCTGCATCAAAAACAAGCCCGATGCAAAGCACAGTCAAAAATTCAAGACCTATTGTGAGTATCAGATATTTTAGCGCATCATTTGAGGGATGAATGGAAGACAAAAGCTAATGAACTCACTTCCACACTCCATCTTGAAATATGGAGATAATGGTTTCAGTATCACTGATCTGAAACCAAGCAGACTCAGTGTTCATCCTTTAGAGGGCTTTTCTAATATTCCGGGCCAGTCAAGTGTCAGTGCTGAGAAACGTGTCAGAAAATGTGTTGGACTGAGTTATTATCACCCCAGGTACAAGAACAGGCAGTACCAACCCCCGCTCTCTCCGCACACACATACTCCACCTTTATACGTCTCCTTTCTCTCCCTTCACTCTCCATCTCTGACACTTCAGTCCTTCATAATTCATCTTTACACCAATTCTCTCTTCCCTCAGAACTCCTCCAGCCTACACACACACACACACACACACGCTTCAATAATTGATAAATTTCCCAGCACTCTGTCTAAAAATAGTGTGATCAACATTGCCTTATTCACACTGCATTTTCCCCCACAAGTACCAGATCCAGAGTCAAGGGCGGACCGAAGACTTTGGACGCAAAGACTGGAAAAAGGAATTCATACCTGACTCACACAAACACACATATTAATCCACTCCATGGAGGTGAGAGATTAAAAAAATGCCCAAGGAAGTTGTACAATGTTGCACCTGGGGTATTAATAACACAACGCTTCCTGCTTAGTACTGATCCCCTGGTGGGCCCTCAGGCAGCAGCATATGGCCCCACCAACACCCAAACATGTATAAAGCCAATGAGACTCTATAGTAGCTTATGCAATGCAGCAGCAATCCTGCATAATCCTTGACTATCCTTGAGACCTCATCCAACTGTGGACGATCCAGAGGTTTAAAAACAACAAAACCTCAGCATGTCGCAGAGCAGGTACAAAACACGGGGCCTCAGATGCCACAAGCACCCCTTTTTTACCAAGCGTATTTAGTGTGTTGAATCCTTAAACCTTAAGCGGCAGAGACAAGGCAAATATTTCAATCAATTTCCCAGAAACAAAATTAAATGAAGCAGGGAAATGATGAAAAAGGTCTGTGAGCAAGTTTGAGAGCGCAACACTTTCACCTCCAAAGCGCTGACTATTTTTTGCCTCTTTCGCAGCAGGCTTCGATTCCTTACAGGTGCTATTTCAACACTATGCACACTATACCCTCCCATTTCAGCCTGCTGAGTTCTATGGAGGCGCTGCTGGGAGAGAACAAGAAAAAAGAACATGTAAAACGAAGAGCAAGAACAAGTGCAATCAGTGTGTGCACGATATGTTTACTTAAGTTCTGCCTGTTGATGAAGTTTACTGTCCACAGTGGTGTTAAGTTTCTTCTGTCTTTACCCTCTTGTATTGAATTTAACAGTACAAGGTATCCACAAGTGTAAATGAGATGGTAAATAGCACCAAGAGCACCAAATTAATTTTTTATTACGAAGAGTTAAGGTGTGATTACATTACAGAGAGCTCCAATTAGTGCCTTATCTTTCCCCACTGGTTTAAAGTTGCATATCTGTGTGGAATACGCTATGAAGTGGAGTTTTTTTCTCCTAGATATTCCTGTGAATCTCTGCACCTTCTACCACATGGCAGGAGCTCAAACTGTGAATGCAGATGGTGTGCGTGTGTGTTCCTCAAGGCAGGGAGCACAGAAATCGTGATCCTTACTTTTGATTCAGCTCACTTATACTGCCTCTGGGCGTACCATCCCAGCACAGTTCCTACTGTATGTGCTCATGGTAGTGTAGCAAATCTCTATAATATAGGTGTGAGGCGCATGCGGTCCTGCGGCTCAGTGAGATGACACAACCTGAGTTACAGCTTCACTTCCCACCTGGGATGACGTGTGTTTGCGTTCAGACTAAGTAAACCTAGATAGAAGCTTTACTAACTGGCTGCAGAGAAGCACTGACTGACATGAACTCTTTCTTAGCTTAATTGGGATGCAACTGCACTTGTCAAAGAGAAAATTTCCTGCAGGAAAAACACTTCAGCACTGCAAGCATAATGACTCATCTTCATGTAAGAGTATGTGTTGCATATGTTACCTCCATCTGCAGTATTAAACAATCTGGGCACATTAAAGAGCCCTTTACTCACATATTTGTTTGTGTCTTCTTTCGTCAGTATAATTATTTACATTAATGTGTAAAATGAAAACTTGAATCCTGCACATCAGCATTTGAAAGGGATGCACATTAAAGGAGGTCTGTCTGACAGAATATCTTGATTTAAATATTTAAGGATATGCAACTTGGATTAATACATTTTTGCTGCATTGTTGTAATACGGAATATCTACCTTGTTGACCCAAGGTAGAGTACTTGCTCTGGATATAAAAGACGGATGAAGCGCGTAGGGAGAGAGGACTGACCTGTCAGCCTACGCGGCCAGCAGTATTAATTTCTCCTCCATCTCTGTTGTTGTTCAGCATTTGTACATGCAGGATGTGACAGTTGGTCTTTGTGGTATTTGTTCCACCCCTGCTCCACTGCCACTGGGCAGCTAAAGTGACAGTGATGAATTCAGCATTTTCCCATAAGCTGAACATTTTCTAACTCTCAGCAACCAGAGAAAGCTGCACCATGTGTAGAATAGACACTCAGCTTCTCGTCAAGCCCCTGGCATTTGTAGCATAGTGTAAATATGTGTTTTTTATTGTCTCTTTTTGGTCAAAAAGGCAAAGACTTTTTTGTTTAGTACAGGATAATAACGCCTGCACCTACAGCATGATTTTCAATGTCAAATGCAAATGATATGGTTGCAAAACAGTACTGTTCCCTCAATTTACTTGTCTAGTGAGAAATCAGCCGCAAGCAAAAGCTTTAGGCTAATTTGGGAATCAAACTTTGGTCCCAGTTTTTATTTGACTTGGCATCAAAAAGGTTTTCAGCTTTGAACTAATTTAAAAAGGAATTTGTTCATCATCTAGCCTTACATTTCTCCCAAAGTAATGTGATAACAAGCTATGAACCCAAAACTGTGCATCAAACAAAACTGAGAGCTGGCTGTATTATGACATTCTCATCGGTTAATCTTTCAAAATCGTTTTTTATCTTCAACAGTCTGTATTTGCTTTGGTCTTATCTACATTGTCTTCCCTGCTGCCGCACTGACCCAAATTCATCCTATCTGATCTCAAATGTTTTTGATGCATTGTGATCTCCCCGTCCCAACCAATCCCTGTCCATCATCTTTGGTGCATCCAAAGCAGACAACAGCCTTGGCCAAAAAAATAAAAAAAATAGAACTCCTACACCTTTGCCATTTCTTGCAAGTACAAACGAAAACATTTAAAATAAGAAATAGAATAAATTTGTGTGCATATATCTTTCTTAAATAATGCAGCTATCTACCCAGAGTCTCCTGAGAAACAGCAAAAACCCAATTCAAAACAGAACACAGGCTATAGAGATGGAAGCACAGGCTTTGGTTGAGCTCTTACATCTCGTCTGCACAGCCGAGCCTTCCTTTTTTAGGAAGGCAAAAAGCATTACTGTGATAATCCTGTTTTTCATTATGCGCAATATTAGCTGTGTTTAATCTAGATTGAAAGCCTTTTCCTAAATAAAAAGAGAGCTGCTGAGAATTCAAACAGCTGACAGCTCTGGTGTACCTGTGTGCTGCATATAGTTCAGAGGAGCGCGCTGGGATAAAGTGAAGTGTGCGATGTCTCTGCTGATTTCTCTCCTGGCTCATTAAAACTTGATGAACCTGAACACTCCCTCTAAAAGCAGCAGCGGCTCTTTGACAGAGCAGGCCTTTACTCTGCCCATTAGCATAATGTGTTCAGTGATAGAAATGGCCGAGATACTGAAGGAGACAGGATTTTAAGGAAGTTGGGCTTTTAAAAATCTTTATACCAAGAAACTTTAGAGAAGTTTTCCCAGTTAGTCCATATCCTACCATGTCGAAACATCCAATCATAAGAACAGCACTAATATCTCTAATATTTGCACATGAACAAACTTCTAAGTGTATTTTGAAAGGTGTTGTTCATGAACCCACAAAGACAAGAATCACTCAAGTCTGCAGTTCCCTTCAGCTGTACAGAGAGTTTAATAATAAAATTCCCAGAGCTCCATTAAAAATGACGCCTGTACTGACCGCCTGGGTCACAAACACAACTTTAGCAGCTATACTTTGTCAGAAATGGAAGAGAAGGAGAAATGAACAATCTGTGAGCATAGAGGATTATTTCAGTATTTTACAGCCCAGTCGCAGGGAGAACATTTTAGCATTGTACGTGTCGGCAAACCACAAATAAGATGCATTTACACATTTCACATGTATCATGTCAAAGTTTCTAAAGTGACGTAGTATATACACTGACTTTGTCAGTGGGAGGTGGAGGGGGTGCTTAATGTTTAGTCCCCAAGCATGAGTGTTCTTTAGCTTTTTAGCCCCCAAACGTGGGTGTTTTCTATTGACTCGTTGCTAAAAATGCTAAAGATTAAAAAGGCCAAAAAAGGTGCTTGTTTTTTACTAAGGCATCGCTGCTTTTACTGCCTGGATAGTGGCATGAAAAGTGTTGCAGGAGTATAAAAAATGGGCTCTTGCCCAAATGGCAACTTTTATTTTAAAGATTGATTATAATGTCAGTTAAAGGCAAAAAATTTTTGTTTGCTTTTTGAGTGTATGCTGTTGCATTTTAACACTGTAATTACGAGGAATCTCTTCATCAATGGGTGACACTGAGGAGGGGTCGTCCTTTATTTTCTATTGATAAAGTTTCTCCAAGTGGAGGTGGGGCTGTTTCCTGTATCTATTCTAGTAACCTACTATTGGTGTTCAACATTTAACTACCGAGATCCTCTTCTATTTGCTGCATGTTAAGAACATCATTTCCAGTGTGACTTTCACTTGCTGTTTAGAACAGCAAATTTGAAACCTCTGGTGATTGGATACAGACTGAATAATTCACTGTGTTAAATCAAATGGACTAGAGATGGCAGCAGCAATACGATAAGATGAATTTCTATGAGAATGTTGCAGATTGCGACTTTTAAAAAATTCAAAAGTTCCCTCAAAGCTGCATCTAAGAGAGTTAAATATGCATGGCTGTTTGCAAAATTTAACTTCACTGGGACTCGACGAGATCCCCTTCAAAGACAACCGCAGATCCCTGAACCTTTAACTGAACAGGCCTGGATTGGAACATAATTCTCCATGTAACACTGTTTACTCCATATGTGCCAGGGTATGCAGCAAAAAGCAATTCTGAGCTGGTTTGAGTTTGCATAAAAAATGTATTTGGTCAGTGAGCAGCAGGGAAAGACTAGATATCATCTCCTACTTAAGTTGGCTTTATGGTGCTTCCTTTGACAAACACCAATCCCTGTTTGTTTACCTGCATTGGCTTGAGGGTGTGCTGATGCATAATAATGACAGTGTGTGTGTGTTTTTGTATGTGTTTATATGTGAGCATGTGTGTGTATTCAGTCCCTGAAGCTAGCCACCTCTTATCTCCAACGCCATATCTCATCTTCTGCAGGAGGACTACTGTGACCAATCTAACACTGCCCCCAGGAGCAGAAAATGTGTGTATGTGTGTGTGTATTGGCTGCCATCTGCCCCTGTCACTGTCTGGCCTCTCTGTAGCAGCCTGACCTATGCGGCCGTCTAACAGGAGCACTGAACCTGGCTGCCATCCTTAACAGCTCCAGTTCAGAGCCACTCAAGACGGGATAGACGAGGAGAAGGAAAAATACCGAAAATTCTGTTATCTGATTGAAAGACAAAAATAGGAAGCTTCACATCATCACCCAAACCAATCCCTGTTCCTCTCAGCTATAATGGAACCGGTCGGGGGGTGGGGGAAGTGATTGAATCGTAGTGTGGCATCAGATGAACCCAGCATGGCGCTGAGGTAATTGCACATTCTTTTTTTTTTTCCCTTTGCTGCCTCTGCTCGCACATAAAAGTCTCATTTTGAACAAGAGGGAATGTATTGCCTCTCAGGGGACTGACGAGTGTAACATGGCTTTGAGTCTCTGAATTAAACTCCAACCCTTGTGGGCGTAAATGCACTGACCGCATGCTGCGTTTAAGTCCAAATGAGAAAACACACCAATGACCATTCACTCTGCAACGCAGATTTGAGCTCTGCAGTGACTTATTGGCTTGACCGAGCTAATTTTGATCCTTTATTAAAAGTCATTAATGATGTTAGCCTTTGATATGACAGAGAGGGGAACTGCTGAGCTACTGATGGAACAATGCATTCTGGGACCACTCAAAAGTGTGCTGTCTATAAGAAGCTCCAATTGAACCAGCCTGTTTTAATTAAAATTCTCTTTCTGCTCCTGATAAACACGCACACGCTCTCTCGCACACTCACACGCACACTCTAAAGGTGCTAAGTCCTTCCCCCAGGCCAACACACCCTCAGCGCCTGTGCAAAGTGGAAGGGATTTCTGGAAGAGGGAGGAAGAGAAAAAAACGAGGAGGAGAGGGAGAGGGACTTAAATCGAAGGTGAATTTCAGTTCAGGTCAATTTCTGAACACTGATGACTTAATATTCTCAGTATGCAGGAATGATGGCGGTGCTTAAATTTGAGTTTTTGCCCAACTTGCCATGTCCTCACTCTCCCACTGTAATTTCTTTCTTTCCCTTCTACCTCATTTTTTCTGCATGTCTTCCTTCTTACCTTTATACACTTTTTTCCCTTGCTCTCTCTTACCTCCTACCACTTATCTTACCCACATAATCATCTCTTGACCCTTTGTGAGCATCCTGGCCCAGAGGCTGGGAACACAGACAATATAAAATAAAGGACTAAGCCACCGTGAAGTCACTGATTGGTTTGCGGAAAGATTGGCATTTTGGCATTTGCCATCTTGGACTTTTAGAGCCAGAAGTGACCATATTTGGATGAAAGGATGGTGAAAACGCTAACATTAGCTGCCAGCTTGTTAAGTACAGTGTATTTACAGCAATGGCATGGCAAAAAACAGGCTTAAAAGAAAATGCACTTACCGGAAAAGCTAAATATCCAACTCCTTAGAGGGTTTTTTAGTACAATCGTCTGATTTCTGTAGATTAGAGATATATAAAAATTCACCCTCTGTACAGTTGTTATGAAATAGAGGCCGAAACCCCTTTTTGTACCAGGCTGTAAACATGTTCATTTCTGCTGTAAAGTTGGGAATTTAACATGGGGGTCTATGGAGATTGTCTTGGAGTCAGTCTCAAGTGGTAATTTAAGGAACTGCATTTGTTTTTTGGCACCTCTGTGTTGGCTTCATTTTTCAGCCCCAGAGGTTGCCACTTGGTTGGGAAAAACTGTTAATCAATCTAACTACTGAGCCTTTCCTCTGCTTACATACTCCCAAAAAGCCTGTGAGCTACAGTTACTTCTTCCACAGCAACAGTCGTGCCACTTTGTGCCCCCCATTTCCTCACTCAAACTACCATGCATGAGCTACAGCCACAACTAATGGACCGAATTAGACACACACAAACACACACACACACACACACACACACACACACACACACACACACACACACACACACACACACACACTCATTATTCACAAGAACCCACATGCATATGTATTCAGCATTTCCTGCAGACATAAACACACCTGGTAAGTTGTAGCCACAGTTGGTGCGATTTTGTGTGTGGAGGGGGTGTGTGTAGCTTGGGATTGTAGTTTAGTCTATGGTAGAGCCTTTGTTTATGTGGAATGTGTTTGTGTGTTAGCTTTAGAGGGAGTAAAGTACAGAGAGGAGATAGAGACTGAAGGGATTAAGAAAAGGAATGCACACTGCAAAAAACAACAAAAACAGAAAGCATTCAGTTTAAAGAGAACCTATTATGGTCACTTTCAGGTGTCGACTAGAACATGTTTACATGCTGTAATGGTCAAAAACACTTTATTTTCCTTGTACTGTCTGTGCTGGATCACTAGTCATCATCTCAGTGAAACTCTCCATTTCAGCACCTGTCTCCATTCTGCTTTGATTGGTCAGCATTTCAAGGCATTCCCCATCTCTGCATCTCAACCTGTCTTTGAATATAATGGAAAATAGCAGCACTTTCTACCGTTAACAATAAAAGCTTCGAAACACGACCACACATGTTCCAGCAGGAATATGATCCAAAATCAGGGAGAAATTAAAAACATCAGCAACCAAGATTACATTTCCATGTTAGCATGTAGCAGTATACTCGCAGCTGGGGAATGATTTTGAATGTTTTTGTCAGCACTTTCTTCTGTTAAAATTCATCACAACAAGCTTCTAAACACAATGGCATATGTTCAAGCAGAAATATAATCTGAAATTGGGACAAATTTAAATCAGTACCCAAGATTATATGTTTCCCAGACGTTAGCATGTAGCTATATGTAGCAGTGTAGGCTACGTAATGTGAACACTTGCAGTAGTGTGCCTGGAGCAGCTGATCATATAAAGAAATCTATCACAAGTTGACTTCAGCTTGTCTTAAAAGAGGAAAAACATTGGAAACAGAGTATTCAGACCATCATCTTATTTTATATATGGCAGAGAATAATGAAAAGCATAATAGGTTCCCGTTAAGTGTGGAGTCTGTAAAACCATCTTTCCTCAAACATTAATGGTGCCACTATCACAGCCACAGCTGATTAAACACTGATTCAAGCTATCAGGCAATATCTAAAAAGCAAGACTCTTAAGTACTACCAGTTACAATCGCATCCTTGAATCAAGCTATAACATCCTGATAGAGTGGCGGTGGAGAGATGTGAAAATTTGTAATTCTGTAAAGAAAGAAAATAAAGAAAATAAAAATTACGGGAAAAAAATGTGTCAAGCTGCTGATAAACTTTTTACATTTAAGATTTTAAGTCTCAGTAATAACCAACTTGTTACTGTAAGATGAAGTTTTTGCAGTGCAGTGACAGGAGACAGCTGTGGGAGATGAGAGCTGTCTGACACCAGTGGGAAATGTCACAGCTAATACACATCACATGTGGAGAGACTCACACTGGATGCTTGTTTCCTACAAGATGGGAGTTGTGTGTGTGTGTGTGTGTGTGTGTGTGTGTGTGTGTGTGTGTGTGTGAGAGAGAGAGAGATAGAGACAGACAGAGAGAGAGAGAGAGAGAGAGAGAGAGAGACATGAGCTCACTCGCAATGAAATTCCACATGTGTGCAGCACGTGTTGAGTGCATGTGTGCGTACGAGTGACTGAATTTTATTGCTTTACAGTCATTTGATACACAACCCTTTCAACCATTTATCAAGCAAGACACATGCATAAAACACTCTGAGCTGTGCTGGTGTGTGTGCATATATGTGTGTGTGTGTGCTTGCAGGTTTATCAAGGAAGTTAAAAAAACACTTTACTGTATTATCACTGGAGTGAAGACACAATTTTCACACTATAGTGCAACCAAAATAGTAGTTTCTTAAAAACAGATTTACTCCTTTAAAGGAGTAATTTATTATTCCATAAAGTATGTTATTGCTATGGTCTAAGACAGTCCAAAAATAGTAAACATGAGAACTCTTCCAAAGCCAAAAGCTGGAGTGCTAAAGCTCAAATTTGTTATGTCATCAAGTATAAAGTATTGAGCTGCTCCATAGACAATGAACTGGAAAAGATGTTATTGATGACACCAGAGCACCCAGAGGAATGTTCTGAGTATATGGGTACATTTCATAACTGAGAGCACTACAACAGAATAAAGCTCATTTGGGTATAAAAAAGAAAACAAATATTTTATGGGTCCACAAAATCAGCCTCCTATTCACTGTCTATGGAGCAGCTCCAGACTTTATACTTGATGAAATGACAAGTTTCAGACTTCTCTGGTTTCTGGTTTTGAGAGAGTAGCTCATGTTCACAAATATTGATTGAACTTCCCTAGGCCATGGTAATAACATATTGGAATTCTTAATTTAGTTGGCGTTCCCTTTTGACCAAGACTGTCCAAAATTGAAGCAGAGGGATGAGATGTCCTGAATCCTTCATTTCCCATAATGCAAACCAGCTTGGACTGGGTGATACGGAGATAATCAAATCTCACACTATTTTTAACTAAGATATCGATATTGCAACAATATTGTAGGTCTGACGATTGACGCTTCCACAAAACATTCACACAAGGGGATTTTTTTTTTTTTTTTTTAAAATCATCAGTTATAAGGCTAATGACTAAGTGGGTAAAGGCAAATATTAGCACAGCAAGAACAGTCTGGTAAGTTCAGAAAATTACATCACTTGACTGTAAACCTTTACTGAAACCAGGGAAAGACAACACTTAGGGTATAACAATACCCAAAATCTAAAACAAGATCTAGTATCATATCACCATATGGATATAATATTGATATACTGCCCAGCCCTAAAACCAATAGCATCTTTTCATAAGAGCTTCCCTGCCTGGTTAATTCTACAAGCTGTGTAGTACTCTACATGATAAGTGACCTTTACGTGTTAAATTGGTGAAATACCCCTTAAACAATTACATGTTTCCTAAATGCAGCTACTAAAAACATTGAAGTATTTCCCCTAGATGTCTCACCCATTTCACCGTGGTGGGGTGAAAAGATTTCAAGACTAAAATTAAAAGTATTTTTTGCAGCGTAACCCTTAACCCTATCCCTGACAAAGGGTTGGACCAAATATCAATTTACAGTAAATGCAGCAGTTTCCTCAAGAGTACACACACATAGTGCCACACACACAGTGTTTGCCTTCAGTGACACCAACCCCTAATTATGGAGTTTCAGTGTATACTGGGGTACATGAGACTCCAGCGGAAAAACAAGCTCAACTGAATGAGAACTGAGCTGATATACAGACACATACACCAGCCTGCCTGCTGGCTTATTATGGGAAACCTTTGACATTTTCCACAGGACTCTCCACATATTGTGCTCATCACATTGTGTTGATGTGGAAACTTCCAGTTCACACAACATAAAACCTGTTCACCTAACCAAATTACAGAGCTATACACACACTGAGCCTCATGTGTTCATCTGCTGTGTACAATCAAGAAACACACAATAACTCTCTCTCTCAAAAAGTAAACACAACAGCTAAATTGTTCAAATTGTTGTCAATTCTTCACTCTATTTCTATTTCTCTCCTCTTTCTCTCTCTCATTATGGAAATGAGCAAGCAGGCAGATGTGCGAGGTTGCTGGAATACTAAGCGCGCTCTTTATTTGTTCTCTCTCACACACACGCTCCGAGGTGTATGGCTAAAAAAACTGAGGGCGAAGTAATATAATGATGAGTTAAATGCATGGGGAGTGAACAAAACAATACATGCACAAGCCACCCCTGGGGGGGAAATTAATTCCCCTCATTTGCACAAAACATTCTTTTTCTTTTCTCATGTAAACTATTCCTTCACACAGATGGACAGAAGCAGTGGACAGAGGGATAGATACAGACAGATCATGAAAATAATGGTTTTCCTCTTCACTGCAGTTGCAGCACAGTTGGAGCACAGTGATTGGTTGGAAAATGAAATGACAACAGGGAAAGAGAGGGTCTCATTCTGACCGCCTCAGAGATGAATTTTATTTTTAAATTGAAGGGCTGGTTATCTCCACGGTTGGCCACTTAAGCCCAAATTATATTTTCCATATCTGCATGGTCATGAGTGTGCATGTGACGTAATTATTTTCTCTGCTAGGGTCTGCAACTCAAATTTATGACTCTGTCATACTCACAAACAAGCATGAAAATGCATGCTTGGAACAGGTCCATGTACACACACACCCAGTATAGTCTCTGTAGTGTAGGCTTTTAAAACGTATGGACAAGTGTCACACATTTCAGTTACCTCATATATGTTGTTAAGGCACATAGCTCCTCCAAAGTAAATGTCACCCTATATGAAATATGACTATTGAATTCTGCTTTTGTTGTTTTGTATTTGTTTGTTTGTGCATATAAATGCATTGTTAAAGGGATGTTTTTTAGAAACCCAACCTTGACACATCATCTAAGAAGATGTTTTTCTTTGGGCATAAGACATGACAATTAAATATGACATTTTTTACGCTATCTTAAGACGTTGGCACAAGACACTGATAATGTGTATATTCATACATTTACATTACATACATAATCCCTTGTATCATTAAGTGGGACTGTGCATTCAGCCCTGAGGAATTTTACAAGGTTCTGAGTAAGCAGATTGTGAGAGGAATCATTATACAGGGTTGCCACTGTTTTGTCAAGGCACATTTCAAAGACTTTTCAGCACACCAAGCCCATTATAAAGAATGGTTTACCTAACTGAATGGCAGTAATAATTTAATAGGGAATTCGGGGTGAAGAAAATTGTTATATAAAATATGATATGTGCTGAAAAACACAATTTTCAAGCATTTATTCCACACATAATGCCTATTAACATGAAAATGGAATTTTGGTAATTTAAAAATTTGGTAGCTGTACCCATTACAAATCTGGAGATTTTTTTGTTTTAAGTCAAATCAGAACATCTCTGAGAAAATGGCCATAAAATGTTCAGCTATTGCTATGGAATATTGGTCTTTGGCCTTAGTGCACCCTTATTTTTTATAATAATATAATGTATAATAATTACCACGACAGGTAGGTGACCCGATGCATATTTGAGCTGAACACCTATTAGAGAGTAAAGCAGCCAATGATGCAGCACAGGAATCAGCAAATCACTATCAAGCTATCAAGCAGGCTGTTATATGCTCACATGAGTAAACCATAGTCTAGTGGAGGAGAAAACCAGCAATCCCAAACTCAGCAAGTCCAGAACTTAAGTATATGCATACATGTAATCTACATTTATGCCCCAGGATCATGCAAAAATGCTATTCTAGATTTCGACAGGTGGGTAAACAGTGTAATGTGTCTTTACCCTCCGCTATGCCCCTGGCTGGCTTTGTGTCACACTGAAGCATATAATATGTTGTCCTTACCCCCCATTCCCCAGCTACAATATATACAGTATATTATCTCTATTTCTTTACGCTGAGGGAAAAGCCGAACAGAAACATTCAAATAGTAGTGATTTACAGTCGTTTTCTCTTTGTTTCTCTCTTTGTCTCAATATCTTCTGCCCTCTGTCTCACTCTCTGCTATCATAAATCTCAGCTCAGTGAGAGGGCAGCAATCAGCATGCTATACAGACACACGTATGTGTGTGTATGTGTGTGTCTTGTGGTGTAAATGGTGTCGCTGACATGCTGCTGGGCCATGTGTCAGTGTGTTGTAATTGTGTCCAGTGGAGCGGAACACATATATTCAACACACACACACACACACACACACACACACAGATTGTGGCTGACGTCAGGGCTTCCAAGGTCCGGAAGTCAAATGAGAGGGGGATGACGACAAACACACAGAGGCAAAGAGCTACCCACTGTGTGTGTGTGTGTGTGTGTGTGTGTGTGTATTAACAGGGTGGGTGAGATTCCTACTTACTGCAGATGGAGCAACCATACGAGCAGTGAATTATGAATCGGCTATTTACCAGAATGGAAGTATGGAGCTCTACTGAGACTCCATAGACTGGCCCGCAACTAGCTGTACATCTGGTTGCCATGACAACATTCAATAAATGCACTGGGACAGGAGACAAATAAACAATGTAATATCTTCACTTTAAAATTGATAGTTTGACGGAGGCGATCCGTTCATTCCACCCTGAAACTTAGTCTGTATATGTGTGTGTGTGTGTGTGTGTGTGTGTGTGTGTGTGTGTGTGTGTATGTGTGTGTGTCAGGGTCAGGTTGAGGGTGGAAAGTTCAGAATGGATAGTTTCCTGCCCGCCTTGTGTATGAGCCTCCAAGGAACACACACACACACACACACAGGAACACAAAGCACATACACGGACATTCACACAGCAAACAAAGACACGGATAAAAGTTGATACAAACTGTAAAATCGGATGTTCGGGGTTCTGTAATGTGTGTGTGCCGGGAGTGTATGTGTGTTCGTGCACACATCCTGAGGTTCAACTGCAATCTGTAAACAATGTTTCTAGCTGAGTGAAGAAAAACAAGAAGCAAGGGGTGAAATGTTCAAGAGAGTGTGTGTGTGTGTGTGTGTGTGTGTGTGTGTGTGTGTGTGTGTGTGTGTGTCTGACAGAAACGAGAGAGAACAAGAGAGCACTGAACTGCAGATGCCTGACTTTCCCAGCAACCATGCTTCTGCAGAAATCCACGACATGTACAGGATCCGTGTGAACACTGGATATTGTCAGTGCCGAGCAAAACGCTCCAATAACTTCCACTTCTTAATGGGGAAAACACTGACTGGGATGCAGGACTCGGCTAATAGCAGGATATCACGGCGCAATATTGTTCACCAACACGTTGACACGGCAAGCCACTTATTTTCCTCTAATTAACAACCTGACAATGAAATTCGTCCTGCTGGTTACACTTCCCTGTGTGGTTATTTTCTGACATCGCCACCCAACAATTAAATTAGCACCTACCCATCACAGATTAAAATAGAATGACAACCGAGCCCCGATTTAAAATAACTTGCCGCTGTGTTAATGAGAAGGAATGAACGACATGGCCTTTCACTGGTGCTGAATGGCCGCCGTCGCCGTCAACATGCGAAGGACATAGAGAGCTCATTTAAAGCGACATTAGGCCATTCTGCACGCTAATTACTTCCAATATATGACAAAGAGCTGAGTAGGGGTGGGCTTTCAACCCTCCCCGTGCACCTCCATGCTGAGTGATAAGGGCTTCGATAAGCAGCTAGAAGCTATTAATTGGCTCGCGTGGATTCATACTGTCGATGGGGTTTTGTTTATCCCGCTAAAGTCATTCTTTCCATTCCATTTCAGAGACTTGGCATACTGGAAATTAGCTTTATTTTCTTTCCGTCTTTTTTTAATCTCTTGTTCTGCCATGAGGAAGAAGGAAATCACTCGTACAAAGTCTGGATGGATTTACTGTGAGACTAACAAGGCAAAATAAAAAAAGTTGCCATCACAGGAAGCTTTCATTAGTGTGGACGTATACTCATGAGTGAAATACGCACTAAAAGGCTGTACTGAAAAACAACACAATGAAAATTGATTTGCCTGCAATTTGTGGCTGGCTTTTTTAAACATTTATCTAGCAACAAGAGGACAAAAAAAAAGCTGAACTGAAGCAGATATGTGGCTTGTGATACTCCAGATCACACCTCTATACAGCTTCTGTGCATGGATGGATTACTTAACGGGCCTACCGGGCACAGGCGCAGGGGACCAAAGGGGGTGGGGGCCCTGTCCTTTACTTGCAAAATGTAAAATGTCAAATTACAAGTACTGACCAGGATTAGAGTCAAAATGACCACAAAGAGACATGAAAAGACCACAAAGAGATGCAAAGGAACTGCAAAGTCACACAAAATAACTGTAAAAATGGGCAAAACAACCAGAAAGAGACATAAAAGCCTACAAAGAGACACAAAACAACCACAAGAGGGCACGAAACAACTACAAGGAGACATAAAATGAAAACCAAGTGACACAAGATAACTAAAAAAGCCACAAAATTACCTCACAGAAACACAAAATTACCTCATTAAGACACAAAATTACCTGAAAGAGACCCAAAGAGACGCAAAACCACCCACCTCCCATGCTTCTATGAAACAGAGAGGCCTAATGCCAACAAATGAGACGGTGCTATCAGGGATGCTGGCTGACAGCTTCCAGATCACAGCCCCAGATAGCACAGCGTGCTGTCCGTCCACATCAAACAACTACTGATCCTTACAAGGTCCGAGGTCCGGGAATAAGCGGCATCAACAATCGACGGGAGTTGCTACCGCAGCCAGGGGACACATCAAAGCAAACCTGCATCGCTAACTGTGTCAATAATTACTCTATGTCATAGGGAATCAAAAGCAAACAGCGCTGCACTTTACAGCATCAGCACTGAGTTCTCTCCTGTCTGGCTAATATTTTTGTTTTTCTCTCTATGGTCTACTGCTTCTAACCTATCTTGGCAGATCAATACTGGGTAAGCTGAGGCGAGCCTGAGTGGGAACGCTGTCAAAGTCGGGTGGTTAGACGTGGGGGTTGACGGGAGTTGGCTAATTCCTTTGCCTTTCACCTTTGTTTATGGGAAAAAAACTCTACTTACTGAGCCCTTCAGACACTCACGTAAGCATCTGCTGAGTCCACAGACACAGAACGAGACAGGCTACCCTAACCAAGGTGAGGATAGTACAGAGTTCAGCTGTGCAATTTGAAAGCTCTGTGTACTTTAAAAGGGCAACAAACTTTTCTGTTGATAAAGTCAAAGCTGTCCCCCTCCGCTTTTCCCCCCGCCAGCCTCCACAATAGCTGGCTAACAAGCTGCTTTCTGTTAAAAGCCGGACATGACAACTCTTCTGTGAAATCGTAATCCTGGAGAGGCAACTTTACAGTGCACCTTTGATATCTCGATGTGAGGCATTCTCAGCCAGTAGCCCCACCCCAGCTAAAAGATGAGGTAGATATTTTGCCTCTGTTGTGTGAAATCTATGATGTGAAATGATTTAATTAAGATAGGCCGAGGAGCCATAATTAATTCTGCCTCTCTCCGAGTTAGGCTTACTGTCAAGAACACAGGGAAAGGCTCCGGCAGAATAAATTACAGTTTTGTGTGTGTGTGTGTGTGTGTGTGTGTGTGTGTGTGTGTGTGTGTCCCGTCACAGACACACACACACCTTAGGGGTAATGGGTGTGGAGCGTTTAGTTACTGTATTCTCCCAGAGCTGACAAAGAGTTATGTCAATTCTTTAGGAAGAGGTAGTGTTCTCAAAGTGTAAGTGAGCCCTCTGGCACTTTTTTTTTGTAGGCATCCCACCATCTCAGATCAAATCACATTTCAGTCCAGGAGTTTATTTTGTCTGTCAGCGAGGAGCATCCTCTGGGGAACACTGTCAGCGACAAATGCGAAATTGAAGGATTCATGGCAAATGGGCTCCTGCCAGGCAGGTTGTGCTGGAGACAGCGACAGTCACAGAGGACCTCTGAACTGTCTGAGGCTCTGTTTCTTATTATACTTCCTTTCTTGTGAGTCTCTGGCCTATTTTGGACCTTGTTTGGCCAATGTTTAGTCACCTAAGGTTGTAATAGGATAAAATGAAGAGTAGCTCCAGGGAGAAATCTACACCTGGTTTTCCTCTCAGCCTGAAGTCCTTGAGACACAATTCAAAAAGTGAATCTATTCTTTGTCCTTGTTCAATTACAACTAGATTTGGTATAAATCATATGACATAAATACCCAGTTAAGTAATTATACTTCTTAAAGCTCTAATTAAAAAAAAAAACACTTAAGATTGTATCTGATACTACTGCCTCCTTCCTGTGCCCTTAACCACTACACAAACATGATTCCTCTGGTTTGGACACTGACAACTAGGGCCAAGAGCCTCATTCATCAAGCATTTCTCAGAGTCGAACCCCTCTCCAGAGCCCAATACTAATCCCTCAAGCTACAAAATTCTCTGAGCTTTCTAGCTTTGGCCAAACACGTAACAACTGTCTTATTATCAGGAGACGACAGGCAATAATGAGTGTGGCCCGAGCCAAGCAACTGCTGCTTTGAGCTTTCAAAGAAAGCGCCTAATTAAAGGCTGCTTTGTGACTTTTGTCACTTTTTTTGACTGGTGATTATAGGCCATTCATTGGGGAGGATTCGTCAGCTATTTGCGGGTGGCGCACACCATAAATATCATCTATGAGCTTTTGCTTATGTTGTGCCGAACCTGCATTTTTCCACAGCAAGTCCCCAGATTCTCTCGCTCTAATTTGCAGAACAAATTCCTTTTTACTTTCTGCAGATTCTCCACGCGCTAATAAGGACGTCTCATCAATGGCAGTTCAGAGACAAATTAGGCTGTTTAAAAATGCACACTCCTTGGTATCTTGTCTGTGATTTCCTGTAATGAAGTACTGGGGAGCAGAGTGTCCTTGGCACTGAGGACAAGTTCAGTAGAACAAGGCCTGTGCTCTTTGGAGCACATTTGACTAATGGCAGAGCTATATTATCCCTCTGCTGGTTTAGAGCATCATCTAAATCGCCCCTCCACCACTACTAAAACCATGCGTCTCCAAAAAGTGGCCTACTGTCTTATTTGGGCCAACTCTAATTGTCTCACTAATCTCTCCAGCGTTAAATGACCCGGAGAAACTGCGTCCCACAGGGCAGGCTTACCCCGCTGATTGGAGACTTTGCCTTTTGTTTTGCTTGGCATATTAAAACAGCATAGGCAGCTGATGTAAAGCCTACAGAACTATTGGAAATGTAATTAAGGGCTAGCAGCAGCTTTTAAATGGTTGACTAGTGCAGAAACAAACTGTGCCCCTCAGACAGCAAAAACTTTAACACATGGGAAATGAGTGGCTCAATCGATAAGCAGGGCGTTACTTCTTTTGTAGGGGGAAATTCAATGGAAGACAGAAATGGGTTGCTTCACTGCCCGCACACTGTTTCTCATTTTCCCAGTGGAGAGCCAAATTTTATGGCAATATTTGCTTCAAAAACAGACAAATAGAGACCTCTCTGCGAGATATAATCATTTGTCAAGTCAATTTCATCTGCCATTAAAACAAAAACAAATAGCTGCTGTAAACTGTGCCGGCTCCAATTGAAACTGCAGTGTTTTGTGATATGAGGCACACAAAGGGAAAAAAATAGACATCTCGCACGCTCCTCAGGTGTTGAGGTGAGGCCAAGTTGAGAAATGCTCCAATCAAGCACAATTATTTGTTGAAGCCAAACGCCACAGCCATTTCACATCGACAGTGAAAAGCCTATTGTCCCGACTCCGCCAGACAATCACATTCATCATAAACCACCTCTAATTTGATACTCTTTTTTTAAGTTGACATCTTTCACAAACTGCTTTTTCCAAACAAGCTGGCCTATGGGGCGAGTGATTGAGCAATTACCAGAAACAGATTCAGAAAGCCCCTACTGTGGCCTTTTGTCCCTGACATCAGCTGGCCGGCTGGGATCATTAGAAACATTTTCTCCTCATGTTTTCTCCCTCCAAACCTCTGGCTTTGTAGCCTGTACACAAGCAGGATGATACAACACCTTCAGAACTAGTAGGAGTCCATCCCTGTCTGTCTGTCAGTGCAGTAAAAAGAAAATACAACACCAAAGTCTATCAAATACTGTCTCACTGCGCTGCCTCTGATAAATATTCATGATAGCAGCTTGAAAACCAGCTGTTTTCCTCCAATTAAAGCTTGCCGAGATGCGCTGTTTTGGAAATAAATTGTTGCTTTTTTAATTAAAAGCTCATGTTACTGGGCCTGAAAACAACTAAAACAATGCAGCACCCATTGCAAAGATTTATATGTGTGGGATGGGGCAAGAGCATGTGGTTAACAAGGTGAGGTGAAGGCGCTGCACTGCGCTCCTGTCCCTACAAACCCCCAGCAGTCTCAGGTAATGTACAATACCAAGGGAAGGGGGGGGGGGGGGGGGGTATTATCCCATTAGACCCTATCAGAAGGATGTGGATGCTGCTGTGGTAACAGGTATTGAACATCAGCCCAACTAGCCGTGCGGAGCTGATCAAATCAAGTCATCAAAAGATCCTTCTCACATCAAAGCCCCGAGCAGACCTGGCCACGTGCCCGCCATACCAACTGTGTAGAAACAAAAAGCGGAGCGGCCAAATCTGGCACGGCGCACAGACGGCTGCCCACTTCAAAGGCAGGGATCCGCTGTCTGAGGTCATTATTTGCAGGTACACCCCCCCTCCCAAAACACCAGCGGTCAGCGAAGGCGAGTGGAGAGAAACCACAGAGGACTTACCATCAGGAGGCTGGGCCGGTGTGAAGTGAGGAGGTTTGTCTGAAAGAGATAAAAGAGAAAGAGAGAGAAATAGGTTTTTAGTTTTGGGGGAGATTCACAGACTTCCCAAGGGTGCAGGCCAAGTAATTGAGTTGCTACCAAAAAAAAGAGAGACACATTCTGACTTCAGGCTTGGCTTTTCTATCTAACACATTCTAATGCTGTGACTGGGCCCTGCAGGGAACCCAGCTGAGCTAATCGACAGGAGTACATTCCAGCGATAGCAGTATCACCATTGTTTCTATGGTTGTCTCATCCCAAAACCACACCGCATGACTTTCCGATATTATAAGAGAACATGAGAATTGAAAAACACATGGGAAGGGATCTGTTTTGTTTTGGTTTGAAAGGTGTGAGATAAGATTTGAAGTTCCACAGCAGTGATAACATTCAGTGCAGCAGTGAAACCATATGCAGAATAAATCAGATTGTTTTTCCTCCTGTATATCAAATGACATCATACTACTCTCCTGGTCAACACCCAGCAGACGATGACATAAGGCTTGTCGGTTTGTGGGAACCATAAAACAAGGCCTGCAGTGTCAAATGACTGAGTATGGAGTAACACTCAGGGGGAAAAAGATCTCATGAAACCTGAGTCGTTTGCAGATTTGACACCTTAAAGGAATACTTCACCCAAAAAATAACCATTTGTGCATCTGTGAGTCAGGCCGTGTTACCTTGAATTCTTGAGGAAAGCTGCATCCACAGAAAACAGTGAACATATACTTATTTATTGATTGATTGGGGACCCCATTTCACAACAGCAAAAGTATAAAATAACATCACACAACTCCTGCAGTATAATCCAAGTCTATTTTATTCAGTGTGTTCAGTGCTTCCCAAACACATGCCTTTCGTCTGAAAAACCCTATATGACCTTTAATATATGTACACATCGATAGGTTTCACTTTCAGTTGGATAAATAAACTGGATAAATAAGACTTGGCTTATACTGCGAGAGTTGTGTGAGAGTTTGTAAACAGATGCTTTGATATAGTTTTGCAGTTGTTACACATGGTCCCCAATCAATCAGTACATCAATATGTTTGCAGTTTTGCATGGAGGCAGGAGGTGAGATAAACAAAGTTTGCTTCATGAATTCAAGGTAACGCAGCACAACTAACTGATATGTATGGCCATCTATGGCTGACGTAATCCTTTAGCCTGGAAATGAGGACAATCCTGACCAAGCAATGTAAGTGGATCAACAACAAGGAGAACATGTAGGCCTAGTTTGCTTTCACATTGTTTAGAAAAGAAATAGGAGGATATTGTTAGTGGTAACAAAAAACAAGCACAAACAGAATTATGGCTGCAACTAGCTGTATTTTTATCGTCGATTAATCTGATGATTATTTTTCGATTATACCACTGATTGTTCAGGCTATAAAATGCTGAAAAATTGTGAAAAAGCAATTTCCCAGAGCCTCAGGGGGTGTGTTCAAATTGCTTATATTGTCCAACAAACAAACCAAAACATATTTAATTTACAATATAAAGAAACAGAGATGAGAAAACAGAATATCCCCACATTTAAAAAGCTGGAACCAGAAAATGTTTGGCATTTTTGCTTGCTAAACAACTGATCGCCTATTACAGTCGTGGTAGATTAATTTTTTTTTGTTGACTGGCTAGTTCATTAAACAACTAATCATTTCAAGTGTGTTATCTGCCTTTTGGTTAGCTTAGCAATTATGCAAAGTGTATACAGATACCATAGAGTTTTGGCAGTGAATGATACAAAGCTATAAGCAAATTAAGCACACGGACATCATGTAAAAAGAAAATAAATCCAGCTCCAGCTCCTGACTATTTCTTACACACACACATACACAAATCACCATAAAATCACCCTCAAGAAGCACAAGTACTGATCTACAGAAACGGTTTTGGTGTCATCATTTACCACAGAGCTTCACCAACTGGAAGCCTCCTACAAATATGATGTGTTCTTCGAAGGCCATCACGATACACTGGTCACAGTGTGCTAGGGCACTAGAGTACCGAGCACAACCAAACCACCATCTGCACTCTCGCAGTCAGCTCGGCTGTCTGACTCACTAAGCAGAGCTCCGGTGAGTTGTCAGAGCTGCCTGCGCCGAGTGTACACACCAACACACATACACACACTCAGAAAAGATGTGCAGCCACCCAGCCATCTCTCCGATGTCTCTACAGTGCGAGGGATAATGAGGAAGATAAAACACATCACATCAATTACCCCGCTAACACATTTTTCCGGGGCTCCGTCAACCACTACGGCAGAGCCTTTCTCAGGACTTGTGCGATACCCGTCGGCGTCCCAAGACACAGCTGAGTTTTAAATTTAGGCTCAGTTAAAATTGCTTGTCAACAGCCGGGGCTTTGGAGTAGGGGGGGAGAGAAAGTGTGTGTGTGAGAGAAAAAATGAGGAGAGGGGAGAGGAGAGGCGAGGCTAGTGCTAGAGGTGAATAATGAAGTGTCGGCTGAAGCTGTTTCCCAGTCAGTCATGACGGTAACTGATTTCCATCTGGGGGGGATTTCAAGAAAACATATAAAACGAGTGAAACAGAAATTGGAATGAGGAAAATGCAGGAGTTCTGCTGAGAGTGTGAGGGAGCGCACACAAAAACAGACATCCGCACGGGCTGCACTTCTGTCTTGGAAGCATGCACAAACAAACACACACAGACGTGTTGTCGCACAAGGCGAATCAGAAAGAGCCTGACAGAGAAGGTGGTGTACAGAGTGCCGGGGCGAAGCTAAACGATTTCGTCACATTTCCATAATGAAAGGACAAGATAAGGTCTTTCCATAAACATATCAGCCTTCCCCATCTCCCTTTGCACCTTGCAGAGCCTGCGTGAGTTCCCGTGCCTGTTTGAATGTCAGAGCATGGCCATCATTCACCCTATATCTTCAGCAAATCAATATGTGTCTGACTGTGACATTTAGCCATGTGCAGGGAGAAGGGTGTGTGTATGTATCACTGAACGTGTGTCATCTTCCCTATTGGTGTGGCTGATGTATAGTCATGCAGAATGATAAACCGAGTGTGTCTGTGTGTGGGCTCTGTTGGCAGGCAGTGAGGTTTTGGGGGGGGTAAAAACTGTGTGTGTGTGTGTGGACATGGTTCACCCCATATGGCGACAATAGAAATAGCGAATTCGAGGTTGCACGGCTCCTCTAACACCCCTCCTCCCACCGCACACACCCGTACACACACGTCACCGCTGCCAGCACTATCACCATCCTATCCAGCTGTCCTTGTGGCCACATGGTGAGGGCTCTCAGCAGCATAATAGAGCCCCTTTTACTTCATCAGTTTTTCTCCAGCCCACATTTCTTTTCACTCGGTCATGTGAGAGGTGAAGATTGGCCCGCTTTAACTGAGTTTGTATTAAATCTAATAGAATCTGTCTGGCTGAAATTGATTTGGTAATACGGCATGGTTACAAATGAACCATCCTGATCCTGGTCACCCACATCCACCAATTAGACTGAGGAGGAAAAGCCTGACAAAGATGATAGAAAAGACACAAACCTAGAAAAGAAGACTAACGCAAAGAGGTGCATCCGACTAAACGGACTCTGCCTTGTACATGGCTGAAAAGTCAACAGTGTGATTACAGACTCACAGAAAGTCAGAGAAAAAGGGGCTGACATGGAACAACAATCATGAACAAAGAGTATTAACAAGCTTCTCCCTTTAAAGTGTTGCTCAAATAGCACTTCAACCCCCATTTGGAGGCCTGAAAATGACTGTGCTTATTTAACTTATTTACTTGATGATTACGTGATTATGTGGCACAGGTCTTGCATAAATAATAGCTCACTTTGGAGAGTTGAGAAGACTCTCACCTTTAACACAGTCGAAACTGGCAAGGCACTCAGACTTGTGTAAGTCTGTGAGGGAGTGAGGAGAATTAATAAGTCAATGTTAACACAGGCAGGCCAATTGTAGCAACAGCAGAAGTTGAGCTGTTGATGATGTAGAAAAAAGGTAGCATATGCTCAGGTGAATTTATTAAGTCATGTAGTGAAGGCAAACTACTGGCCCTTCAAAGTTGGAGTAGGCAGTTTAACATTGGTGTAATGGGCAAAAATCCCACGCTAAATTTTGATGATATTGTGATTCAAGTGGTCTGACAGAACACTAGACTGTTTTCAGGCTTTGGAAAATCTAGCCAGTGATGCGAGACTGGCCAATCACAGGTCATTTTCAGAGAGAGAAGATGTCAATCACTGCTCGTAAACTGTGGCCAAACTGCCAAACTAGGCAGCACTTATCAGCTATGAATCTGTTACTGTACTGTTACTGAACATATTTTAGTGTACTGTTTAGCTGTAAATTGAGAAAGTTCGTGCTCTAGCTGTCATATTGAAAACAGTCACGCTGAAACAAAGCACTGCTCACCAGCTGGAGCAAACTTTCTCAAGTTCATCTAAACAGTACCCTGAATTATATTTCTGAAAATATTTGAGGTGAGAAATAGACAATGCTGCAGTTCACAAGCAGTGATTGACATGACTGACAGGTGAGACTCCTCAGCTCCGATTGGTTGTTTTGGTGATTCTAGCAAATGCCATTAGGGGCACTATGAGGGGGCAGAGGAACATGATTTTTTTCCACAGACTGTGTGCCTCATGCACTACTGTCAGGTGACAGTAATAAAAAAAAAAACTTGGCCATATTTGCTAAAAAGTTACCTACTGTACCTTTAAGGTTAAACCTGCTATGGGTAGTGCTGAGTATCAGATTTTAATCATTTTTGAGCACCATTTCAAAGAAAATTGTTTTTGTAGAAAAACTCCCATACTGCACTGGCACGAGAAACATTTCAAATGACACCCAGCATGGGCTTCAACAGAAGATGAATTAAAGCAATTAACTCTTTTCTGAAAACTCTTTGACCCAATAATATACTGTGACAGTCACCATCAAAACTGCCACCAGGAACTGAGCCACACAAACATTATGCTCTTAATGAGCCGCTGTACTTTCAATATACAGTGGGACAAGAATAATGCACTGGAGGCAGATGACAGGAGAGGTTGAGGCTTTCCAGGCCAAAAGACATGTTTTCATCCTCCAAAAGGCATTTAGTCGCCATTTAATACTTCATCCCGCAGTTCAAAGTAAATACCAAGTCTTTGGAGTGGAGATATGAAGCAGTTTCAAGCCTGCAGACATAGAATCAAGCAAAGGGGGGCTGCAACTTTAGATGTCCTGATGTCCCTAGTTCAAGTGCAGATAAGGCTGTCATGAAAGGCAAAGTGAGCTCGATTTCAACCCAGTTGCCATAATGAATGTTAGCATTGTACATTTCTGCAAACCACGGATAAGTTACATTTGTACATTTCATATGTAGCAAATAGATTGAAACTTTACACTTATTTACATTTTAATTTCATGTTGTGACAACTCTGTGGTTAACATGTGGTTAGGTTTAGTCACAAAGATCACTTGATTAGGATTAGGGTCATACGGTCATATTTTGGCTCAAAATACGTGATTTAGTCATGCCAAATACAAGTGAATGTGAATGTCCTCAACTCCTGTAAAAATAAATAAATACATTTTTTGTCACTATAAACAGGGCTGGATATGTCCCAACATGTTCAAAAATACCTGCTTCTATTGGTCTTGAACAGTAATCTTCAGCTTGACTGATGTCTCGCCTAGGTGTCGACCATCCACCATCCTGTCCTCCTCCTGATGTGAGCTAATATAGGCTAATATACATGTAATCTGATCTACATCATACTTATGAAACCTACAAATGTCCGTGGCTTACAGAAATGTACAATGCCAACATTTTAGTCTGTTGACTGGGCAGTCATTTTTTTATTCTTTTTTTTTGGGGGGGGGGGGTTGCTTTAATATTCGGTGCAAAAACTGCAGAATGCAATGCAAAATCAAATACTTCCAGCTAAATTCTGTCTCTGCAGCAATACTTTGAATTACGGGTTTACGCCAAGCATTCTATTGCCGAGCAGTGACCCATACACTTAGGTGCTATGACAGTAAAATTGTGTGTTTCTGTTGAACCAACGTACAGTTGTTGAGGAACAGGAGCACAGCGAAGCCCAGTGTAGATGTGGCCAGCAGGATCAGACAGATGTTGCAGGGGATCATGAAGTAGCGCACCACCAGGGACACCTTGTGCTGGTACCTGCGGTCATGCTCCTGTGGCGGCGGTGAGGGATAGTGGCACCCGCTCATGCTCCACTCCAATGACCCCCTCCCCTCCAAGGTGGAGGAGATGACGGGCCGAGGAGGGCGACGAGGGGTGCCCAAAGACCCGTTGGAAAAAATGATGGCGGTGGGGTAAGGGCAGAGGATGAAGATGAATGTAAAATAAAAAAAGCAACAAAAAAAAAGACGTGTAATGGCCGGTGTTTCAGCTGCGGTTCCAGCTGTGCACCGTGGCGAGGACCCGGTGACTGTTTCTATCAGAGAATCGCAGCAGCAAGCTTTCAGTGGTTTCCAAGCAACACATTTTTAGAGATAATAACATCCATTTGGGGAAAGAGGACAGACAGGGGGACAGGGACTCCTACAGCCCCCCACCTGTCCACACGACCTCCATTCTGCTGTACCCGCTAGGAAAAGGACAAACTAATGGGCTTTCAATCTGTGACTATGTGTGTGTGTTGTGAAGTGGTTTATACTTACAGTGCAAACATGTGTGTGGATTTAAGTGGGTGGTGATAATGTGTTTGTAAATGTGCGTCAGTGCGCTTTTGGCATGTATGTGTGTGAGATGCACCTAAGCCAGAAATCTGTGTGATTGGATGTGGGTGTTTGGAATTGTCAAATATCCACACGGAAAACTTCCAGGCAAGTAAATCCACAAATGAAATCCTCTCCTCTGCTCCCAGCGACCCTTACGGATAATTAGATGGATGCGAAAGAGGTCTGGGGATGCAGGCTCAGAGAGCACTCCCCCTTCTTTCCTTGTCAAAAGCCTTTACACACCAAGCCAAGGTCTGGTGCTCACCAACAACATGTGTCATAAGTATTTCCCGAAGAGGCGACAGAGAAGCATCTTTTTTAGCCTCCCTGAGGCTGTTGCCTGTTGGGGTAACAAAGGTTAGCAGCTCTCCTGAGCAATGCTTTGCCCAGCGTGCCTTTAACTCAACAACTGCTTCCTTGTATCCACTGGAGACTGGCTTCTTTGGCTGATGGTCTGGGAGCGTTTGTCACGGTGAAGAGTTATGCGACCAATGCATGTTAGATCTGTCCAAACCTGACACTGTCACCAGAGCAACTTGTATCTGCTGTGGCGTGATTAGTACGACGGCTGGAAAGCAGCTGGCTTCCTCTCGCTAAGCCATATGCTCCCGGGGTTTGCGGAGATGTTTTTTTTTCCTCCTCTTCTCTCCTGCGTGCCTGCCACTCCTCGGTTCAATAACCTTTATTCCCGGCCGGTCTCATGGAGTGGGTGA
This sequence comes from Epinephelus moara, assembly GCF_006386435.1. Taxonomy (NCBI): domain Eukaryota; kingdom Metazoa; phylum Chordata; class Actinopteri; order Perciformes; family Serranidae; genus Epinephelus; species Epinephelus moara. The sequence goes on along the minus strand of NC_065521.1, from coordinate 11,869,855 downwards.
GGAGCTGCCCCCCACCCCGCTGGTACGCTAGGGCTGAAAGCAGGACAGAAGAAGTAGTGGAGAGGGGGGAAAAAGTTGGAGAGGAGAACGATCCCAATCCCCGCTCGACCTGTCGGTGCAGAGCCGTCCTCTCCCCCAACCAGCTACGGATGAGCAGCAAAACACAGAGATGCTCTAAATGAATGAACTCGTGGAAAGAAAAGGAGAAAAACGTGTGTGTGATCAGAAATCAACCAAGAAGCTTCAGGCAGAGATTTGTTGGGCTTTCTTTCCTTGTGTCAGCACCCTGACTGAGAATCCCAACCAGATAATGAGAGGGAAAGGTTCTCATTGCACCCTGATCCTCGTAAGACTGAGGTTGATTTAGCTTCTTCTATTTCTGCCTTTCAGGAAAGAACTTGTCCAATCCTTTTCTTTCTTTCTCTGATTCGTCGCCTCTCTTTCATATGCTTCCTCAAGCATCCAGTCCCTTTTTCACTGGGTTGTCTCAGTCCAGAGGCGATCCCAGTGTCCTGGCCGCAAGGATTTATGCACCAGCTTCTCCTCTGTGGGGATCCAACATTCACTGGCAGCCAAAACAACAAATTAGGCTCCGGGTATTCATAGCGCGCTTAATCCCCAGGCAGCAGGTAGTGGTCCCAGTGTCAGCGCACTCAGTCAGCCAGCTGAAGCAGAGAGGAGTGAGTCAATGAGAAGTCAGCAGACAGACACGGCGATACAGAGAGAGAGAGGGGTAGTAAACGGGAGTGAGGAGGAGTGCTGGCATAAGGAATAGCAGCTCCTGACACTTTGGTCCACCTTTTTTTTTTTTTCTTTTGGAGAAAACAGCAGCGGCGTGTCGCTGCTTTCCCAAACACTCTCCTCCTGAGCGCTCTTCTCTCAGCCCTCAGCCAGCGGAACGGATGAGCGCATAATGAGAGAGCAAGAGAGACAGTGCAAGGGAGAGAGAGAGAGAGAGAGAGAGAGAGAGGTGGGGGGAGTGGTTGAGAGGCTGTCTTTAACAAAGGCAGGGGGGAGGAGGGGTTGGAGTTGGGTGAGGGAATGGGGAAAAAAAAGAAAACGAGCGAGAATAAAGGCTTTGGGGAATAGTACTCGAGTCCTGTCAGCGTGGGGAGGGGGGCAGCAACAGTGCAGCAGCAAAACAAAAGAGGGCTACGGTCTTGGGAGATGTCAACCAACTCCTCCATTTGTTTATAGCCTAATCAAAAGAAAGTCTCTTCCACAAGAGCTGGAGAATTTCCACAAAGATTTAATGAGGCAAACAGAGAAAATAGGCCTGCAAGGGGAGGGAGAGAGGAAAACTTAAATACGTTAAAGTCAATCACGTATTGAGTCTCTCCAAACAGCCCAGCCCACTTGTTTTTGACCGATATGTGCCACCAGTGCAGAAACAAGTCTGAGAAACTCCACATAACAAGCCAATATTCAATTAATTAACAATCCACATTTACATTTATGTCACAGTGTGTTAATATTTTGCCCTTTTAAAAGTAATGCATTGCCACACTTCTAATGTGATAATGAGGTCAGAATAGAGGGGGGTTACACTGTGTTTTAGCAAGACCCTGCATCAATATCTACTTTGAACAAACTCAACGGCAGCAGGCGCCAGATGCAAGGCGGGATCTATCATCAATTATTTATGTTTTTTTTCACTCTCTCTATCTGTGTCTCCATCTCTACCGTTCAACCCCCTCTTCCACTCCATGCTTTACACAAGCGTGCGCGCGAGCATACACACTGGCGGTGATGCACAGAGTGTCTGCATCCACAGAGGAATTGCATGAATGCACACACAATTGCCTTTTCTGTCTGATAGAAACACATACACACAGCAAAATGGCTCCTTCTGTCTTTCTGTCTCTATCAGTTTGCAGCCTACAAGCTCACACAACTTGGACACGCACTCATATTACAGTGCACTCTCTCTTCTTCTTTTCTCTCTCACACACACAGGTAGGTGATCTTGCTTCTCCCCCAAAGTCATTTATCTCTTTGGACAGGGTGTTCATTCCCAGGCCTAAGCTGAGCTCTGTGGGGGAGACTCTTATACGAGGGGAGCCAGATTTTTAGACTGCCCGCTGAGGGTCAAGAGTTCACCCCCCCCAATCATCAGCAACACCACCCACCCAGAGGTGCCTCCCCTCTTTGTGCCCTTACCAGACACGATACCCCAGACAGTCCACATCAGCTCTCACGTTGCATAACAAAACCTGATTGATGGACTGACTGAAAAGAAAAAGGAAACAGCTGCTGTCTCATTTGCTGCTTCTCTTGTGTCTCCCTTTTCAATTTTATCTGTAACTGTGTCTTTATCATCATGCTTATTGTCTCAACAAGTGGGAATTGTGGACGCAGCAAGGGGTTAAAACAATTACAACACTCAGAGGTGTATACCACCACGACATCACAGTGAGAGGTGCCAAATTCTCCCAGCAGAGGGTGCTGGGGAGTCAGCCCTGGCACTCTGCTCTGCCTCCACGACCCAAATAAGATCTTCCGTCGACATCAAAGCTCAACTGCTTTGATCCATTTTTAATGCCACAAGTAGCGCGCAAGGTTAACATCTCCCTCTGAAGGCTTTGAAATGGCAATTTCCATTAAGGAGCCAAAGGAGCTGCTCTCTTGTTTAATGGTCTGGCAGAAGTAAAAGTTGATATGTGTGTGTGCATGTGCTCATATGAGTGTGTGCTATTCTTTGTGCAGAGGGTGAGAAATTTGTCAAGTTCAATATCTAATTGACAATTATGCTTCAATCAAGGTGTGTGTGCATGCGTGTGTGTGTGTGTGTGCAGCCCAGCGCACATCCCCTTCTTCTGGCTGGCCGGTGTTGATCTAATTGATCTAAGAGAAAACAGTTGTTGCCTTTGCTGAATGACAATTTCTCCTCGAAAAGCCAAAAGGATTATCATGTGAACATGAGTGAGATTTACTTTAAAGACTCTCTTTTTGCATCATCTTTATATATTTCTCAAACGAGCTACATTTCAGCTGCACTGCCACAGGAGCAAGGGTCAGATCACATGATACTTTTGCAACTTTGTAACGATAAATGGTACCCAGGCAGCACTGTTTTGTACCTAAAAGCTAAAAGCTTGTTTAGCAAAGTGGGGTCACTGCTCTGACATAAGAAGCAGGAGATGTGAATGTGTGTGCATTTTCTAATAAAACTACCGAATCTCTAAAGCTCTACAGTTTACAGATTTGAGAGATATAAGTTCTCAACTGATTTTTTTTGATTAGGTGGGTCTCGACATCATGTATCATCATGTTTTGCCTGTGGCTAAGCAACAACCAGTCAACATCAGCAGAACTCTCTCCTACAGGCAACAATCAAAGACCTAAATATCAAATGTGCATTAACAACATTTTAACTGTGGTGCTGATTCACAGAGAGTAAAGGTGAATAAGCACCCAAGGGATGTACTTCCCATAACACTGCATTTTCTGGTTCAGAACTGACAAAATCAATACAAAACTAAGTCATTCTGCTTATTTTAATAATGTTACAGGTAGGCAAGGGAAAATATGCAAATTTAATGTTGCGATTTTCACTGACAATATAATTGCAATTTATTATATTATCCCAATAATCAGCAAAATATGCTTACAAACAACAACAAAAAATACACAATAATTGTCACAGAAAACATCCAATGACAGATTTATCATTACAGATTTAATGTTTGTTGCAAAAAGACCTGTTGGAACAGCAAGATGCTTAACTTCTGGGCATAAAAAAAAGCTTCTCACACCCAGCGTTCCAGAGATATTTAGCATTAGTAACGTTGTGTTGTAAATTACATCTTTGACGCCCGAGCTAACTTCTATAGTGTCCAGTATGTCCTGTTTAATGCTTAGTGGTGAGACAGACTAACGCAGCTCAGCTGGAAAAGCTCCACTTCAGCGATACAGTCACAGTTTTTTTTTCTGATAATGTTACATTAGACTTCACAGTTATTTTTCAGTTGCCTGATTGGGCAAGGGCATAATGCATTTCAGTTTACTTGTGGTAATGGGAAGTGTTGACGTTGAGCCCTGGTGCTGCATGACACAATGTTCACAATTGTCCCAATTACAGAAATTTACCTCAGTCAACTTTACTTTGTGTTTTTACTGCAATCCACGATAAAATAGCATATCGTCCCAAACCTAGTTACAGGCTTAGTGTTCTGACTCTCTGTCTGACTTTGGGTATAATACTTCTTTTTTTCAAGCTCAGTAGCACAGAACTGTCCTGGAACATAAAATAAGTATGAGTTCCTCAGCTGAATCTCTCATCAAATAATCCGTTTGGAAAAAACTGTGCAGAGATCAATCGTTAAATGCGACAACAGCAGCTTTGTACATTAGAGTATGTGGAAAAAAATCCCTGTTGATGAATATACCAACACCCCATTAGAGTGGGATTCTGTCCATTTTTCAAAGCAGGAGCTATCAAAAGTGAAGCTGTTGCCTTCACTAATGGCATTAGAGATCATCCTTTCCTGCTGTCCATTGTAAATGAGGGTTTTAATGATGTTGATGAAAAGAATAAAGTCTGTTAAAATTTAGAACGGATTTGGTAATTGCCTGCACTAAAGCCTGTCTACTGGCCCACTCAACTATTCATGTGCGCCTCATTTCAAAGATAATTCACTGTAATATTTGTCATGTTGTGTTTTGTGCATGTGTATGTATAGATAATGAGAAATCTTCTGCAGTGAGGGTTATTTCAGCCAATTGCTTCTCAAAGCTCAATCTGATGGTTGACAGTTATTTCCTGGTATGTATTTATATTGCCCTACTGGCTGCCCCGCATTACATGAGTCGAGTGAGACTATAAATGTATCTAATTCCATGGCGAACTATGTATTCAAGGCCACAAATTCCGCTTTCAGGGACATTAGGCCGACATCAGAAGGCCATGTTGAATTCTTCATGTGCATCGAGCCGTGTAGCCGGGCTGGTGGAGGGAAGATCAGACTCCTCACCCAGTGGGCGACGGCAGTGAGATGCTAGCAGGTGGGCCAATTGTCTCGCCACGGTATTAACTCCAATCATCATAAGTCAGACTTCACTGCAGCATCCAACAGATTCCCAGACTTCCCAGTCATCAGGCCTCTGAACTGAGCAGCGCTCATCTAGCAACGACGAGACTGGGGCCTCTCACAGCTGTGCATGGCTAACGGCATTAACCTCTGCTGAACTGGGTCTCAAGAAAATAGAGTGGGAGGTACAAGGACAGATGATGATGAGGGACGAAAACAAGATGTTTCTATGGCCAGTGTTATCATGGCAACCAAGCATCAACACTGCAGCACCTGGATGATTTCATTTTGGAAGTGTTCAATACTTGTTTCACAATCTGTAAACTGAAATTACATTTTACATCCTAACAGTGGCTGCAGATGGGAGATAAATTAAGAACAAAAACAAGCATTAAATGTTTCAGTGAGGTGTTGGGCCACCATAAGCCTCCAGAACAGCTGAAATGCTTCTTGTCTCAAATTCTTCAAATTTATGAGTTTGAAGGGATGAACATGATTGTTCCAAAACATTTTCCCTAATTTGGTGTTTTGATGATGGAGGTAAAGCACTCTCTCACTGGGCTTTCAGACTGAAAACAGCCCTGTGGGGATGCTCTGAGGAATTATTCCATTTGTTTAAAAGGACTAAAAGAGTGCACCACAGTTAAAAGGACTATGAGGAAGGATTTTCTAACTTTAAAAAGTTATCACAACACAAGGATTGCCTAATTAACAGTAGAATGTCACGCAACCAAGTACTTCACCAGGAATTTACACTTACATGTATTAGTTTGCAGATCACAGTGTCTTACTGGATGATGTTGCATTGTCCAGCAGCAAAAGTTAAGACGGGTTCAACTTTGTTGCCAGGTGATGACCTTTCATTTTTACTGGAGCACAGCTCTTTGAAATAAATGACAGGAGGGCTGTCAGTCTGAACGCCGCCTAAGGCGACACTCCTAAATGCTCCCTAAGTGTTCAGTTAAGTTCAGATGTGGTATCTGTGAGGCCCATAGCATATTTTTCACATCATTGTCAGACTCATTAAACCATTCACAGAGCCCTTGTGTCCTGTATTTTCATTTAAATTGTCATCACTTTGTATGTGCACATCATAACAGTTAACTGATGGAATCTGGATCTTAACCACGGCCTACAAGGGTTAAAAATTCAGTTCGGTCCACCATCTCTACGTATAAATCAAAATATATGTTACATGTTGATTCTGAATATTTGAAACTGTCTGAATACTCATTTTCCTCAGTATCAAAACCATCATTAATACTTTCGAGCTCTCTCTTCTCTCCAAAAGAGAGTTGACACACACAGCACTGCAGTGCCCTCATAGCCCCACCCCCCTCGACTCACTTTAAGTGCTGTCATCACGTCATTTGTCTAATTGACTCCAGCTGCCTATGGGCTTTTGCAGCACAGTTTTGTTTTGTTTTTTACTTACAATTTATTGCATTTTGAAATTGTGACAATCTGACAGGCTTTTGCATCTGTGCACTACTGCAAGAATAATATTGTTTTCTTTAATATAAAAAAGTTTTACTGTCATTCTGCCGTTCTCTGATACTAGCACAGAAAGGAAAAGTCCTTGTTGTCATGTTATAGCCTTGTTATTTTGTTATATTAGGTTACTTTAAATTGTATACCCTCAATGTCAATTTTTCCCAGTGGTATCAGAAATGGTAACGAAAGGTACTGTATTTAAGTTAGAAATTCCAGTATCGTGACAGCACTCATGGAGTATTGGACTTTTTGATGGTCAAAGATGCAAACAGCACGCAAACACCTGGACAAACCTGCTACAGATGTGGCACAACATTAGTCAGTGATTTCCCCAATCATATTGCTCTAACATTTAATATGTAGGTAATAAAGTCAAAATCCTGTTTTCATGACAACACTATTTCTGACTCAGTGGATTATGGAACTATTGTGCAGCACTGCTGTAAGTGTGAATGAGAGAGTTCCCACACTAGATGGGCTCCACTCAATATGACTCACAATGTGACACATCGCCCAGTATCTGGTGTCAACTTGGGCACACTATGACGCTGAAAGCGGTGAAATGCAGCCCACAGCTGAAAATGAATCTTCAAACACTTGGGTCATCTTGACATCTGGCATCTGAGTACCATTTTACCATACCAGTGCATGTTGACTTTGTTTAGAATGCTGGCTGCTCCTCCAGCTGATGCTGTTTAGCCAACTGCAGAGGAGTCTCCAGTCAATATGATCCACCTGTCCACACTCAACACTTCTGGCCACATTAGCCTCTTCCTCCCACTCCATCCCACACTGCCATGACCTGCTATTTCAGCCTACTCTGAGCCAGCTCTTAGCCTGGGGCTTCATCCAGGACCTGTCCGCTGTTGGACATCTAGTTCCCCCTCATGCAGTGATGATGATATTCCTCGCCTCGGGGCTCATCTGGAGCCAGAAGACGCAGATTCTTGCCTGAGGGCTGCAGTTCTCAGGCCTGCCGCCCACTGACCCTCCTCTTTCCATTTCCATTGGTCTTCTAAATGAAGAGGAACTCATTCAGGAAGGAGTAACTCATTATTAGCAAGCTCTGATTTTCTAGCCAGCCCCTCCTGCACATCAACACCCACAACAATAATGATTACAGGATGTAATATCCCCGCTGCTCCACTGCCTTGCCCTGTTTATTCAGGTCGCCAGCGCCAACATTTTCCCTTAATAGCCATGTAGGAAATTATTCCAATGGACAGGCACAGGCAAGTAAATAATGACAAATAATGACAGAAAGAGATGAAAGATGAAATGGCAAAAAGGAGAGTGACAGAAAAAGAAAAAGAAAAGGTGAGAGGAAGAGGGAAAAAAGCAACCTGGCTGCTACATGGAGAGCGAGTGGAGAGAGACACTTCTCCATGTGGCTGGCATATGGAGCCAATTGTGGCAACAGAGCAGGAAGGCTAGGAGCAGGGAATCAAGAGGAGGAGCGGCTGGCTCTTACAGCCTTTACACAGGAAAGGCAGGGCTGATGGAGCTGAAGGATGATACAGATGTCAGTCTCTGGCCAAGTCAGCCATCTGTCATGGGGAACTGGCCAAGTCACACTGGCCCCGTCATGCGGAGAAAGTGGTGGGAGACTCGTGATGACCGGTCATTATGAGCCTGGAGACGTACTATCAACATGGCCGATTCCCAGCAGTAGCTTACCTTGCATTGGTGTAGACAGAGGACATAAAGACGCACAAGTAGCGCTAGGAAGATACATAATATCAGTGCTTTTGGAGTACTGTCTAAAAGTGTCAAATGTAAAAAGCTGGCATTGCTTGTTCAGATTTTTAGGCTTGTTCACTCGTGCTTTAGATATTACTTGATCTGAAACAGAAAACTTTAGACGATATCTAAATTAGTTTAAGAAGTTATTGATGCAACACTGATACATTGAGCAGTTTGCCATATATCATTACAGGTTCTGTATGTAACTTTCAGAATGTCCTTGTAATTAGTGACACCTTTCTCTGAGGTTGAGCGAACAGCAGTCAGCGTCCTGTTGCTCATGCTCTGATGCTTGTACTCGGTAACCATGAGCAACACCTGGGCATCAGCCTAAACAGTGACAAACACAAGAAAGTGACTGACAATCGTCATGTTGATAGAAGGCTGGAAAATATATTACTATCTTATTTAGAATAATGTTACTATCTGCAAAGTTTCTGTATTTCATTTGGATCATTGCTTATCTTTCCAAATTACACTATCAAGCAACCATGCAGAATAGCTATATTACAGCTAGCTGGCGAACATTAGCTAAGGTTACGGTTAGCTCGTTGGCCGCTGCTGCATCATTCTTGGCTAGTAGAAAGCACTTTGTACCATTCCATCTTTTATTGTTGGCTAAATCAACACTAGTTGTAGTATCACATAACATGTATCATGTTAGCTGGGGAGGTATGGAAAGGGGCAGCAAAGAAGTGTGCTGATTTGGCAGGGACTTGGGGCAGTCCAGGATCAGACCATGGATGTATAAAGACACCTGGATACAGTGTTGAAAGCAGGACCCTGTTCAATTTAGTGAGAGTTGCTAATGGCACATGAAGCAAAAATGGTTTTATTGTCGCACATAAAATTACCCAGATGATCCAGGGATAGTCGACACTGCCTCCGCACGGTGAGGCCCATTGAGTAGACGCACTGGAGACAGCCAAGTCATCTACTTCCAGTTTAGTGTTCCATTAACTTGAATGGGGATAAAATGATTCATCGTGCAGCTCTTGTAGAACTTCCAAATATTTTCGGGCCGAATTAATCAAATCCCGATAGTAAAACAAGTCATTTCATAGGGGTTGAGATGCTAAAAAAAATGTATCCAATAATTTACAAGATGTCTCTTTTGTCAATGTAAGTCAATGGGAGAGTCTTTATGGGCCACAGGGCATCATGTGACGGACCCAGCAGTTGTAATTCCACTTTTTGGCCACTACGAAATAGCTTCAAAGCCCAACACTCCTCTGGGGGATTGGATCAAAGCCCCAGCACTCAGGCACTTGGTCTTGCTCTGGCTGAATTCAAGTTGCGACGGGGTGCTAAGTAAAGGTCTGTCTCCGCTGAACTGCCACTGCAAAATGTATACAACAGAAACAGCATGTGTGGACTCTGTATTGTGGTGGGTGCTGGTCGTAGCTACTGCTGCACACTCTTAGTGCTGTTGTAAAGCTCAAGAGAGGCAAGGCACTGGAATGTGCAAAAAGTCACATCTTTTGGATTTTCTGTGAAAAACGTGGCTCGAGTGCTTTACATAGAAGTCAGTCCACAGGCTGCTATAGGCAACTGATTAATCAGGGAAAGTCTCAGTTTAAATTACAATCTGTTCACCCATTGGCAATAAAAATGATTCATACAGGTGAAAAAAGAATTACATCCAAAGCCTTTAAGTGAAAAAGTTGAGCTACTTACACAAATATGACCACTGAAGTGTTTTTTGCAACCAATGGTCAGATATTGTAGCGAGCAATGTGTACACTTGACGTGTGTGGAGTGTGTCTGTGATGTGTTTGTGTGACAGCTCAGACTCTTACTGACCTCAAAACCAGGAATTCCAGTTCCTGTCTTATTTTTCCTCTTGTATCTCTACTTTTGTTAATCAGAGTCATAAAGCCTCAGGATACACAATTTCATTTCAAGGATTTTTAATTTGCTATTTATGTCCACTTCATGACTTAATATGGAACCACCTCTAAAATTCACTTTGTGTTCAGTCTGATCACACCTTAAGGCTTTAATAAAAAAAAAAGTATCATTCAGGTAATCTCAGGTATTGTATTGGCACCGATCACCAATGTTCAAATGATACCCAACCTAAGGCAGATGTGAGGGAACACAGAAGAGGCAACAGAACTGTGCAGGAGCCTTGATTATTATCATTCAGTAAGTTAACACTAATGTAAAAAAAAAAGTAAAGTGTAATTCTAAAAGCTCAAAATGCTAAGGCCATGGGGATACACTGCTGCCCACAGACGAGAAATGATGCCAAGACAGAAAGTTTTTTTTCATACATTTCTTGCAAATAAAAGGTTTCAGTTATTTAATGAGCGGCATGTCTGAAGCGGAACATTGCACATTGACTTGAAGTAGAAATAGACTATTTTAGATTCCAGCTCCATCAAAGGCCTTATGTTCCACCATACAGCAAATCCCTTGTGTTCTACATCAATAATCCTGCATTTTTTGAACATATAATTACCACTGCCTTTACCTTTGTTTGACTGTAGCACGACGAGTCATCATATATTGCTGTAACATATTCATATTGTACACAAGCAGATTTACCTGATCGGCTTCTGACATCAAAGCTGACAGTGACAGGCTATTATATGCTGGGACCCTTTCATTTGCATTTACAGTAATGAACACGTGCTCCTCCCTTCTCTTCTTCCTTCCCTCTCAGCCCCGTCACTGGCTGCTGGCTGCACATCGAGCTGGATCCTCTCAGATAGAGGGCAGAGAGGGAATATTAATTGGCGAGCAATACCCCCTTGTTGAGACGCAGCCCATAAATGAAACGGCTATAAATTATTTATATGCCTAATCAGACAGCATGTGCTCAAGTTATTCTCTCAAACAAGACAGCTTCTCTGCTATTCCTTTTTTTCCCCTCCTAGTAAATAATTCTAGTTCCTTTTGGTAAGAGTGCAGTCAGACACGGCTGTGTGCTGGAAGTAGAAGACTAATGAAAATATGGTGCCACAATGACGAAATAGCTGTTTTCTGGCTGCAATCACAGTCAGGAAAATGAATGACCCGCTTAGCACCAGGTATTAAAATGCATCCTGCGTTCAGAGGGTTTGATTCTGATAGACAGAAAACAGATAAAGTTCAGGTGTGAATGCACACAAGGAACACCTACTATTAGCAACCAGGTGTGAATGAAATGAGACTGATCCATGAAGAATGGCTGCGGGGGATTATATAGCAAGACACAAAAAAAAAAAAAAAAAAAAAAAGAAAGCACATGAATTCAACCATGAGCTATAGACAGATCGAACAGGTGACAAGTTTTAATGTGTACAAGCAAAGTGTTTAAATGAGTGCTGAAGTCAATCAATCAGTGCCTGAACAGAATCAGCAATTTTGATTTCAGATAGGCTAAACAACAAGTCTTGCAAATTAACCTACAAAATACAATGTATGTCCATACAACTTACCAATGAAAGTTGAACCTGATTGATGATGGATGGATGGAAACACTACGGTTAACCTTTGGTTGAGATTAGGCACCAAAACAACCTGGCTAGATTTAGGTAAAGACTATGGTTTGGGTTCAAATAAGTACTTTGTTAAGACTGGGGGACCTTCTTTGTCATAGTTGCAATCATATAGTTAAGGTTATGGAGTGATCATAGCCATGCTTTAAAGAAAACATTGTTGACTGGTGGACTTCACTCTTTAATAACATCACCTTACTTTCTCCTTTGCTCCCATCAGAATTAATACAGCTGCTAGAGGGATCTGTCACTTGAATGCAAACGTGTCATTTTGGGGCAATTGCTCAAACGACTGATGTTTTCTATTTTGGGAGGACAGTCTCTCCAATTTAACCTTTAAGCTGATGTCAATGTAAATTGACTGTCTAAGTTTTGGACTGAACAAGCAAATTTAAAACATAACTTTGGATATTGTACTTACTGTATTGATAATTTTCAATTTATTTCTAACAGTTTTAGACTAAATAATGGTTTCCGATTTCCAACCAGGTCTGTGTCACCGCGGTACTGGCAGTATGTGTGGAAGGTGATGGCCCCCCACATGCCAGCAAAAGTTTACCGGACGATGCCAAACAAGTAATTTTGTATCATCAATGAGATGTTTTGCATCATCCATTGGATTTTGCCTGGCATATGTGTGGGAAGCTCTGGAAGATGGCCGCATGGAGGCTCCTTAACACTGTTAATCTGCAAACACTGCCTACACCACCATAAGACAGACCTGGTTAAGTAATAGTCATAAGTATCCTTATAATTTGCTACTTTTCAATCTACTTTTAAACAGCCTTGTGTTGAGGCACAGTTTCTGTACAATAACACACACACAAAGTCAGTACGTTTACATGACACTTGAAAAAAACGAATTATTGCCTTAATCGGACTATAACAGGACAACTGAAGTGCATGTAAACGCGTTACTCCAACTAATATCGGAGTTCTCCAACTCCGATTAAGACACCCAGATAATACGATTGGAATTCGATTTTCTCCGGCATGTACAGTATACGCCGTAATCGGAGTTAAACTAGACAATGCATGTGTGCATGCTCCACACCCCCTGCGCTGGCGTATGACCCCGGAACAGACAAGACGTGCTATTGTTGTAACCCTCCAACAGCATACGGCGTTCTTGTCTGCCTCTGGAAATCACCATGACCATGAGGGATAGCGTGCACCTTATCTGCACAATCAGTAACGCGTACCTTACGTACAAGATGAACAAAGCTGTACAATTATCCATCTTGCTGTTGTTCGAAAATGCCGGTCTGCTGCCTGACTCCACTTGTTTATTATTAAGTGACATAATAGGTCAACCGGAAAGGGGCCCGTATTAACCCGCTGAAACGACGAATATCGCCACCTAGTGTTGAGGAGGAGGACACGTTCCCCTCAGTAATTCGATTTTCTCAGTTGCATGCAAACTGGGACAAGGACAGAAGTCCGATTAGATGCCAAAATCGAATTCTGAGCATAGCTGTGCATGTAAACGTACTGAGTGAGAGAGAGAGAGAGAGAGAGAGAGAGAGAGAGAGAGAGAGAGGGAGAGAGAGAGAGAGAGAGAGAGAGAGAGAGAGAGAGAGAGAGAGAGAGAGAGATGTTTGTTTCACGTTTCTCAAACATTGAAAAGAAAGAATAATTTTGGTATCAGTACCAAAACTCAGGCCCTATTATTGAATTATGCCACAATACCCAGTGCCACAGTTGAACTGAACATGTATTGGTAGTTGCAGTCTTAATTTAAGCATCAAAGCGAGACACAATCTGGACAAGAGATGCAGGGCAGTATTACAGCCTCCATCGTCATCATTCTGTTGGTGCAGGAAAAGTAAACAGGGCTTTCCTGCTCTTGGTCTATGCTGCTGTATCCTCAGTTCATGGGTTAGTGGGGGTCAGTGCTGTCATAGGTGGTTTGCACTTAAAAGGAAACCAAAGCCATGAAAGAGGGCCATTACTGGCTGTGGAAAGCAGAGAGTACCTGCTAAAGAACCATCGTCAAGACTCCTCAGCCGGCTGACAGACAACAACATACCCTCCTATGAGCCTGAGACCAGCCGTCTGTCAACCACAAGGCTTTAGCTGCTTCCTTTCCAGCCACACAATGCTCTGAGACTCTCAAACACACACACATTCACACAAGATGACTTGGCATTCGCACGCACGGCAGAAGAACAATAGAGACAGACACGTTTCTTCTTTCAAATGCCACAAGGTGCTGCAGGGTTAAAATAAATGGTCGGCTGAGAAAAATGCAAGACAAAAATTATATGAGGGTTGAAAAAACAGATTTTTCTGTGGATGTTTTATAATTTCTTATTCAAAAAAGTTTAAGACTTCAAAAAGAGCTGCTTCAGGTATCTGCACACATATGCCAGTTTGAAGGACTTGCTGGTGTTTTGTGACCTCCAATTTAATTGTTCACAGCCAAGAAGTCGCTTCACTGGCCAAGACAGTGATTACCTGGAAAACTCAGCTTCAAACTCCTGCTTTCACAAACATCCTGCTTGCTAAAGTGTCCTTGTGCAAGACTCTTTACCACATCGAGCTTCTGAGTGCTGTCCTGCAGCTAAGCCTGACCTCTGACCTCCATCTTTAAGGAGACAAGAGAAAAGAGAATTTCTCCACAGGGATCAATAAAGTATCATTCTTTCTTATGTTGGGTCGAAGCACAAAGACCTCAATCTTCCCTGGTGATTGACCTCAATTTTAGCCTCTAACTAGTGTCCACAAATGGTAGAGGTACAGTGCATCCTCAAAGAGCAAAGCAGATTTGAAAAACATTAAATGAATTGGAGGTTGTTGTCATCTGTCTTGTGTCAGTCTAACCTCTTGGGTCTACGTTTGGACGGAAGGATTGAAAATAGGTGTGCTTTATCATTGGGGCTGGGTACCGAACTCTCTACTTTTAAGGGTAGCGACCAAATTATGTCAGTATTATTACGTACCGGTTTACATTAAGTCAATCAGTGACAAGTCTCTTTACCTGAGAAAGCATCTGGGTAAGACTGCTGGGACTAGAGAGGGGGCAAAAGCACCGCTAAGTGCCCTGAAATGTGAATGCTAACCAACTCTATTTATGCGTAGTACATCAACCAAAGATAGCACTGAATTTTCTGATCAATGCTTACAATGTAAAGTTTGAGTTCTGTTAAACACTGGAACCTCACATCAAGAAGGCCCGTGGTTCGAGCCTCTAACCCTTTCTGTGCTAAGTTCATACTGAACACTTTTTAAATCTCAATGCTCCAGTATCCTGGTACAGTGCAAAGCTCTGAAAACTCATAGATGCCCATAGGTATAAAACGTGTTTGTTTGTGAACTCATAAATAAGCTAGGTGTCAGTCTAGGGTGTTTCCCTGCCTTTCGCCAAAAGCATGCTGGGATAGTTTGAAGCTCCCTTGCCCTTGAGTCTGAATAAGATAGATGAATGGATGGATGGATGGATGGATGGATGGATGGATGGATGGATGGATGGATGGAGAGATGGACCTTGCAGTACAACGCAATTCAAGACTTACTAAGTGATATATATCTATTCATATAAGACAGAGGGTCCATAACCAAAAACAATCCAGTGTGAATCAACTGAAGTGGGTACATGCACTTCTTTGGACTCCTGATGAGACACGAGACCTGTATGTATGTGTCTATGTATGGATTTGTACATGTCCTTCCCTCACGGTCGTCCCTCCTTTTCTTCATCGGCTTGTGCACGACAGCCAAGACTCAATCACAGTGGGAGCGGAGTGTGCTGATGTGTCAAATCGTCTGTCATCTAGAAGTGGCAGGGGTGGAGTCAGGGGGAGGCGGAGGGGGAGGGCAGTGGACCTGGTTTTTGCGAGCAAAAGCATGACAATGATGAGCTTGGCGTGTCGCCGAGGCAACGAGCGACCTCATCCATTATTCATCTGGGTAACAAACTGATAAACGAGGTAAATGAAGAGGAACAATGGCAACGAAAATCATGCAGACGGACCAAAAGAGACATTTAGAAGCCGGCGGCACCAGCGGCATCCTGAGGCGCATATTAATCTGTGAGGTAAACAACAAGGTCTGGACACAGGGTCAAAGCAAAGCGGCTCTCATCCTTGAGAAGAGTAATGTGGAGCAACTCCGCAGCTTCGGGGGAAAAAAAACAAAAAAAAAAACATTTTTCCCCTTAAAAATATGCCTGATCAGACAAGGTGTTACAGAGAGGATTCACATCTCTGCAGAATCAACAAATGTATAGTGGCTACTGGTTCTCACATCATCAATCACCCACCTACCATGTGCACACAGCACTTTCCACATCAGACCCCTGACCACTTTCCACCAATCAGAAATCAAACTGCCGATCCTTCTGAAGCACAAGTTAATGTCCCAAACAGATGCATCAGTCTAGCAGCACAGGTAGAGAGAGCAAAAAATGATATCTCACGTCTCACGTGTCATGCCAAATTCATGCAACACGATCTGTACGAGACAGCAGGGGGATGAATTATTGCCCTGTTGCTACGGTAACACCTCGTATGCAGAAAACACCATGCCGTGGTATGAAAAATGGTGATTTGTGAGATTTCATTTCGAAAGCCATTCCAGTGTCGAGAGTAAGGAGGGAGAAAGAGGGGAAAAAGACTGACAGTGAAAGAGGGAGAGAAAGAAAAGACACACAGATACAGTGAGAGAAAAACGAGAGGAAGAAGGAGAGGAATGAGGCGAGGCTTCACTCGCAGCAATTTGCAGCAGTGCTTTAGACAATTTGGGTCACTTCTGTCACTGTATTTCTATAAGGCGAGCAGAAACACCTCATCTGCCATTCATTTCATTTCCATTCCAACACCTGCAAGCCATTTGCATTCTGTCAGTTTTACCTCTCCCTTTCATTTCTCCGCATGCCACTACATTTCCTGAATGATAACATACTGGCAATTTCTACACTGGCATAGTATGGGCCAGGACACAACAGTGCCTGCATCCAAAGAAGGGGGAAATGGTGAGCCCTGTTCCAATCTTGTCTTTCTTTCTCCTTCTTTGTCCCTCCACCCTCAGTCCCAGTCCCCCTCTCAGGTTTCCGCCAACAATCCCCCCCACCTCTTGATCAAATCCAGATCTTTGCCATCTGACCCTTATGAGCCCTTGCAGGGCCCGGTGTCTCCCTGGGGACCCGAGGCCAGATCGTATGTCTCGCCTCTCTCGACAGCAACAAATGAACCAGGCGCTCAATACCTTGCCTGATTGGCTGCCATGGGTCTATGCCATCATTCAGCGGAGCACCACAGAGCTGCAGCGCTTTCTTATTCAGGCATTACTGGCACATTATACCAGAGCAAGCTGTGCAGATCCAGGCAGGTTTCATCAGGTTAAATTTAAAATATATTTCAAATCCAGTTAGAATAAATTGTAGGCTCAATTTTGCCACTATGAATGAATGTGAAAATGAAAAGAACTGTAGTCTAACGGAGAGCAGCTCTGCTTGTCTGGGCTGATCCCTCAAGAGAAATACAACACAGCAAGAAAAACAGTCTGAAGAGCCTCAAAAAGAGAATTTCAGGCTTACAAGCTACAGAACTTTAAATGCAATGAATTGAGATTTCGCAATGCATCCATATTCATGAGATTTTTTTTAAGCAGCACTATGCAATTATTACATACTGCTAGCCCCAAAATGTCAGAGAGATGAAACTGTTTTTGAATTTTGAGGATTAAGAACCTGTACGCGGCACTTCATGTTTACCGATCAGGCCTGGTCTGTGAAGCTTTGTACCAAAGGGTACCAAAGGGATAAGAGAGAAAATAAGGATCTAACACCAGCGAGTCCTGCTTTTTTTAAGATGGAGCACTTGCCCACTGCTGTTTGCCAGACAGGATTTCACTCCAGTGGTAATCCTTGAATTTCTTTTGCTGTCTTTTATCTTTCCATTTTGAAGATTGCTGTCATTGCTGTAGTGCCAACAGTCATGTGCTTTATCTTGGATTGTCTCTGTCCGTGATGTTAGTTTCTTTGTGTGTTCAGCCTTGGTGACTATTACCTGCTGATGTTAACCACACAAACCAAAAGCATCAATCAAATGCTTGTGTGTCTGATTCTCCCCCTGACAGATTTTCCAAACACCAGGTACTTAAGAAGAAGGTAGAATCATTACTGTGTCAAAAAGCAACCACTATTTATTAATATTTTTTGTTAATATTAACAATTATGATGTCAATAGGCTGCACATGATGATAATTAGTCTATAAAATGCATCTTGGTGACATGTTCAAACTGCTTGTTTTGTCTGACCAACAGTTACAGTATTTGAGAAAAAGCTCCACATTTTGGGAAATGTGCTTATTTGCTCACTTTTGAGAGTTAGACAAAAGGACTGAGAATACTCTCATGTGTCTACTTAATCAAGCTGTTCAAGTGTTGTTGTCATGACGTTGTCAGGCAACCTGCAGAAACTCTGTGAAGTCACTGCACCTGACCAAGTAATAATCCTGCACACGACACCCAATATAAACCGCAACTTTGTATTTTTCACCAGTTTTTATTTTCATTTTGTTTTTAATATTTGTTTTCAACTCAGTTAAGTTTCAGTTTCCACAGTGGTCATTTCATGCTCACTTCAGTTTAGTTTTTTTGTTTGTTTGTTTTTTTGTTTTAAATCTATAGTTTTGTTTTAATTTTTATTAGTTTCAGTATCAGTTTTAGTTGTTTTTTATTATAATATGGGGGTGGGGGTATTTGTCTGGGGCAAGAATTGAAGACATTTCCCACATATTTTCGATTTTTTTTGTTAGTTTTGTGAGTACAAAATATTGTTAGTTCAGTTAGTTTTTGTTTTTTCAAAAGTCTAGTTTTTATTTTCAATTCAGTAAACAAAAAATGGTTTTAGTTTTTAGTTAACTATAATAACCTTGGTGTTCATGCACTTTTTTTTTACGTTTTTTTTTTTTTTTTAAAAGGCCAGTAGGTGGACTTTGAGCTAAGATTATTTTGTCAGACTACTATTTCCATGTTGAGGAATGTACTTTCATGCTTAAGTGATTAATTGATTGTCACAAATACTGTCGATTCAAGATTTTGTCAAACAGCGACAAAAACCAATAATAAATTCAGCATTAGTTTATCTTTTTATCTTTACAGATTTTCAAACATGAAAGTGCGCTTTCATTTGCGCTAATAAGTGCGGAGAGAGTCTTCTGCATTGCACCCCGACTTCCTGGTTTTGGCTGATTAGACAGGTGTTTTTTTCAGTAAAAATCATGCCCTGAGCAGCTTTAAGATGTTTTTAACATGTGCACACACTCTTGGATCACTGTGCGCGCATGTGTGTGTGTGTGTGTGTATGTGTGTGTGTGTGTGTGTGTGTGCGTGCGTGTGTGCTGTGGGGCTGTAGATTCCTGTGATGAAGAATCTAGGGCAAACCCCTTAAGTGGAGAGACGGGGAGAGGGAGAGAGATCATCAGAGCCATTACTGCGTGATAAATGATTTGCTAGCTGGTGAGTTACCCTGAGGGAGACAGTGGGGCACAGTCTGTGTGTATGTGTATGTGTGTGTGTGTGTGTGTGTGTCTTTGTCTGTGTGTGTGTGTGTGGGGGGGGGGTTAAACCTGTGGCTTACTTCTATCAAGATCCCATGGCACCCACGTCCTGCTAATGCAGTCTGCTTCATTACAAGGGTAAAGTCGAGTTGAAGATACAGCCACGCACGTGCACGCGCGTGCACACACACACACACACACACACACACACACACACACACACACACACACACACACATAACTGAACACTAACTGTATAATTCACAATGCACCTGCACACACAGGTTGAACTTAACTATGCACACTTTATATCACAGACAGGGCTCACACAATCAAACTTCTCCACACACATACACACACACACACACACACACACACTATCTCACACTTGCTCTCACACACACTCTGCAGGCAATCACATCTCAGGGGAGAATGAGCTGGAGCCAGGGCCGAGCTTGGAGGAGGAAAATTAGTGCAGAGCTCAAAGAGCAGAGTGGTAGACGGACAGAGAGAGACTGGGGGGGTTAGAGCAGGACAGGTTGGTGGAATAGACGGACTGCTTCAACAGGGGGAGGAGTGTGTGTTTTGAAGGTGGGAGAGAGGTGTGAGAGGAGAGACAGAAAGAGTGATACTAAAAAGACTCAGGTGCAGCAAGAAAAAAAGAGAGATTAGATGTTAAGAGCTTGAAAGGGGTGAATGAACAGAAAGAGAGAGAAGAAAACACGGGGGAGCTGGAATGACAGCGAAGAGTTGAAAGGGTGAGCGTAAGGGAGAGACAGCGAGAGGGTAATGGCTGGTGGGAGAGGTGCGAGCAGCTCCTGCCAAGATAGAGGAAGAACCAGAGAGGGAAAAGAGGGAGAGAAATTGAGCAGCGTAACCCTCAAGACCCCGATGCTTGCAGAGGAGAGCGGCGTGTGTGTGTGTGTATGTGTGTGTGTGTGTGTGTGTGTACATCGTGGTATGGTGCACGCTGTGCAGGCAGGTCTGAGAGTTGGTGTCAGGCTCCTCAACTTCTCTGTGGTTGAGATTTGGAGGGAGGGATTTCTGCTGCGATAATTCCCAGGGGAGCTCTTCTTTCTGGCGTAAGACAGCCTGCCTGCCTAGGCTGCGTGCTCCAACCTCTGGTCAGGGGTGGAAGGAGGAAGTGAGATGCAGCTGGATGAGCTCTGGCTCAGAGTCTGGGCAACACATCAACAGCCAATATACATCTAGAGGTAATACACTAACATGCAAGTGAAAGTGCAAAGAGACATGCATTGCCTGCAAAGTAGTTCTTTTCTTCAAGATCTTCATTTGTTCTTTACAACACTTGGGACTCTGGATAATTTTGATGCCCATTTTCGACTATTTTCTGACAATATGTAGGCAAATCATTATAGGCATGTGTTCAAATAGCATTGTTTTCTGACTGCTAGCATTTTTTTTAAAAATGTTCCCAATAAGGAGAGCGCATATGTGGCTGCTCAGGCATCTTTGTATGGCCACTCCAATGCTTTGAGTTGAAAATCTGGCACTGGTGTTGTCACTGCTGCTCCTTAAGCTACAGTCTATCAAGCTGTAATACATGTCAGGCTGAAATGATCACAACAAAGACAGAAAAGCCCATTTATGTGAGAAGATGGCCCGAACACTGAATGTTGCTGGTGAGGGGCATTTTTACCCTGCCACTGCTTTTCTATGCTAGATGCTAAATCCTACATAGTCAAAACACGCTAATGGATTAATGGAAACCTTCAACCACAATGTGATCATTTGTATATCAGTTTCTCACCCTGTATAACACTGAATTCCAGAAGACAACATCTTCATCATCTTCGTCATCTTCTGTGTTTTATATATTGTTAAATGTAATATTGTTGTCTCCTGTCCCAACTTTCGTGGTTATAATGTCATGTGGGATGTATGTTTGTTTGTTTTTGCTTTGTTTTTGTTTTGTCCTGTGTGTTTGTTTTTATGATGTTGCAAATGGACTTACTGAGACGCAAGACAAATTTCAGACCTGTTCTGTCAATAAAGTATCAATAATTCAATCAATCAATCAATCAATCAACAAATACTGTGAACATTCTCGATGATTTGAATTAAACATGGACTGCATTAAACAACCACATGATTGTTGATATTTAAATATCAAAAACCTTCATTTGTTTTTCTTCTGATGAACAGTTATCGTGCAGCACATTCAACTCACACTTAAGTCCTATCATCAGACACAAAGCCAAAACTATCCAAACTAACACATGTTGCCTGGTGTTGTGCTGACCTTTTTTTTTCAAGCATTACTTCCCCTATTCTTCCACTTCTGTGTTGCCAAGGCTGGAGTATTAGCAATGATCCGTGGCTTAGGTGCCAAGACGGCACAAGGAACCATGACCACAAATTGCTCATCTACAGTAGTGCTAGCTCAGGTGAATGCCCCTGTAGACACACTGATCCAGATTTTACAGAAAGTATAAGCACTTCAGACTGTGATTGTCTAGTTGTATGATCGTGTTAATCATTAGTTCTAAAAAGGTACCAGTTTAAATGCTTCAAATAATATGAAAAACTTTGTGTCATGTCTTACTATATATGAGTTTTGTACAATGGAATATACTGAGCAATGTAACTCTAGTATAACAGTCTGAAAAGCCCAGATGTCTGACCTTGGCTCAAAGCAGGATTTGGCTTCAAAGCCCAAATAGCTGATGATGCAAGACATAACTTAGAGTAAGCTTGATCATCCCTTCAGCAGAGTTTATCTTTGCTCAGTCCCATATCCCCAGGTCAATAATGTTGACTCATCGACCACCCCTTTCTCTGTTGTCGATAAAGCACAGGGTAGCCTTTTAGCTTCTGCTTTGGCTCTGTAAATACAAAACAAAGGAAATGACCCCTAAGGACTGATCACAAGCCTGAAAAACAGAGGGCGATGCTGATGATAAAGCCCCATTCACAGCGCTGAACATTGTGTATTTTCTTGTGGCGGTTTCCTTCTAAAACTCACAAAAGTCGCGTTGGCATTTACCCAGAAGGATAAGATTTGAAGGGGATTAACAAGACGGTGATTTGTAGGTGGAGGGACAGAGACTGCTGCCAAGGTAAAGAAAGAGAAATGATTTGGGCGCTCTTGCCCTTTAAAAATCGGTCTTTTTCTCCAGTGATTCTAGCTTTGCTCTTTCCTAACATCGCTCTCCATCTTATCGATCGGCAAATCAGCTGCCTAATAGACAGGTAGTGCTCAACGCTGAGCGGGAAGGCTTGAGGTGAAAGAGTCACGTTAGCAGCCCAGAATATTGAAATGGACAATTAAAGCAGTACTTCTTGGAAGAAGCGCGGCAAAGGACAGCCTGAGAGTGACACAGGCCTCTCTGGGAGGAAGGAAGGGGAAAGATTATTGTCTCGCCGAGACTGAGGGGCTCACGAAATAATTCACCTGGAAATCAATTTCCATCACATCTATTACAGACCATCGATGGACCGAGAAAGAAAGAGAACGAGAGAGATAGACCAAGAGAGACTCTCATTTCCCCTTTTTTTATCCTTGTTGTATTTTTCTTCCCTCTCTCACTGCCCAAACCATTTCCACAGCAGAGTGCACTGGCCACAAAAAGACATCTGCAGTCGATCATGATAAACAGCCCGCATCTCTCCCATTTGTTTCCCTAAAAACCATGGAGCCGCATGAGTAAAAGCTACAGCTGCTGCATCTTCATGGAATGCATTAAATCATGACGCAAGGAATTAAAACTTGTGAAGAGAAACATTGGTGTAGACATCTTTGGAGTGCAGCTGCTGATTCATTCATGCCAATATCTTTAAAGACACACTGAGCTTTTGATTTAAAAATGTATCCATTTTGTAGGACAAATTGCATAATGAGGCTGTAATGGAGAAGATAATCTCATCTATATACAAACAACTGGATTTTTCCCAGAAACAATTCTTGTTAGGAGGCAAAAGCCTTGGATAGGGTATTTAGAGCCTTCATTTAACAATAAAATTCTCCTCAGAAACCCAAACTAATGAGACTCCAATGCAACTATTCAAAAATTCTAGCTTTTGGCAAAGAGGAGACAGCTAATACCAGAACTGGAAAATGCTGTTTTCTTTTTCTACAAAATAAAAGCAGGTCATAAAAGCCCTCTTTTGTAAAAGAAGTGGAGTGGTTGATTGAAGGTAGAGCGCATAAAGAGCATCAGGTTTGCTACTTGTTTAAAACCTAAAGAGCGCCTCTTATTTTAACGAGAGCACAACCCACCATCCCTCATTTTCCATCCAAACCACCAATTTCTCTAGTTTTTCCCCTGCCGAGTCCTCATTATCAACCAAAGAAAACAGAGCTGATGCGCCTGAGTGTGTGTACAGTATGTGTAGAGAGGGGAAGTGCTAGATGGGAGCAGAGGATATGAAGCAGAGGAAGGAGAGGTGATGGGTGTGACTGAAGGGAAAGGGGGGGCTGTCAGCCTTTGTAGGTCAGCGTAAATGTTTAATGCTTTATGCTGATGAGCTGACGCTCTATCTGTCTCTCTGGTTCTCGGAAAGATGCACTCTGAGCTCCGTCGATCCCTGCCGCCGCTCATACACACACGATTCCCACACATTTGCAGGCATAAGCCACCCACTCCTGAGCCCCTGCTTATACTCTCCCCGACCTCTCGGCACGCCAATTAAGCAGGTATGTGACAAGATGGCCAAAAGTGCCAATTAGGCCAATCTACCTCTGCAACATGTCCCCTTACACTCGCCTCCCCATCGTTTTCCCAGCAGCAGCTCCCACCTTCCTCTCCCCACTGGCCCTTAATGGATTTCCATTCCACTATCTCTCTTCCAACACTCCCATTTACCCCAGTTACATCACCATGGTGAGTCCAAATAATGTAACTTTAATAGGTCCACTTTAACATTCAGTCCAAAAGCAGGGGTAGATGTTTCTGCTCTGAGCAAACATAATTATTTAGCCTGGAGTACAAATCATAATTGAAAGGGTCTGATAACAATGTTGCCTTGATACATGCACTACATTAAGAAACTGGGAGATGGATTAGTGTTACATGACAGGGTGTAAGAAACTTGATTCAGTCTCCAAGGTTTAGCAAAGAAACCCCATAATGGCCTGTTTATCTTATCAATTAGGGAACCATAATCTTTTTTGAAATGAGAAATGTGACTTGCCACAGGGCACAATCACCTCATAAATAAGGTACGTTCTAAATCCCCAAACCAATTTCTTCAATTTACCATACAATGGATTATAGCTTAATTTTAGTGATAATGGGAGTAGACACTTGAGGAAATTAAAATGGAGAACTTGAAAATTCATGAGTCATTTTCAAATGACCCCCAAGGATGCTGGAGAATCAGGTGGAAGAATTATTCAAACAGCACACAGTTGTCTCGAAGACAAATACTGTTTAGTTTTGGAAATAGAGTGAAAGCCAAAGGGCACCGTTTGCCATTTTTTTCCCCAGTTTGATCAACAATCATTTCAAACACTGGTGCAGTTCTGGACGCATTATTTTCAACACGTAGTCATTAAGGATTCAGTGGAAGCCTGGCCGTTAATGGCTTTTAGATGCTGCCTCCCACACCCTACTTGATGGGGCATGCTTTCCATTAAAGTGAAAGTATTTTGGATGCTTACAGTTTGATCATAAAGCCCCATATGTTGTGTTGTCATTTCCTCGGCTCTGTCGCAAACAAGCCTCCTCGCTGTTACAGCGTGGGGCGACATCGCTGCGTGAAAGCCAACGTGTCAAAATCAAAATTCATCACTGTCAATGACGGTAATTGGTGCTGAAAAAGAGAAGAAAAGCACGTTCTGTGCTACTCGGGTGATGAAAGGCATCACACAAGCCAGCACACACAGTCTGTTACTTGGGGCAGCTTCTTTTCTTGCTTAGGTTTTAAATGTAGCCATATCTTATTGTTCTGATGTCAAAGAAGATCCATTACATCCCCTATTAACACGGGACACAGTGTGCACAGAGTATCGGACCATGGTTTGGTTGCGGAATGATATTTGTGGAGGTAAAGCAGCGTGGCAAGGCCTCCAGCATAGCCTGGTGTGGCAGACAAGACAAAACTGGGTCCTCCATACTGGGTGTGGCCTGGATTCAAACAATGCCCCCACTGGGTCAGCGCCTTAGGTGAGAGTCTGTCTATGGATGGATGGATGGATGGGTGTATTGGGGACAGCAGAGTGGTTCCAGGGTGAGTGAGTGGCAGCAATGGGGAGCTGATGGAGTAACAGAGGTAAAGCAGATGGATATATGGGGGAAGGGTTGATACATAGATATCTGGGTTACTGCTTCATGAAAAAAAATCTTAGAATCTATTTCAGAATATGCTGCCAGACATGTGACGCCAAAATGAGGCCAAAAAATACATGTGCAACCCATATCATTGTATCATCAGCTGATGGGTATCAGCATATACTGTATATCACAGTCAGATTTTTTAACCCATTTGTGCCAGGAACTGAAATTTGGGATTTCCTTTGGTGGACATGTTCTCTGGTCTTGCTCAAAATTGGTAAAACTGTGAGTTTTTCTTATCACACTATATCTAGTCTTTGGGCTGATGGAACTGTTTTTTATAAATATATTTCATTATGTTTTAGAAAAAAGCAGTAGTCCCATGTGTCCAAGGACTAAATATAGTTGGCTACGATAAGAAAATGGCTCTATCTCAGAAAGTACAATAAGTACAATCAAGTAATTAGTATCTATGCAGGCTGTTCTCATGCACTGTTCGCACATTTTTCTACAGAAAGTAATGCAGCACAATTCGTACATTGTACGTAATCATGAGCTAGTAATTTGTGTATAACACACGTAATTGGGAAGACTGTGGTCACCAAAAGATATTTGCCCAAAGTATGTCCATACCAGATTGTAAGACATTAGACCAATCAGAAGAAATGTGTTTACATTTTTTCTTCGGGCACAAATGGGTATCTAAAAAATATCAATATTTGCCTTAACAATCCAGTATCGTACACCCAGTGATTCAGACTGAATGTCATTTCCATGCAGAAACATTTTTTACCCGATGTCAGCTGAGTGTAACCCTGTACCCTGTAACAGTTTAAGCCCCTTTATTCAAATCCACAGCTGACACCATCGCTTTTAACTCCCATTTTTCTTCAGTGTGAGTCCATGAGTGCAACACCGCAGCCGCACATCAGGGGCAGGCCCGCTAATGGAGACCTCACCCCATGTCTCTCCCATGAGGCCGTCTGTCCTGAGGAGGAAATGGAGGTGATGGGGGGGGCATTTTGCATGGGAGGAGGGTGTGGGCGGTGTTGTGATGGGATGGGGCAAGAATTCTGGGTCAGGGACTCGGTGCTGGCCTCTTAATCTGGAGATTCATAGGGTGGGGTGCGGGAAGGCACAACACACCAGATGGGACACCCCCCCCCCCCACACACACACACACACACACACACACACACACATATACCCACTTAGCAAGCCCCTGGGCACATGCAAACACACACACCCTTATCCCTTCACTGCAGCCCTCTGCATATACAGTAGGTGCGACCATGGGTGAAAGAGATTATATTACCATAACCTAGATATTCTAACCCCCCATGACCCAGTGGGTTGCGATGGAGGCGCTGCCCTTGGCAACACAACCCCAGCAGCCCACCACAGCGTCGATGAAGACTTTGCACCAGCTACTCAGTCACCAGAATGACAAGAGCTGATGCAACAGCAGCTCAAATGACAAATTAAATATGAATGTGCATGAACCACTGCCCTCCTTTCATTGTTTCCCTCCTTGTTTTCTTCCTTTTAATGATTGCAGTGTATATGATGTGCTCATAATATTTCTGGTTCAGATCCATCTCACAACCTCCCCCTCTCATTTCTCATTCCTGTCACTTTTGGCTCTTGTTTTTCTTTCTAAAGAGCAGATGCACCATAAAAAAAGCACCATTAAATTAAAATACCTCTGTGACGGCACATTTTGCCTGAGCTGCAGTTTGTTTGTTTTTTGTGTAAAAAGAATGTATTTGAATGATAATGTCCTCAGCCTGCTTTGAGTCTGTTATGTGATGCCCTAATAAGAGAGAGGCAGGAGGAGGGCAGAGAGAAGGCTGAGCTCAAGTTTGGACTTTCCAGACCCGTGGATGGTGGTGGAGCCACCTCCTATACTCAGTGTTGGAGCATGTGCGCCCCCTAGTGTACCTTCTTGTCCTTGCAGAAATAAGAAAACACCTGAGCAGTCTAAGGTGAAACAAATCTCCTGTGAAAAAGTGCTGCACATATTTGTTTCACTCTTTATTTTAATGGTGGTAAAGTAACTGTATTCTCTTTTGAGCCATGTGAAGAAACACTGAGGTCAGTGTCAGCTGCACAACAGCAAATTATTATATATATACTAATTATTATATATATTATATTATTAGATCAGCCAGAGATTCAGAGTTTTGCATTAGCAGGGCTTGAACCTGGGCTGTCAAATAGACGGAGATCGTACTTCAGTAACCCGAATTCTTATTGCATATCTGCAGAAAGAGAGGTGATAGATACATGGATATTCAGGGATGAGAAACAGAAATGCTCCCTCCAAACATTTAAACAGAACAGACAAAAAAAGCAGAGACCCAGACAAGAACAAGCATAATGTGGGAAAGCTGTCCAGGCAGTCTGGCAGTGCTCCTGACCTCAACACACACACACACACACACACAGAGCAAAGCAGCAACAGTTATTTCAAAGTGCTATCTGTTTCCATTTTCCTCTTCTTCTTCATGCTGAGTCATGTTTCATTTATCAGCGACTCTCAGAAAAAAAAAGCGTTTTGGATGCCCAGGACAACAAAAAATATATGGGTTATATGGTTTTAGTATGAAGAGAGAACTGGGCACTTGCAGTTTAGCCTGTGCAAATTAAACTTTGAGCTGACGAATGGAATAATGAAAAGCCAACTAGAATTACAGATTTACTACTGTTGCGATCTAGAGCCATAAAAGGGGCAGAAACACTGCAAATTTCCTTAGAATATCCTAACAACAAGCTATCTGCACAACACAAGACACCCAACTCCAATTTATGCACACTTGTCTCGTTTTTTTCTGATTACAGTACTACACATGTTACAGTAACAATGAAGGAGCAGTACATTGACTTTGCAGTCTGCAGCAGGCAGCCATGAGATGGCAGCAGATGCAAAGAGTAGCCCCAATCTGTTCATTCATGCCATCAGTGCCAGGAATAAGAGCTACTGTCTCTCCACAGGTGGGTGGGGGGTGAGGTGGGTTGAGGTGGGGTGGGGTGGAGTGGGGGGACTCTTAATCATTCTGAAGACCTCCATCTCATTCCCTACATCAACATGACTGATGAAGTACTACATAAAAAGGTGGGAAACCTATGAAGTTCATTAACTGAGTGCAGCTGTCAATATACTGTACGTGCTGGAAACTAAATCCATGACATTTGCAGGGAATTGTCAATAGTACAATATATTTTTCCCTCATATATTTTGGGGTGATATCTACTATAGCTTTATACCATTCATCAAGATACATTCAGTCAGGGTAATTCAAATCTATATATCGATGATCCAGACACATAAAAGATCAGGTTAATCGATATGGTATGCGTTTAGTATCCATGACATCTCTGATCATAACTTATAGTATTTAGACTTACAGCATAAGTAGTGAGCTGTCTTTCAAAGCCACCTTTTTATTGTTAACTTGAAGTAGAACCAGGCAAGCACTGATACTACAGTGGAGTCTGTTATCAGTCTTATTAACCAAGTAAAACCATGGTACTTTTCAAATATTTGAGTCAAGTGAGGCAAATCTGATGCTCTTAGTCTGCAAGAGTCAGAAAAAGTAAAGTACTGGCACTTTCTGGTTGTTTTTTGGAGGTACTTTAAGGGTAAACGAGGAACTGCAATGCACCAAAACACCTCACACACATGACTAGGAAACTGAAACTGGCAGAGGACCCATTAAGTACTCCACACACTTTCCCATGTGCTTTTGAGCCACTTGGAGCGGCTACCTCTTAAGGTGTGGTGCTCCTCTGCAGCGCTGTTTACAGCGTTTATAGCAGGCCAAGGCATTAACCAGACAGAGGTAATAATACACAATGCAGGAATATCCCAGACTAATGAGCTTGGCCATGACACAAAGTTCGATGGAGCCTTGGAGATAAGAGTTTGCATGTGGGTCAGAAATCATTGTAGAGGAGAGTAGTGTAAACACAGCTGAGGTGCTGCCTGTATCTGGCTTCAGCAGGAGACGGTGAGGTGGAGCAGAGAGGATAGTGTTCAGGCCTGCAGGGGGAAAGAGTGGCTTGGATCACTGCAAGGACCCTTGGTCATGTTCCAACCAAGTCAATTAAGTTACAGCACAGTTTGTGTGTGTGTGTGTGTGTGTGTGTATGCGATGTGCATGTGCGTGTGTGTGCGTGTGTGTGCGTGTGCGTGTGCGTGTGTATGTCTGTGTCAGAGAGAAAGAAAGAGAGGGAGAGTGATTCTTTCCCAATAAGGAAGGCAGGAACATAACCCTGACAGCCAAGCAGACAGGCTCCTGGCCGTTTTTGGAGCTGCCAAAAAGAATACAAGCAACTCAATAAACATGCCTCAGGGCAACAATAATATTACACAAGTCATAGCAAAGCACAGCTGTTAATCAGTAGACGTACACTTGAAATACTTCTTTTCAAGAGGCACTTGAAGTCCAAATAAAATAAGCTACCAGATTAACGACATTTACATTTTGAAGACTTAAATGGTTCAGTAATGCATAGCCTCACAAAAATGGTCAATGATCTGAGGCAGCCATGACATGTGCTTCCAGTGAATGTTTTAACATCCACCAAACAAGTTGTTTATGTTTTCAGCCTGGTTTGTTTGTTTGTAAACAGGATTACTGACCATACGAGTACAATAACTGTCTCAGAAAATATTACTGTCTCATGGTATACAGTATACAGTAAGTCGAAGAGGAAAGGAGATGCACAATAGAGATAGGGATTATTCATGTGGTTGTATTACTGTTTTCAATAATGTAGATAGCAACTGTACCCATTACAAAAATCATCATTTTCATACTACAGTATATAGTTTCACAATATATTGCTACAATGCTTTCATGGGAAATATATAGCATAGGCCAAGGAAGAACCCATTAAATTTTGGAGCAGATCCAAATCACAAGGCAGATACACAAATTATCTTTCACTTTCATTAACATTGCAAGATAGGGCATTTGGCATTGGTGGGGTCTGTGCTCTCTGAGTGCCCTTCAGATTTTTAATGGGTTTTTTTGTTTGTTTGTTTTTGTCTTATGGAAAGTTGAAGTTGTACTGATCATTACCCAATGATTTTTATTACATTGCATTCAATATTCAGTGCCTCTTGATTGTACATTATTATATTTTATTCTATTATACTTTATATGTCTCCGTAGATTTACCTTTTTTACTGATTTTCTTTGGTGGAGCCTCCCAGCAAAAAGTATTTCAAACTATTGTATTTATATAACAGGAGTGACATTAAAACATCTTGAAAGCTGAATTTTAGAATTGGGAACATGTTCTGAGTTAGAAAGACTTACTTTAGAGTTATTTGGACACTATTCACACCTGTAGTTTTGTGTGTTGTAACATAAGAATTGACCATATTTATTAAGTGTTTGAAGGGAGAATGATTTTTCTTGTGGTACTATCATGTTATAAGGCCCATACTGAGCAAAGCATATCAAGATCATAATTCATGTACAACAACTTCCTTACTTCCTATCAATAAGCAGTGATTAGGAGGTTGCTGAGGGAAGAGTCTAGTCTTTGTAAAGTAAGGTCATGCAGAATAGTAGCCTGGAAATCCAGACCCAAATCTAGAAAGATTTAGGGTCTGGCTATGAGTAATGAAAATGGCCCAACTCGAGGGGCGGCACCAAGCATGCATTTGTAAATATCACTGCACGCAATTGGATAGCAATACGACCAATCAGAACAATACACGGGGTGACGTATCCAGAGCTTAGCTACCAGCGGAGCTAACTGGTAAATTAGACTCTAGCCGTATCCGGTCGGCAAAACAGCAAAAACGTCCTTCTTGCAAAGGAAAGACTCAAGCGCCATCTTCTGTTCCTCTTTTAGAGAAAAAGCCAAGTCTAACTCGTTCATTGTAGTGGCCAAAGCCGTTTCAAACAACTGGTGTTCATCCGTAGCCATCTTGCAATGTTTACTGACTGATTCCGGACTTTGTCGTCGCAGCGCTGTCGTCATCTGTTTAGCTGGCCTCTGGCCCGCCTATATCAGATACACCGATGTGATTGGTGCAGCTCGGTTTCATGGGCATAGGTAATGAGCATCATTACTGATTGCCAGAGTGACTCGCTGAGCAAATTCAAATTGTGCTCTCGCGAGAACTCTGGATTTCCAGGGTAGCAGAATAGGGCATTAAGTGGTGTATTATGGCAAATTAATAGGGATGCATGATATTGGATTTTTTGCCGATATTCAATATGCCGATATCTAACAACTCATTTAGCAATCATAGTGGAATAAACATCATATTATGCATGCATAGTCTTATTGTGACGGTCCAGCAGATAGAGACATGAAATACAATACTTTTCAATGTATGTAATATTCATTCATTGTGCAAAATAAGAAAAAGCATGTTGGCCAATTCTGATGGTTCATTTTCAAGCCCATATTGGCCGATACTGATTACGTACAGGTATTATCAGCATGTTGGCCAATTCCAATATTGTATTTTAAAGCCAATATCAGCTGGTGCTTATGATGTGCCCATATTATCATGCATGCCTCTTAATTAAATGCCAGTATGCTACAAATATATATGCTAATGAGCAACTCACTAATGGTGAATATGTGTAACTCAATATAAAGTATTTCCTATATAAGAATATTAAAAAGACAGCAGAAACACAATTTTAAAAGCTCAGAGGATACTGCAACTTCATTTTGTTTTGTGTATGTTTTGCAACTAATATATTTCAATGATTTGTATGTGTGTTGGGAGAGCAAGCCCCCTTTAATATCTGTTAGGTGTGTACATTTTTGAAATTGTAGTCATAAAAATGAAAACTCCTTCTAGGTTTGTGAGATATCCTTTTTTGTTTGTTTCGTTTTGCTGCCACAGCTATGCAACATAATTCTGGCCTGTTAAGATTACTTGAACAGAGTATTTTTTATGGTCCTGCCAGTGTCTAACTTTGTCAACAAATAAACTTATAAGAATGACAACAGCTGTATTATGTTATACATGTCAAGCGTAAAATGTTTGATGCTAAAATATGCTTTCTTACATTTGACAGTCTCATGCATGGTTTGTAGTTGTTAAAGTGCTGGGAGAAAAGATGTTGTCAGCCCTGCCTTGCTTCACAGCATTAAACATACCGTACGCTGCTCAGAGAATCTGCTCTCTATACACAGCCCTCTTTCTTGTACACACACACACACATTTGGAAATAAACACTCATCGCACTAAACATATGCTGCTGAGAGCATTTGCTCTCTATACACAGCTCACTTTCTTATACACACACACACACACACACACACATGGAAATAAACACTCTTGTGCACACGTACGCCTATGGAAATAAACAGTCATACCCTCTTTCAGACATAAACACTTGACGCATACCGACATGCAAGAACTGACACGTAAACCTCCGAGGCTCGGACACCTTGGAATGGATACAACACATGTAGAAGATAAACGTGATATTTACTGACAAGGATAAACATCAAAAAGTTGCCCAACAGTTACAGACTGTGCGTCTTCTGAAATGTATAGCATAAGCCAACCTTATGACCATGCATGAGCTTTAAGCATATTCTATTTAAGAATTACATTTAATTTGCCATCCACACTTTCCTTATCACAACATTCATATCTATCTGTTGTTTGTTGTCTGGGTTTGATTTCCAGACAACACACCTCAGGAATGCCTGGCAGCTACATCACAAATCTTGGATGTCTTGGGTGTCTTGAAATACACCACAAAGGAAGAGTTCTCAAAAGTCTGTGCTCAATAACAAAATAACTTGGACAAGATGGATAAACCAGACTGAAAGTTCACTGATTGATCACCTATCATAAGCAAGTCTCTGCGGGTTAATTTTCACATAAACGGAAACCAAACAGCTGCCTGGAAGGTAGGTCATTTTTCTTCAACTCAAAGCATGCTGCTGTAATGTCAAGCATAAGCAATTCATGGTTAAGGGGCTGAACAATGAAAAACCACTGGTATGGTCCTTGAAACTCTGGTCAATTTCGTGAGCATGTCAGCTCATTAGCCTCTTATCTGAGGAAGGGCTGATACAGAGGGTCAGGATGGCCCTGACTACAGGGAGGTTTTTTTTTTTTTTTTTGGACTGATAAATGAGGATGTCTCCGATCCAAGGCTGGGCTCCTGGAGGGGAGCCGGGGCCTCGCTCTGACCTCAAGGAAAGAGACAGAGAGGAAGTTAAACAGGAGAAGGAGTGAAAGGGACATGACAGGGGGGGGTTGCAAGTGATAAATAGTCAACGATAACGTGGGTCTGCTGCTTGTCTGGCCCAAAATGGAGATTCTCAACTTTACTCAAAGAAACAGTATAAAATAATTCTTAAAGAACATGTGAATAAACCAATGCCCTTGATTACCTGTGCATTCAACATATTTCAGATCTAAAAGTCAAAGTATCTTTTGTGCTTTAAGAAATACAGCCAGTCCAATACAATGACGCATATCACATGAAGTCTCGACATCAGGGTCACAGCTGAGAGTCTGCACATCAGATTACTCAAAAGGAATCACTCTATTTCTAAAGTTTCTATCACATGGCCATTTCTTTTCAACCCCCCAAAGTGGATCTGAAATAAACTACAGCTTTAAAGTAGTAACTAATGATTATTTTCAGTGTTGATTAATCTGTTGATTATTTTCTTGATTGGCTGATTGTTTGGTCTAAAAAATGTCATAAAGTGGTGAAAAATGTCCATCAGTGTTTCCCTAAAGCCCAAGTTGACATCCTTAAATGTCCACAATCCAAGGATATTCAGTTTACTGTCATAGAATCAGAGCTTTTTTACTTTTTCTTCCTAAAAAATTACTCAAAACAATTGATCGCTTATCAAATGAGTTGGCGATTCATTTAATAATCTACAACTAATTGTTGAATGGATTAATCATTACAGCTTTACCTTAAATTTGGCAAAGAGCGAGAAAACCTTCAGGGTTCAGTTGAAAGAAGGCAAGAAGAAGAAAGCACTCTCCCTACATGTCAGTTCCTTTGACTGTCAGCTGTCAGTCAGGAAGGAGGCCTCTGCAAACAGTCCAGCGGGCAATAGTAGGATAAGATGCGCAGAGATGAAGAATTAATGTGTAGTGGCCACTTATCCACCACAAAGCTGGATAATATTGACCTTGAGCTTATCATTTAATATAAATGACACCTACCCTCTTGGGAACAGAGAGCTGAAGAGCCAGAAGCTACAGGCCTCAACCCTCCCATCCTGATTACTGCTCAGACTGACCTCCCAAACCAGACAGCAGATAATTGCATCCTCTCACATTTGAAAGTCACATTAAAGGGCTGATAATGGAGTTCTGGCTCAGAAAAAAAGAGGATCACTGGAGCGGACAAATGGAACAACGGATCTGTCTTTGGCCAGGGAAGGAAATTGGTATCTGCTCGATTCATAGCTAAGCCTACAAAAGATGTCCTCTCCACTGGCGTGCATTGTTAATGGTGCGCTGCTTTTTGAAAAGGGCCAAACTACCTGGTCCTTGTTGAATGGGGGGTGCTCGAGGAAAATGCCGGTGTGCATATAATGGGTCCGCCAGTGATGAGACTCATGTAGCTGATAGCAGACTGTGCTATTCATGTGCTGTCACACACTGCCACAGAGCACTGAGGAAAATGTTCTGTCTAACAATGCAGATGTGACAAAGATCTAGAAACTAGTCGACAAAAAAGGAAAAATATCTTGCCCCACTTACTCCTTACCCTCGTCCCTTTTTTACTGTCAAATTAAAATGAAGAACAACATATGATTCAAAGGGTAAAGGATTGCATGAGAGATCATAAAAGGTTCACAGCACAAAGACAGAAGCAAAATAGAGGAACAATGTTGTATATCAAAACTAGGCGCTGACACAAGAACTAGAGTGCAGCTTGGGCCATATATTTTTGTTCAAACCCCACCCAGATCTGAGAGAAACTGATAGGTTCAACCCATTTATTTTTTCACACTATGTTTTCAATAAAAAGAACTTAAAGCACCATGTCAAGTAAGCTGAAACCAACGTGGTGAATATTTGTCGGAACCCAGCCTGTAGAGACCTGCAGAGACCCGACAAGTTCGGGTTAGGTATGCACACACTGGCTCAAGCTGGTTCATTTGAGTTGTGACTACAAAGGGCACCAACCACAGGACTGTGTGGCAGTAGGTTACTTATCAAATTAACATGATCCAAAATGCCGCACACCATCCAGTACCATAAAAGTACTGTCTTGTACTGTGATGTTACAGAACAAGACAGTAATTGGATTGAAGCAGCATCAATACTAAAAGTGAGGAGGGCAGAATAGGATTCGTATGGCAAAAAAACTCACAGAAAGAAAATTTCACCCTTGTTATTACCCTGTAGTCTGAACCCCACTTGGTGTGAAGGCTTTTCTAGACTGTGTTGATTTCTCCTCCAGCAGGTGCTTGTTTGCTAGTGGAGGATGGTTAGCCTGTATAGCAGTTAATGAGTTCCCAAAGGAAACTGACGGTGAGCAGGGCACAGCCTGCTGCAAGCACCAGAGCCTTCATCACCCCACCATGCATGACCTTTGACCTCACCCCTACCCTTATCCTCACCACATAATCTTGTTAAAGTCTAAAAGCCTTACTTGAAGTTTAATACCAGACACTGTCATGCACAGGTGTGTGCATTTTGAGAACACACAAACACGCATTTGTTCAGGACAAATGATTTATAGGTGATTCATAGGGTTTTGGCATTTTTGATTTCCCAGCTCTGAAGTTGTGCAACGCAACAGGCTGCGGGGATATGGTGGGTTAACTGGTACTATTAAACAAATAAACAAATACTTTTCATCATATAAAAAGCAACAGCCCAC
This sequence comes from Epinephelus moara, assembly GCF_006386435.1. NCBI lineage: Eukaryota > Metazoa > Chordata > Actinopteri > Perciformes > Serranidae > Epinephelus > Epinephelus moara. The sequence goes on along the minus strand of NC_065521.1, from coordinate 11,833,502 downwards.
TTAAGGTCTGCAACATGGACATCATATCACAATTTTGCGGTTGCCAGAAGCACAGTGATATACTATGCAATTACAGACCTGTCTTTTTTAACCACAGGCACTTATAGCTCCTCAGTACTTTTCTATTAACAATGGATCTAATGAACTACGTGCACTCTGAAAATGTACTAAACCACATAGAATTTTGACCAAACTCTGGTGGGGACCAAAATAGTGCAAAAAGGAGAGAAAATATAGAACTTAGTGTACGCTCCTCATGCTTTTACTACTGTAGGTGTAAGTAGGGAATTGACTTATAACATGTTAGCAATAACAGCTTAAAGGCAATGGGCCTCTTGCACAGCAGACATTTTAACTTGTCATAGTAGGGAAGGAACAGCTGTTAGTAATAACATTAACAATGGCTCTGTTCAATTCAAGTGTCCAAGTAGGCCATGACAATGAGCCTGCATGCAAAACACCAAGACCTTAAAACTGACACAGCTAAGTGGAACTCAGCCATCATTAAGCTTTATTATTAACACCTGTGCTTTTCCTACTGTGACAATATTAGCCAATTAACAGTTATTACATAGTTTTATGTGAAATGTACTCCCAATGACTGATCCAACCAAATTTAAAAATATGAAACATTATTTTCCATGATTTATTTATTTCACATGATAATAAAAGCAAAAATAATAATTAATTGATAATAAACAATAAAAACTAGAAGAAAACACCTGTGCTGACATAGTTAGTCCTCTCTCTGCAGGCAGCTTGACACAAATGCAGCATTGCTGTGATAAAATTACTGTAGCAGCACTAATTACACCACAGCAAATTGCATACTTACAGCATGCATGGCATGAGACAACTCTGTCAGCAATTACAAGTATCAAGTACATAAAAGAGGAAGCAATTTTAGAGATATTTTTTCATGCATGCAACAGGTGACCACTATCACAGCCCTCTATTCCCAGAGAGGATGTATCCTCATACAACTCACATAATATAAATCCTCCCCATACCTTATTAAATCAGATACACACACACATACACACACAGACACCAACTCAGACACTTTTTGTTCAGACACAGACCTCCTGGGGGTGTACTTCAATGCCGTGTGTGTGTGTGTCTCTGATCTTCAAGCTCCTTGTATTGACTGTCATTTTAATTAGGCCTACATAAAGAGAAAAAGAGCTTCAAGATATGATTTGGGTCTTTCAAGATAAACTGTTTGACCAACAGGATACAGATTCCCATTAAAGTTTACTCCTTTTTATCAGGATATGTGAGGATCAACCACTTGTTAGCAAGGTAACGAAGCACTGGACAGTTTGGTGCTCTTACCTGCAATTATATATTTGTGAGCTTCAGTAGGCAAAGAGGGAAAGAAAAAGGAAAGGGAAAAAGACAATTAGTGAAAGTTAGACCTCCAAAAAAGCAAACAAGACATGGAAGAATCAGAATGTGTTCAACTTTGGAAAAAGTGGAGGACTGAAGCAGAAAAAGATGCAAAGGTCTGGGATGGATGAGTGACAGGAAGTGGATGGAGGAGGATGATGAGGAGGTGAGGTGACCACAGACTATGAATAGTCTTTTTCACAAGTAGCAATCACCATCTCTGGCAAAAGATATGCATGTCAAAAAGTTTCAATATATATAATCACTTCCATCTAGAATTTTGAATATCGCTGAGGTAAAGAAATGCAAAACAGGATGGGAAAAAATGCTGAAAGTTGCACATAACTTTGAATTCAATGGCTCAAAGCCCAGCACCAACAACAATTATAAGGGATGGTATACCTGACCAAACCCACCCACCTCAAACACAACAAACACCTCTTCGATCTCACACAACCAGAAGCTCACACAGGCCAGTCAATCTGCTGTTTGCCCAGCTGATGCAGATTGAGGGCAAGCAGTGTTGACAAGGCATATGAGAGGCTCATCCATAAAAGATGGGCTGGGCTGGGCAGGAACTGGGAGCCATTTACTGTGGAATAACACAGATACCAAAGAGTTCCCTCCATCGATTATTAACTAGGCGCACATGGGGACATTCTGTCCGTGTCCTGCACGGCCAGTAACATTGATCATTCTGCACAGAGATGCAAATTAACATCAAATAAAACTGTATTATATCATATGAATGCTGCCAAATTGCAACTGCTCTGGGATTTAGACATGTGTGCCAACACAAAGAATAGATGCACAAGGATGATCTCCATACAGTTGTTAGACATTACAGTTTTTGAAGCCACTGCACTTGGTATAACCAGTCAACGCATGTTTTTTTTCATTTAGAAATGTGGCACTTATCTGATGTTATGCAGTAACAAAGTTATCAGGCCTGAAACACATCAGACAGCAGGAAATTACTGAACCCACACAGACCGGTGAGTACTTCCTATGTGCTTCAGCCTTCCCTCCATCCAGAGAAAGGGCCAGAGCAAGTAGGTACTCTACCTTGTGCCAACATTTTTACTTCCACGGATATTCTGTATCATAGCAACCAGACAAAACAGTTATATGCCTCCGTGAACCAGTCAACGTCCACAGTTACAGTTTACATCCATGTTTGTCCAGACTCATATGTAGCCATGGCAGTTGGCATGGATGTTGCTGCATGAAGCTACAAATTTTAATACATGGATGCTTCACACACATCTTCCCCCCAGCAGCACAGAAGATCTATGCAGTCGGCACAGTTTCAAGGTGGGCACCCAAGATTAGTGTCAACAATTCATTCAGTCTCATCAGTCTCCGCTTCTGTTCCTCAGTTATGACTTTGAATAATGGCCAGAAAAATGTTTTTGCAGAACACTATGATGTCAGAGTGATGCTGACCTTTGATCTTATGGATAAAAAATGAAAACAATGAATCCTATCAATCCTATCTATCCTATCAATCCTTATCCTATTCAATTTTTTTGTAAAATTTTGCTAAAAAATTATTTTCGAGAAAACCATGTTTTGAGAGGTCACTGTGACCTTTGACCACCAAATTCTATTAAGATCATCCTTGAGTCCAAGTGGACATTTGTACCAAATTTTAAGAAACTTCCTCAAATCCTTTGTGAAATATCAAGCTCATGAGAAGGAGAAAAACATGATTTCAGAATGACCTCAACTTTTGACCTTTGACCACCAATTTCTAAGTGGGTCATTGTTGAGTTCAGGTGGACGTTTGTGCCAAATTTGATGAAATTCCCAAAAGTATTCTAGAGATATTGAGTTTACGAGAGTGACAAGGTTGCAGTGACCTTTCCCTTTGACCCGAGACCACTAAAATGTAATCAGTTCATCCTTGAGTCCAACCAAACGTTTGTGCCAAATTTGATAAAATTCCCTCAAGGCATTTTTGAGATGTCATGTTCATGAGAATGGGACGGATGGACAGACGCTCCAAAACCATAATGCCTCTGGCTGCGCCCCTTAGCCCTTTACAACATTACCCTTCTATACTCTGCCTGAACAGTGAACAAGTATTAATTTGTTTTAAAACTATCATCTTTGTTATTCAAAAAGCAGCAATTCACCTAATAATAGCCTAATTTACAAAGCCCTAAAATCAGGGTAAATTGGGCAATTTGCTAAAACCACTAAAGATGGCAGTAATGGCGCATAACAAGCTGTTGAGCCACCCTAAACCACCACAGGGGAAATTCCTTTACCTTGACAGCCCTATGAGCTGGCAGTTATGCTTATTTTTTAAAACATCAAAAATGACCCTCCATTGTGCTTTAAGTCTTGTATCGCAGTTGGGAGTTTCAGCTGGTCAAAAACGGCCACCATCTGGGTATGAGCCTGTTTTGTTCAAACTTATTCAACCACCACCCAATAGCAGTCAACTACGAAAAAATCCAGTAGTCGTTCTGCACAATAACCTTGGACCCTGACAAAACAGGTGTTTTGATGGGTTTTGTCCCGGGGCGGGTATTAGCCAAGTGTCAGCTCTCCTCCTCTGTTCCACCCTCTTGCATTTCTCTAGACCTGCTTTCTCTGCCCTCATCTTGATCCTCATTATTCCACACTGGGGTCTTTGGAGGAGCAAATGGTCTATTATCCAAAGATGGAGCTTAAGACAACTTAAAGCTCTGGAGGAGTGGCTATTTATTTGGGTTGAAAGACAGAGAGAGTAGGAGGGAGTGTGTGTCTGGCCTGGCGTTCCCATATCACTTAGGCTAATGTGATTAAGGCTGAGCAGGAGGGGGAGTTCATTTAGCTTAAAATGTGTTGGTTCTAAGTGATTCATGTCAGGGAGAGGGGGGGGGTCACAGGACTTCCTGAAACACACATACATGTATGCAAGATCAAATAAGAATGGGGGTGCAAGCTCGTTTTTAGTGCCTGGTACCATAATTAGTACAAGTGAATGTGCGCACACTAATGCTCATTGGTCAGGGTCAGAAATGAACAGAATACCTTTCATTAAATTTCACCTAACTCTCTTTTTTCATTTAGCTGTCAAACTTTTACATTTTAATGCAGCTCCAAACCCCTGTGAGCCATCTTGGGGAATTCAGGAAAGCTTATGACTGAGTTATTCTTTCTAGGTTTTTTTCTGTGAGAAATGGTATTTTATCAGAAATGTGTAGCAAGCAGATGGAAATACCCATGACTTTCACTGAGACTATTTCAACTTTTTAAAAAAATGTGTTATGATTTCAACTGGAGGACATTTGTTGACATTAAGCATTAGATGGAGACATAAGCAATGTTTCCCTCATCCACCATCCAATCAAAATTAGAGTTTTCCTTCCTTCATTGTGCTTTCTGTGCAAATGGCAGCATAAATGTGGAAGGTTATTTGTTTTTGTTGGATGTCAATTTCTGTTGTGCAGAATTTCATTGGTTGCCAGGAAACATGACTCTGTACCTATCATCCATGGTGTTGTTCAACATGTGTTCTTTTGTGACTGTCAAAGCTACAGACCGTATTTGTGGGCTGTCTAGTCTTAAGCACATTCAATTATTTCAAGGCCAAACTAAAAAGGAAAGGAACATAATCAAGGGGCATGATGGGGTGATGAAAATATGGATCTAGCTGGGCAGCAGGGTGCAGCTGCAGAGACAAGAGGTGGACAGCAGTGAGTGTGTGTGTGTGTGTGTGTGTGTGTGTGTGTGTGTGTGTGTGTGTGTGTGTGTGTCCATATGTGTGAGCAGGGCCTCAAACCTGGCAGATGGACCCACTGGACTCTGAATGGCTTTCTGCATGTTGCCACCCACACACAAATAATATGGGCAGACACAGCATGTCAATGGACTTCATACTAAGCTCCCAAACATCAAAAGCTTGATCTCTGTATCAAAAGTAGGGATGCAGTGATTATGAAGTTCTGGGCCAATATAGATACCAATGTTTAAAATAACAGTTTTACCGAAAGCCAATACCAATGTTTTGTTGTTGTTTTATTATATTTTGGTCGTCTATTTCCCCCTCTATGCCAGGGAAACAAAGAACTCTCTATTATAAAAAAAATAACTGAATTGTTTTCAAGTCTGTCAGCCCTTCACTACACTATCTTTAATGAGCACAGGTTTAACCAAAGTTATGAAAATGTATAAATGTAAAATAACCTTCTTTTACATAAATAACATCTTTACTAAACTGCTTCAAGCCTTTTTACCTTGTATATCATTATTCCCTTTCCAATATCTATTTCAAATTGCTGTACTTATTCAAGTTTCTTGCCAGAATCTAAATCCTACAAGATTATATCTGAACACATCATGAGAACATTATAACTGACCTTCACTTAATGCTACTTCAAGCAGCTTGAAGACATCATAATGTAACTCAGTGCAACCTCCATGAGCTGTTGGTTGCGACCACTGGCTGCTAACAGCTAACGTTAACTAGCTCTCCTCCTGTCAGTTTCAACAAGGACTTGTTGTTCATAATGTAGCCTTATCAGGGAAACAATGGGTGCATTCCCTGACGTGTTAATAGTGAGTTTACAGCGTCCTTTTGTCCTGATGACGTCCTGGTAAAGATCTTTGTTTGTCCGAAGCACATTTTTATTGTCTTCTGGACCTCGTTAGTCTTGATCCCTACTTTTTAGACTATGCAAAATATATGTGAAACAACAAATAAAAATTGGTGGCATCAGTGGAAGTCATCTTATTTGCTGATAGGCTACTGGCAGTCTACAAGGAGAATATCGGAAAATACCGATGTCTGGGCGATAAATCAGTACATCCCTAAAAGATCTCTGGAGTGGGCTTTCCATAAAAGTGGCTGAATACATGTAGAGGCAAAAAGACAAAGATCTGGTCTGAAGCAAAACAAAGCAGGTCTTAAATGTGTCACACACTGTGCATGCAGCTTTTTTTTCTCTTAATGCTGTGAACTGTAAAGATGGACATGTGAAAAGTCTTATCAAAATTTGTGTGTGTTTGTAACAGGGGAAGGGGGCGGCGGGGAGTGGGTGGGGGGGATTTTGTCTGTTGACTGCAAAAAGAAACACCCCCTCATCTATGGATACTGTCCCCCCCTAAAGGAAGGACTTCACTGACAGCAAGAGAAATGTGCCATCCTCCCTCCCCCTCTCTAGCTCTGTTGTACACATTTAAATATGTCCCTCTGTTTTCACATTGATCAGGCTTTTAAGGAGAAACCTTGCATTTGCAGAACAGTGGTAAGTCAGCCTGTGACTGCTGTAATCAACCTGTTCTACCTGTTTAATATCTCAGTAACAGTTGTGGTTAAGGTTGCTGTCTAAAACACATAAAAATCAAAATTTAACAAACTCTTTTTACCACTTTTCCAAAGGCTCTCTTCCAGTTGTAAACTACTTGTGGACATCATCAGGACAAACAAAAGCAGCCATTTCAGATCCCTGATTCAAAAAGGATGTATGGGAGCTTCAGACAACATATGTGAGTCTGGACTGGAGAGCCTTAGGGTCATCCACAAACAGGGCCAAGAACGGAGGAAGGGGGGAGATTTCTAAGGGACTTGGACCAACTACTGCATTTTCTCACACGCAGGACACTGTGGGTTGTAAAAAGTCCTATCAGTTTCCAGCTGTGAGGTGTATACAACCCTTTCACCATCCCCTCCTATTCTCCACCACTTGAATAAATAGAGGCTGAGAAATGGGACAGAGGTGAGACGAGAAAAAGGAGAGAGGGATCCCTGTGGTACTTGTTTACCTCATGCAACACATCCTTCATGTCGCCCCAATTTACGTGGCCTTGGCGAACTTTGCCAAACAACTGCTCATCAGAAGAAAAAGCAAAGCTTGCATTTGTTTATCTTCATTGTGGTGGATTTGCCTGAGCTGACAGAGAAATTGACGGAAAAGGCTTGAGTTGCTGAGGCCACGCAGAGTCTGATCCACCCTCTTTGCCTGTCCTCACGCTGGAACTATTTGGTGTTTTTAATAATCTATTTTCCGGATATAGTGTTAGAGGTGAGTTGGATCAGGGTGTCAAGCGTGTAAGAGTGTTTTCCTGTGATTAGTAGTGTTTCACTGTGGCTAGCTTAATCTCAGAGCACAGAGGGCCACTTACATTTCGTAATGAGTCATTTGAATATGCAGCGCAGTGGCACCATGATTATATAAAAGAGAAGATAGAAATGCAAAGAAGTTTCCTTTCGCTCAAGCAGAAGCTTTTCACAATAGCGTAATTTCACGCAACGCAAATCGGCAGCTCCTCTGTGGGCCCCGGCCTGCCTTGATTAATTTAGTGTGAGGGAAGAGATTAAACACCCCACAGCAGACATCAAGATAGACAGCAAAGACAGACTGAAAAAGCCACTGCTGTAATGAAAATAAATTGTCACTGCTATATGAGGTGGTTTTTTTTGCCAGTTTTGTTCAGCCACATCTTCATTGTCTTACTTAAGTGCCCATATCAGATACTATAAAATGAGCTTTATGTTCAGTCTAGTATCACAAATGCTTACCTAAAAGCACAGATTATGTGATTTAGGGAGAATCCTGACAGAAATTACATTACTAGATGGATAAAAACGTTTGGCTCTCCAAACGCCTCAAAGGCTTGTCTCTTTGTCAGTGTTATCCTTATTTTGACATGTGAACCATGGACCGTTCCTCCCACTCCTAGTCTGGCAGTCTGCAACAGTATGCAGCTCTGCCCATGTTAAAAAATCCAAGGTGGGAGCTGCCGTGGTATAAAGGAGCTCCAAGTCTGCAACTGATGACATTATGAGGAGGTGTGAGGCTGATGGACCCCCACGTTCCTGACATTCCAGCTGTGGCAAGAGTTGACAGTTTCCCCTCAAACCTCTGCACTGTACAACCTCAAGGTGTGTGAAGGCTCAGTCCATGTCCGCACAAAGCTAAAGCTAGATCTGAAATCTGAAAGCAAGAATTCGGAAAATCAGTCCTGTGCTGTTGGCCTTGGTCCGCAGGTAGCCTTAATGAGCCACCATCAAATCACTATTTTATACCCATTCATTTGTCTGCCACGAGAACCGGAAGAATATATAAATGAGAACAACTGAACTGTGAGTTTGACTTAAAACACAGTATGAGACTGCTAGTTTAGACAGTTTTTTTTAATAACCAGTGCAGTGCCTGTTCAAAACATGCCTGTTCGGAAAGGGCTGATTACATGGCCCTGTCTGCAGTTTTCTAGAGATCCGCTCATAACACCAACCTCACACTTCACACTGCACTGCTGAGCAATACACCTGTCACTGCCATGACATTGTTACGTCACACATCCAATTTGTGGCTACATGCGTTAAGAAGAAACACGGGGGAAATACAATGTGGTTAATAAACACACCAGGGAAGATTTATTTATAAGGCAAGGTAGGCATCTTCCAGGAAGCCAAAACTAAAATGGCCCCAAACAGCTACAAATTTATTATGAAGTTTAGATATGAAAAATAATTACTTACACTACTATTCTACCTCCTTGTACCCCAGAATAACTTACAAAAGGCCCCCAAAGCAGTTAGACTATGCAACTCTACGGTTTATTACTTCTTTACTGTGTACCTCTACATCTACTTTAGAGGAAAACAGTTTACTGCTACATTAACCTGAGAGAGACAAGTTATTGATTACACTGCAGATTCAGATCTTATTTATAAAACACAACAAATAAAATAAAATAAATTAAAATATGCTGAAATATTATTCATTAAATATCCAGTATTATTTGACTTGACTTTCACTGTGTAGTAACAAGAGTTTACTGCAGAAAAACAAAGTTTTGAGTACTTCCTCTACCACTGCCAATGCCAACATTCCATTGCTGTAGATGAAATGCTCAACTCAGTCAAAGCCATTGATTCCATGGAAGTGGAGAAGAGTTTGGTTAGTGTATCCAGCAACATTTTGAGTGATACAATTTTTTTTTAACATTTAACTACCCATCTCCTTTTTTGTGTGAATATCTTGCACGTAAATCTGCACAAAGTGTGAAAATACTTTTAGTGTGGGCAATGCCTCAGATGCCACTAAGGCTCTGATTGGAAGAAACAATCCATAAAAAAATACACTGACTACACAAGCGGAAGTGAAACCTAGCTGTTAAGAGGACACTAGATCACTCCAGAAAGTGCCATCTCATATTAAGCTTGTCAAGCGTTGTCTGTGGCAGCTAAGAAATAAAGGCTTTCTCCCAGACGCATTCATCAAATGGATCAGGATCATGAGTCCATTGCTAAATGCAGGCTTGGCATGGCCGAGCTTTCAGATGGGCCTTGCTGCGTAATTCAACCAAGCAGTTAATGTCGGTCTGGTCAAAGTCAAAAAGGCACAGGGAAATGAAAAGTACCAGAGCCATCCATAAAGCAGTGAGTCCAGTCATTCTTCCCGGTGCCACCGATGACATCACTGAATCCTCTGCCCAACCCCCCTTTTATTTTATGGTTTTCCCATCTTTTATCACCTCCTGCCTTTAGATAATTTCCACCCCTATCAGAAACACAGCCTTTCCCCCTTTTAACGAAATAGACTGATCCATTAATGGCTCCTAAAGCTTTCACTATTAGAGGAAATGGCTTTTAATTTAGCCAATTAACAAGCTTGTAAATTCATCAGCGGAGTGAGAGATTCACAGAATTAGAGAGTGAGCATGTGAGTGAGGAAAATGAGAGGAAGACGGGGACCATCAGCTATCCCATGATCCGCTAATTATCACACATAAACAGAGGACCAGAACGTTCTGTTTGATTCAGGCACAAACTTTGATCCAACCATGAGAGATGAAAAATCGAAATTGATGATGAATGTAGGCTGAAGTTATTAGCCGGCAGGCAGAGGACGTGCAGAGGACGGTAATTGAGAAGTGTAACGTCCTTGGTACAGGCACTCGGCAGATGAGGGATATCAGGATTTGATTCATGTCCGCCCAGGAGCAGAGAGGACTGCGAGATCAGTGTGCTGGTTAATGAAGGAGCAGTCTGGTGTATTTAAAAGGCAAATGTCTATTAATGGTCCAGTTTCTTTATACTGAAACAAATTGGGCAGGAAAGGCAGTCACACCCCAGAAGTATATAAGCGGGTCATTTTTCATGGTACACATGCATGTGATTGCACGTGCTGCATGTACATGTACAGTATGTTCGGGGTTATGGACATGCTCTATCATGCCTTCCTTTCCCACCAGCCCAAGACCACTTGTTACTCCCAAAAATGTTATTTCCATGACATCAGTGCACATCAGTGTCCAGATGGAGGGCAGGCAACTGGAGGCGAAGATGAAGATTTGCGCTGTCTACAACTATTCCAAACAATCAAATTGGCAAAAAACAAAGATTGAGTGCCGTAAATAGTATAGTGTAAACAGGAGAAGTAAAAAGAAACAGCTGCAGGTTTGGATCAAAAACCTCTATCTTCAGTCTATACAAGCAGAGTTACATAATTTCAGATGTAAAGTTAAATTGTTGTGTTGAACATGTATTGAGTTTGATGCAGTTACAATGTGCTGTGACAACTTCTCTGTGTTTTTAGCCACGACCCAGATTTTTAACAGCATGTCACAAAACCTTTGGGAACGGTAGACTTAGTAGGTTGAAAATAGTAGCTTAAGTTAACTAACTAACAATTACCTGGTAACATTAGCCTGCTAGTGGTGCATCCATGTACAGAGTTGAAATATAAAAGATACTCAAGCACAGTGAATCACCCATCCAAAACAAGACAGCAGTCATTTCAGTTGTGGACCTAACCGCACCCAAAGTAGTCATAGTCCACTAGACTCTTGTATGCTTTCATCAACTCGCCATTTAATGTTTGCGACGTTAAAAGGTTTGGATGTCGAGCTAATCTCCTTTGACAAATCACAAATATCCAATTCATTCAACTCAAGAAAAAATAATTTAATTCAAGTCATGATTCATCCAGCCAAAACCTACTATGATCCCCAACAATCAGCTGTTTCCTCAGTAACTGAGTGTTAAGGTTGTATGCAAAGCTTAAGAGTTCCTGCTCTTTCCATCCTGTAGGTGGTCTGAATATTTGCATTCACATAGTAGCACTATTTGTGTGTAAATTAATAGACATGGGATGCATTCCAGATCTTGACCGAAATAAATATTCAATACAAACGTAGTCAAGCAAAACACATTTTCACTGAATGCAACATCAAATATTTTGTTCCTCGTCAGTTAAAAAAGAAACTAACATTCAAATGCTTACAATCTGCTTGGACCCAAGCCTCTCCTGGAGCTGCTGGCTGTCATTTTGCAGTGCATTGTTGTCCTTCCTCTGTCTCCCGTTTCATTGCAGTGCACATATTCTCAGAAACAGACACATTTTGGAGTTCCTTTTGCAGGTACTAAATTTCTCCTTGAAGAACCTCACGTTCTTCTCTTGAAAATTCATAGTATTCTTTGACTGTGGTAAAGCTGTCCTGTCTTTCTTTGAGGGCCTGAAGTTCTTGCTTCAGAGTTTGACAGTGAAGGTTCATTTTTTCATTTGATGCATTTGTTTCTTTGTACATTGCATCAAGAGTTTTGTGATTCTGACTGAGCACCCTTACTTCTCTTTGAAGGGAGACAAAGTCCTCTAAATGTATTACTGTATTTCTTTTTAAATTACTGGAGTTCTGGGTCAAAACTTTCACTTATCCTGTCTAATATGTCCACATCTACTAAATGCAGCGGCAGAAAAACTTTGATGCAGACATTTAGTCATGAGACCAGAGAGAAAGGCGTTTTTAAAATTCTCTCTGTGTTCAGCTCTCAGTACTTTTGTAGCTCCTGACTGAATCTCTGTGGTTTGGAGTTTAGTTTCTCTTCTCTGGCATGTTTATACTTTAAACATCTGCTTTATTTTACTGTTCCATGTTCGCTATCAGCCATATTAGAAGTTGTGTGTAATTACTGCTTGAAAACTCGACATTTCCTTATTTTGCTGCTTCACAATAAAAGCTTTTACATAACAAAATAATAGGGGACTTTTATTATAAAGAATTTAAAAGAAATGAAATATGTTTATCACTGAATTAGCAGAACTTTGTTGACAGCTTTTCTTCAATAAAGATGGGTCTAATAATACCGTAGGGAAGAAAATGAAAGCAGAAACGGCCACAGTGAGATATTAGATGAAGAGCTGTAGACAACAGGCTCCTACTGCACCTCTACAAACAGCTCACCATCAACAGGTAAAAGAATCAGTCTGGAAGGATAAGCAGTGAGCAACTGTCTGTGGCCACCACATGCATAACCATTTCCTTTTTGGGGGTTGTCTTGCTTTTGCCTCTCCACTGCACCTGTTGCAACTTTCATTTGCTCAAAGCAGGTGAAACTGATTCACAATCACATGAGCTTCCTAAATGGACAGATTGATATCCCTGAAGTTTAACTGACTTGGTGTTATACTGTGACCATAAGTGTTGCCTTAATTTTTTTGAGCAGCGTATTTCTTTGCTGCATGCATACATACCCTGTCAGTATTTGTAAATGTTACACAGTAGAACTTTTGGTGTAAAGTTGTAGCTTCAACAGTGTGCTTTCATCAAAATACTCTATCTTTAAACTTTGTGTGTGTCTCTATGTGGTAATGTTTATGATGAATTATCTACTTTTGGATGGCATACAGCAACGTTTTCTCATAGAATGGTTCGTTTGATATCCTACAAAAAATGCATGGACAACAGTTCATATAATATCCTACGAATGATGTTACGTCCTTAATGTACGGTTATGTAATTAACGTAAAGTTACGGAGGTTAGGTTTAGGCAATATAAGTTACTGTGGTTAGGTTTAGGAAAATAAACATGATTAGGTGTCTTTAGGTTAAGGTGTCTTTCGGTTAGGTTAAGGCAAGTAAAGTAACTGAGGTTAGGTTTAGGAAAAGAAACATGGTTAGCATGTACCTTAAAATGACTCAAAGTTCACTTAAAGTTCACACAGATACGAACATGTCACTCAAGGGGAAAGTCCTGGGCAAGTCGTTTTTTTTGTGACCCATCCACCACCCCAACCTGACTCCTCACAAGTGTTGGGGACTGCTTCCTTGTTTACTGCTGACAGCACATTGGTCACATGATCACAGCCTCTCAAAATATGTGGGATATGTACGAATTTGGGTGCACTGCTTTTTGCAGGAAAACATACGAAAAAATTTGTAGGAACAGCCTGCATACAGTCATACAGCCTGTAGAAGAAAACCTGAATGAGACATTTGCCTACTAAGATTTACGGTATAAAGTATCGATACATAATGGCTTTGTGACATGCAAAACAAGTCTATTCCTATACATGCAAACATAATTAAAAACACACACATGCACTCGCACACAAGCATTAATATATGTAGAGAGGAGATATCAGCTCTGCAGTCCAGTTTGGAGACACAGCAGACAGAAGTTCAAGAAGGAATGCTACTGAAAAGGTGTTTTTTTAAGACTTACTGTTACCTCTGCAGTTTCCACACAGCTGGAAAACTACATGTTGTAAAAATAACACTATCACTGAAAGGCAAAGAGGGGCACCCCTGACTAGAATAAACTCTACCCAATCACATCCTAAGAATGGGAAACATGGTTTATCACTGTTTTTTTAGTCCAGTGGAGTGATTGAGGGAGAGTTTATCCTCATCAGGGATGCCTTTCTGTGCCTTCTGAATAACTGTGTTGTCCATGCATTGTCTGAACAAGATTTAGGATTCAGGATCATAGACCTCCGGCTCTGTTTATTCATGGTAGGTCTCTCAAAACACCATGCTGTGTACACACCTTACAAGTTACTCCATTGGGTTTTTTTTTCACAAGCCATAATCAAATCAGCATCTGTAAGATTTATACGTCGTTTTGAAGTCAACAACCCTAAACAATAACTTGTATTCTCCATGGTAGCTGTTGAAGTTACAGGAAAAAAGAAACACTGCAAAATCAGTTACTCGGTCGTGATGTAGCGGTCATCCAGAATCAATGCAAAATCTTTGTCAAAATGTAATAGTAGGCATTTCAAAGTCACTGTTTAACATATGGTCTGCCACGCAACAACTCCATATAATTGAAATTTGACAAAGCCACTCCAAAAGACAATTACAGCAATTTAGCAATGCATGTGGACATGAAAAAATTCCTTCTTCCTTCTTACAAAGAAACTTGTGTGTTTCACTCGATAAGATAATGGCGTGTCATAAAAAGATCATATTCTGGGTAAGCAATGATATTTTAACTACGCATTTAATTCATTTAGCATCCTGTCCATTTAGCATCCTAAGCTAAGGGGCAGTAGCTGCGCAACTCAAGTTCTGTCTGAAGAGTTTTTACTAAACGTTGCTGACTGACACAAAGTCAGTCAGCAACATTAACAATCAAGTAATCATTTAGGTCATTTTTTCATACATAAATGCAACACTGCAAACATTTCCCTGTTTTATGATTTGGAGTTTCAGACTGTTAGTAGGTAAGAGGGGCCTTTTTCTGATGTTCATTTTTTGGACCAAACAGTTATCAGATTAACAGAAAAAATAATGCACTGATGGAAATATACAATACAGAACTAGATTTGGAGAGTTCTGGTGATTTTAGACTCTCATAATTTGATTTTTCTCAAGTGTAAAAATCCATTAATAATTTGAATTTCTTTCAGGGACAAACAAACACTGCATGTTTAAAGACTTGATCGGCATGCTCAGGAGTCATTGTTTTAATGTACTGACACCTACTTATCTAGTATCCTAACATACGTGAAAGTGAAGTTGAAACTAAAATTTTAAGAAACCAAACAAGATTCTCTCAGCATGAATATACAGGACTTATTAAGATGGAAATTATCTGAATTGTACTGAAATTTAATAGCAGGTATTGTTTCTGCTTTCAATGAATGCACCGCAGCTCTATCTGAAGCCCAACCGACATGTCATTAATATCCATAAACGTCAGGGTCTTTAGTCGTTAGACATTGTCTCTCTATTCACCACTGGAAAAACAGAATGGGACGTGGACAAAGCTGCTGTTTTTGTCTTGTGTGGGCCAAGATAAAGCACCCAGTGAAAAGGTTGCCATCCATCTTCATCCGCCTGGCATGTGCTTTAGTTACTTCCGCCCTCAATGTAGCCTGTGTCTTTTTCTGCTCTCCTAGTTTGTGTGTGTGTGTGTGTGTGTGTGTGTGTGTGCGTTCAAAGTGGCATTGAGGTTAATGAAGTGCATCCACCTCTCATCTTCGCCAAAATGAAAGAGACTTCATTAAGCAGTCGACTGACTGGCTTTCTGTCCTGGTGCATGCACACACACAAAAACACACACAGACACCTGAGGATGGCATTCATAGCTGTATACTCAGGACAATGACAGAGATGCCCGCACAGACATATTCAATTGGGCCTGCCACAATGACCCTGATGCAGAATTCAACACACTTCTATTTCCTCTGCTAAACCAGATACTAAAAATGTTCTTGACAGGTATATTTTTCATTTTGGTTCCTCCAGTTTAACTTACAGTAGCACCACCAGCGATTGAGCGATTGTTGATCAAGCTGTTAAACCTGTAACTTCCCTGACTGTCCTTGTCTAGATGGAATTCACCTCCCTAAATGCCAGGATTTCCATGACCAGTGTGTAGTATGTTCAATGCTTACTCTCTCTTTTATTTCTCAATAGTTCAAGAGGTCAGCCTGACCACTACTGGTGCTGAACGTATGTGGAAAAAAAATCACAAAAAAGTAGAGGGAGGAATCATGTCGATATCAGCATGTACTGACACCCTGTACCTCTTTTCCTCTCCCTCATCACAGTCTTTCTTTCACCCCTGTCCTTTTTACTCTCTCCACCCTTCCTCTTTCTCTCTACATCCTTTCATCTCAACCTCCCACGCATTTCAGGTCACCGGGGAAGCAATCGTCTTAAGTGTTCTGGCTGACAATGAGAGCTGATGAGAAACCTTCCTGTGAGTGTTGGCTGGCTAAGGTAAGCTCCCTATCTGCCCTGTGCTGCATACAAATGGAGGAAGCTCATCTGCGCCTTCTCTTTTCCTCTTTCTTATTCTGGAACTTTCTACCTAATTATAAATCCCTGCACAAGACAAATAAAAATCACTTCTTCACCTTAAAACAAAGCAAAACTCAACAAAAACTACAAAGGAATAGCCAATTTGCCTACTTAAGGGGTTGATGTATGTTCTCATGAAATGTTTTAACTGGCATAAAACCAACAAAAGAATCAATGGATGTCAATTCTCTTCCAATCCGCTAAAATTGGTCCATGAAGTTTAATCCAAAAACAGGTCATGTGGTTAAGGTCAGAGTCTATGTCAATGTCAACATACATCCATCACTCTAATCTCTCTCCAGCCCCATTTGAAGCGCAGGTCATTACATGTGATAGAAAGTATCGGCCACAAAGGCGAGACATTGCTGACTCAGCACACCTTTCCCATAATCCTCTAGGATGAAATGGTTATGCCATCTCATCTAAAATAAAGGGTGACAGAGGTTGCAGCAAGCAGGACAATCCACAAAACCCAATCTGAGAAGGTGCGAAGGAACTGGAGCTGGTGGGCAGTTTGGCTTTTAGATGATTGATCTGTTTGATTTTTACATCAACAGTCCTCATTCATCCGTCCAAACCAGCTGTCTGAACTCCAAACTACCACAAGCAGGAATCTGTAGCCTCCTAAACTGCTCAGAGCATGACTTCATACATAGACAAGTCCCTGCACAGCCCAGATCCTTATGCATGAATAGTAACTCTACCGGTAACTGTGGTCGGCAGAGGATGTGACACACTGCAAACTAATGACACATATGACAGATTGACTATTTCTGTGGACAATACCTGCTTTGGAATGCTAGCAGACACCACCATCCATCTGCTAAATAAGCAACATTGACTGGGAAGTTAAAGTCTTCAACCAGAACTCAGTGGACCGCTGTGAAAGTTTGAGAAGGCCGTTTACTTCCATTGTTAAAGATCTTTACAACCAACTGTTTTCACGTGACCAAAACTTTCTGCAGGTTACATGATGACAACTAAGCAATCTGTGTATGCTGATGAAGACCATGAGATGTGGTTAAAAGCACTGGGAGAGCTAGTGAGTTACATACATTTTTAAAATTACAAATGAAAACAGTTTGTGAAGATGTAGATGTTTTAATTTACGATTGCTGATCACCCCTCTGACGGATGAAGGTGGCCAATGTACATGTAATAAAAAAACTGATTATGTAATTCGTCTTGTTGACTGGCATTGCAAAATAAGATGACACTCATCAATGGCAGTGAACGATGGTTTTCCGTTGTGTCGCACAAATTTTGCAGAGGCTAAAAAGCAGGTCTCAAGACAAATGGCATCCTGTCGTCCCGGTAACAAAGGAAAACTTGTTTGGGACGAATAGAGATCTTACCCAGGACGCTTTCAGGACATAAGGATACGGTAAACTATCGACACATCAGAGGATGGCCTGAACCAACAGCTAACAGAGGTTTCACTGAGTTACAGTATGATACATTCAAGGTCTATTCAGTAAAATGAGTACTGAGGGAAGGAAAATTATTCTAATAATTATGATGTGTTCAAATGTCAACAATTACAGTTGTTTGAAGAAGAAATTTGTTGATGTTTTTACAGCAGAGGAATTACATATTCATATTATACTGTTTCATAAATTTGTATGGCTGAATTTGTGCTCATTCAAAGACAGTGTAATGAAAGGTTTAATTACTTCAAAACAGTTTAGTCAGAAAGACAGAAGACTTCTTTGTTTCCCTGGCATAAAAAGCTGAATAAAAAACATAAACAAAATAAACAACAACCAAAAAATATTGGTATTAGTATCAGCTACTGACTAAATTGTTATTATTGACCCAGAATGTAATCTGTGTATCCTTAATAATAATTATATAACCTCAATGCTTTTTTGATTGGTGCTGTAAATCAGCTGTGTTTAACGCACAATAACTCGAATTAAACCTAAATAGAGTTTGGCTAAATTGAAAAGGGAGCAAGTGTTAAAGTCTAAAGGCTTCAGGGCAGTGTAATGACACATTGTTATTTGAAACAACCCCGCTGTGGTTCAGTTCTTTTTAATGGTTTATTTTCTTTCACTGAATAAAACATTGCAACTGTCTGAAGCATGCCTTAAACACAGACCTCATCCCGTTAACCAAAACTCCATTCAAATCATAATTGCCTTTCAGACAAGGGAACCCATTGCTTAAAAAAAATTAAGCTATCTCCCCTCTGGGTTTTAGGACTCCAAAACCAGACCACTTTATTAGCAAACATGGCCAGCCTCGTGTATAATGGACCAGGAGAGGGGTGTATAATCAGTCTAATTGGCTCTGGGTGGTTTTAATAACATCACAGAATAGTCATGTCACGAACCACTAATTAAATGTTGTAATCAACATGCTGCCTCATATACTGATCCTCTGATGCTGTGTTCAACAGCCATGCCTGAGGGTTAGAGGGAGGAGGGCGTGTGTGCAAGTACTTATGTAGCTCTGCATGTGTGTGTGTGTGTGTGTGTATGTGTGTGGGTCCATCCCTTGACACTATCATCAAGGGCTGTAGCAGGTGTGCAGGCAGGCACCGTCTGATCTAGTTGTACAGCTCCACTGAGGCTGAAAGCCTGGAGACGTGTTCGTCCGTAAGAGGATGTGTTCTGCCAGATAACCATGTGTGGT
Organism: Epinephelus moara; assembly: GCF_006386435.1. NCBI lineage: Eukaryota > Metazoa > Chordata > Actinopteri > Perciformes > Serranidae > Epinephelus > Epinephelus moara. The sequence goes on along the minus strand of NC_065521.1, from coordinate 11,814,443 downwards.
ACTAATGGCTCTGGGATTGATGAGCTTCTGGTCATCTTACAGATGCTGTTAGGGACAAAGTCACTATTAATTCTAGAGCTGCAAATGAGTATTAATTGATAATGATTATTTTTATATCAGGATCATTTATGTATTATATGTTATGATCGATCAATTAATCATATAAATAATATAAATAAATGCAAGGTTCCTACACCTTAAGGCAAGTTAGATTTAAGACTTTTAAAGACTTTATTGAATGCCACTGAACCAAAACTAAACAGAAATTAATCACTTATTTTGACCAAATAATTATTTTATCATAAAACGTGACTTTTTTGGTGCTGTTAATGCGAGAGGCATTTGGTAAATTATATATATAAAAGACAGATGTTACCAATTATTTTTTTATCAAATCCTACTTCCCATGTCTAAGCAATTTTAAGACTTTTAAAAGACTGATTTAAGACATTTTAATACCAATTAAGGCCTTATTTTAAATGAATGAATTAAATGTTTTTTAACACTTTTTAAGGACCCACAGGAACCCTGAAGTGACTGCTTAAAGTTGCATTTTTGCCTAATCAACAGTCTGGAATCAAAGAGTGTTTAGCAGTTTTGCTGGACTGAAACAATAAATCAGTACATTTAAAAAGCAGTAATGATATATATGTGTATATTCTTTTTAATTCATATAGTGCCTTATGTTTTCTTGATTTAACAACTTGAATGGCTCGGCTTACATTTATGACAGCTAAAAAAATGAAAAGATAAGAAGGATGGTTTCCCCTCTTCTGTACACTACATCCCTGGCAATAATCTCTCAGGGGTAAATGTAGTTTCTTCTGACCTAAATAAAACTTCCAAACAGAAAAAAAAGCTCAGCAGAGGGTTGGAGATTACATGTGTGCTGTGTTGGTCTGTCGTCTTAAAAAAAAAAGTGCATCTTCTGGGCTCAAACTCCTTTCACTTTCTGATGTACATTGTTTGTCTTGTGAACTTTTCTTATGAAAAAGAGCCCATCGAGACAATATTAAATAATGCAGGATGAGTTGTAAACCCTGTTTCTCTGGTCTCTAGCCTCCAGCCCTCTTCAACTCCTAGGGATAAAAAAAACAGCATTGCTGAAGCACGAAATGAATCCTTAAAAGCCAATGTTGACAATACGGTAAAAGTCCAGAGTTGGCCTCAGGCTGCAGTGTTTTGCAGGCCTGCAGACAGACCACAGCCTTCTTTAACATCCATTAGCTTCCCAACATTTACGCCAGTCAGCGGCAGATGGCCCAGGAATAGCAGAGATCCACTTGTCTCTGCCGGCTACACTTCCAGCTGTTTGAGAAGTAAAAGAGAGAGAGACTTGCAGAAAGTGGTGTCCCTGTGAGAATACTAGTATCTCGAACCATTTACCATCTGGGTTCGCACTAAGGGTCATTTCCCCAATGACATGCCTCAAAGCAAGAGTTCTGATATGATGCAGTACATCCAATATCACAGTACTGACTGATGTGAATTGTGAGGTGACATCTGTAACCTCTAAAACTAATGCTTTGGAAAATACAACTGTATCTATCAGAATGGCAGTAGAACACTTGTAAAGCTACACTGCAGTATAGCATGAAAGCTCTTAGGGCTGTTCTGACTACATTTACCATAATCCTCAGATTAAATTCAGTCAGTGGCATGGGAATGAGGGCTTGGCTGCAAAATCTGCTCCACACAGATAATTCAATTAATGAAAAGGAGGATGGTCGGAGTGTGTGTTCGTGTGTGTGCATGCTGGGTGAGAGTGTTATTTCAAAGCGCTCCTAACACACAGACACACACAGGCCAGGGAGCCCTGTTGCCCCAGTATTTTTGGGCTCCCTTCCAGCATTACCATCAGAAACTCGCCTCCATCTGCTCAGCGCTCTGAGCACCCAACAATGGCCACCTATGTTCCCACAGGGAAGAGACATGCTGCGAGGGCCCTGCTCTCCACACACACATACAACAGCCTGGCTGGCATGACAAGGTCCACATGGAAAGCTGTGTGTGTATCTGCTGTTTGTGAAAGCATGCACAATTTTCCAGCCACTGGTAAACTCTCCCAGTATGACGTAACTTGACAGAAAAACAGTGAATGAGGAAAACAGAAAGAGGGCTCCAAACACACACACACACACACACACACACACACACACACACACAGACCAACGCCTCCCACCACACCCCGTCTTTCATGAGGTGAGATCTTTTTTATAGACTAGCCACAATAAAGAACACAGACAACAACGCCATTGTAACCACTGCTGGTGTTTTGTGTGGAGTTGTAGTGAGCAGGATGCCCAGGTTCTCTATTACGCTCACGTCTTTGACTCAAGCAGACATAAAGCAAAGTGAAAGGGGAGCCGTCAAGACTTTGAGAAAGAGGAGAAGAGGAATTCATTGCAGTATAGCTCTGCTGCAGCCATCTGGTTAAGCCATTTCATGAGTTGAGGGGTTTGGTTACATACCAAGTGTCCACAGGGGGGACAATGGAGGAATTACAAACCATCAATCTACTAAAACAGACAGAAAGAGACAGGCTGCAGTGAAGAGCACACAGAATGTAAAGGGGACAGGTCCCACTAAAAACACTATGATGAACAATATATAATCATTATGAAATTCTTGGGGAGTTTTATCATGAAACCCTCCAGGGAGGTTAGAGGTCAGGGATTGTCACAGATCAGCAGGGGGACGACGTCTTATACAAGGACACTTCAGCGTCGTGTATGCTCGATGACAGGAAGATTTAAAGCTAAAAGTTGGTGTCTCTGTCCAGGATGTCACGCCATCACCACTAAGTACTTCAGCACAACCAAAGAGTTTCCACGTATTGACTACAGTATATGCTGACAGCGATGACAGGCACTTACATTGAAGCAGGTTGTATTACGGCCCTGCAAAGAAAGTTTGCAGTATAAAACTTTTATTAACAGTCATTAATAGTTTGACAGCATTTTACAAGAAAGCTTTTAAGCATCGACCTACCTTAGAAAAATGTGAGCGTGAGGATGTCAGGCCAAAGTAAATGACTAATGTTTTACATTCATGTTGGAGTCATTTGTAGTCTCTGTGAGTGACTGCAGATGCTTAGAAACAGTGTAGTGTCAAGTAATCCATCAGGCCAGGTAGTAATAAAGGAATGTTTTATAAACTTAAACATCTGCAGCACACATTAGTGTGGTGTAGGTTAAGTCAGCTGGTGGAAACTAAAAACACAATAAATGTACAAATACCAAAATCAGTCGGTACGAGTTACAAAAATTACCCTAATCTGTGTTAGTATTGTAGAAAAATGATCAAAGGTTCATCATGTGCAACAAATGACACTTCCTTGGTTACAATTTATAGTTTGCTCGTAAACAAGACTAGTTTACAGGCATGCTAGCACTGTTCTGAGGTGCTCCGAGTTAACATCAGCATGCTAACATGCTAAAAATAACAAATGTTCATGGTAAGCCATAGATTAAAAAAAAACAAAAACTAAATACTGGATGGCAAGATAGGGCCATTCCAATGGAGCCTGGCGCATACGCCAAAAAGTTTTCTAGCTTCCCAGTTTGCTTCTGCAGTATGCGGCCCACTGAATATGTGCAGTAGTGTTCCTTCCACCAGCCCCGCCTGTGAGTTCCCGCTCAATGATGCGCTAGATGAAAAGTCAGAGGATCACGAAAGTGATTACAATCCAACCTGAGGGGGTCATGAATGTCTGTTGATTTTGTGTCAATCCATATCCCAGTGTTTCCCCTACCATTATATTAGGAGGGAACCCCGCCCTCCCAACAGCACCCCCTTGAAGGTAAGGTTAATTTTATTTTCTATATAGCACCAGATCACAACAGAAGTCATTTAAGGTTACCTTTCCCATAGAACAGGTCTATACCTTGTCCTCTTATTAAACAAACTAAATAGCCTTATGTTATTTATCTTATTTACACAACGGCATGTCATTTCTGTCTCTACATGGTCACGCCTTTACAATTCTCCTCTGCCCCTATGCACACACACACAGACGCGTGCACACACACACAGACACACACACAGGTGAGCACTCTAGAGCGCGGCTTGGGCTGCATTTTCCTGACCGAACCGACCCGAGTCCAATACGATTATAACTGAGCCCGGCCCGAACCCGCAGCACGGCACTGTGCACACACTCAATGGAATGGAGCCTGTGTTGCGATCAGGCGTTGATCTAATGGTTTTAAGCCCATTTCTTGCGAGCAAAAATTAGCATCAGCATTAGCACAGTTAACCATAGCTGTAATGCACCATGCTAACTAAGCTAGCAGCTTACTTACAGTTAGCTTCACCCTCTCATTCAATCATGGTTACTTCTGGCTCCTCAAATCCAAGATGGTGATGGCCAAAATGCCAAACTCAAGGCTTCAAAACGGGAGTTCACAAACCAGTAAGTGATGTCACAGTGGCTACGTCCACAATTTCATACAGCCTATGCTCGATCCATACCACTAGCCTGGCCAAACATCTGAGTGGAAAGGTCCGGATGGGTGAGAAAGAAAAGCTGGCATATTGAAAAAGACAAGGGGCTGACGGAAAAAGATTTTTCACAGGTATCTTGATGTTGTAGTACCTGCTTCTGCTACCTCAACATTAGACAAAGCATTCATGTAATACTGCCACTCACTGTTACATTACAAAAGAGCGGGAGTGTTGGGGATGTAACCAGTCCAGAAGAGGGGCCCTTGCCTTTTGCTGGCTGTTAAAAACTTCACATGGTGCGTGTGAACCAAAAGAGAAAAATTCATCGATTGAAAAGATGAAAAATGCCATCTTAGGTGGGGAGCAGCAGTTCTGTTATGTATAGGAGTCACTAATGCTTAATTAATTATGTAATCTTGTCATCTTGAATATATACTCATAAAGGTAGTTAATGGAAACAGAAATGTCTGAAATTTGATTATTTTTATGCAAGAATTTACTGGAAACAAACCCATTTCTCGTCATAGCCAATGAAAGTCCTCATCAAAAAGCCTCGACATTAACTGCTGGTTTACAACCCTGTTTCTGTCACATATGTGGGCAGAGAGGAAGAGAAGGAAAGATGGTGGAGCCACTGAAAGACTGAAATCCACATCCATGTCCAAGTGATTAGCTGTGAAGCTATGCCCATTAGGCAAATGATGATTATTGGCTGCTCATTATTAGGCTATTACAGAGTCATTAAAATGACATTATGGGCCCATTTTGTGCTGAGTGCAGTTAGACACACACACAAACACATCAGTGCCACACATGAGTAAATTCTGCCTAACAGATTCACTTGATCCAAAGAAATAGCGTTTACACACACATACTGAGAGAGAGAGAGAGAGAGAGAGAGAGAGAGAGAGAGAGAGAGAGAGAGAGAGGAATGTAGGTGCAGGCTGACACAGGATCAGCTTCTGACATGTATGAACTTGTCACATCTCTTCTCTATAGGTCTCTGCCTCTGCACCATTCCTACCTGACATCTCTACTCTTTTCTAAGGTGTGCCTTTCATTCCCCATTCTCCCCTGACACACACACACACACACACACACACACACTTTGAGAGCTTTGAAGTCTGTGCAGTACATCGTTTTCTCATTTAGCTGTGAACCGAGGAAGAGGCTCTGGGAAAATGCCAAAGAAATCCTATGTCGGAAGTCACCCATGCTGGGAGTGTGTGTGTGTGTGTGTGTGTGTGTGTGTGTGTGTGTAAGGTGGGGTGTGTGTGTGTGTGTGTGTGTCTCAGGAGGGCCAGTAATTATGGGTGAATGGGCAAAATGGGACTAGGGCTGTCACGTGGAGGGGCTCAAGTTGCGCACACAATCTCACACAGAGTCCCACACACATACCATGGAGTAGGTGCCTGTCGCCGTGTGGGATCCCCATACTGCGGTGGTACAGAGGCATGCAGCATTTTGCACACATGCATGCACACAAACACACAGGCAGTCATGTCACTGCTGCGGTTGCATGCAGGGATTAACACGAGAACACACACAGTTTTCGAGAGCTCTCTGTGTCTGAATTCAATGACTCCTGACAGCCATTCGCTGAGAGTGACAATTTCGTAATGACTTCATGTGTTAGAGAGCGCTTGTTAGAAAGGAAGGGGATATGGTGGTCTATAATTTTGTAGGCCGTAATAAGTGTACAGTGATTTTGTCTGGGCAGATCATCTACTACTCTAAATTGCTCTTAGCATTCCACAGAAGAGACCGACTGGCATGTTGGCAAACCAAAACAAGAAAAGGAGTTACAGGATGACAGAGCGATTTACACAGTAGTGGAAATACATTAGTTTAATGAAAAAAACATGTAGCAAGCTTTGTGACATATCTCTTCACCTGAAATTTCCCATCTGCAGTATATGTATCCGCAGTATGGCTGTTGGCTGAGGTATCACAACTCGGTATGTATGTCAATATGAAATATGGCCAAGTGTATCTGACAGAAACAAACCCTGCTGAGGGATTTGATGGTTCAAATGCAGGTTTCCAGGAGTCATCTCTATTTTTGTTACTGGCTTGATGTATTCTTCAGCCTGTACTTTGGAATGAAAAGAAATGTTTTCCTGTTGAACATATATATTGTGAATATACATGTAGTACAAAAATGACTTGATTCAAACCACTTGAATAACTATATATAAGGCCTCTGAGTTCTTATCTATTGTTAGTGACTCTATCAATAATTTCATAAGATGTTCCTGATTGTGTATTTTGGTACTAATTATAGGGAAAACAGAACCAACATTCTGAGAGATCAAGGTGCTGTTGAAATGTTCCTTTTCCTAAGCCTAACCTATGTAACTTTACGTCATGTACTTCCCAACACCCAGCCATGTTTCTTTTCCTACACCCACGTAACTTTATTTGCCTTAACCTGACCTTCATAACATAACATTAAATGCACAACTTTCTTTAAGTCTGTATTTTGTTGATCCTCAACCATGAGTCTTGTTTCTAAATCAAACCTATGCAACTTAGATACAAATACATCGCAACCTAACCATTGTAACTTCACTTGCCTAAACCTAACCAACACAACTTTAAGTACGTAACATGATGTCGCCCCACCATGATACTTTTCACAACCTAACCTACATAACTTAAATTTATGAAACCTAACTTTCTAACTTTACTTGCCTTAACCTTACCTAAGTAAATTTATGTTAAGTATGTTACATGGCGATGTCAAACCAAGATTCTGTTCCTGAATGTAACCTTTCCTCTCCTAACCCTAACCTAGGTATCTTCAGTTGCCTAAACGCAGCCTATAGAAGTTCACATAAAGTATGTGACTTTACATTAAGTATCTAACATGATGACGCCCAACAATAATTCATTTTTAAACCTTACCTTCATTACTTTACTTGCCTAAACCTAACCTACACAACTTTAAGTACATAACATGATGACGCCCAACCTTGATTCTTTTCCTGATGGTAACCTATGTAACTTTACTGTCCTAAACCTAACTTTAGTTACCTGAACCTAACCTATGTAACTTCACATTAAATACGTAACTTTATGTTAAGTACTGATGATTACATTCGTGGGGCTCAAATTCGTAGGATATCACACGAACCCTTGTATGAAGATACTTTCATACTTTATCTATTAAACTAAATATTAACTTTTATCAGAATCTTCCCTCTCCATATCTGAACCCATATTATTTTGTGCTTGCCTGTGGGAAAAAAAGTCACATTTTACCCGAGCAAATAATTTGAATAAGGTAGTAGTGTACAAATCAAATAGTGGTTCACTTTTGAATATAACTACAACAAAATGACATAGTCCTTTCTGGTGTAAGAAATCAGCATTCCAAATTAATTTCTCTCTAGGAGATAACTGGAGAACGATGGGGACTTTACAATATAAAGTCATCAGTTACATTTGGATAATTTCAAAGATGTTTCACAGACTTCTGGATCTGCTGAAAAGCAGTTAAATGAAGAGAACAGCAAATAGGGCAGCCAAGATGCAGAGCTGCCCTGCACCAGCTCTGTGTCGGAGCAGCAGAAGTCTGCAACTGGAAGAGGGATAGCTGGAATTCCTCCCTCAGATGGCACGTCCTTAATCTCATTATCTGGGAGGATATGAAATCTGCATTCCAGCCTTCTCAGACACACACACACAGACATCAAACCGCTCACTCTGCCCTTTTCATGTCAGAGGGAACCCGCTGTGTGTGACATGCTGGCCAAGACCATGCACATTTGTGCTGGTGTTATGGCTGTACATGAACATTCCTATATTCACATAAAACTATGCACACCAACAAACCAAGAGCACAGCCATTCAAAGAAGCCAGCTCATTTCAGGTAGGAGTCATCACAGTCAAAAAAAAAGTAGATGTAATGCTGGAAAAGTTGCACTGCCGACTGAAGAGGCCCTTTAAAGAGCTTCCTCCTCCAAAAACATGGTTTTAAGGAAAAGATGGGGGTTCTGCACTGAGTGACAAGAGGACCTCCCACTTTAACAGGCACCGTGATGAGGCGTGACCACTCCTGACAGGTGTTTTGTCTCACTCAGAGCGGCATGATGTGGCCATTGTAGCGGCCACTTCCACAGAAAGGCCCGAAGAAATCCCACACCAAACAGGGAGAAGAGCTTGGCATGCTAAGGCAAACATGGTCGTTTCTGCCTTTACAAACCAGAGCTTACGTAAAACTCGACATCAATCAATAAGCCACTGTGACAATGAAGGGGTATAAACAGTGCTGAATGGAGCCACTACACATCAAAGCCACATGCTCGTTTTGCAGTTTTTGTGCTTCTTAGGGTTTCAGGTGTGTTTATTCTGAAAAGCTGGTTCAGTTCACAAGGCCAGTCTGGAATTTAATCAGCAAAAATCTTCGCTGAGCCACAAAGAGAAGGCATTAAAATCCTATTACGATGCACAAAGCCTCCACTGTTTCTTGGTAATGCTACAATACACTGTAAGGTACTTAAATGCTAATGCTAACTAGCACCAGCGCTGCCTTCTCAATCAAAGACCCCAAATTTTTCAAGTCAAATGCAGTTGAGAAGGAGCAGTTAAACGCAGTCATGTTCTCAGTACTGTTTGGGCTACCATTCACAATGACTCTTCAGTCACTGAAAGAAAAGAGCTTTTCAAAAATGCTCTCCTTAGTGGATGCTATGTATCACGGCTGTACACTTGGTCAAAAGTGCATATTTATGCATATCACAGCAGCTTCAAATGCGTCTAAGCCCGTCTCATTCCAGGCATCCCAGTTTTATAAGCTACTTTGGTGGACTTGTTAGATCAAGAGGAAGAGGGGCTTGGCTTGGACTGCTTTGACAGGAAGGGAAGGGCCCTGAGTGGGGAACACATGAAAGGACGACTCCGTCAACTGCAAGCTTTAATGACAGACTGAGCGGCCTTGTTTTGACTGAAGAGCTCTTTTAATATGCATGACAAAAGACGTCCTTCTGGGACCTTCCCTGGCAACAGCACCCAATCCCCTGACAAACTTCTGTTGTTTCTGCTGCTGCTCTTCATCGTGTCATCATCAGCGGTGGTGGAGGTTCCATTAAAGCGCAAAGGCATCTGCCTGAGCAAAAACCTTCCGCTTCTTTGATGGCCCATCCAATTCTCCAGCTGGAGATCAGCACTCTTCGTGCACAATGAGTTCAAAACCAAAGGGCAGATAGTTCAGCTGCTTAAATGGAGCCATAGGCTTTAACTATTAAAACTGTATAGAGCTCTTCACTCCTCGTTCAATGTCCTTGTCTGTTCTCTTACATGACACAGAGCCCTGAGTGGACACATTACTCTCACTGTCTCGATGAGCGCTGTTGTAAAGAGTACAGAGAGCACGCAAAATAGTCAGAACAGGACAGTGCACTCTCATTTGGCAACCCCTCTTCCAAAGCTAAAACACATTTGTCAAAACAGCCATAAATAATTCAACAAATTCCCACTTTTCCACTCAAAACATGAAAAAGACCAATTTTTTTTCATGCAGAATCATGTCAAATTCATGGGAGATGTTGACTACATGGAAAATGACAGTGAGATAAGTGGGGCAGAGACATACCATAGCTCTAGGTGATGTCGTTTTCACACAAGATGAGCAGGAAATGGATGGCAAAAGCTCTTGGCCCAGTATACACCAAGAAATGATGTACTTGTAAAACACTGATTAAACATTAAGATAGACACCACCTACAAACAGCAAGACAATAACAAAACAAGTACATCAACTCAAATACAAGTTCAAACACGACTATTTCTGACATTTGTTTCCAGAAAATCCAAGCCACCTTCTATGTCTACAGATCCGGTGGTCTTTTGAGGTGAGAAGGGGGGGTGAGCAGATGTGGTTTTGGAAAGAGACCATGGCCATTATGACGGAGAGATTAAAGTAAAGGGAGTGGTCTTACCTGGTAGGGCGTTGGCAGTACAAAAAAGGAGACAGCACATGAAAGAGAAAGACAAGAAAACATTAGACACTGTTTACCTAGCTTTAAGCCACGTATCAGCACATTTGTAGAATATACAATCACTGTACTGATAAAGTGCTGTCTAGACAGAGGTCCCTATTGGTTTTATGGGGGCTCGAAACTAAACTATTGCCATAATGGATACTTTGTCTGGAAAGAGATGGTGTTCCATCACACTATCACTGTAAAGCACTTTGAGTCAAGACACATAACAGCAAAAATCATCAATCATCTTCATATTTCAAGGTTAAGAGATCTATACTTGCATTCTGACTGGTACTGCAAGCATCTGCCTTTCTGGATCGCAACAAAATTACATCAAGCTCTCTGACTTTGGTGTTGTAACAGGATAAGTATTGATTTTTCCCCCCACTAGATACCCGGTTTTAGCTGATGTTGTTAGATTTGTTCAATGTCTCGTAAGGTTTGTGTTTATTTATGGCAGTGTCATAATAGGATAAAAAATAAGCAGCAGACAGAAAGGAACACACACAACACAATAGGGATTTTGTTTTAAAAATGTTCATGCAGCAGCTTTTTAAGTGGTCAGTATACTCTTTCAGAACTGCTTGTTGGATGGTCAAATACCTTTGGAGACTCTCTCTAACACACACACACACACACACACACACACACACCTTTCCAGCATTGGGTGGGAGGTGTGTCAGACCATTTTTGCAAATTTCGGAACCAGCAATACAACATTTACACCCATGATTCAATTGAAAGCTATGGAAAAAGCTAGCAGGTGGACCTCATTTTAATTCATTCCTCATTTTTTTGCCATGTAACTATTTACTTTATTAGGTCAAGAATAACCCATCATGTATGTTTTTTAAGGATGTTAATCGGTAATCAGCTGACCACTGAGTTATGCAACAGTATAACTGTAACAGTTAATAAGATATTCATGCTACACTGGTTAGCTAGCCACCGCCACTATGTATTGCACACCACATGGATTGGATGGGAACGATGTAGCGTTGCCATTCATTTGATTATCACTTGTAACGCCGTCCTGATCCATGGTGGCGTTGCTGCAGAAACATTGTGCCACACTTCCCCCTTCGCCCCATCAAAAGAGAAAAAAGAAACGAAACCTGCATCCCTTGTAATAAATGTCAAAATTAACAAGCTAAGTTCATGTGTTGTCAGATTTTAACATGATTCTGTTGTATATACTGACTTTCCACTTTACCGTAGTTATTGTAGGTGTTATAATTATGTTATAATTGTTAATCAAATTAGTCTTGAACTTGGCTCAGTTACTTTTTATTGGTTATTGGGATTAATCAGTAACCAGAATCAGGTCCACAAGAAACATTTCAGAGATACTTAGTGCTTGCAGTTCACAGTCTGAGTTTGTGTTCCCGCTGCTGAAGAAATGTACTCCTCCATAGCTCCCAGTGGAAGGGAAAAGTATTAACTGCAGTACAGAGAAACTCCATCTCCATCCCTTCCTACTCTTTAGCGACCATCCTTCAGCTCCGTGACAAGCACTAAAATATTTACAGTCTGAGGATTAGTTCACCAACAGGTTCCACTTGGCATTACGCAGGAGCCACAGTGGTCATCTTCCTTTTGTCATTCATATTTCAAAAAGGCATTGGGGGCCCTGCAGAGGCAAGCTTTCTAACCCAGAATATAAATGAGAACAGAAAATCATGTACAGGATACTGATCTGATAAGACTTCAAAGCAGGAGTTGGGGAAAGAATGCAAAGCTTTGAGACAAGAGCCATGTTTGGAGAAATCATTGTCTTATTAATGTTTGATCCAAGCCCACGTTTCACCCCTGCTTTTGCCTTTTACGGTGATACAGTATCAAAGTACAGTATGTCATGTATGTAATCTTTTGAACTTAACCTGGGACCTAGAGGTAATAATGCATGATTTATTAGTGCTGAGTAATGGTGATTGTGATCTCAAATAACAAACTTTGCAGAAAAGCTGTGATCCTGATTACACTTTTAGCGAAAATGGTTTCCTGAGCTTTACATCTCCCTTAAAAGATAATGACAGATGGAAGGGATGGAGAGAAGAAAGAGGGAGAATGGAGATTCTTAGAGAAGCTCTTAAGTTTATCACACAGCTTGGTGCCTCGATGAAGAGATACCCTGCAGTGGTTAAAAAAAAAGAGCTCTAGACAAAACAAGACTGCTCTCCTTTCTGTGTTGTCGCTTCCTCTCTCAGCCAGGAGTGATATCCATCCCTATCCATCTAGTCTGGTCCATGAGAACAGCGGGTGAAACCAGCAGGTCCCTAAAGCCTTCCCTCACCCAGATGAGAGGAAGGGGCAGAGTGGGCTGTGAGGTAACTGGGACAAGTCTACTTTAGACTTGCTTAGCACGGGCGGAAGAACAAAGGGACAGAAACCATAATCACACTATTAGGCTGAGTCAATCTTCTGTTGGGGCTTTCAGAGGTAAAGCCACAAAAAGAATTAGAGAACCTAAAGGTGGAAATCCTGTCTAAGAAATGAGCCAGAAATTCAATTAAAAATAGAAATGTGAAATTTTGTCAGAATTAGCATATGAATTCTTGAGTTAGGATCGAGTACAAGTGTTGTAACATCAAAGTGACCTTAACCTTGACCTCTGACCACCAAATTCTAATCAGTTCATTCTTAAATCTAAGTGGAAATTTATGCAAAATTTGAGAGAATTCCCCCAAGATCTGCATGAAATATCACATTCACAAAATGAGACAGACCCAGGGTCACAGTGACTTTAAAGGGGCAAAAAGCGAAATCGTTTCACCACTAGGTTTGCTGTTGTGCACTGCCTGTAGACCAAAACAAAGTGTGTCATGAGCCACACCTCCCTCTACCTTTGCTCTCCACCCCCACCCCACTCGCCTCTGTGCAGCTGAGCACCGCAGCATCTCCACGGACTATTACATCCAGACGGTCCCGGTGTTTCTTCCGCAGGCTCCGCTTCACTCAGCTGCCCGATAAACCCGCTGCTTCTTCCCACATTAACCTGAATAACAAACCAGGGCTCAGTGCTCCGGTTGGATCCAAACGGAGAGCCGGGGCTAACATTAGCTGGGAAGCTAGCGGAGGCTAACTGGCTGTGCTGGCAGCTGAGTGAAGTGGAGCCTGAGAAGGAAGCACCGGTTAGCCCCAGTTTCACTACAGGCAGATTCACTCGCCACGGGGCGAGGAAATAAAACCTAAACAGCCAACTTAGTTTGGCTTAGTTTAGCAGTTAGCGATGTCTTTCACTCACTCGCAGTCTCTGCTGTGTTTAGCTATTTCCCTGCTTTCCTGTTAGCGTTAGCACTAGTCGGCTGCCACACTAACGTCCCTACCCTTCTCCGTGAGACCGCCAGGCTCGCGGAGAAGAGTAGGGACGTTAGCGTTAGCACTAGTTGGCTGCCACGCTAAAGTGGCCTTCACATGATAAGAATAACGCGCTTCGCTCACCGCCAGGTGCGGTCAAAAAATCCGAGTGGTGCACGACGCCAAGGGTAGCGGTGCCGCTTTGTCAGGCGTTGCCCTCTCCATAGACAAACAATGGGACAGCCAGCGCAAAGCGGTTTTACAGCTGATCATGTGTAGAGGCCTTAACGTTCCTACTCTTCTCCGGACGGCTCCGGCTCACGGAGAAGAGTAGGGACGTTAGCATTAGCTCCTGGAATTAGCACTAGAGCTACTACGGCTATTGCTTCAAAAATACGCGCTGCAATTGTTCACTGGCTGTAGCTTAGCTAGCCTAAGGAGGGAGGGCCAAGGACTCCGAGGGGGGGGGTTCACACGTACATGAACGCGCAGCCGGACTGGCTTGTAAACAAGGGGCTGGAGATCAACACAGAGAGAGGGTGTGTGAGGTCATGCTATACTCCAGATGAAATTACACCTCTAGTTCTTCACATAGCGATTTTTTTAATTCCTTCAATCTAGAAATGATGAATTTCGCTTATTGCTCCTTTAACCTTGACCATTCAATTAAAATAGGTTCACCGACTTGAGTCCAAGTTCACGTTTATGCTTGATTTGAAAAAAATCCCTCAAGGTATTCTTAAGATAGCAGGTTTACAAGAATGAGACAGACAAGGTCACAGTCACTTTGACATTTAACCTATGAACACCAAAATCTGATAGGTTCATTAAATCCTAGTGGATGTTTGTGCCAAATTTAATAAAAATTCTCTCAAGGCATTCTTAAGCTATTGCGTTCATGAAAATGGGATGGACGGATAGACAGATGGATAGACAACTCAAAAAATAATGCCTCCTGCCATGGTGATTACCAGGACAGAGGCATAAAAATAATATTTTCAACTGAATTTCACCTCCATAGATTGTTTTAAAAGTACAGATGAAGACACCAATGCTAGAGGTTGGACACATTTCAAACTGAAGAGTGCAGTCTGCTGAAAACACATCCCAGATAATAGGGACACTTCAAATGGAAACAGCTCCTTCCAAGCTTGCACAGTCTCTCTAGCAGCACAACCTGGCTTTTAGCTGCAAAAGTAGCAGCACAGTGATGTTTTACTCAAATAGTGACACTCTGAATGGCTCGTATGAGTCACAGTGACACTTTCAGTGAGTTGGCGTTCCATGAAAAAGATACAGTATCTGTTAGGATGCAATAAACCTTCCCTGCCTGTCCTGTTACCATGACGCAGTTTGACTCAGCGCACACAGGCTTAAATTATATAGCATCCCTGTTTTAACAGCATACCCATATATTAAAAAAGTCAAGTAATGGCCCGTACAGTGCCGGGGGAAATTGCCAAGAACAGCCCCTTAAGTTGGACGGCACTAAGAGTAATCAAGTTCCAAAGCAATCTTCATTACACAGAGAGCACTCAGCTATATTGAGATTCAGGGAGAGGGAGGTCGCTAGCGTACAAAAAGGATTTATTGATTGCACTTAATGCAATAAGCATGCAGGATCCAACGCAACAATTTCATTAGATTTTTCTTTACAGCCATGCTGTGGATGCTTGGAAAGGGATGAGGATCTGGGAAGCAGGCAACTTTTGCAGAATACGTCTCTGAGGAAGGACGATAGGACAAGCTTACACACAACACACACACACACACACACACACACACACACACACAAACGCTAAAACAGGCTTCAAGGGGCACACCACCGGTTTTAAACAGTATCGCAAAACCCTTGACGCTTCATATGTGGCTTTGAAAGGAGCTTTCAAAAGTGAGGAATAATTCCGTTAATGTCATCAGGGTTATCTCAGATTGGGTTATTAGAAAATTGTTCATAGAAACCTGACACTTAGGCCACACTTAGGCCACAGAGTTTTAAAGATGTAGGCATTAACCAAGCAGGAATTGTCTGGCAAAGGCAGTTGCACGAGGACAGCAAGGCAGGATATCTTGGCCTACACTGCACTGATTCTGACCACTGCTTTTTTTCAATCTGTCTCTTGCAAGTCCCTGAACTTAATGTAATTGCTATGCTAAATCTTTGAGATGTCCGTAGCTTACACATCACCTTTGCAGATACAATAAATTACTAATCAATCCAATTAATATCCAATAAATTTGGTCTCTGCCAAAGAGAAGTGCATAGCTTTGGGATAACTATATAAACACATCTTAAAATCTGACACAACTCAACAGAGAAAGAGTTCATCCAGGCTAACATAGACTCTTTCATTTTCATTTCACTTTCTGCATTGAAGATTTATGTTCACCTACTAGTTGGCTGCCAAAATAAATCTTACAAGTGATGAATAAAATTCTTAAAGCACACTTTCAATAACAGATCTAAAACAGACTGTAACAGAATGTAGAGAAAAAGTCATCGTCCTCCATATATTGAAAACAGATGCATTGGTTTGTTCTCTGTGACAAGATCCACATGATGAAAGAGAAAACCCTCAAGCCTGACGGCTTTAGTGCTTTGTTGAAACATTCAGAGTTGGTTGAAAAAAAAAATAGATGCCCCTTCTTGGTTCAGTCATACAAAGCTGCTGGCCTGGCAGTTTGAGATGCATTGTCTTCTTTTTCTCATTTAAATCATCTCTATTCTCATTCAAGGCCAGCTTGCTCTCTGCCCTCTGAAAGGGAGATAAATAAACAGATCAGGAGGAAAGGAGGAACAGTCAGCCATGTGTTCCAGCTGTTTGGTCTTACTCCTCTACCTCCCCCAACAAGAACCACTATCCAGACGACCCCCACTGACACTTCTGTCATCTCTTCTACCAACCCTCCAAACTCCACCCATCCACCCTGCTAGCCCCCTTGCTGACCCTTAACTTATTGGGTCAGAGCAATAAATACTGTGTGCTGCTCTCCAGAGGCACGTTGACTTCAATTCACCCCCTGACACCTGTGCAAAGACTGAGTAGGAGTGTGATGCTGCTGTTGAAACAGTAGAGACTTGAGCAAATGAAGAGAACTGGCCTGACAAAGAGATCAAGTACAGTAAGTCATGTTTTGACTCCTTTGAAAGGATTTCTAGAGTCCTTCTTGTGAGTGATTTCATGTTTCAAGGTCTATAATTCTCCGCTTTAGTCATGTGGGGTTTGTAAGAATTTAGAGCATTTCCAAAAAGCCTGTGGCAAAGGGGCATTACGTTTTTATGGAGTCATCATTCAAGAGGTTTTAGATCCTGACTACATGAGGGGAAGAGGCAAATGGTGGATGCCAAATGTTTCAAGTTTCAAACTCAGGAAGTCAAAAATCCAAACAATTGTTGGGGCTTTTTTTTCCCATCTGCCCTATAATTAAATTAGGCTGACAACAGACGCTCTCTGAGGGCTTTGCCAGGAGTTCTCAGTGCAGATTGAGCAATTATCAAGACATTCATCAGGTAGTCTTGTAAGTTTTTTCATAAGGTCTACGTAGGGCTGGGCCATATGGCTAAAAATTTTAAATAGCAGTAAATGGACAAAGAAATATTAATACTGGTTTAGCAGCATGCAGCAAACCCTGTGTAGAGAGTCTGGAAAACATTTTGTAGGTGTTTTAGCTGACAATATAAAGAAAACAAAAAGACAGAAATCTCAACTGTGGTCAGTATTTTCTGTACAAGTTTTAAACGCACATTATGTAACTTCTTAATGGAGACAATAACAAAAGACGGACTTTGATGATGCTGAAATCATATTCATGGTTGAGTTAATGTGTTTAAGTTTTATTCCCATTACATTTAGTCACGTTTTTATTCACAGTGTGTCATATCTTTTTAGTGAAAAGCCACAACTTGCTAACTTATCATTAGAATGCTATATGAGCTGCTTAATTGTGGGGTAGCTGGCACTGTTATCCATGAGCATTATGAACACTGTGAGCATTATGAACATTGTTGTAAAGCTGTAACGTTACCGTATGCATTAGCTTAGTTATAGCATTAGCTTGGTAAGCCTTGGTGACAGGCAGGTCTCATATTCTTCTTCTGTTTGATGGCGGGTGGTAGCTAGTGTTTTAGGTGCATTAGCGCCCCGTCTTCCAGTGTTTGCATTGTTTAATTAAATCTAACATTTATCAAACAATTTTTACAATTGGAAATTACATTGTGGGGGGGGGGGGGGGCGTGCTGTGGCCGTCCTGCCTGCTCTCTCCGGTTTTACGCCAGGCTCGGCTCCTTTCAAAGACTCCCTGCGAAGCACTCCTCCGGGTTTTTTTCGGACCTAATTGTATTGCGGAGTTTTGCACAGCGGCGACCGGATCTTTGCTCTCAAACCACAAAAAAATGTGATGGCACAAAAGTCTCCTTCAGTACATTATTCTATGCTTTCTTTTGATTTTCACATTGGCTAGTCATCCTGTTTAATTTGTCTTCTGATTAAATCGGAACCGCTGAAACAAGTTGTAGGAAGCCTCTGCAAGTAATTGGTTGCTGGCAGACACTCTGTGCTGCAATAAAATGGTTAATCAGCAGTGCCGTGCACTGTAGAGCCGATGCGCTGCTGGTTCTGCCGGCCTGAATAGAATATAATGTCTACAGCCTTACTGTTGTGTACAGCCTTATAGACTGAGCTGAGTAGTGATGCGCGGGTCGACCCGTAACCCGCGGGACCCGCAAATGGACCTGCGGGTCGGGCAGCAGTGATCGTCTGTTAAATCGGTCTGTAAATGATATTTTGACATTATTGGCTATTACTGTCATGGCATCCGAAGGTACTGATGCGTTGAGCAGGTGACAGTCCGCGGTCGTTTTCAAAACACACTTGTGTCACGCACTCCAAAAGAAACTTGTTGAAACTTTAAACAATAATTTATTGTACAAAACGGGGGAAACAAACGTTGACAAAAACGGTTCCATAATTCATATTAAATTCAAAAGATAACGAAAAAACAGCTACAAGTTAGAGGGAATAGTGATAAAGTGGTAAAACTTGGCATTGATCCACAGCCTCAGACAGATGCGCTCAAGCGTGCCATGCACACAAGCTCAGTTGGTAGGCGATACTATATTTTCACATTTTTAACAATGCAATTTAAAAGTTTTGATTTTTATTGAGAACCTACATTTACCAACAACAAAAAGACTACATTTAGCACCAAAAAAAAATCTAAAAAAAATAAATAAATAAAAAAAATTAAAAAACGAATATCGAATACCAAATTTTCATAACGAATACCTACCCATAGAAACGAATATTCGAATATCCGAATATTTGGGTACAGCCCTAGTTACCATTAGTTAGATAATGATTTATTAGATAAAAGACCTCACCAATGTATGAGTAAAAAATAAGCTAGTTGACGTGTGCTCATCCCTCCTCGCAGCCCATACCAGTGATCACATTAGGCCCTTTACATTGTTTCACATTCTTCCTACATTTGTTGTAAGCACATGATAGAATAGAAGAAAACTGAAAGTCAGACAGCAGAGGGACAATTAAACTTTGGATGAAAATAATGTCTTTTAATATGCTTGAATTTCATGGTGTTTAATGCAAAGGAAGGTCATGTAATATTCATTCTAGCCCTTGTCCTGGGTCATCCATTTACTCCTGTGGTTTCACTGCAGAGGCCCTGCACTTAGCTGTTCTCGTATTCATCAGCCTTGATTGGGCTGCCAGGAGCATATTGACCTGTACTTGACACTCTCTCAAGACGTATGTGCTGAGTGGAATGAATGGACGGACGGAGGATTGGTATTACTGAGATGGATGGACTCGATTCATTTGGACACTGAGCACACACACTGAGGGTTTGTTCTCTTCTCTCCCCGGTTATTGCATTAACTGTGTTGTTTGAGTTACCGCAGCGTTATGAATGAATACAATCAGTTACGGATCATGTCACAGTTGGCCAGGCTTATCCCGCAGCAGGTGTGAAGCCTTTTGATGTTTTGGGGTCAGTGCGCTGATACGTTATCATTCACAAATCGCAGCCATGTTTGTGTAGCAGAAGGGAGGGATTGCTACCATGGCTTAGAATCTAAAAGGTAAAGCCTTTCAGAGGCACTGGAGGAAAACATGTCTATCTTTTAAGACAAAACATTGAATCATCACAAGTGATGCACTTTTTAATGAAACAGAGAAGATGACTTTGCAAAGACAGTATTTACCAGTGTGTAATGTTTGAAAAAAAGAAAAAGAAGACAGAATGTGGTTGCTGATTTGAGAGATTGTTTGCACTCCTGATTGGGCTGATAACTGGATTATGACTAAATCAAGAAATGCTTATAACTTCCAAGTACGAGGATTGGGAGTGCTTAGCTGAGAGTTCGCCTGCAGACAGTGAGCTGCCTTGATTCAAGGAACTGATCTCTGAACTGAAGCTAACTTTGACAAGCGAGGAATTCAACATTATGTAGGACTGATGCATGTTAAATAAAAAAACAGACAGATGCCAAGACACGAGAGAAATAGGATACCCGGCCCTTCCTCTCCTTAAACAGTGCATTCTATTCAACTCCAAACAATAAACTAAAGCACAGCTTAGCCTACATTGCAGACAAGACAAGCTTGCAGTAACAGTGTGGCTGGAACAATGTACTTTATCTCATTTGGCCAAAGTTGAGTGGCAGCACAATGTATCAGGATTCAATCCAATTTGGCTATTTGCTTTTAAAGAGCAGCCCAGCTTCCTTGATATATGAATTACTCGAGACTTAAGTGTTTGACACAAATGCCAGCCTAAAAACATGATCGGTGCATTAAGCCAAAATGGGTGCATTGATTAACGAAGACTTCTTGTTTCATTAAGCTATTTGGCTGCTGTTTGCAAAGTCCAATCCAATTTAATTCCTGCTTGAAGTTTATAGCAGCAGCCTCTAGTCTGTTGAAATTCAATGAGCATAAAACGTAGCATGTATTGTTTTTCTGTAGATAGGTTTCATTCCATCTGCAGATATCATTCAAGTAGTTGAGAAAAATGTGTGTTACTACCATGCAGAACAGCAAACACTGCATCTGGAAAAGCAATCTTGTGTTTTCACTGTCCTGCATCATACAGACATGCACTGACAAATGTTTCTCCTCTCTCTCTGACGCCAGATGATGGGGTACAAAACAAATGGGAGGGGAAACTCCAGCAGCATGCTGTCTGCTTCTATGATGCATTTTTATGTGGAGTATCTAATTCATCCATCCTGGTGTGGTCCATAAAAGAGAGCTGACAGAAAGAGCTGACAAAAGCGGCCCTGTCATTGAGCTTTTTTCCAACCCTGCAATCTGACATCTGATTCATGAGCGTTAGCAGGTTGATGTTATTAATTCAAAAAATGGGGAAATGTCAAGTTCTCACAGGTGACATTACAGCCAGATTCACCTTTTCATTTCACGGTCATTTCACTAGCAAAGTGTGACAGCTTTGACTCAGCGTGTTTCTGCTTTCAAACAGGTAAACCTGCAAAGTTTCTTAAAGCTCAAACTGCCTCTAGAGAAATAAACCAGCCTCATGCTCTGACGGAACTTGGTGATGCATGACAGTGAAATAAAAATAAGGGACTCTGTATCATTGACACATTAAACACATGACACATGAGGAAAAATAGGATGGAAAAACAGTGTTCACTAGATTAATCCACTTTGACATTTTATTCATTCACTATTTAATATACACCCTACTCTCTGAATGTGCAACTTTCAAGTATATTTTAGTAAATCTACTGACAAATACACCATGTGCCCTCTATGTAAAATTTTGCCCATGGTATCAAAAATAGTATAGCACATCAATATCCTTCAAGGTACTTTATGGACGTTAGAAATTTCACATTGCCTGAAGTTGAAAAGATATAATAGTATTACAAGAAAATGGTTAAATACATTTGCTTAAAATGCACAATTAATCAAAAATGTAAACTGAAAGGGTTTTAAATACAAATGACTAACAGAGTACAAAAACAGCCAATTTTAAAGTTAATAACAACATAGGTCACTAATTTTTTTGTGTTTGAGAGTAAAGTGTCGGCAAAGTTTTTCTCTCCAGCCTCTTCCATAGCTGTAGTTTTTCTGACACTAACTGCTAATTAGTATGTGTGTGTGTGTGTGTGTGTGTGTGTGTGTGTGTGTGTGTGTGTGTGTGTGTGTGTGTGTGTGTGTGTGTTTGTGTGTGTATGTGCTTCTTCATGTGTGTCCGACCTGTGGTTCCCACAGACTGCCAGTCTCAGAGACTACCTGACCTGACGCCCTAAGCCTCCTCACCCTCCCCATCACTTCAAGGCTGTCACCTTTGACCTCTGGCAGTATGAACTTGCATGGCTCTATGATCTTGCTTCACTCTCTTTTTCCTCCTTCCTCTGTTCAACACATACGCTTTTCTCTTTTTTCCCAATCTTTCACTTTACTCCCCCTCATCTAGAGTGTGTGTGTGTGTGTGTGTGTGTGTGTGTAGGGACAAACTTCCCTAAATCCTCAGATAAAGGGTCTAATTGCTGGGACCGATTTATATCTCGCCTGCTTGAAATGGTTTGTTGAGAACACACAAACCCTGGGAAAACATCTGAAACACTAAGTCCAACTGGTTTTTCTGTTTTATTTATCTTCTTTATAAAACATTAATTTGGCCAGCACCCACCAGTCGCTGTATGTAGTGTAATGTTGAATCTAAAGTCACATGACCAACCCAAATTGGGTCAAGATGGGATGGTAGACTAGTACACCCTCTTCATAGACACACACACACACACACACACACACACACAAACTATGCATTATTCAGAATACATCTCCCTCCCCTATACACACAGCACAGAGTGTCTCATCAGAGCAGCACTGAGCCCCTTGGAAACTCAATGAGATAAGAGGGTTCATCAAACAAAGACTTTCCCAGTCAGACAGAGGCGTAATTGAAATTAGGGTCAGATTGGGAGGCTTGTGTGGCATTAGCCGGAGGCTCTCCCCAAATACTTGTGTTCTAACCTTCTTGAATGACTGAAAAACTTTACCACCCCAGTAACTAACAGTTCTTGTTAGTAAGATCTGCAAAACTTTGTTTCCATACAAACCAACTGGGATGATGTGAACAGCTCCTGTACGTCTTCATCATCGAGATGCTGCAAACCTTTGTGTGTGTGCTTTTATTTGGTATGAGGAATTTAACCCTTTACCATAGCGACACTACTGCCAGGTTCTAGAGGTGGAAAGAGTAAGACGATATTGTGCTCGACTTTAAAGAAGTTTTACTTAAGTAAAGGTACTTGTGTTCTTGACTCAGCACAGTGAACCATGAGTTACTGTGTGACCACTAACATTACACCTGACCAGTGAAATATTGCTAGATGACAGCGTTTCTGATTGAAATTCAATCCATTGATAATGGTCCACATAACAATCAACATAGAAAAGGTCTTTTTTCATTCCAGCTT
Organism: Epinephelus moara; assembly: GCF_006386435.1. Classification (NCBI taxonomy): domain Eukaryota; kingdom Metazoa; phylum Chordata; class Actinopteri; order Perciformes; family Serranidae; genus Epinephelus; species Epinephelus moara. The sequence continues at coordinate 11,791,246 of NC_065521.1, read as the reverse complement.
AAAAATGTACTATATTGACCACCATATTGGTTACTGGTAAATTTTTACCCTCTAAAATCAGTATCGCTCTCAAAAATCCCATATCGTTCAGTCACTACAAGTATTCCATTTTTGTGTTTGAGCATGTGAACATCATATACAATTTAAGAAACTTGGGTCCCATTTATATGACAACGATTTCAACTGAAAATGGTAAACTTTAGTTGCATTTTGGCTGATCGTTTACACGACAGCAGCGTTTTGGGTGCCTGAAAATGCAACGTTTTGAAAACAGGTCCCAGAGTGCAATTTTTTGGAAATGGCACCGTCTCCGTTGTCATGTAAACTTGCAATATGCAGTTTCTCTGAAAACTGAGACTTTTCGCACATGCACATTACGGTTCCAGTCACTAGGCATGCGCGAGAAAGTCGACCATCACAACAACAATGCCGAGCTGTGTTTGTGCTGCTCACCCTGTTGATTTTATCAACGCTTCTCCAGCAAAGTGTAGATCTACTGTGGCAACTCCACCTCGTCGCGGTCCTCTCCACTCCTCTCACCTACACTTGAGCACCCGTTCTGGGATACACAGTGTCGGCCCACCCAGCCTGACCTCTGCGGTCCTCTACGCTCTTCTCACCCACACTTGAGCACTCGTCCTGGGGTACACACAGTGTCGGCCCGCTTTACTTGACCTCAGCGGTCCTCCCTGGACAGATGCTCAAGTGTGGGTGAGAGGAGCGGAGAGGACCACGGAGGTCAGGCAAAGCGGGCCGACACTGTATCCCAGAATGGGTGTTTAGGTGTGGGTGAGGGGAGCGGAGAGGACCGGCAATGGTAATGTATAGTTACCTGGGCTTCATCAATCAAATTACGTGTTACTGCCCAACACTGATTATAACTATTTAATAAGAAAGTAGTATTTGGGTATAGCAAAAAAAATATAAATAAACTTCAGGTTGCAGCCTCCACTTGGAAAATTTAACGGTCCTAAACCTGCGGTCCTGAAACTGCTGTCTCCGGTACTGCAGCTTTACCTTACTCGATTTTGCGGCTCCGTGTGAACGGAGATCGTTTCAATAATGTTGTCACATAAACGCGTACATTTTCTAAAATGCAAAGGACAGACTTTTCCGTTTTAAGAGAAACCGTTGTCATCTAAACAGGGCCTTGGATAAGCCGTTATCATAGTACCCTTACCTTTGGCTTAAGCCAACCGACGTTACATAGACAAAACGGTGGTGGCAGCTAAACCCTCTAACTTCTGGAGCGATAAAGAAACAGATTTTCTGAACTCCATCACAACAGCCCAATCCCACCAGTCAAGCGTATGAATCTTCATTTACTGCTCCCTTGTCCTACACAGTAGCAGTGACAGGCTGACACCGGTCAAAGGGAAGTGCATGTGAAATATTTCCTGTCCATTGCTGTTTGTTGCACCAGTGTAAACAGCATACAGTGACAGGCAACTGGGATACTTGCATTTATCATGTAAACGGGGATATGAATAACTAGATTTCTCTGCGTTCCGTGTAAACATCATATCTCAAATATGATCAAAACCAGAATAAGCCTCTTAACAGGGATACCCACGTCCATGTAAACCCACTGACTGTAGTATCACAATAATGCTCAAAAACATTTAATTTGCTGGTGTTGGCTGCTCCCCTCTGTCCATTACTAATTACTGTCTGAAAAATAAACTTTAGTGGGGAAAAAATACCACACTGATATTGTTAGCTATTTCAGTATGGACTATTCTACTGTTCACATAGGGCATTGCAATCCCAATTTAGTTATCAGAAATTAATCTACAACTCTGTTCGACAACTCTTGGACTCATGAGAGAACATGTCTGTCGTTACAGCACAGCCCTGTGAAGAACAAGTCTGCATTAGTATCTACTGTGGAGCTTTTAGCCTGCGGGTAAGAACTTCAGACTGTAAAAACACACTGAGTTTATACAGAAACAACAAAAGGCCAAACAGAGGAAACGTGAGTGAACTTGTAGTGACAGTGTAAGCCTCACTGTCGACCTGCTGAAATATCTCACTGATGAATCAGGATGATTTCAGGTGCCCTGTATGTGTCAGTGTTGATTATGTGCATATTTGTGTGTGTATGTGCAGCAGTGCCAGTAAGCTCCCCTAAATGAGTTCCCGGTAACAGCCACAAATCCATCAGAGTCAACAAAAACCTTAATTCACAAAGCATGCATTGCAATTGCACGGTTGCATTTCTTAATATGTCATCTCTTGTGCTAATGGTTGCACTGGTTCTGCATTTGTACTGCAGCGAATAGCACTGACCTTCGCCTACAGTAATGAATCACGGCAAAGCAGAGAGGTCTTATTGAATGTGTCGACAAAAAAGCCTGCCTGCAGGGCTCTCAGCTGGAAACAGAGTGAAGGAGGGCGGAGGGGAATGAGAAAGGATCCCATTGTTGCAAAGGAACTCAGAGTGCAGAGGCACCCTGACACAGGTATTCTGCTAAATAAGGCCAGCATTGTACAGAGAAAGCATGCATACTGGCACAAAAATGACGGGGGGGCATGTGGGGATTAAGACACCTGCTTGGATTCTGACCTTGGTATGGTCCTTAAATGACTGACATCTCGGCTGTTGCATGTTTCTATAGATTGGTACATATAGATGAATCGGGATGTACTGGAAGTAAACAAGTCACCATTACAGTCTCCATGCGTTTGAACGCTAGCTGTCCAGAGAAGTGTGCAATTTTATACTTTTACCTTTACTTTTCATGTAACATTATTTTTGACAACAATGTCTTGGAGTTCGGGAAGAACCTGTGCAGTTCTCAGCTGCTCCAACAGCAGTGGTAAACTTTAACTTTGGAAACAACTGAAGGTGAAATTAGTAATGTCAGCCAAGTAAACACTGCTAAGCTAGCTAACGTTAGTGGGCTACTGTCTATAACTGACTGTGGCATTACTGTAACCTCAAGACCACAAAGTAAACGTTATTCGGTCGACACCAAAAAACAGAACAAGTACAATGCTGTCCGATGTTTTGGTTTAACGAGTTAGTGTTAACTAGCTCATGACTCTCCGCCGAATGCATCATGGTTACTTGTTGTGATGGAAAGCAGCTGTTAGAAACACAAACAGAACATGTAGGTGTCCTCGTAAAAGCTTTCAATTGTACTCTAACCAATTTCAAATATGTTCTCATCTGTTTATCATCTGCGCCAACAATTAAGATGAGTTACTACAAGCAACCATGGGTGCATTCGGCTGAAAGATTTACATGTTTGTGTTCAGACTACAACATTCTTACAGACAGATCAGGGGGACAATGAAATGCACCCAGGAGGAAGCTATGACAGCAGGCTTTTGGCCCCCCTTATAGTCAGAGTATGTTCAATCAGAACTAAAATGTGCTGTCAAACCACGTTTGGAATTAAAATTCATATATGGTTGTTCTGAACAGCCAGCCATCATACAGACAGGGGAGACCTTTTATTGTTTAAATCAAGATATAATGGCACACATTTTCAGACAGTGTTGCACTCTGGGAGTCTGTCCAAAAGGCAAATGTGAGAGAGACGATCAGACATGGCTTTCTTTACTCACACAGCTGGCCAGTCATGATGTAAACTGTGAATCGTGCCACATCGTCACTTTCAGAAAGTTACAAAAATGGTCAGACACTTTATCCCGAGTCTGACTACAGAAAGGTGTTTGGGGAGAGGGACGCTGAAGCTACTTGAACATAGGGCAAGCACTTCCAGTGGAGTACACTGTGTAGTATATTAAGTGTGACCATCCATAACAGGTAAAGATTTTTGTCTTTAGATGTAATATTAATGTATTAGCGTCAAACATTTTGTGGCTCTTGGCAGTGAAACACATTACTTCAAAAACTACAAGGTGTTTTTCTGGGTTGGTTTTGGGCGAGACTTAGTTGAGGGAAAATTCGAGAGATTACAAGACTGAGTGGAGGAAGGACTCAGGGTAAATTTTCCCATTCACCCCAGGGGGTCTTGAGCCACACACAGACAGCTTCCTGCCTTTCCATGTCCCAAAGAAATCAAACCAAGTTAACATTTTCATTGCGTATTTTACGACAGCCACAGGCACTTCTGAAAAGGCACGTTGACAGCAGGACTTCCAAAGGAACAGTTTGAAGCTGCTCCCTGCCTCCACGGCCCAGGTCACCACAGCATTTCCATTAAAGCATTCCATTCTCCTCGTTGTCCCCCCAGTACCAGGCAAATGGAGATACAGTGGCATTGATTCATTTATTGTGGGCCCAATGTGCTTTTCTCTGGCTCCTCAGCAAGCGGTGGCAGTGATCTAATTACCAGTGGAGAGATGAAGTCGTCTCGCCGTGCATAGCTGACAGGACCATTCTTCTCCTGAACAGAAAAGAAGGCCGATCCTCACATCAAGTACTAACACAAGAGCGCATTAGTTACAGAGAAGCCCAGGGACCATCGACTGAGCAGCCTAAACGATGAGCCAGCATTGATCTCCATCAGCGCTTGAGAAAAGCATCCACTGGATTGCTGCAGTCTCTCCTCAAGAGATGAAAGTCACCCTCACATAGTTAAAGGAAAACAAAGAGCCCTTATTGAAAGAACTCCCATCAAATCTCACCCATCAATTGAACTTTTCCCAGGAAAACCAACATTATTGAATTTTCACAAGATTGCCTATTGACATCTTCCAGAGCTAGAATGGAGAGGGATGGCCTCTGGCTAGGCAAGTGCCAAAGGTCAAACATGCCTCACATGTCAGTGAGACAGTAACAAGGCTTACTATACACAAACCCTGGCCAAGTCCATGTCACACAAAACACTTCACAGCCACTGTGGCTGCATTCCTCTGGCTTGTCCCTCAACAAACAAGTGCGTTCACCTTAGGAAACGACTTGACCTGCTCAAGCCAAAGTCCGTGCTTGCGAAGTGCTTTGTCTTGCGTCTTTTACAATTGGGACAGGACCACACACACGCTGTGGCCATGACCAGCACTGGTATTGTTCGCATGGTTGCTAAGGTGCCTTTGAAACAGTGGTAGGGAAGAGAGAAGATGGCCACAGTTGTTTAAAGCTAATGAATGGCTTCTGTTTGGCCTGCCATCGCTGCTGATAATAGCTTTGCACTGGATGTTTATGGGGAACACAGGGTTGTTTGTAGGTAAAGGCAAAGTTTAGAAGAGTGTCCACGAGAAAACTCTTGCACATGCACTCAAACACCCCCTGAAATACACTGTCAACACAAGTTATTGTGCTGTTTCCCGATTGCTGTTTGGAGCTAACAAAATCTCAGGTACAATTACATTTTACAGCAATAATCATCACGGCCTCTGACAGGCATCATGCGTGAGAATCCAGACAGAATAATTCTCATTAGGTATTCAAATGAAGGGGATTATATTCAAAAGCGTTTGAGTCAAGTCAAGCATGTAAAATGCTTCTAATCCTTTTGTCAGACACAACGCAACACTTTTGTCTTAACAGTCAAACTCATGATGGATCTGTCAGCTTGTGTTATGACACTTCTGTAAGGATCATTTTAACAAAATAAATGGCTGGATGAAACTGTCAAGAATTAATTTTGTGGCCCGCATAAATTTAAATGAAATATTGATTAAAACGCTGTGCCTGAGTGATTATTTAAGTAGTTCCAGACAGAAAGATGTCTGTCTGAATATATCTTGGAGGGACACTGTAGAGGACAAGTCCTGTCTGTTGGCTTCATCTGGTAGTGCTATCTTGGACACTGATCAAACACACTGGAAAGACGAACTGGCCATGTCCATGACAATTTTAGGAGTTTTAAACTTTGTCGATAGTGTAGCACTCTAAGCAGCTCTTATTAAGTCAGGGAAGTCGAGGACATTACCCTGTAGAGAAGTGCTTATCTCCCAGCTACATTTTGACCATGTTTGGGCCTTCAAATGAAAACACAAAATCTGTTTTTGGCACAGACTGACAAATAAACACAATTCCTGTTCATATTTTTTTTTTTTGCAAATTAAACTGAAACTTAACTGCAGTGAATGAGAAAGAGAAACAAGAAGCCAATGCATCCAAGAGCTACAGGATAAGCATGTGTAAAGCAGACTTCAGGTTGATCTCACTCATTTCCAGTTTGAAATAACGCCTCCCAGATGCCCAAATTACTGCTAATTTCTAATATCATTAGCATCATGTCTGCCAGTGTCATGTTAATGAGGGTTTAACATGACAATGAGGTTTTCTAAATGAGCAGCCGAGGGAAATGCAGGGCTCAAATAATTACACAGCTAACGCACTGCGAATCTCAACTTCACCGTGATCTCTAGCATTACGCCTGTCATGGATTTGTTTCCAATGAGGAAATGTGTTTTCAGGCTCCAAAAGATTTCCGTCAAGCAGAACAGGCCCTACATTTTGTTCTTTGCTGTATGTTTAATTAACAAACTGTTCCAGATGAGTCTAATTAGATTAGCATATGAAAACTGCAATAAGGGAAATGAATAATGCAAATCGAGAGAACTGCACCGGTGTAGATCTTGGCAATCAACCAAGGCCAACATGTTTCAGAAAGCTTCTCAGAAACCCTCTGATAAAGAGGAGAGAATGTTGCTATGATAAAAGCAAGCATGCAGGGCTGACAAACAGGAATGAATGTACACAATAACAAGACATTTAAGAGTTCATAAAAAGGCAGAGGAAACGTATGACCTGAGAGGATAAACCACACAGATATCTGCTTCAGCAGCACCATGGACACTGTCATCCTTTATCTGCCTTTTTGACCCCAGAGCTGTCTGAGGCTTTGCTGCTTCCAGCCACAGCAAACAGAAGACGCCACTGGGAGATAACAGATACTAGGATTGAGTCACATTTTAATAATAATAGCCATTCCAAGCAAAGTTGCATTGAATTTCAACACCATAGAAAGGCCCCTAATGTGACAACATATTTCCATATTTCCAGTGCCCTGCAAAAAATGTTTTTACTCCCCCATTTTGGTCTTCATTTCCTAAAAAGTGAGCACTTTCAAGCTTAGGTGTCAAAGTTAACCAAAACGAATGATTCCACTGAAATGAATTGATTTTAGTCCCATTTAACGCTGGTGTGACCAGCCCCTAAGCTGATTTTAAAATAAGAAAGCCATCAAGTTTTCTCTTAAAGGGATGGTTTGTAGTCTTGAAGTGGGGTCATATTGGGTACTTACTCAGTGTTTAACATACAGCAGATGTCTATAGGCATGCCACCAGTTTGTTGAAGTGGCAGGAGTACTATACAGTGTACTGCTGTGGATGGAGGCAGCAGCTAAATGTATTTTAGCCACCTAATAAAGTCCTACCTGAAAGAATCTGTACCCATTTATGGGTACACTACATTGAGAGTATTTTAACCGCTTTACCTTTCCGCCAGACAGCTCGTTACAATGGGGAAGCTTCAGTTCTCCATCTATGCTTTCGTCAAAGCCACCAGATTCCATTGACAAAAGCAGTAATTTTTGGCTCGCTGAACACAGAAGCTGATGGTCTACTTCTGCCACAATCAGGTCATTAGTTTGTGTTATTGTGTGACTTTGCTGAATCCAAACTAACCTTTTAAAAAGCTACAGTCACGCAATAACACAAATTAAACTGAGAGAGGCAGCAGTAGATCAGCAGGTCCTGTGTTCAGCAATGTTAAATCACTGTTAGTGGAGTCTGGCTCTGAAGAGAGCAATATAATGGCTTCAGTTCCCGCGTTAGAAATCGCTGTCTGTATAGGTGTATAGCGTACACCTAAATCGATGTTGATTTTTTTTTAGGTGGGCCTTTTCATAGGTTGCTAAAATACATTTTTGACCCCCATCCACAGCAGCACATTGCTTGGCCTTGTCGGACTCTTGCCTACTTCTGACAGACACCTACTGTACTACATTGACTGTGAATAAGCACCTCACACAACCCCCCTTTAAAAGATTCTAACTATCCCTTTAATAGATATATCCAGTTACCTTGGAATTAATTTAATAATCAAATGCAAATAGTGCTTAACTCGACTTTTCTGATTAGTAAAAATAAGATTTAATCATCTTAAAAGACGAAATTCTTACATTCTTGGATTGCTCTTTTTGCTGAACAACATCTCATTGGCTAATGCTCATTGGCAGAGCATGTGGTTGTTAAACGGTTCTGTACATGTACGTTACCCTCACTCATGATGAGAAACATATGGCTGTATGACAAGCTATAGGGAAAGCAAATAGATCTAAACACAATCTAAACAGCTGTCTGTCTTCACAGCAGTTCAACATAATGTAATAAAAGCTGTTCAAATGAAAAACCAACAAAGTGACAGGTGCTTCTCGACTGCTTTCATAAGGTGGAAATACAACATTTCCTCTCTGGGCTCTGGGGGTTTTATCAAGTGAGACCATATGTTTTTAGAATCTGCTTCTTATTAGCTATAATGGCTGCCAGCCTATACTTGGCTCTGGTTTGTAGTGCTTCCAGCCACTTGATCACTGGAGCACAGAGGGGTTGCAGGGGCCTACGGCTATTTAAGTTGACACCAGCTGAGGTGCAGCACTACTCTCATCCCCCTCAGCCAGGTGGCTCTTGCTACATCCCTCCCATACCTCTTCTGCTTGGTTTTCTTTCACATGTGACCATGCAGGTAACCAGTCCAACCATGCAAAAGTGAGTTGAGGAGTCTGGGGGAAATTGGCTGGGATGTCCACTGGAGGGGCGCCAAGGTTTTCCAAACCTGCGGGCCACCTCTAGAGGGAAAAGGGAGCACTTCCTGGGTCAATGGAGAGGATGTGGTGGGAAGGAGCCACTATGTGCCAGCTGTCAAGAACGGGATCCTGAGAGGCCGGGGGTTAATAAGGCTTGGCAGGGGTGTTCCCATGGTAATTGCCATGGTTACCCAAGGGCTTTGCCAAGAGATGCCTGCAGGGGAGGCAGAGTCACTCTGGGTGAGAGAGCTAAACCATGGGAGACCATTAAAGGAAGGGAAATTTGATGGACTCAGCAATGTCATAAACTTTACAGGCAATTAATACTCCTGCCAATGTGGGGAGCTTCAGTAGTCTTTATGATCTGAAACCTGTTGCTAGTGAGCCATGTGGGATGTATTTCATTTACAAAAGGCAAAATGAAGTTTCATTTTATGAGGGGCCACAGTGATGGATAACTGTAGTTGAAGGAGCAAAGCTGCATAAAGAGCTACTTATAGAAGAGGGCTGTTAATAAAGCCGCTATGATATTTTACAGCTGGCATTCAGGGTGACAAATTCCCTGAAAGGCAACATGAATGTTTTGCATTCTTGCATGACTCCCAGAGAATGACTGGGACTTTGTGGAAGTGTACTTTTCAGAGCAGAGGATACTTTAATAAAAAAGTTTCAAGAAAAATATCAACTGAACCAGAACAATTTAGATCATTTTGTATGACTGTCTCTTTTTGCATGGATAACTGAACAACATAATATCATACTGTCACATGCAGCACAGTGACAAGGGAGCTCAGCAGAGGAAAGTGTTCTACATCAACATTGATGACAGACGTTCAGAGCCAAAACGGCAAGTCTGTCGTTCCATATCATCATCATTATGACAATTTATCCTCACTGAATCTTGAAAAACTCTTGCTCCTGCTATTGTTACCACAATTAATCTTTCCACAGCTGAATGCACCGGCTACAAGTATACTCTCTGGAGGCTGTCGAAAGTCATTTTGGCAAATGAGGCGAATCACTAACTGGAATAAACAAAATGGTATAGGAATAAATTACAACACTTTATCACAAACTTACTTCTGAAAAGTACTGATCATACACTGAGATCTAACGCTGTGTCTGAGAGTGGATATTTCCCGTAGGCCTTCATGAAGCTTTGCTGTGTTTAGCCTTTAGAGAAAGAATAAAAGCAAACTTTCTGTCTCACTATCTTTTTGCATCGCCTATCTCAATACTCCTCCGAGCACAAAGATTATCTGCAAACTGATGAAAAGTGTTTGTATTCTTACACTTCCTGACTACACAAAAAGAACTGAGCTTTGAGTAAAATGTGCCAGAAAGAGATAACTTTTGAGGGAAAAGATGAGGAACAATGAAATTGCGGTCCATGTGAATTATGTTGCAGAGCTTCCTCTGGTCCCAAAAAGAACTGATGTGGAATGATCTATAACTGCTATGGCTAATTTGACAGGAGATGATATGCCTCGCTTTCACAAAAAAACAAGACTAAACCCGAGGGGAATTGAAGGGGTTTCTAAGGTTTAGTTTTGCTGGTTTTGTCTATTGTTCTTCTAAACAGTCTGTGTTTGTAGCCCAGGGGCTTACTGGACAGCAGTCCGCCCTACTGTCTGGGCTACGGTCCAGGCTGGTGTGGTGGTGGATGCTCTGGCTTTGGGCTTTAACCCCCGTGGTTGAACCTGAGCCCTGCAGCTGCTCATTACTGTGCAGTGGAAGTGCTGGGATTGCTTTATGAGCCCTGGGAAAGTCAGGAGGGATTCTCTGCCCACTACAAGCTAAGCAATCCAGCTACATCAACAGTGAGCCCAGGGACACTTGGCTAGCCCAGGCTAATCCCAATATCCAATTTAAAATGTTGAAAAATGATAACCAGATGTCAGAAGGCTTATGTTTCTGCCCCAAAGTCCAGTGGGCTGCAAAGCAAAGGAGGTTATGGAGGACATGAGAGCTATCTTTCCAAGTGGGATCAGACTCAGTTAACCTGCGGGGGTTAGGAGTTGTCCTCTGTTCCAAGGCAGTCATTCCGAAAATGATTTTTCATTACACACACAGAGATCATTATCCATATGAGGCTGAGCAGTAGTTCTTGATGAGTTATTTGAACACCAGGAATTGCCTGAACAAAAATGGTCATTCTATTACACTTCTATAGATACTATCTCACCACTAATGAGTTTAAGCTTTTCAGGAGTTATCCTGTAAAGAGCTGTTGCACAATTTGGTGTACCCACTGCTCCTACAATGCCCAGAATGCCAATTTGGAATTGGTTGGGAATATGAGAAACTTCATGAACGCTGGGGTGTGTCTGATCAAGCTGTTCCCCACCCTCAACATGTGCTGTGGATGCACTGCATTCTGATCTATTTATGCTATTATCTGACATATCTCTATGGTATCTCTATCTATGGCTACTTTACAATACATCCCCCCTTTGTGGTTGTTGACTCTGGTGCAAAATGGGCACTGGTTTCAGATTGAATGTGTTCAGTCTGAACCCCCTAAAGAGACTCATACATAAAACTGATTTTAGATAGCTTAAACTTCCTGCTATCAAACTCAGACAGCCTTGATAATATTTTAGCATGAAGCCATGGTGGCTGTGTTAGGAAAGTAACACAAAAATACACCATAAAAGAATCTGGTCTAGAAATCCGCGCTGCTTTATAGCACTGATGACTGCTTGAACTTCTGAGTGTTTAATTATGCTATTTGGTACATGGACATCGAGAAATCTGAGACAAACAGGGCTGTTGTGATTCACCCTCTGTTCCTCGTCTCGGCTCACTAACTCTGCTGAGTGCATTTCTCAAGCTCTTGTAAATCATTAGCAAGCTGCTTTAATGAACAGGTTGTTCACCTCTTTCTTTCTCTCTCTCTCTCTCTCTCTCTCTCTCTTTCTCCAGCCTTCCTTGCTTCTTATCACCGCCAATTGACAAATCCAAATGAGCAAACAGTGAGTCACTGCACCTGCGTTTCCGACCTTCAATCATGGCAACTTATCACAATAGCCTCAATTCAAACGCTGCATCCCACTGCAGAGTGAGCAAGGGAGGGGAGAGAAGTGAACCGAGAGCTTCTGCCAATAAGGCTGGGTGCACAGTTTACAGTGAGGAGGCCTGCTTGACCAATCAAGAACAACTAACTCTGAACGATACAGCCTTTACACAGTAAAATCCTATTTGAAACTGACCTTATTTATAGACGTTCCCCAAAACAAAGTAGTACAGTTTAATCCACTGTAAATAATCACCAAATGTCATGTGTAAAGGAAAGCCTGCAAGAAAAAATGTGTCTCATCAAGTGTGATTTATTCACACCCACACTTCAATTACAACAGACTCAAATATCCCCACACCTCGGGATCCTCCCTTCCTCCAGCTGTTATTCTTCTCACTCATAAGAGAAGAGCTACAAAAGTATATGGACTCCCTCGCCCACATAAACCCTTTTCCCACCAAAATCAGCATGTATATGCAGGGGAAGGAAACAGAAGAAAGGGGTATGGAGGCCACTGAAAATGTGGCTACTTCTTTTTTATATCTTTTACTTAGTGTCTTGTTTAAACTCTGTGCCAACTAATTTGGAACAATGTTCGAGCACTGCTTGGACAGAAACAGATGAAATACCTGGCAACACATCACTAAATCACGCCGGAAAAGGGGTAAAAATCAGCGCACCTTCCCAGTATTTCCATCACTGTCGATTAAATACCTGTGAGTACTGCAGAGTTATTTGTCCTGGGAATGAATGCCGATTGTAACTTTTTCCACTAAAGGCAAAAGCCAAATGTTCGTGGGTGTTAATGGGTTTTTTGTCCAGTAGGAAAGAGGCAATACTTAGTATGCTTTTTAGGAAAGGGCCTTTCCTGTTTCAACAAAACCATACCCCCGTGTATAAAGTGAACTCCATGATGGTGTGGAGGTTTAGTGTGGAAGAACTAAACCGGCTTGCACAGAGTCCTGACCTCAACCCCATCCAACACCTTTGACTTGGACAAGAATGCTGACTGCGAGTCGGGTCTTGTCAACCAACATAAACCTCACTAACACTCTTTAGGCTGACAAAGAGCAAATCCCTGTAACAAGGTTCCAGGATCTCATGGAGAGCCTGGATAGGAGACTGCGAAAAGACAATGGTGTTGGACGGAAATGTTCAACAATTTCATTGTTAGGTGTTTTCATAGTGTTTGCCATGATGCGTGCAATAAAATTCCTCAGACTTTATACAAATATAAAAAATGAAAGAAAAAAAACACTGTTGTGTGAATGGCACCATGTGGTTTAAACCTTGAAAATCACGATCCAGTTTGTACTTCCACACAAAGTCCTTATCATGCTGCTTCATCGTCTACTGTTGGCACAAGACTGACTCTGCCAATTCACTCTTATCTGTTTGCCTACACAATACACTCCCTCACCCTACTCAATCTGGAGTGGGACTTTTGTATGTAGCTTCCCATATGGAACAGGTAAAGAAAAAGGCTGAATTTGTTTCAACTGGATATTCTACCCTGAAAACGCAATCTCCATCTCAGAGATCTCCAGGCTCAATAGTGTTTCTTTTCTCTCCCACACTCCCTCACCCTCATTTTTCCACCTCTCTGTTGCTATGAAAACACCTGTGTTCCACAACACAGGTTTTTGCTAAGACTTCCATGTTGCAGGTAGCAATTTAGGGAGCATGCAACTTCAATCAATTTCTCCCCTAGCATTTGAAGTTGGGAGAAAAAAAAGCGTGCACTGGCCACATGGGCTAAGCAGGCAATACCACAGAATGAAAGAGGAAAACCATCAATCAAACCCAGTTGCTGTAGTTCGATTAAGGTTCCAGAGGAGAGGAGGGGAGGCAAACAATTATGAAAGAAATAAAAACAACACAATGTAACGTGAGGCTGGCGAGCAAAACTGTCAAGTTTCACATTTATTTGTAAGTTTGAATTACTGACCATCTTGCAACCTTACCATCCATTTTGTTTATTGCACAGCTGCAAAAAGAATTAGAATATTTGTTGATTAATCCCAGAAAATTACAAAAAAAAAAAAATCTGAAGACACTCCCTTGGGCTCTTGGATATTGTCATGGCCTGTCAATCTCCCGACCTAATTAATTGGTGCAGCTCTATGTGTTGAGCTGCACAGTAAATGAAATATAATCGAAACTGCAATATAGCCAAGTGCAATTACCAAAATCACAGGACCTGCAACTTTTTGATACTATCCCACTAAAATTGCCACACATATTACAATTGCAATATCTGTCAAAATAATTGCAATCGAATTTCTTTTGCATGTCGTGCAGCCCTACCTATGTGTCAGCATTCACACTGAGTTCAGAGAATTTCCCGATACCCCATAGAAATGACAGGTGATAGCAGGACATGCACTCATTCTATCCAAGTGCAGGATACACTGTATTGTTGGAAGTTACACCAGAACAAGGCCAGGGGTGCACTGACACGTGACGACTTCCACACAAAACATGAATGGAGGAAGGAATTTGAGAAATGTTCAAAAGTCAACAGAGGTGCAAATACTCAACTAAATAGTCTCCTCAGGTTTCATTGTTAACTTGAGCTGTTACTTATTGCAGGAACATAATCAAAGATCGTAACCTGCCTGTCAGTGTCCACGGAAGCAGATGATAATAAATGAGCAGGTAGGTAACATACAGAGTAGACTTGTTATGTCTAGCTAGTTTTTGAAGCATGAATGTAGTCGATGCATCACCATGAGGTCAGGACAATGCTGGGAAGAATCTGAGGACAGGGGTCAAAAAGTAAAAGCAAAGGTCAGAGATTGTGGGAGGCCTGAAGGTAATGGAGCCAAAGTGGTGCGGAAGCTCTAAAGATAATGAGCATGTGCTGTTTTTCATACTCAGGTGACTGTGTGTAGCATGGAGGTTGCACAAAAGGGTGGTGATATCTGTAGGGGAAAGAGGGGAAAAAAACAACTACTGAACAGAGGAGGACAAAGAAGCAGTGAAAAGAAATGAGAGCAAGAAAGGTTGGGGACGACAGGGAAACAGCAGCAAACAAAATTCAATTTGTCAATTAAAGAAGCCAGTTCTAATCTTATTATTCCAACTGATAGTCACAAACTGAATTCTTACATAAAACACAGAGGGCGGGATTTTAGACCTTGATGTGCTGCAAAGCCTTCAACCTCCCCCTCTGGAGAGAGTACTCTGTAAGTGGACGAGTCAGACCCTTCCTCAGGTGATGGATCTGTGCCAGCAGCAGCAGCCTCTGCCACTTATTCTCCTCCAGCTCTCTGCTATGTGCTCAATGTTCACTTGGGCCCATCCCCAGCTCTCTCCCTCGCTCTAGTTCCCACTCCCCTCTCACTTGGCCCCACTCTCTCAGTCTCAGCACAATCAAGTGCCCCCGTCAGCGATGGGCATTTCATTACCTAAGTGCCAATTCCTTAGCAACCAAGCAGGTACTAGAGCACATAACCAAAAGCTGGCAACTGAATGCTAATGAGAAGGCTCATGCCAGTGCCTTAACCCTCACGCAGTACATTTGTATGGACATTTTAAACTGATCACTTGGTCAGGGTGATGGGTTGATTACTTAATCAGTTTCCCCAATAATTTGAGTTAAAATGACGCGGTCTGAGGTCTGATACAGGAAACAAAAAGTTAAAAATGTCACACTCAGGACCAACTTCACGTTTGCCCTAGCTCTGTGATGTTTTTCCTTAAAAATCTTTTTTTTTTTTTACCAGTTCTAGTGCTACCATGCATGTTTGCATATAGATCTTTCTGTCTACTTGACCATGTGACCTTTGGGGTGCATGCAAAGAATCAAATCACTTTAAGAAGCCAGACTAAGCTCTGAACATACCATTGTAATTTCGCTTGGTTAATCAGGTTTGGTTAACTCCAATTTTGACTTATATAATGTAATGTTTACAGGAGGGTTCAGTTTGGTCATCGTCTAATTACAAACGCTGACTTTCTGCATCCTGGACATCTGCTTGCTAGGTTCATTGTACATTGAGAAAACTGAGTAACTTCAAAAGAATATGGGGCATTTTACAGAGGGTGAATCAATATGTCTGAGTAGCCAACTTGAATAGATTCAATGTCCTTCTGGGCGGCTGCCAGGACTTTGAAAGCTCAGTGTTTCTCTGTCTGTCCATTTGTCCCATAAATGTCCCTGTAAGTTGATTAAACATGATTGATAAGGACATTTTCAGAGTCCCTTGCACAACAGATGCTATAAGAGCATCTGTGTGACCAGTAAGAATGAGACTGATGTTAAACCCTTCAGGATTTCAAATATATTTTCAAAACCTACATTCCTGCAGTTGAAAGCAATGCCTAGCATTTATGAAAAACATTTTCCATCAAAAGTACCATGTACATGCAAACACAGGAAAACATAAACATGGCTCTGTAGTTTAATGTCTTTCTGTGTTTGTTTGTTTTTTTCTAGTATGTCCTGTTCAACATCACAAACGTGCCAGAAAACAGGTCAATAAACAGTAGACAGCAGCATATTTTGGCGGGTACATCTCTTACTAACTCGGTTTCTTTCAAACTAGACACCAACTGAATTTTGAACCATGACAAGCGTTGCCTGGGTGGAGACAGACAGCATTTTGTGGTGGCCCTTCATTGCATCATATAGGCAAAGGTGCTAAAATTAGAGTATCCACCTGAGTTTTGTATTTCCATTTCTGCTGATCAGAGCTGAAGCCAATTATACTGGTGACTACTGCAGAGTCATTTGTCTCTCGAGTGAATGCTGATTAAAACCTTTCCCTTTAAATACAAAAGCCAGACATTGGTGGGTGTTAGTGGGATTTTTGTCTTATGGGAAAGGGGTTTAAAAGTAGTGGACACTGAGCAGTAGTGCACTGAGTGTGCCCTCAATTGGAGGATCCAGGTTCAAACACATGTGTCAACAAACAGCTACCCTGCTGCAGTGTCTTGAGCAAGCTAGTGAATCCCTTCTAGCTTTATGACTGCTGTGCTGCAACTAAATCCTGACCCCTGACCTCAGAGAGGGGAGGGGGGGCAAGTGAAAAAAAAGTCTTCAAAAGGAGCAATTAAGTGTCATATTATCACATTAACAGACCAGATAACAGAACAAGTCGATGTGTTTCTTTCACCGCCCCATTCTTTAAAAGCAGAAGTCAAATATGATTGGGAGTATGGTTAATACTGTGCTCTCAAAGGCACTGTGGCTGACCAGTGGAGAGGAACTTCTCCATCCCTTCCCCCAGGCTAGTGGTGGGGGAAATGGCCGTCGTCAGGTAAAATGACCCTTAATGCCTCCTGAATAGAGCTGCTAACATTACGCGGCCAGGTCATTAGGGAGACAAAAGGGCAGGCCAAACAGCAGGAGAAGACCCCCAACTACAGCTACCACCGCCCCCCGCCCCCCCCAAGTCAGATAAGGACTCCAAATGCTGCCTGGCTCTGCCCCGCAAACACGCGTTTCCCCCCATGATTCCCCTCACACTTAGGCTTCTGTGAGCGACAGAGCAGAACAGGACGTGCCTGAGTTGGAAAGGAATGAGGCAAGTGGATAAATCTGGAATGGAAAAATGAACAGGGATGTTTGCATTTGGCCCCTGTTCAGGTGAAGTAATCTGAATGACTGAACATGTATTGAAAACTGATAACAGTCCGACGCAAACATCCTCTGCTGCCTTCTCGGAGAGGCTGACGGTCATCATATCGAGTATGTTAATAATGTTTGCAGATGACTTGGAGGCCAGGAGAGGACCTGAAGAGGATGACTGAGGAGGAGGAGCGTTTCAGAGGAGAGAAGCAGGAGCTTGTGTGCATTTCCCAGTGACCTGTTGTACATACACACACAGTCCTGTCTCACTTAACTGTCTTCAAATGTTGAATAAACTTGTGGTCCAGACATCAAAGTGGCATGGTGTTTGTGCATGCAGGCATTTACAGCACTACCGAGTGACCACACAAGTACTTCCACATATTCACAGGCCCACAGCAAGGCAGACAGCCAGGCCTGGAAAGAGCAAATACACAGAGCTACGCAACAGCAACATGCAATCCCTTCCTCTAAGGACTTGGTGAAGAATGTGGGAAGTGAGTGCTAAGTTGCGCTAACTGGGAAATGTCATACCTCATGGTTTCCGCTTTTCAAGTTTAGAAAAACACTGGCTGGCCATGTGCCTTTATTCTTCCTCCCACTTAAAATAAAGTGATAGAAAGTAGTCCGTTTCATTTCATTTCCAATTACCCTTTCCCACTTCAGCCCTCCCTACCATAGACCAATCATGTCAAGTTTTTCTAATCATAAATCTGTAACAAGCATTGTGTTGTGGTTATGGTTAAGGTGCATGTGAGCTTAGAACATTATGATTGACGCTTGATAGCAATTCTCATGCTGGATTATTTCTCATGGTGCAGGGTTGAAACCATTTGTCACACAGATTTGGTGCTAAATTTTACAATTTGTGACCACTCTAGAATTGATAACAGTGTTAAAGAATTATGACACCAAGACCTAGAGGAACAACACTGAATAATCCATGCTTCGATGTGGTGACAAAAATTTCTGACATTTGCAGATTTCTATAAGAATTGTGTTTTTTGGCAATTGGTTGGTCAGGACTCCTGCTCAGGAAACTGCTGAGAAAACCACTTATTGTCGATATACTTTTGAGAGCCATAGATCCCCTGAATGCCCAAGGTCTTAAGTTTGTGGTTGTAATGTTTCATGAGGCAGTGATTATCCTATAGGTCACTATACATCAGTTTAATCAGTGAGGTCAAGTTTCAAAAAATGGTTTCACTACAATGGAATGGCTACTATGGGGACTTAAATCATTACACACTAATACAATTGGGCTCATGGTATCCACATGAGTCTCAGCTTTCCAGTCATACCCAATTTATTCAATTCCAAGTATGTTTAGGGACCTCCATATCCAGAAATATTCCAGTATATATTCCAATATATATATATATCCAGGCAAAAATAACATATTTGTAGTACATGCAAAAAACTGCATGGTTTTTACCCTAAAACTGCATAAAGTGGGCATGTCTGTCAAGGGGAGACTCATGGGTAACCACAGAAACCTTTTTCATCATCATCTTGAGGTAAGAGAGAGTCCCTCAGCCCACTACAGCCTCTGAAAGACAGTAATGTGGGCCGAGGATGCTGGCATCCTAGCGGAATGGAAGAGGTTAATGAGAGTCCAAATCCCCGAAGAACAGCAGCAAATCCTCATATCTGAGATGCAGGAGCCACTGTAAGATGTACTTGGCAAACATTTCATTACTAAAAACTTCAATCAATTATCATAAGTAGAAAGAGAGCCAAGTATCTGGACAAGAAAGAAAGAGTAGAAGCACTGTTGTTGAACACCCCTTCACCGTACTAAACGTTCCTTGAAATTTAGAGTCATTGCTAAAAATGGCTTTTTTCTTTGAGTTGAGTGCCTGTCACGTCTGGGGTCAGGTTACTCTGCCGTGCAGGCCAACAAAGGGGAGCGGAACAAAAAGCAGCAGCTCGAGCCCTGGCAGCGGCTTCTGAAAGACCCGCTTCACAGAGAGCAATAACTTCACCTCATTTAGAACGAAATCCCCGTGAATAATCTGCCGACATGAGAACCTGTCTCCCTAACCCAGAGTGGGCAGGATGAAGTGTGCTTGGGTGAGCGCTTGTGTGTGGGTCTTTCTGACTCTCTCACCACAGGCCTACTAGGACTGACCTGTTGTTAGGATCCGGGTGGTTGCGTTAGCACAACCATGATGGCTGAACGGATGAAGAAAATGTTTTTTGTTTTTTAAATCAAAGGTGCAAAACAGTGCTGGCCACACTTGATTGACAAGTAAGCTATGGAAAGTGCAGTAAATATGCACTGCAGCAAAGCCCCACAAAACAAACCTGATAATTACCCCTAAAGATTATGATTTTAGAGAGTGGTGGTCATGGTTTTGGAGTTACAGAATTAATTCAAGGCCCTCTTAAATATTGTAATTGTTAAAGTTCAAAGCAACACAATATTTTAGCTCAAACTCAAAGACTGCGTGTGTGAGTGTGAATGTGTGTGATAGGAGTATACCTATAATACTCTCCTTCCCCTGTGCTCATTCAGAATTCTCTTTATGCTTTGATGAGAAGGCCGCAACAATACCCTGACTCTTCAGAGCTGCCATGGTCTCTCTCTTTAATCCATTCTCCTCCCAACAGTTCCTCCTTCCATGAACTTGATGTTGCTGCTCCAAGGAGAGTCATTCTCTTTATTTACCAAAAACATTTTTTGTCACTGCTTATCACAATGAAGTGAAAAAGTCCAGAAGAGGTAAGTGTGCACGCTGAGCTTAACTTCAGAGCTTTGGTAATAAGCCATGATGGAAGACAGGTGGTTGGGAGGGGACGGTTCAGAAAGACAAGAAGTCAACAACAAAGGCTGCACCCCCCAGGCCTCCACACCCCACCAGAAGCCGTGCTCCGAGCCTTTGTCAACACTGATCTAAGAGAGGCTTGGGCGGTGGCCTGAGGGTGATAATTTACAATCTGCTCCATCCTGAGTGCATATTCCACAATCCTCACTAAACCTCACACTGGCAAATACAATAGAACCCCCCCACCGCCACTTCCACAAGCTGAACTCAATCTCCCTTTCAGTTCTTAATAAATGAGTGAGTCTGATAACAGTTTGCTCTCAAAGTTTGCCGTTGATGAAAAAACTTCTCTCTTCTCGGCACATTTCAATTCCTGTTAATTCAGCCGACCGGCGGCGGAGAGGAGCGAAATTAAAAAGCCGTCTGCTCACTCTCAGGAGGTTTCATACTCTGCCCTGGTGCCTCCGAGAAAAAGGCTGCCGCTCCTCTTCGTTCATGTGTATTTGCAAACACACACAACAATACATTTGTGCACACAATTTACAAAAAACACACACACATTGAGACACACAAGAATCAGGACTACACATGAGCGTGCACACATCTTGGCGTCATCACACCCTCCATATCTCCATTATTAAAGCTAAAATGGAAAAAGGGCACTCTTGGGAAAGGAGGCTTTTTAATAAACTTCAGACTCTATCGGTTATCTGGAGAGGGCAGGCAATGAAGCGTCGCCCTTTATCAGGATTGTTGGCGCTTCATCTCAAACCAACCAGGTGATTTGCATGGTGGATCTCACTTCAGCCTCTTCAAAGGAGTAATGGCGGGGCTAAAGCGAGTGAATCCAAAACACAGCAGGCGTGACTGACTGCAGGTAATCCACCAACTGTAAACCTTGAGGCAGAACGCCTCTCGGCCCCCAGACAGGAGCTCCCGTGACTTGGTGGCCACTCTTCCTATTTGCTATGATTTTGAATTGAAGGATAACATTAGTTACGCATCACGCGCCAAGTGTCACAAGGACTAAAGCCTCAGAGGAGCTCGAAAACTTCATAAATTTCACCTGTTTCAAATGCAATTATTTTGGTGGGTCTGTTTAAAGATACTCAAGTTTCACACACATTCTCAAACAGCTACAACTGCAGTGAATCAAACAGAATGATCTCACTTTTTTGGCATTTCTTCATTTAGGTGCAATCAGCAAGATCTTCACTCTCCCAAAGTAAAACCAGACCACAGTATGTGCGTGAACAGTTAATGAAATAAGAGCAAGTTTAACAATTTCTTGAGCTGCAGCTGATATATTTTTTTTAATAAGTCACTCCACAGCCTGCAGTAACACACGGACTAGAAAGTCTCATTTTCAAGCCAAATAAAGCAAATAACAAACCAAATCAGTTATTTTAGGGGTTTGCATGGTGATATACTGGTCTGTCCTTCATTTGTTTGATTTGGACCTTAGCTCCGATTAGCTTAGTTACTCCTGAGCATTGTATCAGTTACAACAGGCCACCATGAGCTGTGCTACAGACCTACACAGATCCACACTGTTCAGCAAGTGAGAATGCAATTAATCACTCATTGCTCAATACTCATTGAGAATATAAACTTTTCTGATAACTCGACAGGTACTTTCCATTAATCAGCCCAGCAACATAACTTTGTAGTTTAACCAGCAGTCAGCCAACAGTTTGAAGGCATTTACTAATCTTCACAGCTAGCTTAGCCCCATAGACCGCACACAGCACTTCAGCACTAGCTAGCCTGCTGAGAAGCTAAGATGTGAAAAATGGTGTGCTCCATTTGCACTGGGAAGTTGGAATTTCTGAGTTCCCAGTCAGAATTTCCGACTTAAAGTCAAAGGAACCTCGTAAACCCCAACCTCGAAACCAAACATGGCTGTTTTGCACATCAAAAGTAGCGAAAGCTGTAATGTACTGTTTACTGGCACCTCTGTCTTATTTGTGTGTCATTAAAACAGTTGTACTCACAGTACTGTCCAACTCCTATCTGTGAACATGTTTCTATGGTGTTTGAAAGCGCTAAATACAGCACAACGCATTGTCATCAACTGGTATTACAATTAATGGCTAACCTGGCTTTAACTTGTATTGCTGACAACACCTTAGTTTTTGCAACTTGTACTGTACTACAATGTGATAAGCTCAGGTGTGACATCATTCTCAGCTGCTACCTCAGACTTCCAAGGTAAATGGAAAGCAGCTTAAGACAAGGGTGTAAGTGCATGAGATAGCCACATCACTTCCAGTTCTAGGGCTAAGCTAACACATCCAGGACTAATATAACAGACACAATAGTGATATCAGCCCTGCTTTCAGACCCTCTAAAGCACCTGGACAGCAAACAAGCCAACAAGGGTTACTAAATTTCATTGTCCATATTTACAATTCCCCTTTTCATAAAACCATATTTTATGACTTAATCTAAACTGACTTAAAATAAAGATTTTTTACAGTGTAAGTGCACCCTGACAGGCCTCTCCACCTAGCTGTCTTCTTACATACAATTAGTCTAAACAGCAATTATTATGTCGCGTCAGTTTTAGTTTGCAGCACTTAGTCAAATTTGATATGCTTCATGCTTGTGCACAGAGCAGCCTGTTATTTGAGGATGCATTCTGTCAAAGAGGATCAGTATTTGGATTGCAATGTCTGAATGTGACACCACAATTGATGCCAAATGAAGATTATGTTAATTGACAGTACATGTCATATATGCACAAATTACGGGCAGACGAAATGACAGAAGGCTGGCTGTGCCATCGGAAGCTTGTCTCAAGCTTTAACATGAGTGTGTCGGTGTGTGTTGGTGTGTGTGGGTGTATGCACTGACAAGTGTGTGGAGTTCATTATCAGGAGGGCTGTGTCCTCAGGAGCACAGATGAAGTCCAGAAGCATTCAGCTTAGTCTACTGTCAAGGAGGCTCCCTCTCCATCCTTAATTTCCCGTCGCTAAAGACAACCAACTTCCCAAAAACACAATAAAGGAGGAGGGGTGGGGGCTGTTGGCAAAGACACAGAAGCAGAAGGGAGGACAAGAAAGAGGAACAGGGGGGTTCAAGGAGGGGAAATGAGAGGAAAAAGAGGAGAGGAATCGCCTCTCAACTCCCACCATTGTCTCAATGTAAATTGGAGCTGATCAAGATTCCGCTAGCATCGTAACCAGCAAGTTCAATCTGCACAGACTGAACAGAGAAAGAGAGAGCCATACTGAGAGACAGAGAGAAAGACATCGATGGAAGAACAACAGTGTGTTTAAGAGTGACTCACATACAGAAAGACATGCAGAAACACACACAGGGACAAAGAAAGAGATTTAGGTTGAGAGGGAGCGACAAATAAACCACTTTAGAACCAATCAAGCAATGAAAAGACGAGGAAGGGGTTGGATGTTCTTTAGGGCAAGAGCACACACTCTTACACACACACATCCTAATTTCAATACAGCAACCACGAAGCTTGGACAGTCACAGGCCATCCTAATGATCAGCTTTCTTTTAATTCAGGAGAGTTTAAAAAAAAAGAAAAAAGATATAAGCCAACAAGGATGGTAAAAAAGATGTTTGACTGACAAACACTGCTGAATCATTGTGCTTCATAAAGAGACATTTAATCTAATAACTCTGTGTAGTTGTTGGAAAAGAAAGTGGATTTCTGCCTGATCTGGGACTGGGAATGTGTCGAGGGTTTCTTTGATGAGTGCGAACACGTCTGACCCTGATTTCACCCTGACAGCCCCTAACCCATTCACACTCCTTTTGGCCTCAGGTAAAGGCTAACTGGAGGCTGACCTGTTGCCTTTCACTCTTCCCTTGTTTACAATGAAGGTACACAAGTCTGAAAGCTGCTGGGGCCTGAATGAGGCCCTGGAAGTCAATGGGTGGAAAAGAACCTGGGGGAATTCCAGTGGGAATTTTGTATCTGAGGCCTGATCAAGATCAAGTGTGTGTGGATGAGGAGAAATCATATTGGTTTTATCTGTGTTGGCGGAGTTCCCTAAACCTGCACATTTCTGAAAGATATAAAATAACTGCTTACAGCCATGCTCAGAAAAAAATCTAATTAATTCCAGAGGACTTTACTGTCCTGCCTTTGAGCCTTTGGAGCTCCTTTAGACTCCATCCATCTGAGACACCCAAAAAAACAAATATTTGCAGGGAGCCAATAACACATTTCATATTTTCTCATTTACTGAATCACATGCTGGAACTTGTCCTGTGCTTGATGAGTAACACTGCACTGATGAACTCAAGGTAGTCAACAACCATGTATATTTTGTCATGTGGCTTTAAGCTTAGGTAGGCGATTTCATTTTGGCATCACTGGACAAAAATCCCATAATAACCTTTGAGTATACTGTAATTCAAATGGTCTTAGAGAGCACTACATTTCTGCACCTCCTCTTGGCTGTGTTTTCAGGCTTCAGCAAACTCTCCCTTGATGGGAGACTTTGGCCAATCACAGGTAATTTCAGAGAGAAGGCGTTCCTCTTGGCTGTCCTACAAATGCAGGTGCGTATCCATGTTCCTTCAATGAAGGCCTGATATAATGGCAGAGAATCCTACAAAGAAGGTTGCTATTCCAGCATTGGCAACTACTACCTACACCGCAAAGCAACTAGGGTTGGGTGATAATACGGTAATAAGGTATCCCGCAGTATCAAAAAATAGCAACGGTATCAGTTTCATTACCGTCATTTAAAAATGACGATATAATATTAAATATAATTTATTTAATGCCTAAATGAGTGTTTGTCCAGCACCTATGTATGTGTGGTTGAGTTTTCAATTTAATACTAATTACAATTTAAAACTAATAGTAGGCTATAATGTTTCTCTTAACTGTTGTCGGGAGATGACATTTTTTGGACGTGACGTTGTCACGTGACAGCTCAGAAGCGAGAAAGAGAAGAAAAGATGGTAGGCAAGTTGGTCCCAAAAAAAAAACACAACTTCACAACTTCTGGAAGCAGCAGCAGGTCCAGTGGCTATCAGAGTGGAGGAGGAAGAAGCGCAACCCGAAACACCGAGAAAAAAAAGATGACAGCAGTCTCCTTCAAAGAAAAGCAGATGCGGTGGCAGGTCCGGTCGGCACCATACAGTGAGCAGGAGCAGAGATAACTGCCTTTTGTCACAAGCCTGTTATTCAGGGAGACGAAGACCCCCTTCTCTGGTGGAAATGTGATGGAGCCAGGCATTTTCCTCTGATGTCAACGGCTGCCTGAAAGTACCTGTGCGTTTGTGCCACAAGCTCTCCATCAGAGTGGGTGTTCAGCACCACGGCCGAAGTTATCAATCCACTACGTGCCTGGCTCCAGCTGGAATAAGTAAACATGCTGGTTTTTCTGGCGAAAAAAACTTGAATAGTTATTATTTTACTTTGTTTTTATGTCATTTCCATTGAGGAGTAGCCTGTTCTGGCGGACAAAACAGTTGGGTCTTGGAGAGGGTGAACTTTTCAAACTAAAGGTAGGCTCTAAAAATAAACCAACGAACAGTATTTCCCATTGCCTTCTCAGGATAGGATTATACATGCCCATTTTCAGTCATGCCTTGTTATTTATTCTTCTGTTTTTCTTATTTGATAAGCTGTGCTTTTAATTTGATTTATGTTGATAGGCTCTAAAAATAAGCCATCGGACAGTACCCGTCTGAGGATACACTGTATAGCACACATTTTCTTTACCGTCGTTATTTATTGTTACTTTTTTATTATTTGATAAGCCTACAAGTATTGGATGCTATAGGGCTGTGTATTAATTTACTTGATTTGTGTCGAGTACTGTAGGCTACTGGAAGTGGGCTGTAGCCCACAGACAATCTGTTGTTATTTCATTCTGTTTGGTTGACTGCTGTATTTGCACTTTTTTAAATATTTATTAATAAAAGTTGTTAATGTTGTACATGTTTTGTTGTTATTTTTCAGTATTCTTAGGCCTATGTAATGTTGGCTATTGTTTCTGAACGGTATAGGCACAAGCTGACATTTTGGCGACTCCGTCTGAGCCCTTCAAAGTGATTTTTAATTAGTTACGGTAATACTGTATACCCCGGGAAAATGTGGGGAAGGTTTAACGGTAACAAAATTTGGATACCACCCAACTCTAAAAGCAACCCAAAAAAAGTCACTTGTCCAAGAGACCATCTACAAGAAAGTGACAATAAAAGAAATTTAAAAAATGTCAATATCAGTGTTTCAAAGATGGAGAAAAATTGTTGCTAATAGTTCCTTCTGAGCTGAGCCAAAGACTTATAGCTGCGGCTTCAAGTTCATGTTTATGTAGCTAATGTTAGCTAGAGCCTAGAATCACACTGCGTCCTGCGCCTCACTCCTGACTACTGATTAACTTAATGGGAGGGGAGTGGGCAACAGCTCTGGAGACGGAACCCCAGTCAGCAGCTGCAGCAACCCAAATTCAGTCAGTGCAAACCATAGCTCTGGGGGACCAGTCACCCCCTTCTCCCCACCGGGTAAGGAAACTTTATGTTGCTGCTGTTGCACAGATTAGACCCGGCGCTGCTTCTGGCCACTAGCCTACTGTGACACCTGGTGGTAGGGGGCTTTGCACTGAGTAACTGTATGAAGTGTGTGCATATGCCTGTGGTCATAGGGTGGGAGGGGCTAAGGATAGAGAGGGGAAAGGGGAGATCTTCAGGATTGTTTTTTTGCCTTTTCCAGATTTCTGCCTACCCCAGCTTTAAGCAAAAATCCAGACCATTAATAGATCCAATTTGCTTTTTGGAGTTACTCAGACAGTTGTCTGTTAAAATTCTCAACCAAGCCATTTTTAAAAATCAAACAGCCTTTGACTTACTCCTTTTAAATACTCATTTTAAACCAGTAAAACTTACACAGCTGCTAATTGCTAATCCCATATCAAGAATTTAGTTCACAGAGGTCTGGATAAAATCTCATCAATTAAAGTGTAATGAGAAGACAGAATTCCTTCAGCAGCCATTCTACTGGCTGTCCTTTTGACTAGTTTGAAACAACATCTCTGCTCCGATTCTTTCTATGAGTAGTTCACTGTCAACATATGTAATTTCTTTTTGCTGCAATAGTTACTCCTGGTAACTAAAGCATGAATAACAAGGTTACATTATACATTCGACACTCTCTTACTAGCTTTTGCAATTCACTTCCTGCAAAACTCTTTGAGCTAGACAAGACTAAAATCTGCCTCCAAGAGATTAATGTTGTTTTGTCATTTACAAAGAAACATTGCAGTGCAATTGCTAACAGGTTGAGGTTTGTCCTGCAGAGCACAACCTAAAAAGGAAGGCCTTATTTATCTACGATATTCTTGCTGACAACCTGTCCAAGCAGGCCACAAACCCTGTTGGAAAAACTAGAACAATGCAAAGCCAAACTCTCCACATTCAATGCCTCCGTCCATCTCAGTGCTCATATATTTCTCTGAGAGCCCACTCAAACATGTCTGCTTTGAGTGCATTTCCAGGACATGCCTCTACCTACTCACAGTGCAGGGGGGAAAAAAATCATCTCTCTGAAAGATGGATGTAGAAACTTTTTTTTGTCGTTGATGTTGCTCTCATGGTCACAAGAGGACTGGGGGCATTTCAAAATGGCTGACAGTGCGGTATGATAATAAAGCTACAGTGTCTAGGTAACTCACTACAAGGGGCTTCAGAGTGACAATAAGGGGAAATTTGGAGAGGCTGATCTGGGCATACCTCTGGCAACAGCTTGCAGTCTGTGATAGAACTTGTTCCCTCAGGCCAAGCCTCTCTGAGGCGCCATGCTTCTGCTGGAAAATGCCAAAAGCTGCCTCATGGCATTCGCTACAAGTCTGCTTCCCTTTTTTATGCATGGAGCTCCAGCACAGTGCAAGAGGGAAAGAAACTTTACAGATAATCTATTTGATAATCCAGGCTTCATGCAGCAAGGGACAGTTCACCTAAATTACAAGAAAAAAAATTCAGTTACCCCTAACAGAGTCTGACCAACAGTTTTGTTTTATGTGCTGAGATTTTGAGATACCTCCAAAATGTCAACTCAGAACTACTGACGTATATCCACTCAACCTCATTCCAACGTTCTCGACCGTCTACCCCTTCCATCCCATTTCACTTTTAGCCAACCTTGTTTTCGCTCTTCTTTTCAACTTTTCTCTTCTTCTTTTTACTACTTTTTTATCCTTTTCCTTCTTTCCCTCTGTCCTCCCCTCTTCTCCAGTCTGCTCTTAACTGGCTGTCTTCAACTCTCCATCGCTCATACTCTTTAATCTTGGACTTCACCTCTTTCTTTCCTTTTTTCCTTGCTGTATTACCGGTCACACTACCTTTGTTGCAGAGCTATTTTCTCTCCTTGCAGTTGCACTTCATTGCTCAGACAGTGAACAAAATGGGCCCTACAGGATATACAGCACCAGAAAACAAACCCACAGAAAACCTGTATGGTGCTAAAATACATTAAATGCACGTATCTCTATATGCTCCACGTGTCTCAGAGCCTTTAGTTTTTCCATTATAGGCCCTTGAATTGCCATGTCTGTGTCAGCTGGCCCATAGCCTACTGCATGCTGATGCCATTTGACAGTTCAATTAGGTTTCACGTTACTCATTTCCTCCTGAGCGTTTGACTAACCAGTAGAAGATTCATCTCAAGTTTCTTGAGCTTCTGATAAGGTCAGTCACATCAGTTTATATGATTAGACTCATAAATTCTGGCCATTGATTGCAATGAGCTTATACTGCATTCACATCATATCATAAAAGTTTTAAAATTGGCTGTTAAAGTGTATCAAAACAGATAGCAGGTATTAGAATATGAAGCTTTGTTATTGCCACTGGTTGCCAGTTAAAGAATTATTTCCTTAGCCTACAACTACCAGAATGCACTGCACCAGACCGAACCAATGAACGCTCTCGCGTCGAGAGGAGTGGGTCTCTCTCTCTCTGTCCCTTTCTATACTGTTTGTGTCCGTGGTGGCGGGCATACAAAAATGTGGGAGCACAATCTGTAGTTTGAGCAACAGCCCTACAGCCAGCAAAAATCCTACGGATTTGAGCAGGCTGCCAGTAAAATGGAGGGGAGTTTACCACAGTTTATTTACACATACTACCCACACCGTTATGATACAAAGCTGGTTGAAAATTGGCCAATTATCCCTTTTTACTTTCTTAGATTTAGTAAGGCTGTTACAAACCAACACATGGTTTATGCAGTAATGTAGAGCTACTACCCCAAACCCCCCTTATGAAGCCATCTCTTCTCTGTGTGTATTGACTGCTATAACCACGTCTAGTAGGAATTTCAGTCATTACTTTTGAGACTGTTCATTGTTGAAAGCAATCACAATGCAATGGCTAGGTCAGATACAGCGACACATAGTGCATTATGTTTATGTCTCATTCTGATGGGGAGATAGTTAAGTCTGTGTGTCTGTGTCTTTATATGTGTGTGTGTGTGTGTGTATAAACAGATACATGCTCAAGCTAGTGAGACATCCTCTGCCAGATATCTCTGTTTGTCTCTGAAAGCCATCATGTCCTTGCCATTGTTGGCTAAAACAACAGGGGCAGGCCGAGTGCCTCCCTCCAGCCAGACAAATCTGTCAGCCTGGAGGGCAAGCAGAGAGAAAGAGAGGGAGAGAGGGAGAGGGGAAAATTCCTAAGAGGTTTCATCTCTCAGGAGAGTTGTCATCTTAAGAGTCTGTCAGAAGACATATCACAAATTCCATAACTCAAGAAGACAAAGAAAAGTCTAACATCTTAGATGGCATTACATTTCTTGGTTTAATCCCCAAAGCCACTCATGGATGTTTGTATATCAACAGCCAAGTATCCTGTCAGAATGTCCTTGATCAATACATGCAACACTTATGTTCATTCATTTTTAGCCAGTTTAGATAAATGCATCTTCTGAAAATCTTAAAGGACAATTCTAGTTTATTACAACTTGGATCTTATCTTAAAAAGTACTCTGCTGATTTAGTATTGCAGTCACATTACTAAAATTGTCAGACTCAGACTCATGATGGACAGCTTTTCTTTAAAAAAAGTATCAAAATCAATTGAGCAGAACCAAATATATCCTCGTTGATATTTTACGCATTCTTCCTCCTTGTTAAAACCTGGCGCCTACATTGCCCACAGGGCAACTCATCCGCCTACATTGCTTAGAAATAGGGATGTCAGTTTTGTTTAATTTTGCTTTTGAAAGCCTGACACCCATAACTGGTAACTAATGAGCTCATTTTTAAGAAAAAGAAATAAACGCAAAATGATGTGAAATATGAGAGGCATTTTCCTTTTAGTGTGGCACTCCAGTGACTCACTGAGCTTTAGCATTGTATTTCAGAATGCTATCCATTTAGATGTGGTGACATTATAATGTTTTTTTGTTGTAAATGTCTCACCTTTTATTTTTTGTTGGCTTTACTGACAGAAAGGCAGCTAGCCATGTTAACATACAGGCAGATGGTGCCCATTGCCCCCCCCCCAGTTTCCACTGGCTGTGAAGAGTGGCCACGGCTAGCTAACCAATGTAGCACGAATACCCTATTAGTTTTGTTCTTCATGTGACATAGTCCTAGTACAAATTAAGCTACAGATCAACATGCTTAACCAGTCAAAAAGGTCCTCTGCAGTTAACCGTTGCCATCCCTAATCAGAGACTCAGGTTTGTTATGCTAGTATGTAGCCTCAAGCTGCTGGCCTAAAGCAGAGATAGGAAGTGGGCTACAGAGGTCAGGTGAGCTCACTTCTTTCTTACTTCACACCCCCAGATTTTTCTTCAGCCCTAACCCATGTCAAGTCAAGTGACATCCTTTGAGGCAATCTATGAGATTTCTCACAGCTCCCACTGCAGCCACAAAACAATTTATACAGCTTTCTTCACATATGCAGTAGTACTCCCCAAGAGTTCCCTTTTAAAATAAAATAAAAAGATTCAAGTTCTAATAAACTAGTATTATCCTTTAATTGACTTTTAAGATAATCAGTTGTGTTGGTGCTTGAGGAGGCTGAGAGAGACACAGAGAGGGATATGGAATTAGGTCAGAGGCTGGTCTGCACGAACTGCACCTGGTTGTTAGGGCTATGACAGCTTTACAGGGCATGGGATTCCAGTCTAATTACAGGTGGAACCACTGTGAGATGGGAACACTGGGAGGAGGAAGATGATGACTGTGAGAATACAGAAAAGGGCGGCTGGGGAGAGCAGGGAGACGGGTGGGGTAACAAAAGACTTGGGAAGAATTTAACATGTGTTAAAGGTAAGAGCAGAGACATAAAACCCAAAGTGTGATGGGTCAGCTTTCATATATCAGCCCTGCCTGCCACAACAGTGCCTCAGAGAAACATCTGAGATAGCAAACCAAAGCATGTTGTAAGCACAGGACATGTCCACACATGATGACAGACAGACAGATGTGCGGTACATCATCAGAATATGAGAATATGATTGAAGATAACACCTGAAAGTATGAAGACATATAAAGAGATAATGGCAAACACAGAAGGAAACGTGGAGGACAAGTCACAAGGGAGAGATAGGTGCTCATCCTGAGAGTTCACCATGACAACCCATCAACGGACGGATGAGGGGGAGGAAAGGAAGTCACGGAGACAAGGCTGTTGGCTGGGGGGTTAAAATAGCCAAGAAAAAGCCTATACATCTCGTGATTTGTTTGTGTGCGTGGGACCCCCATGTGTCAAGTCTCCCCTACTTCCTGTATGTGCAGCACTGTAACGTACATTGTGTTAAATCAGGCAATGCAAGGAATTAGACTCAAAATAGGGTTCAGCAACGTTTATGTATGTGATTTGGCACAACTAAAAGCTCTATTGCTGCAACCGTTAGATACCACCAACCTTAACCCTAGAACTGACCCTAACTTTAATCCAAATCCTGCCCAGGACCCTGAATTCAACCCCATCTAACACCACTGGGATGACCTGGAACACCATCTGTGAGCTAGACCTTATCGCCCAACATCACAGTGCCCGACCTCTCTAATACTCTTGTGACTGAATGAGAGCAAATTCCCACAGTCAGGATCCAAATTCTTGAAGAAAGCCTGCTTAGAAGAAGAAATCAAGAGACATTCAACAATCACTAATGGAACATATAAGGGTCTTTGTTGAAAGCATTGTTAAACATTTTAACCAGTCCAAATATAGCTAAAGACCCCAGGAAACAAGGATAACGGCTTTATATAATTAGCCTCATTGCCATGTGTATGACCAGTGATATGTAACAGGTGCATACCACATGACAACAGGGATCATGATAGGTCTAATTTACCAGCAATGGGTCAGTGCATCTCTAGCTCATATCCAGGAGGTGACAGAATGTGATTAACCTCTGAACCAAGTCCTTCCTGTTATTCAACTGTGGTATAATTTCCATAATATATTTTCTTAGTCTCATCTCTCAACCTGGAAACTGCCGTTGTTGGAGACAAAAATATTGATAAAATTCAAATTACTGAGAAAATTACAGCATC
Organism: Epinephelus moara; assembly: GCF_006386435.1. Taxonomy (NCBI): domain Eukaryota; kingdom Metazoa; phylum Chordata; class Actinopteri; order Perciformes; family Serranidae; genus Epinephelus; species Epinephelus moara. Next base: position 11,758,721 of record NC_065521.1, on the reverse strand, counting down.
TTAAATACTGCAAATGCTGACATACACTCATCTGGAGACAGCTGACTGAAGTTCAGCATGTGATGGGTATGTTCAATTATCTGCTCTTTATAAAAAGCAGAAGCTAAATAATGTTCACAAAGCACACAAAGTGAACCTAATAGTTTGTCAAAGTATTTGCAGAGGAAAAGTTTATCAAAGAAGTCCCTGTTGTACCCGACAACAAAAAGAGTATACAGGGCACAAAAAAAAAACATTTTTCATTTTCTTCCCTTGTTTCCTCTTGATCTGAGCCACTCCATAGTGACAGCTGAGCTGACCTAAATACAAATCACATTAGGGCTTCTGCTATCCCCCTGGTGTCCCACCAAAACCCTTTTCTCTAAACCTGATGTTTTTGGCGTGTTGACAGTAAGTAGCCACACTTGCCACCGCAGCTGCCCTGCTTCAGAAATGCAGTCTTGGAGCAAGAATTTTGTCACGGATCCAGTTCCCCAGAGGGAGCCCAGATCTCATGCAGACTGCTGCTCTGAGCTCTTTATGTCTGGGGTAGAAGAGGGAGGTTTCTGGGTCACTGTACATCCAAGTCCCTGCCCAGAGCCTCCAAGGTCAGTTTCACTTTCCTGTTCTTCAACTGAAGAAGAGCTTAACTTTGACACCAGCTAACTTTACGTTGTCTTTTCAATTTTGGGAGCTTCAAACAACACTGCTTGTCAATGACTGTCAGCTTTACATCAAAATACTTATGAAATGACTTCATTATGATGCATGTTGGAGACCTTGTGGAAGTCCGTTTAAGAAATACTTCTGCTGATGGCTATATTCTGCATTCTTTTGTGAGCATCAAGATTTTTTCAATGTCTTTTGCCCTGAGGGTAGTAAGCTAAGAAGAACAGCAAGGGGCAGGTATTTTACAAAACAAGGGAACAAATAAAATCATGTCCTATTGCATTGAGCAAGTATTCATTACAATAAATTTAGACTACCTTTTCACAAGATAGACAGTATATTTGGACAGGCTAGATGTTACACAGTATGTCTGTATGTACACAGTGGAAATGTTAACATCTCACTGAAGTGACAGGCATGTCACTACACGTAGGTATCTTTGCGCACTATCAATACCATCTATGATTCTTATCAGCATGAGAGTGATACACTCCTGGTTCGGGCTGGGATATGAGCCAAGGTGAACAGACTGTGGTTAAGTGGTCCGTTCCTCCTTTGCTCTCTTCCATCTTTCATGGCTTTTTCATTTCGGAGTCCTTTATCGCCATGCCAAGCAGGCTCTCCGCTCCCAAATTTTTAATTAAAATCAAAAATGTGCAATAACTCTGGAGACTCTGGGCTAGCTGGCAAACAGGTCCATTGGTCTTGTTTCTCCCTTCAAGCCTTTGTTGCTTATTTCATCAAAGCCTTCCATCAAGCCTTTCTATTTGTCCAATTCTGTTCGCTTCACTGCATAAACACTTTGACATAAGCCACACAGGGTACACAGATTTACCAAGGGTACACCTTTGTAGAAAAGCTCCACACCAAGCAAATGAACTCTCACTCTTAGACTATAGCCTAATCCATTCAAGGACCCTGAGAAAAATCCAATCCTTAAAGTAAGTCTTCTTGACTTCTTCTTGCCGAAGACAAAAAGCTGCATGTATAGACATAGACTGGATAAAGACCCCAGTGCTTTAGATCAGTCACCTGTGTGCGCAGTGTTCTCACACTTTACAGAGCCACAATAAAATAAAATCCATCTCCCCTTCGGAATTACCCACGAGCCATATGTTTTTATACCTGGGAAAGTCAAATATATAGTAGGTTGTCATGTTTCACTATGGGGTAGTTATAATCTGTCTCTAGGATGTCTTGGTAAGATTAAAACATGAGCAGGTAGTAGTGGAGCCTGATATTTAAATTATAGGGCAACAAAGATGCTGCAAGAGTTCCCAGAGTGTTAGCGAATATGGACCACCTTGCCTGAAATAAAGACTGCCTCTGCTAAACTAAGTGGAAATCATTACACTTAAATGAAATAAACATTCAGGGAAAACAAGCCCAGGCACTACATAAGATAGTAGAAGCCACATACATTAGAAATGCACCGATTGCAGTTTTTGTTGGCTAATTCCAATTCCAATTTTTTAAGTCTCACCTGCCAATTCCAATTCTGTCCAATTCAGATTTTTTTTTGTTTTTAAGAAATCTAATTGACAGCACACACAAACATAATGGGGATTTTTCTTTAAAGCCACTAAAAACTTGACTTGAAATAGTAAAAATGGAAATACGATATCAAAAATGAGAGTCTCATTAAGCATCCACAAAAATCTGAGTGAAAATGAATGTTCGTAACTATCAGAAAACCTGAAACAGTTAGCTTTAGCTTTACTATGCTGCATTTTTGAGCTACTTATCAACTCCATGATTAACACAAATTTAGATGGTATACCCCAGTCTGCTAGTTAGCTTAACATCGAAGCTCTCAAACCATTCACAGCATGCATGGAAATGAACTACAACTTTTGAGAACAGCAGCTTTGACAAAAGCTTGTTTGCGATGTGAACCATCGTGCAGTGAATACGTGTAAATTTCATTAGCACAGGATTGGTTTTATCTGAGATTCAGTCCAGTCACCGATCATGGCCAACCAACCTGGATGTCATGTGATTCCAGGCACCAGCTGATCCATTGGAGCATCTCTAATATACAGTCATATATTCAGTGAGAGAGGCTATAGGTCATCATATAGTATCATGAGACACATTAGAATCTCAGTTCAGCTCAGATGGCCACCTCTGCAGAAAAAAAAGTCTTGGGAGTTAACCTGGGCTGGCATATCAACATACTCTCAAGTATCTTCCAGGGCACTGAGTCACTGATTAACTACAACAGTGAAGTGACCCCTGCATTTTTCAGTAAGTCTTAAAACTGTCTTGAAATACGGGAGTCAACTGCCCTGTCGATGATTGGCATTTACATTATGAAAAAGTAGACAGCATGGTGCCCAAAACTGAAGCGTTCACTCCTCCATTTTGCCCTTATCATTCTATCATTATCTCCTCACATATCAAGAAGGTGAGGAGGGAGGAGGCAGCCAGGTAGGAGCTTGTGCAGGTAAGGAATTCCTGCAGATTCCGGGCCTCCTCCCTGCACAAACAGTGGGAAAAAAGCTCAAAGTTTTCCGTGAGGCCTAGGCTCATTCACTGAGGGAGCGCTGGAGGATAAGGGGTGGGGGGAGGTGTTTAAACAGTCATCCCACATCCCACCCACCCCGAGGAGCATTCCACAGGACTGTCTGCTCGCCCATCATTAAGCAAGACCACCTGCTGGCAAATCAGGACCCCCATCATGTTCTCAGCAAGCCTGGCTAACCCCATTACCAGCGAGCCTCTGGACTGCTGTACACACACATCATAAAGAGTCAGTGGTATGTTGAGCTGTAAAATGCTGGTCATTAACATCCCACAAGGACTTTTGACTGTCCAACCAGTGGAGCACACTAGCTGCACTCAGTATTACGTATTCAAATAGATGCAGCACAAAGGGACAAAGAAAAGACCTTTGATGCAGCTGTTGCATGACTATGCACTGACTTCTGACTGGCTCATCTCTCCTCCTCTAAAAAGAGACAGATTTTTAAAAAAAAAAAGGGAAGGAGAGGAAGGGTTGACAGAAGGAAGAAACAGCCCTTTGTTGCTGTTCTTCGTCTGGGCCTCGAGGGAAAGACTTTGGCATCAAGTCATCAAGGGCTGAAACAAAAGCAGCTGATAAACAGACCAAGACAGATAAGATCTCCCTGTACGCTCAACACTTCTCCATCAGAAGGGCTTCCTTTCTTCCAAACCCCTAACACCTCCGCCTTCTCTCTTTGTTGCCATTAACACGGCATTGGAGAAAAATGGAAATGATAATAAACACAGCACATATTTTTCAACTGCTGCCATTTGTTTGAGCCTTGAATTGTCCTCTTCATCCACTTTTACAAAACCATGACTTCATTTTTGTTTCCAAAGATGCAGAAAATGTCTGCCCTTGATTCTGACACATTATCTGTCAACTCTCTGCACAGCACAATTGACTTAGGTACCATTTCACTGAATGGTAGCTGGAGGACCAAACAAAGGGAGAGATTCGGTGCCAAAGGGCCCCTGCTTATCAGCCCTGACAAGGTGTAAATCCAACAATGCAGATGTGGTACACTTTGAATTGAAAAGTTGCACTTTTTTGCTATTTCAGTTTCTTATTCCAAACACAGAGGGGCCTCAGTAAGTAAAGATAAGGCATCAGGAAACAAAAAAGAGGGCAGTCTCTTGCACAGCAAATATGGTGTACAGCATTCTAAGAGCTGGTCGCCACTGCGAGTGTTTACTGAGATCTTGTAAACACTCCTCTGGGGAGGGCTGCTCTGTGGCAGATGAAAGCTTGAAGCCAAGTGATCGCACACATGGACTGAGTGGCCCCGAAGTGCCACCGCCCAATGCAAAGAGCACAGGAGTAGAAAGAGTGTGAAACATAATGCCTGAAGGCATCTATCTTCATGCAGCACTGATCCAAGCTCTAACAAATATGCCACAGCAAACACAACATCTGTCACGACCCACGTCTTCACATGTACAAAAAATTCCTCTATTTTTCCTTCGTTCTACATCACTCATCTTATTTTTCTTCATGTCTGTGTCCTTCTTAAAACTCTTGGTGGCAAGGAGCTCACACAAAGCCTTTTTTCTTCCACCTCAGACAATGCGCCTCCCCACCTAACTCTCTGCCAGGCATTCCTGAGTCTATCCTAGCTATCGAAAATGTCAAGAATGAGGAGAAAGCAGAGGAGGGTACAATGAGTGCTGCGGCAGGTAGAGTCTTGTCCCGCTGCACTGACATCCCACAGTCTCCGGGGGCAGTGGTTGCACAGAACGGATGGGATCTGACTTGACTCTCTTAATTAAAACTCTGCGCTGAAACAAGCCTCAGAGCTCATTCTCTACTGGATGGAGGTATGCAAGTTAATTATCGGGGCCAATTTCACTCCCCAAAAAACAAATACAGATTTCATGGTGGTGCTGAACCTTACAATTGTCCCAGGATTTCACTTATTGGAAAAGTCAGTGCAGAAGAGAATCCAGAGCTTCCCTAGAAAAAAAGCTCTGTCTTTTCAGGTGTCTCAAAGCACGATTGCTCTCTAACTTCTGCCTGATGACTTCATGAAGTATTTCCTTACCGCTATCTCTTTGACTGTAAGGTGATATGAGAAAATCAGGTTATGTGAATAAACCCTCTTCAAATACAAAGCCCTGAAACAAAAAGGGCACATTCTAGACAGTTTGTCAGAGCCAAGAAACTCCCCTTTCCACAACAGGAGTCCAAAAAGAAGAAAAGGGGGGTGAATAAAAAGGTTAGCAGTGCAGTGTTTCGTGCCTGGACAGACAAACAGAAGAAGTTTTATGTGTGTGCCAAATGCAACTTAACACTGCAAACAAGCTCCATCCATTGGAACATCCTGCCACCCAGAAATGTTCAAGGGAAAGTACCCAGGATATAGACCCTACAACTCTGAAACAGTGATTGCCCCAGAAAGCCTTCAGTAAGGTGATTCGTGCTCTGATTCATTTCCCCCTGGTGCTCCCGGCCGCTCTAAGTGTTAGATTCAAACTTTGAATTGCTGCCAACATTGTTAAGCACCAGTAAAAGTTAAACAGCAACAAGCTCACTGCTCGCTGGCAGTGGAGGCAGAGGCTGCTACAGTCCCACAGTTATGGTAGATGCTGAGATTTATTAGTCATGGCAGTATGGTTCGTCTCATAAGAACCTGACGAATTACTTCGCAACCAAATAAGGACTCAGAGGAATAAAAGTATCTAATTAACTCTTTTCATGCTCACATACTCACAAAACTTCAACAGCTACTTGAAAACTATTTTTATAGGACTTTTCATGTGCGTGGGTGAGATTGATCCAGCCATTCATCGCCTGCTTCTGCCGTTGCATTCTTGGTCTCTGTGTTGTAAAAGAGTCATCGTGTTTATTTTACACTGAAGTTAAAATGGTGAGTCAGTGTGTGGCAACCTGTGTTGCCCTGTAAAGCTCCCACGTGATGTGTTATATGTAAGTGTTTCAGTTTCACCTCTGACTTAATAAAATGGCACAGCTACAGGGTGCAAAGGTTGGGAATCATCTCTTTTCCACTCAACCCCTGTCCTTAAGGTGTTAATCAGACACACCCACCTCAAGGCCACTCTGGGAAAGCTAGAGCTTCACCATGGCAACAAAGCTCCTAAAATGACTCAGGTGTCCTTGTTTCAGGGAGTTCTGGGAAACTTTGACGCGGTGTGCCTAAGGCTATGTAATTTCAGCAGCCACCAATGTATGAAATCCTTGCTTCTTTAAGTGATTTACAATTACTGTGAGAAACTACAGCAGGGAACCTACACTGAACTTCTCACAGGTAACACAAAATATCCATCTAAGTCAAAGCAAATTGACATATGCTGTATATCCCACCTCATAAAAGACATAGGTCTTATTCCATTCACAAAAAATGGCTGCTTACCTTCCACACAGTGTTCCACGTCCTCCAGGTTGCGCAGAGTAATCCTCATCAGACTTGAGTTGAGCATAAGTTCGTTCTTGTGTTCTGGCCCCATGGCCTCCGGAGCAGGGTTGAGAAAGAATATTCGTGTGTCGCCTGTGGCTACCTGGTTGTCACAGATCCCGGGATTGCCAAAGCCCCCGATCATCAACTTGTTGCCGCCATCCAAGAGAATTTCGCGGTTGACACTGGACTTCCCTTTCAAGTAGCGCCACACCCTGACCTTGGGTGACAACAGAAAGACAAGCACATGTTTTAGCTTTTTATCAGAATCAAAATCAAACATCATATTTTCATTTACAAGTATGCACAGGAGTGCTGTTAGATATTAGGGGGCATTATCCAGATCTGGGGTATCTGCATCAAGGTCCTGACAGGCTGGTGTTTCTCTGACTTTACTGTTCAAATCTTTACAGAGAATGTTATTCACATGTCTGCAACCCAACATTTCATGTGATAACAGTGATTCTCAAGTGGTTATTTCTATTGGAACATATCTCATGCAAAAGATCCAAAAACAGCCACTTGAAAACTTATCTAAAACACTGCAAGCACCCACAGATAGTGCATCAGGGAATGCAGCAAAGGCTGCTTTATGCACAGTCATGAGAAAGCTCGCCCCTTCCGCTACATGTTAGCTGTCTCGTCTCATTTCAGCACTTGGTGGTGGTGGTTTCCGTTTCCAGAGGGAGAGCCGTGTGCCTCTAATCTACTCCACTGATTCACCGGGAGTAGGGAAGCATGTGGGTGCTGAGGAAAAGAGCAGCGAGAGAGCTGACCAAACACGATCTGTTTATTTTGACAGATTATAGAGTGGTCTACCACAAGTCCATGATGATGCAAAAGTTAGTTTCACGATGAATGGATCTGGAATGGGGACAGAGGAAGCCTGCATCCTGACTGAAAATGTGTTTATTTGTGGAACGGTGGATGTTTTTGTTTTTTTTTCACCATGCGCTATTATGTGGTCCATCAGTCAGAGACATAATGTCTCTGTGACATTAAGAGAATAGGGGAAATTTACATTCTCAGGTCTATAACACACAGGTTTCATATGAGTGACTAATGACACCGTAAGGCATGGCTATGCATCTTTATTGCTTTGGGCACACCTTGCATCATTTCTCAGTGGTCTCTATTGAGAATTAAAAAAACATGTTGTTGTCTTTTACAATCACAAATCCCTGTACTGAGTGCTTTATGTGTTTCTGTGGTATTTTACAGTTATCTTATTACATGTTATGCACTTTTTTTTTATCTCAAAGACATCACTGTTACAGCCACAAGTCACAAATCTCTAGTTATGGGTGGCACTTTCACCACCACATAATAAATCATGATTCAGAATACCAGCTTGGCAGCAACTGGGTGATGGTACATGTTTTCAACACTTACGGGTAGAAATCAAGTGAGAGCTACAACCAGGGGCCAGTGAGGGGCCAGTCTCTTACTGCAGCATGTTTGGGATGATTACAAGGTCGGTTAGGCCTCCCTTGTAGCTATATAATTGGTAAGTGGAAATAAAAAAGCACCATCTATCTATTTCTGACGACAAAGTGGATCCACTGTCAGTCCATGTAACTGCTGCCAAAGGCTTCTGGATGAATGAGTTTGTAAAATGTTTTTCAGGGAAGCTGTTAATGCCTCTGAGAGAGTTGGATTAGAAACTCAGTGGTAATGACTTCAATCAGCTACACCAGAGTAAAGGTATTAAGTGTCAATGTGACTTCTAATAGCCCACTTAAACCCTATTAGTAGTTTTCGTGCAAGAGCAGGTGTCTTTCCCTTGAAGCAATGCACTCCTGCGGATACTTCACTTGATCGTTACACAGAAACCACATTAAAACACTTACCTTGCAAGAATAGGTATTATGCACCGGGTCCACGTTAATTATTTCGTCCACCGTGCCGGTCAAAACTACATTGGCCTCTTCTTCCCTCTCCTCCAAGTCTCTCTCCGGGCAACTTGCGGCGCAGCGGTGCCACAGAGCCACGAGCAGCCCCGCCAGAAGCAGCGCTGTCCGGCCGGCCCCGAGTGTCCGCTGGGAACCCATGACCACCACACGGATGTATCCTAAAAAAGTAAACTTTCTTAAAATTAAATTTTACCGCCCGGAGCGCCCGAAAAACAAACTCCAAACTCTTTCGATGCGCTTAAATTATGCTCCTATCCACAACTTCCCTACGGACTACCAGTGTGTCTTTCACTCTGTAGCCCTGTTCCCCGCATCTGCAGCCCGGGTTGAAAATCCCTCTCTGCCGCCGCCGGCTGGGAGACCAGGAGGGAAGAGAGGAAGGAGGAGGAAGGAGGAGGAAGGGGCAGGGATATCTCTCCCCAGGAATGCAACTGCACTTCTCTCTCCCCCTCTCTTTTCCCCTCTCACACACACACATCCACAGTGACGCTCCTGGATTTGCATGCGATCTGAATTGCTGATCCCACAAGTGAGGGTGAGGTGGGTGGTGGTGGTGGTGGTGGGGAGCGCACTGGGATGCCTGCACAAAGTGACTGTCCAACGCCGCCCCCACTCGGACAGACAATGTCTTTACCTCCGGTCCCCAACAGCGGTATACCCCAGACCCTGCAGATGCAGACAAACAGGGCTCTCCATATGTTATCTTCTAAGATTCATACCAGTGATGAAAATTTGACATTCATTAGATGGGTCATCAGTGTGCAGCATATGTGGTCATAGCCACCTCTAACCTCCAAATAATTTATTTCATTACAAAGCACTATTAAAAATGTATTTGAAAGACAAAGCAAAGAACACAAGCGTTTCAGCTCACAGTCAATTCACTATGTTAGGCTGTATTTTGTCACATTAAACAAATAGTAATGTATTGGTAGTAATCACGTATTGCTCTACTTTCCCCCATTTTCACTGTTCTAGCTCAAAGTGATATTAGATGCCACTGACTGCTCTCAGACCTGCAAGGCAGGAGCAGGCAGAGCTCAGAAACTTAAAGGCTTTAGGAGCAATGTTATCACAGTTGAGTTAAATTTACTTTTAAGAAAAAAGGCATGCCCTCCACATTCTTCCAAACTCGTTTTAGAATATGTGGAAGTCCTGTATTGAGTCTTTGAGTATGAATATTCATTGTTGTCTATCACTGTGATTTTATTGTTAAAGAATATGTTTTGTCTTGTAAAATTACCTGCACTCTACCAGTGTGATCTATTATTAGATGCAGCTCAGAGTGTCAGCTTTAGTATTGGACCTGAATACTTTTTTTTTTTTTTTTTTTTTTTTCAAATCCAGAGATGGGTTTCAGGTAGGATATTAGATTTAGAATGGTTACACGATAAAAAGGAGAGAAAGAAAATGCATGACTCAGATCGTTACAGCCATAACCTTAAAAATGCACTAATCAATATTTTTACATTAACAATGGATCTATTGAGTATGAGTAACGTAAAAGCTTTTGCTCATAGTGACAAACCCATAGGGAATTATCACCCATCTCTACCTTTCCCCTCAGCTGTACATAGTGTTCTCACTCCAACTGGTCAAATACAGCAGCTTAGTCATTGGCCCTAGGCTTCAAACTATGACGCTCTAGGTATCCCTCTAGTATCAGTTTTGGACGCATCACATTCCGTATCAATTTCTGCTTGTTACATGTTACAGAGTCTTTCAAAATAAAGTTCCATCTTCACAGGAAACACAGGTAGCCATTGAAACTACTTTTTTTTTAAAAATGGGGTGGGGCTTTTTTATTTTATTGGATTTAAGCCTGCAGAGCCGCTGCAGCAAGAACACTGCCTTCATATATAGGACACCTCTCCTACCCACTAAGCCACCAGGTGCCCCGCCACTGAAACTACGCTTATTACATTAACTTAAAGAGTATGTCACTTTACTTAGTTGTCACATGACATACTGTATGCCTTTAAAAAAATAAGTTGACTTTTGGTTTCACATGGGACACAGTTTCCCAAGGTGAAAGTGGTGTGCGTGTTGGATCCATCCACCACCCCTCCCTCTCAACCTACACGGACTATCTTGCTCTTTATAACACATAATTGCCGCAGACAGAATTTCATTGGAGTTAGCTGTAAGCCTGATAAGTCAGAGGCTAAGGGCCACTGACCAGGGTGCCATATTTGATGCCCTGGGAATGAGAATGGGTTGGTTGTACATAGCATTTTGGTATCTTTAAACTGATTGTTTTGGTTCACTCCCACAGCTCGCCCTTTTTGGTGAGTGCTCAAGTACTCTGTTATAATTGAATGCGAGTACTCAAATATGGAAGTTACCTAAAATGCCCATTCCTAGTGGAGACCAAAACAGAGATAAAACATACATTTACAAACTGTCACACAGTTCATGCAGTATAATCCAAGTCTTATCTATCCAGGCATATGCTCAGTACTTCCCAAACTCATGCATTTTCGCTAAAACCTTACTATGTGAAACTGAACTGAAAGTGAACCTTATCCATGCTTTCTTCAAAGCTAAACTGCAATACTTAGTTGTTTTTTTAGCGATAATGCATGTGTGTGGGAAATAATGAGCAAACACCTGGATAAATGAGACTTGGATTATACTGCACAAGCTGTGTGAGTGTTTTTAAACGGATGTTTTAATGGTTTTGCTGTTGTTAAATGCTGTCCCCACTCAATCAGTTAATCAATATGCTAGTTGTTCTCCATGGAGGCATGTGAGAAAAACAGGTTTTCTTCACAAATTCAAGGTAAAACGATATGACTAATAACTATAAAACTAAATAAAGTTTTTCAAGGGCCTATATTTGTATTATCCAATGCCCTGCCATTTGAAACCTTTGCTCCTAAACTGAACTCAACTGGATCCTTGAAAGTGTTCTTGAAGGTGACAAGGCTGTTAAAAACCTGTCTCTTTAATATCACCCTCATATGATTTATTGGAGGATAGCGCTGATATGGAACAACTACTCTGGTCCACAGTTTCAAAGTCCTCAAACCTTCATCAAATGTAGATCTTTCATTTTATGTATTAACTTTGGAGTCATGAACAGTGACTGAAAATCCATGTACAACTGAACCCTACAGCTGAACAGATGCTAAACTCACGCTATGTCACATGTCATTAAAGATTCCCCTTATATCGTAAAACTTCCCGTGTTTAAATCTGTAAATGTTACCATATGGCTATTTTGTTAGAGCTCCTATTTAAGAACAGACAGTGCGTAAATTTCCACTCCTCAAAAGCTGTAATTTTAACTACCCTTCTATTCCTGGGAAAATGACAGGCTTGGTTATGCACAGTTGCTAGAGAGGATATTTGCAGAAATTTGTTCAAGTAGGCCCCAGCTCTGACAGCTGAGTTAACCCAAATAGACAACTGTCTTTTGAATGAAAAATGATGTTTGCCAGTGCTTTTCATGTTTTTTAGACAGATGTGGTGAGTGTTCCTTTTTTGTTACAGGAGAAAACACTCTTTACAAGTGATTCCTCTGAGTAGATACAATGAAATCAGTACTATTCAAACACAACTAGTCCCTCAAATAAGCAAATGACATGCTAATCTATAATATCATCCGACTGTATGACCTGAAGCTGCTCCACTGAAAGTAAACGGCAGACCAACTTTGTGGTTTTAAATAACATTTTCATTGGCTTCCACATCTAAATGAGCGTCATTTCGTCTCAATAATGACTAGTTTGAACAAGAGTACACCCAAACACCAAAAACATTTCCACTGCATGTTATTATGTGTATAAATTATTCGTAATGTAGCTGTATTGGTGTCAGACAGGAATTACTGCTGTCATTTTGAGACAAAACCCGCTTCCTTTGTTTGTGGCTTTAGTAAACAGTAATGAGTATAAATTAAAGAGTGTTTTGGGGTATGAAATTTCAGTGGTATTTCCTTCTGTGCACACTAATTATAGTATAACACACAAATATAAAATGGATATCCGCTTGTACATCAGTTACAAACCCACAGGTGGGCTGACATTACCTTAGCATTTTAGCATCTTTTAGCTCATTGGTTTGTTTTTCTGTCCCTAACATTTGCTTCATTCTCTCTTACCAGCCCTGTTTCCCCTTACTGTAAGCAGCTGTTGTTACCCCCAAAAACTCTTGTAAAGTCATTGTTTACTCCCAGCCCAGCACTTAACAGCAGAACAACAAAGCTAGTGGCTAGCTGGTGAACATTAGCAGCTAGCAGCTAACGGCTAGCAGCTAAAGGACCAAACATTTTCTGCAAGAGTTGGTAAAAAACAAAAAAAGAGCAAAAATGAGAGTGGATATTGGACTTACATTTATCAGGTAACCAAAAACATGACTCCAAATGAATACTTACTGCTGAATGTGTAGGCAGTTGTTTGCTAACACTACCATTACAACTTTATGAAGTTAAGCTTGTTCCACTGCTCCTAGTGGCCAAGAAAAAAAAGTTTTCTTCAAACCAATTGTTTAAGATGCATGTTGCCACCAACTGTCCCAGAGGGTTTAAAAGCATTACTTTACTCACCAAAAACTATCAAATAAAAAAAGAAAACAAATGAATCTTTCTTTCTGCTTTCTGAGAAGTTATAAAGAATGCTTCAGGGATAATGTTTTTCTGTAGGCCAACACAGAAGCAGTGTCACCCTAGTTCCCTGGTCAAAAAGCCTATATGGGATTTTTCCACTGGATTTTGGATTGTTGCAGAAAATAAGCCCTGTGGTAAACAAAAGTTTATTATATTAACACATTTTGTTCTGCAAGATAATCCCCACAAATGAACACCACTTTTATGATTTTTGAAGCCTAAATGCAATCAGCAATATTAAAGCTAACAGGCTATAAAGAAACTACACCACTGTCATATGATATCTCATGATACCTCCTCTAACCGGAGGGTCGCCGGTTCGAGTCCCCGTCTGGACCAAAATATGGAGCGTGGACTGGTGGCTGGAGAGGTGCCAGTTCACCTCCTGGGCACTGCCGAGGTGCCCTTGAGCAAGGCACCGAACCCCCCAACCGCTCGGGGCGCCTCACCAAGGGCAGCCCCCTCACTCTGACATCTCTCCACTTTGTGCATGTATAGGTCCTGTTTGTGCATGTGTGTGTCTTTCGGACCTGTGTGTAATTGACAAGCAAGAGTGAAAACATTGAATTTCCCCTCAGGGGGATTAATAAAGGAAATAAACTTAACTTAACTTAAACTTAAACTTAGCCAGTTGTTAGCAACCACCTTTTTTAAGACACAAAGACGGTTTATAATTCACAAGTGGGTTATACTGACTTTTTTTTCTTTCATACAACAAACCACTTTCAGCAAGTTTATCTGCAGTCTCATTTTCCTCTCTTCCAACATGCACCGGTATCCAACAGAAATGAACTTCTATTCCAATTTGATTCAATGAGGATATAAAAACCTCAACTAACAGATCCTCTCAAGCTGTTTACCATGATTTTATACTTTGTATTGCAGTTGCAGAAAGAAAAAAAAAAAGATTATGCCGCAGTTGAATGAAGCAGAAGCTGAATGTGAAGTGTATCACTGGTTCCATTAAACTATTTAATCTCACCTCTAAATTAAAAATATAGACTTGGCATGTGAAAGTTTGCAGCAGTGATTTGTACTGCTCTTTGAACGAATCCCACAAAAAAATTATTGAATATCCAAATAATGTAGAAGTTGTTTATGAAGCTTCTTTTTCTTCACCATATACATATATATAATTTTTTTTTGTAAATGCGTGTATGAACCATAATAAATGCAAGTCAAATGTGGCATGCAAAAACTTGTCAGGGCCAGATGGCCCTCAATAATCTTCTGTATCAGGAAAATGTCCTTGAGACAAACATCGAGCACCGCTGCAGATTATCAGTTGTCTTTCTCTGTGGACACAAAACACGGTTATTGTAACATCTCTCATAATGTGAAACTTGCCAGAGCACATGACTGATCACATCCCCCCACTTCCAGTTATCTCCTGACAGTCCTCCTCCTCCCACAAATATTTCAACACAAAAGCCTCAGAAAGTAAACAGGCTTTAACAAGTATTTGACTGAAAGAAGACATTTCATAGGCTCTTTTGTGAATCAAAGTGTAGGCAGATGCAATTACAGTACAGCAGGAGATAAAGAGGAGCTGGGGAGCAAAGACATCAACCCACATTCCCTCAGAGGGGATTTACTGGCTGAAATGGAGAAGGTGTACTGAGAATGACTGTGTATTACTTTTCTTGGACATTTTTCTCTTGTCACATATTTTACACTCTCGGTTGGTAAGGAGCAACTTGATGAGTGTGTCGTCTTGTATCAGCACCTTTTCACAGCCTGTGCAAAGCTAGTTGGTCTGTTTTGAATAATATTTGGCAGGAAAAGGGTGGAATTTGGAAATGTCAAATATCAACATGAAATATTGGCTAACTTGGCCTCAAAGAACCCACAGCGGTCAATCTGTACTTTTCACAGTTATGACAGTGATGGATCCAGATGGAGTCTTTTATTATAATCTATTTTGATAAGTTATACTTATGTTGATGGCCTACACAGAGGAGCCCACTGCAGCTGGAAAGAGTTGACTGCATATTCAGACGTGTGTCATTGGAAAGAAAGAGGTGTAACCCGAGATGCAACATTAGCAGCCAAATTGTATGCAAAGCCCAGGGGCTGCATTGCACCTAGAAGCAGCTGCATCGCTGAGCCCCTGTGTATCACTGCATCACGGTCAGTCAGAGAATCACTGTGCGGTGCAGTATCGAAAACCAATCCAACCTTTGGGCTTGTGTTTGAGGCACGTAAGTGATACCTTACAGTGTGTAACACATAAATAATGCACCACTCCTAAAGTTATTCAGCATCTTGGCATTCAGTTTTATACTCTGTTTCAACATCCTTCATCCTGAAGTCCCTGTTCATTTAGTATGTTTTACATTGCTCTTATAGATAATATGCAGGCACACTCCCACTTAGCATTGCCCAACATGCAACAAAAAAGTACACACGCACACACTGAGACATTCCAGCATTATCAACCAGAGGCTGCTGTAGCTCTTTTGTTTTTCTAGAGGCCAGGCCCAGTCCCCTTTATCAGGTATCAGCATGAGAACAGAGGAGCGAGCCTCGCCTGCCTGGCATCTATCTGCCTCAGACCACAGACATGGTGTCCAGTTTCTTACAGCTTGCCCTCCCTTTGCTGTCTCCTGGCAAGACAGACCTGGCTGTGGATGAACTCATCTGGCGATGTGCTTACCTTGTGAAATGCAAGTCATGATGGCTGTGTTTATTGTTTGTATATGCATGCATGATGGTGTCGCAGTACATCAGTATTGAAGATAACCATGTAATTTAAAAATGCAATACTGATATCATGTTAATAATGGTAATGATAATATCAAGTAAACAACCCAGCGCCTCTTGAATTATCTCTGATTCCTCATGTTATCACTTTGTCTCCTTTAACCCAACGCCATCTGGTTCCCTTTTCACGATAAAATGTAATTGTTCTTTTTGTATGCTTTTGTACAGTTATGGTGACAGACTCTTTCTCTACCTCACTTGAATTTTTAGTGAAATTCATTTGGCAAAAGAGAGACAAAATGCACAATAAACAAAGTCAAAGAGGAGTTGGACTGATTGCTATTATTTTCTGTTTTTATAGATATCGCGATAATATTGTTATCATGAACTCTATTGATACCCTGTAGTGAAAATCTGATATCATCCCAGCTCCAGCATGAATCCACATACAGATCTGTATAATATAGACTAGGTTGTTTCTGAACCACATTGTGTCAAAGACAAAAAAAAGTCCCTATAATATTAAGATGCCTTGGCAACACACCCATTTTTCGGGAACAGTTTATTTTATTTCCTTTGTATCCATTGTTTGGGTCAGTTTAACTTATTCCCTTGTTTTTTGCTTAATCGTTTAATCTTGGAGCATCTAATTTCATATCTGGATTTGAATGTTAACATACCCTAACATCCTCCCTAATCCATCTTTCAAGTCAGTCAATTATCAAACTATAACCAATCATCATTATTACAAAAACAAATGCAACTGACAGAGTCATACACTTAAAAAGTACAGAGACACCATTTTTAAGGGAAGGTTACTTTGACCATGCCAAAAGGAATGAAAGCATTGCTTCATCTGTGTATTTGTCAAGAAGAAATACATTAAATACACTGCGGTCCCATTAATCCTCTAAAGGATCCCTGGAGCCTCCTTCAGTGAGCTGATAAAATAACCCGAAGCCAACACCGGACATGCTTTCTTCAATCTATCGCCTCTTTAGTACTGAAGCAAGGGCCAGGGAAAACATATTTAGCTGGTGTGATAGGTCAACACACATTATCTGACCTGGCCTTGCAACCAGTGCTCCACACCTTGGTCTGAACTGTAATGATCATGACTATACCATACCCTGGTTTTAGCTGTCCATGTCAGAGAACCCACTTTCCTCATTAGCAAAGATACTAACATTAACATGATGTGAAGTTAAATTTCAAGTCAGGACAGACACCTCGAGTATACAATGAGAGAGAATCATAAAATTATTTGATATTGACCCTTTAGATTGATTTATAGGGGTAGAACCATATTAAAGGAAAATTTGGGTATTTGGATCATATTTTCCCATGTTTTTGTGTTTAAGTGAAAAAACAAAAATACTTTTGAAAAACATTTTTTTTGGTCCAGTATTAAGAGACAGTGTTGCAGCCGGCAGCCCTCCCTTTAATAGCAGCCAATCGGTTATCCCCGTTAGGAAGGTATTGACAAGCCTCGACACTGGTGGTGGTGGGGTGGTGGCGGTACCAAGTAACGTAACGTTATATGACAGCAGAGAGATGAAACATGTACGGAATAGTAATAAAAATATCCTAAGCTAAAATGACCATTGGATGACAAGAAAGCCTGCAAACAAATCCCAGTGACATCACTGGATAATAACTGAGAGGCTGAGCCCCACAAATGTTTGACCTTTGTTAAACATCAATGATTTTTCTTAATACCAACAAGTCTGACATGAACACTGGCTGAACACATGTTCACTGTCAGGCATCATGCTCAGAGTTTGTGTGTGAAGATTCTATACAAAGAGGAGCAGGGAGGTCTGTGCTGAGGAAAATGTAAATAAACAGGACGTGCTTGAAGCTTTCCTTAGTTTTATGAACCAGAGAACCAGAATACAATCCAAATAGCTTTAGAGTCTGTATTGCTTGTTTTTATACGGATCATTTTGTGGTAAGAGGCCATTGTCAGATGGTTTTACTTCTGTTTTTATTATTCTTGCCATAAGGGCAGACATTAACATTTGCTTATGCGTCTGAGAAACTGTGGGAACTTCCCTAGGTCCGCCATATACAAAATGCCTATAGCAGCTCACTGCATTTGCATAAGGAAATTGCTTTTTTCAATTTTGTGTTTCTCCACATTTCAATTTTGGAGCTATTAGACTGTCTGGTGGAAGGTTCATTGAAAGTTGATTGATATTTCGAAAAGGTATGATGTGTTATTCACAACATCAGGTTTTTTAGGCATTGCATATTGTTTGCTGGACTTACTTATTGCAGATGTGTTCAATTCTGCTGTTTAGGATGTATATTAGGCATTGATCCAACTAGAGCTGAGCTAGTTTTAAAGTCTAAAGTACAGAAAATACATAGCATTTTATTTCCAAATGACTCCATTCTGTATGCTTACAGACCAGCTAGATGGAACATTTAGGGG
Source organism: Epinephelus moara (assembly GCF_006386435.1). Taxonomy (NCBI): domain Eukaryota; kingdom Metazoa; phylum Chordata; class Actinopteri; order Perciformes; family Serranidae; genus Epinephelus; species Epinephelus moara. The sequence continues at coordinate 11,740,493 of NC_065521.1, read as the reverse complement.
GAAATTCTGTGTTTTCTAGTGCCTCATTATATATTCCTTCAACTGCAGCACCACTTTCCCAAGACAAACAGTACAGGTAAAGCTGCAGCAAACAGACTGTGTTTAGCTATTTGACAGTTTGCCAGATGGCCCTCTGCTTTGTGGCGTCAAGTCTAAACAGGAGAGGTGGTTTCACACCTGGTTTTATCCCTGTGCATTTAACTGGAATGTCAGATAGTTCAATACCCCGTGAAGCCTCTCCCAATTCTTTCTTTTTCTCTCTCCGGCTTTCTCTTTTCGTGAGAGAGTCTTTAGTTTAGACAGAGCTGAAATGTTTTTTGCCGGTGTCAAAAGTATGACAAACTGATAAAAGTCTGGGGTGCATTGTGGTTGAGCCCTGCAGGCATGCATGGATTGTTGAGCTGGCCTTCTGGGCACGGGCCCATGGGTCAAAAGTGTCAGGGGACTCCCTGACCTTCACTTGCCACTCAAATCAACAGGAAGGGACTGACAGACCAGGAAGGGGATCAAAATATCCACAAAGAGACACAAAACAATGACAAGGAGAAACAAGGTGACACAAAACGACCAAACAGAAACAAAACTACCTTTATACGAAACCAAATTCTCTCAAAGTGATGCAAATGATCACAAAAAGACACAAAACAACCACAAAGAAACACAAAAACACAAAAAGATGCATAACGACTACAAAGAGTTGCACAACCACAGAGGCCGTGCATTAGGTCCCCCTTTTCTCTGTGTCTCTTGTACTCAAATGTGCAATGTCTTTCTGTGTTCATTTCCAATAAAAATGCCAGCCATATGGTCCTGGAGGTTTTCACTATTATCAGTATCTGTCTTATCTGAATGGATTGCTGTAGATAAGGTTGAGTGGAGACAAGATAAAGGAGTGCCAGTGAGGAACACCATGTAGACTCAGTATGTCTGCTTCATTATAGATAGGGACCCAGATGAAGTCCCCTCACTTCCTCATGCCACACACAGTGACCGTGTTCCCTCCTGTGGATTTTAATGTTGCCATACAAGCACATAATAAGATGGAAGTATAGAATCAAGGTCATATGGAATTTTCTAAACTCAGAATTGGGGTTGCAAAATGTTAATCTCAAATGCAATATGTGAGTATGAGTTTCCTGTAAATCATTATGTTTAAAACCAGCTGTGAAGTGTTTACTGGCCATACTGACGGCAGGGCAGCAGAGAATGATAGTGAGCCAGCTTCCATTACTATTAGTTGGTTACGAGACCTCTCCATCCATCTGCCCCAGCTCCCGCCCAGCTACTGCTCATTTATGCAGAGTGGCCGCAATTTACTGACGGCCATTTTGTCTAATGGATACCATTCATTCATTCCCAGCTTGCTCTTTGGCAGGCGCTCGCTAGAGTCCATTAGGAAATGAATCCACTGTGAACGCCCACAACCACGCCACTGCAGACAAATGGCAAGATCAAAACCTGTCTGACTCCAAGTGATTTAGTCACCACTGCTGAGCTGATTATGTATTCTGAACCTGTTGGCTGCTTCTGTTGTTAGATCTGTAATGAGTTGCATTTTGATGTGAAACTGACCACTCCAATTCACCATTAAAGACATTTCCTCTCTGTGTGACTTATTGAATCTTCCCATAACAACAGGATTACCTATAGGAAGACAGTGGCCTGTAAATGATGAGTAATGTCTCAATGGAAACACCAACACCATCATAAACCAGAGGCACCAGTGTTCACTGTTATGCTCCCTGATTAAAAACTTTTTGATGTTCAGGAACTCAGTGTCAGAGTGAATCCTCATTTCCATAAGCTGGTCTTAGGTTTCCCTGCACTGCGATTCCTTTATTAGCGTTTGATCTATATGTCTCAGCAAGGGAAGGAAGCATGATCAATAAGTTGACTCTGTGAGTGTATGTGTGTGTGTGTGTGTCTGTAGATGCCCTTCCTAAGTCAGGGAGCTGAGCACTGTGCCAGAAGACAAAGTAAGCACTGTGACAAGAAAGTGCCGCATCATCATGGCTTCCTCTTCTGCAGACTTGGTTCAACCCAAAATGACTGTCCGGTTGCATTAGCTAATTGCACACTCCATTGTCTCTGTGCCACTTTGCACATTTTCATCTGACCAGCTATGCTGATTAAATTCAGCCGCATGATCTATGATTTGATTTTACTGCAACTATTAATTCTGGACCTACCTGTATCCATCAGAACAATACAGAAAATTATTGATCAGTGTGTAGTATTCAAGGGCAGAAATGGAACACAATATACATTTTTACATTTTTAATTGTGTATAATCACCTGAAACTAGGAATTGTTGTGTTTTCATTACCTTAGAATGAGCCCTTCATATCTACATAGGGAGCAGGTCCTCTTCCATGCACCTCATATTGCACCGCCATGTTTCTACAGTAGCTCAGAATGGACAAACCAAACACTGGCTCTAGAGGGAGCCTTTCATGTTTTTACATTTAAATGAGGGCCACTGTTGGTTCTCCTACATGATGGGAAAGGGAGGGGTGAGGGGAGAGGTATTCAGTTGGTTTTAATCTGCAACCTCACTGCTAGATGCCACCAAATCCAACACACTGGTCTTAGAGATTGACATCATTGATCCTCTCCAACACTGTGTGGACTGCTGATGTTACCATGTTTTGCTTGACTACCATGGTAGACTACCATAGCTATGCTTACACATCAAGCTTTAGATTCCTCTCCCATTGCCAGTAGACCAGAGCTGTGTACATGGCTCTGCAGCAGACAAGTATACCTTTCTGTGTGCGGTATTTTTCTTTTTTTTTTTTTTTTTGGTGTGTCAAGTTTGATGTCACAGACAGGTCAGAAAACAGGTTAGTAAACAGTAGAAAGCAGCATGGGGGCTCATGTAAACTCTACAGTTGTTACGTCTTCCTTTTTTATATCTCTGACTTATCCGTTCTGTCTTTCAAACTCAGTGAAGACTAATTTTGAAGGATGTTTTAGTGCTGCTTAGGTGGAGACCGACGGTATTTTGTGGTGGTGCGTCATTGCAGCAGCAGGTGTTAAGTGGGTTTTTTGTGCAGTGGAAAAGGGGCTTTAGTCACATTACAGGCCACAGTACTAGTCAAAATTAGCTATTTTCATGATGTTACATACACTTAAAGCAGTTGCAAAAAGCTGCATGTCTCCTTTACCAATTAGATGAATGGTCACTTTGCCACAGGGTTGTTAACATGATTTGTAATTTTTATCAGTAGGAAATACTATTCATGAATGTTTTTTCCCTCCACTTAACCACTAATGATTTAAATCTGAAAAATACAATATGAATGGCAAGTTAGCATGGATATTAAAAAAAAATATTTTGCCTTATCTGATTAGAGAATGTAAAGTTGACAACATGCTGTGTAAAAGTTTTGGATAGGGGCACTGTCTTCTGAGGAACTCTCTATTACCTGTATGGTGGTCAAGTAGGTATTTGGACAAACTAATCATGATAAACAACAAAGATCTATTTGACTGGGCTAAGGATGGATTACAGACCTCAATACACTATCTCCAGTCATACCCACAGATTGTAAACTATCTCGTTTTTGGATTGAGTATAAACTTTGGTAAGAGCTGGTTGAAAAAATGACAGACACTGCATGCAGAGATCCTGTGTGTATATCCCACTGGCTAGCTAATCACCCCACCCTGCATTGTGCTCATATGGCGGTTACAGCTGATAACGCTGTCCTGACCCACTCTGTTGTCGCTGAAGCTTTGCTCCCACTATCCAGTTTCCCCATAGATTAACAGTGTTAGCTTTGTAAGCACTGTTTATTAAGTTAGCACCGTTGGCTGCTAGCTCCAGCTTAGCCACCTCCAGGTTGACAACTGTGTGCAGATGATTCCACCCCAGACTCTGAATTACAGATATGCTCTGAATGCCGTTTAATGTTGCAGGTCCTTTAAGCTTGCTGCACTATTAGGCCTATTCTTTTAAGCTATGGCTATACTATCTTTTTATTTACAAAGAAGAACACGAGCTAACCCAACTATTGTACTAAGGGAATATCCTTCAAACTAAAGTCAGTGTTCCCTTCAAACTTCAGACTCCAAAGTACTCATCCAAAGGAGTCTTATTGGAAGTGCCATAATGAACACATCCACAGGCGTGTTGCCAGTGCAAGTGGGTAGATTCATTCAGGCCAGGATACAGTGCTGGGCTGTGGCCAGGTAGGAGATGAGAGCCGCCCCTAGCATCTAGAAGCAGATGTTACCTTATGAATACTTGCCCAGGAATCTGTGACTCATACCAAATCCCTCCTTCTGCTAAGGAAAAATCCCTGAGAACCTGTGGAAGAATGAAATGAGGAACGGGAAAGAACATGGGGCGGTGGAGGGTAAATCACAATGTGCGTGACAGAGGGAGGGAAGGAAAAAGGTGGGAATTATTAACAGATAGATGGACGTTAGTTGAATAAGGTGGGTGGAGGAGTAAGTGCAGGAGTGAGCTCACCTTTTCAACCTCCCTGCTCTCTCCTCCGTCAATCTAGGCAGAATGGCAGGCTGCATCATAGTGGAAATATTTCAAAAGCGCAGCTGAGTGAGGAAGCATAGCAGAAAATAAACAGGAGCGACGGCAGAGGAATCAAAGCCTCGGACTGATGAAAGTGCTCCCAACATCCTGTCTGTCACTTAGCAGAGGAGGCCTGCTGCCTGTTGGGACAAGAGCCCTTTGTGGCTGTGAGTGGGCATGCATTTGTGGTACTCAAGTGGTTTTATGTGTGCGTTGAAGTCAAGTGACTGTATGTGTGTTTCATCTCCCTTAAGCACCCTTCCCCCTCTTCTCTCCTTCTCTCTCTTCTCATATTCAAATTCAAATAATTTAATTGGCATGACCATAACAAAATACAGTATTGCCAAAGTGTTGTATGCATATTGAATGTTGACAATGAGAAGTTTCACATATCTATCCAAAAACTTTTATATATAACAGTGTACAAAGCTCCAACTGAACTTACAAGGAATCGAAGGTTGAACCTAGACAAACAAATAGCACAAACAACCCCCCACTTATGGAAGGATTACTTAACGGGTGTACCAGGCACAGGCCAAGGACCCCAAAAACACATTCTGACCATAAGGAGATTGAAAATGACCTCAAAGAGATGCAAAACAACCACAAAGAGACACAAAAATTACCCCCCAAAAATTACAAAACAACCACAAAGAGATACAAAGCCACAACAAGATGCATTACATGGAGATGCAAAACAGCAACACAAAACAAAGCCAAACAACTATAAAGTGTGTGTGATTTGCTCCTGTGTTGTTTAGGTGAGGGGCCTTTTGCATGACTGTGCTCAAGGGCCCATTGTCTGACTATACACCACTGCCCCCACTCCTTAACCCCTTAAAGCCCGGACACACCAAACTGACTTTAGAGAATTAGTGAGGACGAGAGGCCCCTGCTGTGTTGCCTCACGTTGCTATGTCTCAGCCAAAAAGTTGCACATGAACACACCAAACCAACAGCTAACAAGCACATATGTTGAACAAATCATGTAAGTGTTATAAATGTTTATGTGCCATGGAGGTTATTTTCGGCAATAACCAAAAATCCAATGGAAAAATCTCATCGGCTTTTTGACAAGGGAACCAGTGGAATGCTAACCTCCACATCGGCCTACAGAAAAACTTCATCCCTTGACCACTCTGTACCAGCAGATGGCGGTAGTCTGTAATGGTCATTCAAAAAGGAAAACTGGAAGAACTTGGCGCTAGTTAGCCAGTTAGCACATTAGCACCAGAATCCAATGTTGAAAGAACAAAGCATTTTTTACTGTGGTTTTTGTGCCTAAACCTAACCAGACCTTAAACACAGGGCATCATGATGATTTCGGAACAACGGGACTTAGGAACAATGGGTTTAATATGGTCGGAACAATGGGATGTCAGACCAATGGGCAGTTCCCGAATCAGCATCGGCACAGCCATATTTGGCTTGGCGTAATGACATTCTGTGGTCTCATTTAGCCACTTGTTAGCAACAGCCTTTTTAAAGACATATAGAAGCTTCACTAGTGGAGAATTTGTTGGCATTTTATGTCATAGAACAGAATGTGAAAGTCTCTTAAGCTTGTGATAACCACAGGCCTTATTTCAGGCATCATTCAAATAACCCACTGACATTGTGATGAGGGAACCATAAGTGGTAAAATGCTAACTCATTTCCAGGTGGAAGGTTTCATTCCTGTGCTACTCTGTGGAGGGTTATGTCCTGTCACACAGGCGCAGAACTCACTCGCATGTTGGCTGTTGGTTTGGTGTGTTCATGTGCAACTTTCTGGCCGAGGCATGGCGACGAGATGCAACGCAGCAGGGGGGGTTCTTGTCATCGCTAGTTCTCTGACGTTGGTTTGGTGTTTCTGAGCCTTAATTGCTCAACATTGTGGCAGGCAGATACAAACTGTCCTGCAAGAATGCAATCAAACTCCATTCTGGTTATTTTTAATTCACCACCTTGAGCATATTTTATATCAGTTTATGGAGTGAATGTGTTTAATTGCGAAAGCACATGTCTAAAAGAAAGGTGAGTGTTGCTGATTGAGTAAATCAATGTCTCATCGGTGAAATATGTCTGGCTCGGTCAGGCCTGATAGAGGGGCCTTTGGGTGCAAAGATAAGAATCTGCTCCCCTTCCCAGAGTTGTTACATTTCATTCCCCACCCTCTAACTCCCTCACCTTCTCATTTTCTCCATGTAAAGTGGTGTAAGGCTGTCAGGCTCTATTTTAACTTCTCCTCCCTCTGCAAAACCACATCACACACACAAACACACACACACACCCACACCCACACACACATGTATGATGCCCACACACAAACACACTGCTACATGCTGTTACGGTATCAACCCGGTTGGGTTCTTACGTAATTAATCTTATGTAACTTTGTATGTTAGTTACCAAATTATCCACCATTACATTTGCAGTAACAAAGACGTGGATTCATGCCATTTGCAGTTATGTTCCCAATTTCTTGCGATCATAATGAGGTTATACTATGAATAATAAAAAAGCTTTGTACAAGACAACACAAAAATAGTCATTCATTACATCACATGAAACTTGTTTAGCTGACGCTTGTATCCAAGCAACTCACAGTAAGTGCAATTATCTATGTGGACACAACCCCCAAACAGCAAGCACATCAGCTTAATCAAATATGCTGAACTGCCTCAAGTGCTACATTTAATTAATTCATGCATTTTATTTAAAAGCTAAAGAAGACCCATTAATCTGAAATCCTAGGAGAAAGATTTTGATTATAATATCTTTTACAGTATGTCTATGAATACTTTTGGACACTTTATGGACACCACAGGAGTCTGCTGTTTTTGCACATACAATCACTTGCACCTTATCCACTGGTCATTTTCATTCACTGCTGCTCATTATTATCCACTTCCTATTATTTTTATTATTATTATTATTATTATTGTTATGGTTATTTATCGCTGTCTCTTGTATTTTTTGTACTTATTTGCATGCCTAGTGATTTAAGTTTTTTAAGTTTAAATTTGAAATCTTTAATCTGACTTTCTCCTTGACTGCTGTAACGCTGGAATTTCTCAATTATGGGATCAATAAAGGTGTATCTTATCTTATCTTATCTTATCTTATCTTATTTTTACTAGAGGACAGGGGTCATCAGAATAAAAGTTTAAGAGTTTTATCATCTATTAAACACATTCATTGCCAGGAGTCAGTTTTACTGTGTATGTGTCAAGGTGATTCAAGTCTGCCATTCACCAAGAGCAGTAACTGCTTCTAACATTCTTAAATAGAGTTCAAATACAGGTTGTTTCATGACTACTTTAAACCAGATGCTCCTGTGTGGTGTAATCCGTTATATTAAGTGATGGTCTTTCCTAGCATAGAAGCTAGGGCAAGTTTAATTCAGCTACAGTTTTAGTTTTTGAAATGAAGGGCTCATCAGACTAAAATGCAACTGCTGCCCTGGTTATTAACTAATTCAGCATTTAAAAAAAGACATTTTTGACAGGGTCACAGTCAGCTGCTGCACTCACATTCAAATAAATGCTTCAAGTTGAAAACTAAAGTGTTCAGTGATGCTTTCATGATACAGTTCAAAAATGACAGGGATTTTTTTTCTGTGTCATGGTCACATGGATTTTTCTGCTTTGCCTAAAAATAATTAGAGGTATCTTAACTAGAAGTACTGCTGGGAGTGCTGTAGGTGCAGATGAGGCCAATAAAATATGCCCATTAAAAACAACTCTTTATGTTGACAGTAGGTGGCCAGGTAGCTTGAAACATGGCAAAGACCATGAGACAATGGGCTCGTAGGCAAATATATATATATATAATATATATAAATGCCCCACCTCTACATACGATCAAGACACACATAGTCTTTATGGTGGGTTTGCCTTGTTTTTGTTTGTTTTGCATCTCTTTGTAGTTAGTATGCATCTTATTGTGGTTTCGGGTCTCTTTGTAGTCAATAGCCCCTTTTCCAGCAACATTTCCAGGAACTTTTATTACCAGGAATTTATTTACCTGGGTAAAAGAATTCCTGGGAATCTGTGTGGTTTGCGTTTCCACTGCACCTCAAAGTTCTGGAAAATTTGTTCAAATTAGCGTGATAACATAGATGATTTGGCGTGTGTCCTGTATTTGGCTCCGCCAGCTTGGTTACATGCTGGTGTAGACAGTTGGGCCTGTTTGTCTCAGCAGCTCAGTTTAAAAGTATTTTAAGAGAAGTGTCAAACTAAGTTAGTCTCCATACAGACAGCTGTCATTTGAGCTTATTAGCAACAATTAATTATCAACCGAACTAGTGTGCTATCCTTGTGTAAGACATAGCGTTAGTGTCGGTGGATGAGAGATGTGGATGTTTACATGTTCATGCTGCTGAACACATGTATTGATAAAGTCAAGTCGAGTCATTTTCGAGTTATCTTCACTTCGTTTCCACCTCGGCCGCTCAGCTGTTCAGCGGTTACCGTTTGACAATTTAGCCCCGGGGCTAATTCAGTACCGGGTTTCGGTACCCATCCTTAATCAAAACACAAACGAAGTGAAGCTTGTGGAAATGAAATAAAGTTTGCAGCGGCTGCCCCTTGCCAGGAAATGCGGAACGCTGCAAGTGTGTGTTCCTCTGAAAAGTCTTACCCCCCTACTGGGTACTTTTTTCAGGTAAAGTTTGGGGTTAAGGGAAAGTTTTTTACCCGGGTAATTTCGGTCGAAACGCACCAAGGTTTTTCAAAGTCCCGGGTAAATGATAAAAGTTCCTGTGGTGGAAAAGGGGCTATTTTGTGTCTTTTTTTTTGGTCATTTTGTGTCTCTTTGTAGTTTCTTTTGCATGTTTTGTGGTTCTTTTTTATCTTGTTGAGGTCATTTTGTGTCTCATTAAGGTATATTTGTGTCTCTTTGCAGTTCCTTTGCATCTCTTAGTTGTCTTTTTGTGTCTCTTTAAAGTCTTTTTGTGTCCCTTGGGGTATATTTTGTGTCTGTTTGTAGTTGTTTTGTGTCTATGTGTAGTCATTTTAATCTCTTTGAAGTAATTTTGTGTCATTTTGAGGAATATCTGTGTCTTTTTTTGTTGTTTTGTGTCTATTTGTAGTCCCATTGCCTCTCTTTGTGGTGTCTAAGTAGTCATTTTGGTGTCTCTTTGAAGTTGGTTAATTTGACTGCTATGCTGCAGGTAACTATGATACTTGGGGCCCCTGGGACAGTGCCCAGTATGCCTGTACAGTAATCCATGGCAGAAAGAGACCCAGCTGTCCAAACAAAAAAGATATCCTTATAACTGGCACTACAATAGACAGAATCAGTGACAACAGTAAAACCTTTTTTAATCAGACCAGTCCTCCTTATAGCTTACATTTGATCTATCCTGAAATTAAACCACTCCCCTTTTTTGCACAGGACCCCCTTGAGCTCCCTCAATGACCACTCATGTTCCCCAGACCCCAGGCTGGCAACCACTGGGTCACTAAATGCGTATGTGAAATGTTTGCTTGCCAGAGGAAACATCTATTATGCCATGGCCTGAACCTAATGATGGCAGGAATGTAAAAGAAGATGGTAATTATGGTTCATTTTGATGATGAAAATGCATTTGACATTTAGGGTTCAATTACCTACAACTGAAAAATAAGAGGGTCTAATTGGCATGTTGCTGTGTGGTAAATGCCACCGTTCAGACATGGAACCACATGCAGTCACACACGCTTCTCTCAGTGATAATAGCTGGTTGTTTATTTGGACAATGTCTCCCCCCTGAGGCTGAAAATGATTATTGTAAGAAAAAAAACGACAGCCACCCAATAACTGTATTCAAGCCCATGTTTTAAGCATACAGTTAACATGAGCTAATTTAGTGCCTGTTTAATTGTTTTCATGTTTTGTGTAGAGCTCCCATGCCATCTAGTATGTACATCTCTTGCATCCTTTTAATACTCAATCATATTGCATTTGACAGGTCACAGTGTCATTCCATCAGTATCATGAATGTCGACAGGTATGCATAAAATCAAATTCAGTTCATTGTCATCTTTAACTATGTATCTTTTTATTCTTTTCACTGGAGAGATTCCAGTAACTGAACAAGGTAACTGGAAAACTCTGTCAGATTTTTGGTAACCAGGTATGGTGCCTCAAGAAATCACAGTTTTGTTATTTCTATATTAATTCTTATTTTCATAATAGTCCAATTATTATTATTTCTGTTATGTTTTACTTTTTTATTTTCATAGATGGCAATAACAGAACACTGCACACTAAGAACGTCATTGTAAATGATGAATACACATGACAATAAAACTTCTGACTTGGACCTGATTGTATATTAATTTGCTGTAACTCAGTTTGCTGCACTGCTTTCTGTTTGATGTGATCTTTGTTTTCCTTCAACTGCAACATAGAAGTGATGAAGTATAAGCAGGGGCCTAATTAACCTACACACACACACACACACACACACACACACACACACACACACACACACACACACACACACACACACACACACAGAGGAAATACACACACATACACATGCAGTAGTTGTGGGGAGATGCCAGAGTGATGGGGCTGCCTCATTGCTGGCAGCTCCACACAGTTAGGGGTTCAGCAATCTGGAAATCCATCGGTAAAAAAATAAATAAATAAAAAATAAAAAAAAGATTTTTTTTTCTTCCTTTACAATGTACAATATAAATTGCAGAATCTGTCTTGAGAGATTAGGGGTTCAGTGGCTTGCTCAAGGAGATGAACAGGCACTTCTCCAGCTACCAGTCCACACTCCATACTGTGGTCCTTGCTGGACTTGAGCCAGGCCACCCTCCAGTTACCAGTCCCTACAGAGTGAGCCATTGCAGACATATTTTGAAACAGGGTCTTGAGATGAAATAATAAAGCAGGCTACACCTGAAGACCCTTATTATGGTAGCTGCTATTATGTAGTTATGTTATGTATAATAGTGCATATCCCCAAAAAGAATTTTGATTAAATTAGCAGAAACCAGTTGCCATGTGATCAGCCTGGGGCTTCAAGGGCCCCTGGGAGTTCTGGCACCCTAGGGCCCTGTTGGTAATCCAGCCTTGATTATAGACCCTTTTCACAGCGGACATTTTGACATATGGTAGTAGGAAAACCACATAACAGCACATAACACAAATCAGTTGGCCTTAACCAGGGGTCTGGGGACCCACAGGGGTCCTTGAGGGAGTTCCAGGGGTCCCCAGAAGAAAGGGAATTAGTGTGTTTTCACTTCTTAATTCACTATGGAAGTGAGCCCAACGCAAGTGCCTAAGTCAGAGTCATGAGCATAGGCGCAGATTTTGGGGGCTGACAGTAGTAATAGTACTTTTATTTTGACAAACTGCTAGAACGCGACTCATAGATGCAAAAATATTTAAGTACTGTACGTGGTGGCTGTCTGCATCTTCAAACCTCAAAAGCAATAGTTGCAATCTGACATAAAATAGTGAGGAGATGAAGCAACTATATGCACAGTTGAAGCAGGACGTACCATGACATTTCCACCATATATTGATGCACATAAGGCAGAGTCAGGTAGTGTTAGTGCGAGGTAATTCATACAAATTATACGAATAAAACGTATAACATTTATTTTTGGAATCAATCTTGGAATGTAGAGGTATACGGTATAAAGTATTATAAAACAAAAGTTCAAGTAAAGTGTCATTAACACTGCTATCTGAAACTGTATTCAAGGACATGTGAGCGACATGCGCATCACCTCTGCGCAGGCTACTCAACGCAACACAGCGCTCGTGAGGTTTGCTGCCTGACTGTACCCTGCCGGAGACGGTCCAACTGAAAAAAGAGATACAGTAGCAAGCTAACATTTCCCTGTGCTAGCTAGATAGTCGTACAATGAGAGATATTTTGCAACAGCCGAATAGTAATTAAGTGGCCGACATATAAATTGAAACACGTAAGTGTTACAAAGCGACTTACACTATCTTGCTAACGCTTTGCTACAGTAGCTGAACGTTAGCACTAGCCAACATTAGCTAAACAAAACCAGCATGATACACTGGTGTGGTTCAGGGTTAGCCCGTACCTGACATATACCACTTGGTCCTTTCAGTTGAGTGTTAGTGGTGTAGAGAATGTCATCTTTAGTTAGTGGAATGTCTCTGCGTGTATGTTGCTAATTAGCAGGGTTGACAATGTGTTTAACAAGCTAACTAGACACGTTAGCTAGTTGTAACGTCAGCTAAGAGCAACATTGACCTGTGTAAACAGCTCAGGACAAGTAAACTTTAAGTATGGTCTTTAAACTTGTTAACCCTTTTCTTTGAGAACCCAGAACGTTTTATGTATCATTTGTATTTGTCTCTGCAGGTTTGGCCATCCAAATGGTGATCATGTCAGGCACAGCCACTGTGCTGCAACAGTTTGTCAGTGGGCTGAAGAGCAAAAATGAAGACACCAGAGCAAAATCTGCCAAAGATCTGCAGCACTATGTGACTACAGAGCTCAGAGAGGTAATAGCAAAAGTAAACATGGATGTAATAGACACCTGCATGCAGATATTACTCCAATATACTCTATATTGTGTGAGTGTTTTTGCCCACAAGAGCTGTAGAGTGATCAGCTGTTTTCACTGATTCAGGAGTGATTGTGCAGACTTTTTGTCACCAGTTTTTTTTTACTTTGTCATACAAGTTAGAGTCACCAACTTAGCTTTTTCTATTTGTATTTTTCTGTGACACTAGTTTTGTGTCTTTTACAGTTAAGTCAAGATGAAGCCACTACATTCTATGATGAGTTAAACCACCACATATTTGAGCTGGTATCCAGCTCTGATGTGAATGAGAAGAAAGGAGGGATTCTCGCCATTGGTAAGACATAAACATTGATAAACATTTCCTCAGAATTATGTAGATACAACAACTGCCCTAGAATTATGTCTTACAAAAATGTGTATAATAGCATACACAGCACATGTGTAAAAGAGTAAATTACTGTTGCAGTGAGTCTGATTGGAGTCGAGGGAGGCAATGCCACCAGGATCAGCCGCTTTGCCAACTACCTGCGCAACCTGCTCCCCTCCAGTGACCCAGTGGTGATGGAGATGGCCTCTAAAGCCATGGGCCACCTGTCTATGGCAGGGGACACCTTTACCGCTGAGTATGTGGAGTTTGAGGTGAAGAGGGCCCTGGAGTGGCTGGGAGCAGACAGAAATGAAGGGAGACGCCACGCTGCAGTAAGTGACAAGCAGACAGCTGGGATTGTGTTGTTTGTTGTTAAAATACCACCACTTCTTGGTGGTGTTTATGTGTGGTGGAAATGAGGGCATTGGACAGTCTGACTCAAGATTGTCTCATTGCACTGTCGGCTTTTTTGTTTTTATTTTGTAAAGTAGCACTTCGCACATTTGTGGCTTTTCTAGCTTTCCCTGGATGGAAAACTCACTTGTTGTTCTGGAGACATTTTGTATTTTGCTATAAAGTAAAGAAAAAACGTAATATACCTGCAAAAATGATTTTTGCATAAAGATTTTTCTTCAGTACTAACTTAGTTTTTGTGCCTGTTAAAGCAATAGTGCGTAACTTCTGTCGCCTCCCAGCGGATAATGCGTTATTACAACTAATAAGCCGGTGGCACTTCCGTGTACACAGAGTAACACTCGCCAGTCGCCACACACTGTGTACACAGAGTAACACTGGCCAGTCGCCACACACCGTGTACACAGAGTAACACTCGCTACACACCGTGTAAACAGAGTAACACTCGCTTCACACCGTGTACACAATGCTACACAACGTGGCGAACACCAGGCTGCTAACATTACATTACGTTCATAGCACCATTTCCAAGAAAATAATAAAGTACTAGGTCCAGTACATGTAACAGCAACACATACTACTCATAATATAATTATAAACCAAGTCACTTACTTATCCAACAGCAGCAAGGCAACATCCGTGTCTGCCCTCAGCCCAATTTCTTCCTTCAGGGCTCTCCACCGAGGAAAAGCGACGCCAATACAAATCCTTGTTTGCCTTCTCCGTCAGTTACTTTCCTTCTTTGCTAATAGACCTTCAGCCGAACGTCCAGGCTTTTTCTTTGTGGTAGGATCCACTTCTGAACCGTGTCTCGGCCGCTTCTCCGCCATGTTGCTTTCACTTTCTACCTGCGCTCTACCTCTTGCTGTGACACTCTCCGCTCTTCTCTCCCCCTGCCCTTCTTGTTGTGAGGAAGCATTTCCTGTGCGCCAGCGCGGGAGTGTCGCCGGTCTACACGCATACTAAAAATGATATATATTGAAAAATACCGCGAGATGTTAGAGGAGTCGATCAGCTTAATCAGCTCCTCTAGTAGTGGCTTGGGTGAAACGGACATTTACGGACCTGTAGAAGTTACGCACTATAGCTTTAAAATACAAACTTGAGAGTTTCAAACCTAGCTAAAAATGAACCATTGTCTCACCTAGCAAACTCACGCTGCACAAAAGATGCAGATGTGCTTGAGCTTGTCAGTTCTTCTTGAACGGTAGTTCTGTGTGATAACTAAAAGTTTCTCTGACACAATTGCACTTTGGCCTTGTTTATCTTCTCTGCAATTTTTCCTCTGGTGCAATGAGGAGTCTGTTATGATAACCCCAAACACAGGGATGAAATGCTAAAATAGAAACACTGATCAAATCAAATTTATTTTTATTTTTTTCTGAAGGGTTTTCCAGCTTTCAATTTTCAAATATGTGTAATTATGTTTTAGATGATACAAGAATGAGTGACTGATCTGATCTGATTCACTCTAAAGGAAGATGATTTTTGAAATGAAAATGTGTTTTTGTGGACAGGGATTGTATTCATACTGACTCTGTGCAGACATCAGGAGGAAGAAGGAAGACTTTTGAGGCCACCAAAATAATTGGAGTTAATGCTGCTATTAACCCTTTGTAAAGTGTTAAAGTTTTGATTTGTCTGTGTTTGATTGTTCAATATCTGAGTTCAGACTTCTGAGTTTTTACGCTGTAAAGAAATAAACCCAAGAAAGGCAATTAATGACAGCCATAAAATGATTTTCTGTCTTTTCCAGGTGTTGGTTTTGAGGGAGCTGGCTGTTAGTGCACCCACCTTCTTCTTTCAGCAAGTGCAGCCCTTCTTTGACAACATCTTTTACGCGGTATGGGACCCCAAGCAAGCCATCCGAGAAGGGGCTGTATCTGCGTTGCGAGCCTGTCTCATCCTCACCACACAGAGGGAGACCAAGGAAATGCAGAAACCACAGTGGTACAAAGTAAGACATTCTACTGTATCTGGACAAATCATTTTTTGTTCCTAAAGAAGTATTTATCCTGAGTACATGTATTTGTACGTGTAATATGCAACCTGAATGTTTGTCTTTACTATAAAAGCAAACCTTTGAGGAAGCAGAGAAAGGCTTCGATGAGACTTTGGCCAAAGAAAAAGGGATGAATCGTGATGACAGGGTCCATGGTGCTCTTCTGATCCTAAATGAGCTGGTTCGCATCAGCAGCATGGAAGGAGAGGTGAGGGCTGAATTCACTGTGGAAACATTCTCACATCCACAAGCAAAACATTCGTCTCACTGTCTTATCTCTACTACAGCGCATGCGTGAGGAAATGGAGGAAATCACGCAGCAGCAGCTGGTCCATGATAAGTACTGCAAGGAACTGATGGGATTTGGAACCAAGCCCCGACACATCACACCCTTCACTAGCTTCCAGTCGGTGCAGCCACAGCAGTCAAATGCCCTCCTGGGCCTGCTGGGCTACAGCACGCCTCAGGGCTTCCTCAGCTTTGGAGCCACGCCAGTACCTGCCAAAAGCTCGCTGGTGGAGAGTCGATACTGCCGGGAACTGATGGAGGAGCGATTTGACCAGGTAGATTTTACGGCAGAGGTCTGTCTTTTCCCAGAATGCGGCAGTTGTTTTGGTAATTGCTTAATCTTGCGTTAATAGATTTTTTTTTGTCCAAAGAAGAGATGTGTACCGTCTAGGGCTGTAACGGTTTGTGTATTCGTATGGTACAGGGTCAGGGGTCATAGTCTGGTGCAAGCAGCCACACGCAGAATACAGGCGTTTGAGTCAGTCAAACTCTGGCAAGAGCAAATGACAGGGTGGAGGTGGGAGATATTGTATTATCATTCTATGTACTTTGGTATTTTTAATTTCATACCATAAGAGATGCGTTTCAGCGTTGTAGCCTGTTGTGACCTGTTGCCTCAGGAAAAGTGTTTCATTTTGTTCAATGTTCGTACAGTAGTACAGAAGTGTTTGACATGTTCCTAATTTTTATAATGAAAATAGCATACCAAAGTTGCCAGTGGGCAAACTTTTGCCTCAGTTTCCAGACTGTCTGTTTTTTGACACTTGCACCACTGTCTCTTAAAATTAAATGAAAAGAAGCGTATCTTTTTTATTTTTCCGCTCTACCGAACTCACATCAAACCATGTCTCCTAAACTGTGTTATGAACAACACTGTGACTTCTTACACTCCTAGAACCATTGCCATTGCTGGATTAATGTCTTCATAAATGCGCCACAATAACACTTTTACTACCACCCAAACACAAAATGAGAAGATTATTTAAGTGTTATGGCTCTGATGGAACAAAGTTTAAGTATGGATTCCCTTTTGTATTATTTATTAAAAGCATGATTGTGACAGTTCTTAGCTGCACAACAGACTATGCAAATTGACACTTTTACCTGCATCTT
This sequence comes from Epinephelus moara, assembly GCF_006386435.1. Classification (NCBI taxonomy): domain Eukaryota; kingdom Metazoa; phylum Chordata; class Actinopteri; order Perciformes; family Serranidae; genus Epinephelus; species Epinephelus moara. The sequence continues at coordinate 11,723,280 of NC_065521.1, read as the reverse complement.
AGCTCAGTGTTTTTTTGTTTTATGGCTTACACACAGATGTATGTCCCTTTTCAATGAAAACAATAATGCATAAATGAAAAATGTGCATCCCAGTTTGGTGAAATCTATTTTCCACCCTTTTTTCACTCTGCCCTAGTCTTTCTCCACCTTCTGTCATTAGCTTGTGTTTCATGAGGGCTAGGATGAGTTGGTTTTGGGTGAAGGCAGTCCTGCAGTAAATGATGCTGTTGAAGTTTAGTGTTCAGTTTTTGTTTAGACTGCCAGAGAGGTGTGGTTAGGACCCTGGGTCTTCCACAGGGGTCCGTGACTCCCAGGGGATCTTCAGAGTTACTGCAAGAGGGCCGCTGTATTATTGTTTGATAATTTAATTCAAGTTTTGACAGTGGCTGGGCTGACTGAACTCACGTTCAAGCCTTCACTTCAGTCTAGGAACCATGATGATCTGTGGGTATTTTTGACAACACGTTAAAAACAAGAAATACTAGGGCTGCACTAGTAATAGAAACACTAAGGCTGTATGTCTGTTGTCTTAAAATGTGACTACAGACATTCAGTGGTACAATTAAATTAGTTTTCAGCTCTACAATTGTTCAGGAGTTTCTTTTGACTAGTAGTCCAAGACTGCCAAGTACACACTGGTTTATAGGACCAGTACTTGGACCAGTAAGCTGCAAGTTATCTCACCATCAAAAGTTGCATTTTGAATAGAAATATAATTCTTTTATAATTTATATATGAAATATAATTTCGACAGTCAAGAAGTTGAAACTTTGACTTGATGATAGAAATAATGCTTCTTAGCTTCCACAACATTGCAGAAGTCTCATGAAGAGTGTGTACAAGGTCAGCACCACAAGGCCAGTTCTGTTTTGAGGACCATATGACTTATTTGAAACAAACTTTTATGTGCTTTGTCCAGGTGTGTCGGTGGGTGCTGAAATACAGGACCAGTAAAAACCCTCTGATCCAGATGACCATCCTCAACCTGCTTCCACGCCTGGCTGCCTTCCAGCCTCATACCTTTACAGGTGGGACTAGTTAATGTTTGAATGTAATCCAAGATTCAGCTTGATCTATCTTTAATGCATTCTTTCCTATCACTGGGCTTTTTGGTGTTTATGCACAAGACAAGTGAGGATTTCATGACCAGTTCTTTTTGGGCTCCCCTTCAACAATATCAACAGGCTTTGCCGTATTAAATTGCTTGTAGTTTCTTCCAGTCCATTGTTTTATGTGTACCAGCTGATACAAAGCCCTATGTCTGTATCTAAACATTTGCACTGTGCATCTGTTTGTTCCACTGTGCAGACCAGTACCTGTCAGACACTATGGGCTACCTGCTGGCCTGTCTGAAGAAGGAGAAGGAGAGGACGGCAGCTTTCCAGGCTCTTGGGCTGCTGGTGGTGGCCGTCAGGGCAGAAATCCAGCCCTACCTCACAAAGATCCTTGAGATAATCAAGGCTGCCCTGCCACCCAAGGACTTTGCACACAAGTTAGTAATTAAATATATGGCATTAGCTCTGATAGTATGTAATAGTATACGATAAATTACATTTCCTCATATTCAGATAGTGATATGTTTGAGTTGCCTTTTTCTATTTTGTTGTGTTTTAATAGTTATTGTCTTACAACCCATGTTTTGTTCACTTCTCTTTTCTTGCTTTGCTTTTACATAGTTGCTTCACATGTTTGAAGAATCTAGTGTTGTAGTTTTTGGTTGTGCTATATCAGATGAGAGACTCATCGATTTTCAAGTGCTAGTTTAAAATCTGTAAGGTAGACCTGTTTAAAAATAATTTTGAGTTACTTTCTATGAAAAGAAAAGAGACTTACCATGTGAGTGTGTTCTATTTTCCCCTAACTTTGCGGTCTTCCATGTGTGCAGGAGGCAAAAGACCATGCAGGTGGACGCCACAGTGTTCACCTGTATCAGCATGCTTTCCAGAGCCATGGGTCCCAGCATCCAGCCAGACATCAAGGAGCTGCTGGAACCTATGCTGGCTGTGGGCCTCAGGTAGGAAAGACTGATTTCTGGCTGGCAGGGTTTAAATCCAGAGCTTGACTTAAACGGCTTGTATAGTTATGTTTGAAGTTGTGTTTGTTGATAAATGCACCACAGCACACTTCTTCGTCCTCATTTAAAGATGACAGTGATGCTGATATTTGGTTGTTTGTCCATTTTGTCTTTTTCATATAGTCCTGCACTGACAGCAGTGCTGTATGACCTGAGCCGTCAAATCCCCCAGTTGAAGAAGGACATCCAGGATGGCCTGCTGAAGATGCTTTCTCTGGTGTTGATGCACAAGCCGCTGCGTCACCCCGGCATGCCCAAAGGCCTGGCTCACCAGCTGGCCTCGCCAAGCCTCACAAACATCCCAGAGGCCAGTGACGTAGGCAGCATCACACTGGCCCTGCGCACACTTGGCAGCTTTGAGTTTGAAGGCAAGAACATTGCAAAAGACCCATCAATCTTAGATTTGGTTCTGTCAGTAGAGAAAAATGATGACTTTAAATGTGGGCATGACAGCCCTAAAAATCATAAAGCATGAAAAGAAATAACTGATGGAGTTAATGCCTCAGTTCCTATGCACTGCACATTCAGGGAATTTGAAAAAAAAAATGTAGTGGTTCTAAATTGAAGGCATAAACCATCAGGTATAAGATTGGAGCCAAAAGGAGGGGGGGCATTTAGTCTGTAAGAAATGATAAAGTGAACTGCAAAAAGTCTGGAGTGGTTATGTTGATGGGTGTGTCCAGCTGTTTTCTAGACTGGACCCATGGAGCTCAAGACAGCATATCAGCACTGAATCATACAGCAGCCCAGGGTGAAACAATAACTCGGCAAAGTCTTATATTGTCATCCTGCAGCAGATGGTGGGGTGGGTTTGCTTTTTGGTGTAAAGAACAAGCTGTGGTCAGACTGCACAACTGAACAGGGGTTGTTATGAGTTATGGAATATTTCAGGCTCTTCTTTTGAATACAAGTTGTTGACAATCTTGCACCTTCAAACAACACCAGTCTTCTTCAAAGATCGAAATTGAAGCCTTAAACATGCAATCAAAAGTGCAAAAATTCACCTAACCTGCTTTATGATTATCTGCATTAGTGTCCTAACTTGCCTGAAACTACAGCTATGTAAGAAGTAGTTGTAATGCCAAATCTAACTCTTTGTTCTTTCCCTAGGACACTCCCTCACCCAGTTTGTGCGCCACTGTGCTGATCACTTCCTAAACAGCGAACACAAGGAAATCCGGATGGAGGCAGCTCGGACCTGCTCACGCCTCCTTACCCCTTCCATCCACTTGATCAGCGGCCATGTTGTCAGCCAGACTGCTGTGCAGGTTGTTGCAGATGTGCTCAGCAAGCTGCTAGTTGTTGGCATCACCGACCCAGGTAACACATGAAAGAATAAAAAAAGAGGGAGGCAGGAGAAGTGTTTTTTTGATGGGATTGATTGAAGTGAAGGGAACTCAAATTTGCAAGAAAACAGAATTTGATCTTAAGAAATCTTGCATTTGTGGCACCTGTAATCAGCTGTAATTACCTATGACAATAAGGTAATAAGAGCTATAAGAGAGTCAAAATGTCTAACTTTTTCTTGTCCTTGTGTTCATGCAGATCCAGACATTCGATACTGTGTCCTGGCATCTCTTGATGAGCGTTTTGATGCCCACCTTGCCCAGGCTGAAAACTTGCAGGCTCTGTTTGTTGCACTGAATGATGAGGTGTTTGAGATCAGAGAGCTGGCCATCTGTACAATCGGACGCCTCAGCAGCATGAACCCTGCCTTTGTAATGCCCTTCCTACGCAAGATGCTCATTCAGGTAGGAGAGGCATGACAGATGGCACACTATGAATAGTTTATTGATTTATTGTGTTGAATGTTGAAAATGGATTTTTATTTTACACCTTAAGAAGGGATTTGGTGTTTAACTGTTCAACTGAAAACACCAAAACAATCTACCTCACCATGTTATTGCACTTTTTGGCTTTTTTTTTTTTTTCTCACACCTTATCTGATACTCTGTCATGTCCGCAATTGTCAACCCCAGATGTTTAACAGCTGATTTGCTGGGGACATATTGTCATTAATAAAACTCAAGACATTTGGAAATCTTTCCAAGAGTAATTCAATTTTCCTAAATTCATAAAATAACATGGTTTTCAATATTGTTATTTCTTTAAATGAAGATGATGTTAATTACAAGAAAATTATGTTAAAAATAAATACAATATTATGATTTTTTTAAACTATCTGTTAATACATTTGAAGATCATGTGTTGTCTGTAAATACACATCTACTTCAGTAAACAGTCAGTCTGTTTCAACAGACACCTTTAGATGGCAGCAAAGACCAATGTATTATGCATAGCTTAAACTATCCAAAGTATTGTGTACACTATGCATTAACCTTTCAGATTTATTCCAGATACACAAGAACGGGAATGTTATACTTAATTCTGTTTTGAATTTTGTTGCAGATCCTAACAGAGTTGGAGCACAGTGGTGTGGGCAGAAACAAAGAGCAGAGCGCTCGTATGCTTGGTCATCTAGTCTCCAACGCCCCCCGTCTCATACGGCCATATATGGAGCCCATCCTCAAGGTACAAGTCTGCAAGTTCTCCATTATGAAGGTGTTTGAGTGTATAAATGTAAACCAGGCGGTCACTTGAGAGGAGCATGTGTACTCAGTAGACTCTGAATAAGTAAATGGGATTTTTCACACATCAGTCTTTTTACAGGTCTTGGGGAGTTAGGATAGGACAGACTTCATTGTCCCAGAGGGAAATTTGCCTTAGACTTCACAGTGTCTGCAGTAAAACCAATAAATACATCCAACACAGTAAAATGCAAATGTAAAAAACAACAAATACATACACTCATTAATTGCACATGCCCATCTGTATCATCATGAAAAATGCACACATATTACGATAATACTGTGCTGCACAGCAAAATAAGAAAAACAACAATGGTATAAACACATTGCAGCCTAGGTGGTGTTGAGGGCTTTAATGGACAGGGGGACAAAGGAGTTTTTGAACTGGTTGTGTCTGCTTTGGGGGAACTCTGTACCGTCTGCTTGAGGGGAGGAGCTGATATTCAGGGTGAAGAGCATGAGTTGGATCTGAGATGATTTTTTTGTGCCTGTCTTATTATGGTTTGTTGAAAAATGTTGTGAAGACTGGGATGTTGACGGACCCCCGTATTCTTAATGGCTTTCTGTATTAGTCTGTTGATTTTGGCCTTTGATTGGACTGTCAGGTGACTAAATCATGCAGAGATCCAATAGTGGAGGAGGCTTTCCATTAGGGCGTGACAGAATAGGAAGTGCACTTCCTGGCTCACACCAAAGGTTCTGAGCCTTCTCAGGAAGTGCAGCCTCTGCTGTACTTTGGAACAGACCAGACACCAGATTATTGTCTATGTGGATGCCCAGGTACCTGCAGGTGTCACGGAGTAGTTTAACTGCATGTGTGAAAAAAGTTGGATAAAACTTTTTGTTCCTTCACAGGGTGTGTGTCTAATAGGTTAAGTCTGATAAATTGTCTCAAGTCTCAAGGGTGTGGAGTTAGAAAGAAGTAAGCTTACCAGACCTCTGTAGCCCACCCCTCATCTCTGCTTGAGGCTGGCAGCTTAGGGCTAGCCGTTATTAGCAGAGCACACCCAAAATCTCTGACCAAACTGTCAGTGGCTGAGTTGCATTGTGGGTCATTTAGGTGCCAGGTTTCGATAAGGAAGAATAATGGGTGGATTAAAAAATAGGGATGGGCATTCTAAGTAATTTCCATATTCGAGTGCTCTCATTACATTATTGACGAGTACTCGAGTACTCGCAAAACAAACAAACAAAAAAAACAGCATTAGAATAGGGTCACATTTAGGCCAACAACAGAACTCAAGTGCAATTTCAAGCTTGTTTATTGAACAGCCAGGCTTTAATTAGCCTATTAAACAGTACACTCACCCTCAACGAAGCTTAACGGGAGCATATCTGTAGTGAGCATCTTTGTTAGAATCTATGTTATCTTCTCTGCTCTTGCAGCATCGCAGCGGCGTTTGCTAGCACTGCTAACAAAACCGGTGATAGGAGGCTGCCTACTGTCCGTCTCCGCGGTCTTCTCTTTGTCGTTGATGCGCAAATGGTTGAGCATAGAACTGGTTGTTCTGTGATAAGCTAGTTTGATATTACACAGCTTACACTCCACGATTGTTTCGTCGATCTTTTCAAAATACTTACAAATGTCATTCTTCAACTTCTTTGCCGCCGCCATTTTGGGGTCAAGTGACGGGGCTTACCTGCGTCTGTGTTGTATGCGGCTGCGCACGTGACTGCGCCCCGTCCAATGAAATGCGAGTACTCAAATCTCAATATGTGTAACGAATACTGACGTTCAAAACGAGTACTCGAGTACTCATGCCCATGCCTATTAAAAAAGACAGTGTAATTGGGGTCCAATGCAAAATCTATGATCCATTACAATCTAATTTCCTGAAGCTCTTTAAACCTTTTTTGCCTATTATAGGTCAGTTAAGTGACCCTGTTACCTTTGCTTTTGCAGGCTCTCATCCTCAAGCTGAAAGACCCAGACCCCAACCCTGGAGTGGTCATTAGTGTCCTTGCAACCATCGGCGAGTTGGCTCAGGTAAGGCTGAATGTTTATAGCTCTTTGAAGTTTTAAGAGGACTGTGTTAGCCTGTGTATCACATTGATTCTCTTGCTGCTGCTGATTGAAACCCAATAAATCTGAGCCCTGTGCACATTATAACATTTTTGAGTCTCTCACTTAATGCAAGCACTCTGAGCTTGTTCTTTTCTGAGGTGGAAAGTTCAGGGAAGAGCCTCACTCATGGATGTGTGCCTTGCTCCGCCCGATCCAGGTGGTTCGATGGTCCCCACAGAGGAGTCAGAAAAGTACAGTTAAAGTCAGGCAGACTCTGCAGTTCAGACAGAGTGCAGGAGATGCTCAGGTAGAACAAATGCTCACAGTTGACCTAGTGCAGGAAGAGACAGGAGCCCAGCTGCTCAGGAACCGACACAGGAAGACACAAGAAAACGTAGGGATACAGTCAAGAGCCTTTAAATGTCATGTCAAATTGAATGCAAAAAAACAACAACAACCCAGAAAGAAACAACGTATGCAAGCCAAAACAAGTATGTTTAGAAAATTTCAGATTTTGGTAGCTCATAGTGGTAGTATCAGAAAAGATACTGCAGTAAATGTTGCACCATGGCACCCCCCGCGCTAACAAATCTGAAATCAAATTAGTGCTGTCAACGTGAAAGCAACACATAGACAGAATATAATGCATTTTTATAACATTACTGGCATCATTTTAATGTCAAAAGTAATTGTTCAGTCCCTTGTAGATTTTAGAAGATCTTAATGACAGAAAATTGAGTATGACATTTCCTTCGCTGTGATTGGTTCTCCTGTGCCTACCCTATCAGGTGAGCGGCCTGGAAATGAGGAAGTGGATGGACGAGCTTTTTCCAATCATCATGGACATGCTGCAGGACTCCTCCTCATTGGCCAAACGACAGGTACACCAAAAAAATGTGTCTGCTTCATCTGGTTCTAATTTCCCTTTACTCCAAGTTCCGAAAAATATTTATTTCCTGGGTACAGTAAATACACATCTACTTCAGTAAACAGAACTGGATGTCATTTCTGGAAACATTTAGTCACTCAGAAAGCATTTTAGAGCACTGTGCTTCTGGTATTTCCTGTTTAAACAGAAACACTGGGAGGGCTCATTTGAAAAGGATTAACCAATGACTTATCAATAAGGGGCTGAAAAGTAGTTTGAACTGATGGCAGGGACCGGCAAACAAGATTAATGGTTGTAATTTAAAACAGAACAAGATGAATAATAAGAGTACAACCAAATCAACATAAAGTAACCGTTGTTGCATTGTTTGTTAGATAGATACATTTTATTATGATGGTGGTTATCATTGCAAAGAAAAGTGTAGCCCAGACTTGTTGCTTCTCCATCAGATGCATTGTTGAGAGAATCTGCGTTTGACTTTCCACCAGGTGGCGCTGTGGACACTGGGGCAGCAGGTGGCTAGTACAGGTTATGTGGTGGAGCCCTACCGCAAGTACCCCTCTCTTCTGGAGGTGCTGCTCAACTTCCTGAAGACGGAACAAAATCAGGGCATCAGAAGAGAGGTATGCACCCTTCCTTTCCACTATGGGTTTCTTTGTTGCAATATGAACCCAACTCTGTCACACGGTGACTCATTATGAGGCCAGAAATCCAACCTGTCAACATATACTAACCAAATCAAGGTCAGTTTAGATGTATTGACTTTGACTGGTGAATTATAACCACACAAATACATACTGTATGAAGCTGTGCACATTTTCCATAGTTACATGGAACTTTTTGCTAAGTCTTAAGCTGTGATGTAAGTGATAATTGTCAAAGTTTCTTCCCTCGCCTATTACATTACGTGAGTCTCAAGGAGTGCATTGTCAGTGTATGGTGTGTGGCATGTGGAAATTGGCTCGGGCAACTCTCGCCCTTCCACTATCTGATCCATCTGAAACCCTGTTGAGCTAATTATCCACTGGTAGTTGCTACTTTAGGGTGACTGTGTACTCTGTGCTATAGCCTCAGCACTCCTTGAAGGAATAAACTGCAAACTTTTTACATCAAGCATTTATGTCAAGCGTTAGTTTACTTTTCTGTGTTGTAATTTTTATATGAAAGGAATATCCCACAGTAAATCTGTCTTTTTATTATCAAATACTCTCATCCTGCAGGCCTGAAAGATGGCTCTGCTTACTACTTTACAGATGACAGCAGCTGTGCTCAGGTTGGATTTACAGCACTTACTACAGATTCCAGTGGGGTCTCAGAGTCCTGGAAAAAAATATCATAACATCAATAGAGGCTTCTCCAACCACTCATGCAGTATTCTCCAAACGTCTGTTGCTGATGCACATTTTCGTTATGTTCCATATAGTCCTCAATTGGATTGGGTACCTTTTAACTTATAACTGGTACCAGTTCCAGTACCTGGAATTCAGTACTGGTACCCAACGATCCCATTTTTGGTACTGTACCTTCTCTGTAATAACAAAAATTAAATTTTTGAACAAGCTACAAGAGTGACATGGTAGACTAAAATACAATTCTGCTAATCTGTTTTTTTTTCCTAATCACTCATATAGCTAATCATTCTTCTCAGTCTGTCTGTCTGCTTTTTAAGTGTGTGTCTGCTCGTCTAGCAGTGACACAAGGCTATTAAATTATCGTGATATATCAGCTTTGCAGCAATATTTTTGGCTAGCTGGGAAATTAACAAAGCAGCTGAAGGAGAAAGTTAAAGGAGAGAGTTAACCCTGGTGGGCCCGTGGAGCTCTGCTGCTGGCCTCTGAGCTCTCTGGCTGGCTTCCAGCCTTCAGGGTGCTTTGCCGCACTTCTGCCTTTTGTTAAAACCTAGCATTCTCACTCAGATGCACTCCTGGGTACTGAAATTTGGCACTGATTGATTTCATGTAAATTGGTACCCAGTAGTACAGGCATAATTTGGTCGTTACCCTTGAAAGTACGGAGTTTGGTACCTAACCCGAAGTCCTCACTTTGCTAATAAGTGGCTTCAGCAGAGTTCCAAAAGTATGTGGTAGCGATAGCACCTTGTAACTGTTTATGAGAAATTGCTTGTTTTCTTTGAATGCTTAAACCATGATCTTAGATTTTTTTCTAAATATTGGTAGTCCGATCAAAGTCAAGACTTGATCAAGATTTCTGCGTTTTTAGACATGTCTTTTAGGGGGGACAGACATGCTGACGGTGTGTGTGTGTGTGTGTATGCTGTGTGTCCAACAGGCCATCCGTGTACTGGGTCTTCTTGGAGCTCTGGACCCCTACAAGCACAAGGTGAACATCGGCATGATTGACCAGTCGCGAGACGCCTCTGCTGTCAGTCTCTCCGAGTCCAAATCCAGTCAGGACTCAGGTAAGCAACTGTTACTAATCTTGGTTTTGGGAACAGTTTGGGTAGCAGTGTTTCACCAAGAGTCAGAATATAGATTAGTTTAACTTTTTATTTGTGTTCCCCAAAGTTACAGCAGTAATAAATTCTAAACTCTTGTGATTCTGCAACAGCTGGAAAATCTCTAATTCTATATGACCCTTTTTAAAATCTCACTGTGTGGGTCTGTCCACTGGGGGCCTTGGGGTTCTTGCTGTGATTACAGTGTGCCTGTGTGAGCGAGATGAATAGTATTGTCTTTATGTAGAGGACTTATTGTTGTGGTCTTGGACTTCTTTATTCGTTATAATGGAAATTGCCTCCACAATCACACACTTTTTAAAGATGGGCTATGAGGTGACTTATTGCAACAAACAACTCCAGTTTTAAAGGTCACAAAACTTATGAAGTGGCAGTTAGCATTTTAGAGTAGGCATGTAAATGTCATTCAGAAAAGGCATCTGAGATGTGAAACAAGGCATTTGCCGTTGGTCATAATTTGATTCGTCAGTTCTTGTGCAGTGTTTGGATTTATGAGATACCAGCGAAAGACTGAATTGCCTCCATTTTTGTCATGCTCATGATTTTTTTAGCGATGCACGGCAACAGTTTTGAAAAGGAGAGAGGGTCACTGATTACAAATTTGATAAAGCAGCTATTCATAGTGAAATGCAATGTTTTATGCTTCACTGAATTGAACAATATTTAATTGTGGAAAATCAAATTGAGATATGAAACTGTTCGTGCAAGTGAGATCTTTGCATACATTTGCATGTGTGACCATGAATGAACACACATAATCCCCTACTTTGGTTACAAGTCAGTGTTGTGGAACGAGCTGTGAGTAAAACACACCTTTGTAATCTTGCAGCAAAATTTTCTTTGGTCAGAATATGATTGCACCAGAGAAGGACTGATTTCAGTCTCAGTCATTTGAATTGCTGAATCTGTCTCACAAAACCAATGTTTGACTAAAACCACTTGTGATTATCTTCAGCTCATTAAAAATACTCTACAGTGAAGTGATATGTCTATGCACTCAAGACAAAACACATTTTTTGAGACCTTGCCCCTGCATTTGAAAAGTCAACAGCAGCTGTAGCTTTGGGTTTGAGATTTGTTGGAGTATTCGTTCTTCAGGATCTAATTTCTGGCTTCTGTCTGATCTACACCCAACCAAACCTTTCCTAAAATTAGTTTCTGCCAGTTCAGAGGGATCTGTAACCAAAATAACTGAAGTGTTGTTTTTATTACAGTGGAGATATTCAATTTAAATTGACCCACTTTAGACAGACACCTCCTCAAGCATCTGTTTTAAAAAAGTAGTAACTGTAAATTACTTATCTCACTTTTTAATGTATGAGAATTGATACTGATGCAGTCCGCTTATGCTTAAATGTATAACCATATAAGCCGAGCCATTCATCGTCGTCATCATACATCAGTGGAGAATTTTTAGTGCTGTCTAAATCTGTTGTGTCAAAATGTTTGTTGTCACAATCCATGTAAACACAATAGCCTCAAAATACCATGATTGCAGTACTAAGTTATACCTAATTACAAATCTGAGTACAGTTTTTTGTTGTTGATATGCAGTTTTTTCAGTACATTTCATTTAGATAATACAATATTCTGTTGAATACAACTCATCACCACAACCTCAGCGTATGAATACGTTCCCTCTGGTAAGCAGTGATGCAGGGTATATGTCTTGGGCTTTGATTGTAAAAGGTAAGACTGGAAGGAGCTTTATTGTGCTGCTGTTGACAATGTGGTAGGCAGTTTGCCTTCTTGGTTTAGTCTGCGGAGCCTCAGTGTTATTATTTTATTACCTTCATAAATTTGGGCACAACAATAACTCACAGCAGATTGGTGGCAAATGATCATCTGATGTCCTGTATGGTAAGCGGTGTTGCAAAACAAGGGGCACTCAAGATGGTCAATTTTGCGGCATTGTTTACACGTGCATAAAAAAAACATCTGTAGTGTGTGTGTGTGTGTGTGTGTGTGTGTGTGTGTGTGTGAGACACAGACAGCAGAGGAGCAGCCAAGGAGCAAAAGAGCAGCATATCCCTAAATGACACCAAAATGTGGGACTCTTAGCCTATTTTCTATTACATGACTATTTTGACACAAACATTTACCTGCCAGTGTGGCAGTTAGCCTTCTGAGATTTACTCGCCAAATGGAAAATCTACCTGAATTTGGCTGGTTTTAATTTTGGGCCCTATTTGGGTCATATCCATAGACACCCTTGGGTTGTTTTAACTCAGTGTAAGCAAGGATATCTGTGGGAAATTATAACCGTCTTAAGCCAGGAGCCCAATAAGCAGCAGAATTCTTTACTTTCCACAATATGAAAGAAATAAAATACTACTGATTTCAGTCTTTTCAGAGCCTTACCAGTAGAGAGTTCATCCTAATTGCGGCACTTGTGGAAAGGCCCTGTTTTTTTTTTACCGAAGACATACTGATTCATCATCTGTTGACTATCTATAACCACAGAAACTCTTGTGGTAATGCAGGAGCTTTTGATGTGGCTTATAATGGATGGAACATTTGACCTGATGATGGTGCAAAATAAAAAGGTCATGCTGTCACTTAAAGGCCATCATCCTCAGGAGATCTTCACAATTCATTACCATAAAAATGGTGAATGCAGGTCCCCACTCATCTGATCCAGTCATGTGTCTCAGAATGTGATCTTGGACAATACGGTAATAGTTTTACCAGTTTGTACTCTGAGTCAATGGGCTGTGACCGTGAATTGGAGGCTGTATATCTGTTGGCAGATTTGTCAGGGTCAGTGTCTGGAGCACTTTCAATACGACAGCATGTATTTTGTCATGTGGGAGGTCATTGGCAAGGCCTGTCTCCTCACCTGACTTCAGACGAGACCGATCACGTCACTACAGAACTTCAGGGTCATAAAACTGATGAAATGGTGCGTATTCCCTCTCAGTGACTTGCTGTATTTACATCTGGTATTATATCTAGAAAACAGTGCAGTTTTTTTGCCTACACAGCTGAAGCCTGAATTACTACAGCACTGCTGCCTCACTTAGCTAGACTGATGCCTGTTTGTGGGCTGTGAAGATGCAGATGTGTAGTCATCCATCACCATCATTAATCTAGACTTGGTGAAGGCCAGAATAATAAAAGATCCTAAGTTACCCTCTTTAGCCTGCAAGCTCTGTGCCAATCTGTTTTGTCTACAGTCCAGAGCCTTTAGGGAGACAACTGGAGCAGCTGAAACTGTACTCCTGCAGAAGGCCAGTGAAACGCTGAATACCAGACGTCTGTATTCTCAGATGCCTTGTAAAACTCAATAGCTCTGTATAAAAGAAATGGACAGACTGACCCCATTTGCATTGCCTGTCAGAAAACACATTAATAAAATTACTTATTTCAAAAAGAAATATGCATTATAAATTATAAAAAGACCACCCCTGTTGCTTGCTTTCTTTTAAAGGTTTTGTATGCATCATTCAGAGCACTGCTATAGCAGCAAACCACTGATTTCTATGTAAAGATACAGTGGAGTAACAGCATCATGAGCAGAGAATGATGTTCCCTTCGGCCTGTGTGAGTTGTAATCTGATCTTCTCTTTGGTTTGTTGTGGTAAGCCGGTCTGGCTGTGCTTGGGTGTAGGTGCATGTGTGTATCCTACTGGCTAGCTTATCGCCGCCACTTTACACTATGCTCATACCCAGGTTACTGCTGATGTAGGGTCGGCGTCATTTCAGAAGCGTAGCGCCCACCCTCTGTCAGCAGTGTTGCCGTTGTTTAGTACTGTTTATGGAGTTAGCACCGTTAGCTGCTAGCTGCGTTAGCTGCCACCGGCTCAACCAGTTCCATTTGAGAACTGCGTCCAGACTTACACTCAGCACAGTTTTGCATACAGCCCCTTTAACAAATACATAAAATTGTGCTCTGTAATTTTGGGCACGACTGCCAGAAGCCTCATGTGGCTCAGTAGATTCTCCTTTACTTAACGGTGATTCTGAAGTGGCTTACTACAGATGGCAGCAATTACATAAAAATCCGAAATTTTAGGGTAAAAGTGAGAATAACTGGGTGTTCAGACCAAAAATGGCACAGTTTGAGAGAAAAGCAAGGGCCTGCTGTGTTGGTGTGGGTGTGTTGCTTCAGGTACCCACGAGAAGATGAAACACACGATGTTGATCCAAGACGGCTGGTTTGAGTTGTAAATATATCCATGAGTTTAAAGGTTTATTAGATGCCAAAATGCTCCACAGCTTTCTAAAATACTGTGGGACAAGATTTTTACAACTCTGTCATGGCAGGGTGTTTTTGAGAAAATGCCTAAATATCGACATTGCATTGATATTGTAGGGGTGAATATTGATGCTTATACAAAATATTTAAACAATGACATTTTTGATAAATAGTCATCAGTACTGGATAAAATGACTAAGGGACTAAAGACAAATAATAGAACAGCTACACTGTAGAAGAATCCGGTAAGTCTAGAAAATTACATCACTTTCTGTAATGCAGCCTGTAAAACCAGGAAAAGAAAACACCTATGATATTACGATATCCTAAATCTAATATCTAGTCTCATATGGAGATATTGATAAATTGCCTAGCCCCACTTGCAAGGTGAGCAAGTATTACTCTTAATGTTCTAGTCAGCAGTGATGTTGAATTGTCTTGACCCAGCTTTGGGTTTTAGCTGGATAACCTGCTGTTTTTTTTTTTGCTGGTTTCCCACTGTGCAAATGCAGCACTCAGTTAATTTAAAGAGGGGGCTTCATTCTCTGCTAATCTGAACTCAGCCTTTGCCCTGCGATTAATGTAAAATTTATGTAGCACAGAGGAAACATGTATTTCTCTATATCCTGTTTATAATGTTCGTGCATATCCTGTGCTTCATGTCATTTAATTTGTAACTGTGACTGACTGAAACTTAAATATGTGGGAACCCATATCATTGTGCATTACCTCATAATGCCAAAACATGAATGAAAGCAGCTCAAAAGAGAAACAGTACTATGCTTATGTTGGCAAACAAAGTTATAGTTCCATAGCTGTTCTTGGGGTTTAGACAAGACAAAACAAACCAGGGCACAGTCATCAGCTGCTGCAGTCCAGCTTCGTCTTCCTCTAAAAACCCTTATATGAGTTGTTGTCCATTGCTATAACACAGGTCGGTGCCAGAACTGACAAGCAGCCAGCAGCAACAAGCCAACGATATCAGCTCTCCTTTCTCATCAGCCTATTATTATTGTTAAACTCCACAGCCAGCCCCAGAAGCCCTTTCAGCTGTTTAGTGGGAAGGAAGAGGTGTTGATTTGGATGGTAAGGGGGCAGCTGTTTGAGAGGCCATAAATCACATTGATATACCCAAACTTAGACACTGGAGAATTATTGCTTGACTAATGGTCTCTGTGTGTCATGACGGCATAGCCTTCTGTCCTACATAGTCACAAGGGCTGGGCTGATGAAGTTATAGTTGGAAATGGATTTATAGTCATAAAATATGCCCCAATACTTGTGATGGTATGATCACATTTGGAAAGCCACAAATAGTTTATATGGGCAGTTTTTATACTTGAGAATTGAGCTTAAGTGTTCTTTTACAGTCTGAAGCTTATTGCTTCTGACTGACACCATTGCTGGCTTCACATAGTAAGTTAAAGCCAAAACTGTGATCCAAAATAAGAGTTTTAGCCCACCAACAAAAATCAAAGCATCCCACCACCACAGATTTTGAAGAAAGCAGCTTGTAATTTGGGACACAGCTTAAACATATTGTGATACTGTGATACACTGGCGATCTGTTTAGGGTTTGATTTTCTATACCTCCGCTTTGACGACAGCCATGGCGAGAGGCATTATATTTTGGGGTTTGTGAATGCGATATCTCACGAATGCCTTGAGACTCAACAATGAAATGATGAGAATTAGGTGGTCAAAGGTCAAAGTCACTTTGGCCTGGTGTCTGTCCCATTTTTGTGAACGCGACATCTCAAGGCCTTGAGGAATCTCCTCGAAGTGGCACAAACATCTACTTGGACTCAAGAATGAACTGATTAGAATTTAGTGGTCAAAGGTCACCGTGACCTCACAAAACATGTTTCTGGCCATTACTCAAGAATTCATATGCTAATTATTACAAAATATCATAAAAATGTCCAATAGGATGAAATGATGAACTGATGATATTTGATATCCAAAAGGTCAATTTACTGTGGAATCATTATGTTCTGCAAAATTATTTTCTGGCTATTACTTCTGGCATCATATCTCAGGAACAGAAGGGGAGACATTTGGTCAGACACTAAATGGTGACTCTAATCTTGAGACTGTGCTGATTGATCTTCTGTGCTGCTGAAGGGAAGATGTGTGTGAAACATCCACGTTTTCACAGACATGAATGCAAACTGTTAGTGCAACTTGACTGGTTCACAGAGGCATAAAACCACGAGGCAGTAATTCTAGTTGTGTCAGGGTGTGCTTCTTGTTTTCGTCTGAGACCCTTAACAGTGATTCTAAAAAAATATAGCAGCCACTCTTAGATGATTGCACACCATACAGCCATTTCTTCCTCAAGAGTGTGAGAAGTTGCAAATGTTGTACGATTCATTTGCAGCAAAAATGACTGAACTGTTGTGTTTCCCTTCATTACAGCGGACTACAGCACCAGTGAGATGCTAGTGAACATGGGTAACCTGCCATTGGATGAGTTTTACCCCGCTGTAGCAATTGTAACTCTGATGCGCATCCTGAGAGACCCCTCACTCTCGAACCACCATACCATGGTGGTCCAGGCTGTCACATTCATCTTCAAGTCTCTAGGCCTCAAGTGTGTCCAGTTCCTGCCGCAGGTCATGCCCACTTTCCTCAATGTCATCCGGGTCTGTGACGCCAGTATCCGAGAGGTAGGTAGAGCTACAGAATAAGAGGAAAGAGGCTGTCTGGTTGATTTGTTATCTGTTTACCTCTGGTGAATGATGTCAGTTATTTTTAAAGCAAGTCTCTCACTCTTTGTTTCCTTTGTGTTTTTTTTTTTTTGTTCTCTAGTTCCTCTTTCAGCAGATGGGAATGGTAGTGTGTTTTGTGAAGATCCACATCCGCCCCTACATGGACGACATCTTTACCCTCATCAGAGTGAGTAACTGTGTCAACATCCCTCCTCCTCCCCCCTGCCACCGATCCCAATCCCTAAACACTGATCATCCAGCCTCCCTTATTTTCCTGTGAGTCAGGCAAACAGCTGCAAACTCTTAATTGCACTCAGTTGTGCTCTCTACTTCCCTCATTAGGAGTAATGTGTTGAAGGCCCAGGGATGAAGTCTGGCCCCATGTCACACAGCAGTACACATCATGTGTGGTTTGGTACTCACTAACAAGATTAGTGATGCTGTGGGTCTGGGAGAGTGAGAAATTCACGTCATTTGGATAATATTCTTTTTACTCTGCTTTTTAGGACCTCCTAAACATATACATGTATTTGAAAATGCAAAAATGTTTGAAATATTTTCCCCCTCTAATTAAGAAAAAAATCTGCCTCCGTCCACACTAGAACGCAAAAACAACTCTAAACGTTCGCTGGCGTTCGCTGGCATTAGCTGCCTTCTGCGGTCTCCACTTGTTGCAAAGGTAGTAAAGTCTACAGGCTAATGTTACCTGTTTCAAAACAGCAACTGTCGATCTCATCAACGTTGATTCCCCTTCGGTATAAGGACAAAGGAACTCACTCAAACATGCGAGTGATGTTTTCCCTCCATTCCTCATTGACCACAACCCCACTCCTGAAATTGTCCCACCATCTGCTTGTTTGACTGGGCATGATCCAAAACTGCCTTTTCTGATGGACTTGTAGCAATACTCGGTTGAAGAGTAAAGTAGTCATTAGACCAAGCAGTGTTGACAACGCGTAAACAAACTAGTAATCTGCCGTTGTTGTTGTTTCTGACACATGCTCATTACATGAAGCAATCATGGGCATATGTGCATTGAGGAAATTATGTTATTGTTCACCAAACATTACATTCTACATTACTACACAGACACAAAGTAACCAGAAGTTTAGAAAATCTGCACCCTAAAATATGTTTTCAAAAATCTCTGTTTTATTTGCCTAAAACTCAGTTTGAGTCCTAAACGTAGGGCAAAATATCTGTTCACAACAATATCTGTATACATGTAGACAGGGCCTTAGAAATGCTTATTGTTTAGAATTACACTTTCTAACAGCTCACATTGTCAAATTCAGAGAAAACTGGTGAGGATTCCTGACATTCACCCACCAACTGCTAAAGCCATAGCTCTTGCACTTGCACAAACACACTTGTCTAGCACATAATCATATAGCAAGGCACAAAATATCATATGACTGTCCTTGTATTGGAATCTTGGTAACACTGTTACCAGCACTTTTTCTATGGTGGTAACTCCTCCTGAAGGAAAGTAATTGAGAGAACTGAACCACTGCGCCTCGAGTCCCTCTGAGTTAATAAATTGCGAGTGAAACAAAGAATCTATTCATTTTTCTCCAGCTCAGCTCCTGCATCCAGATGAGGGGGCTGGAATAGCCATTCAGGATGTACACTCACCCTCTCTCACTCTAGTCAGCTGCCACAGGCAGGGAAAGCAGGAAGTCGGGGGCTGCTTGAGATCTCTGGTCACTGACAAAACACCTCGACCAGATCTCACAGCTGAAGCCCATTGACTGATTGACGTATTGCGTGACTTCAATTCTTCCACCCTGACTCCAATTGCCATTATCTCTTATGTACACAGTGGCCATGCCTAGATTTTCCAAAACGGTGTTATAAGCCACACAGACGTGATGTCAGTCCCTGTGGACAGGAAATTGTCCCCATTCCTCGCCATCTAGTATCGTGACCCTCTCTGCCTCTGGCAAGTGAAAGCTTTGTATTTCCAGAGGGAAATCTGTCTAAATGTCTCTGTCACACTCAACTCATTGCTGGAAACACATTTTGACCCAATTTTAGACCCACACAAACACTATAGGACAGCAGGGAGGATGAGGTAGTGTTTTGTGCTAAGTTCTTTGGATGTACCCTCTGAATATTAAAAATTTATATTCAGAAATTGGACTCGCTTGAATTGAGGTCACTCTCTTTCAGGACAAACGTATGACTTACTGCAACAGTCACATCTGTCTGTTAACTTAGGTGTTATTAGTTTGTGCATTTTTTAGATCACACTGAGGATCATTTTGGCCAAGAGATTCTCTAGACCAGGGTGTCTGCAGGTCCTTAAAACGATGTCTTGAATTGAATTTTACGAATATTGGGCCTTAAAAATCATTTAATAGTTTTACATTGAACTTGCAGGGTCTTAATTGCCAACATTTTATCTAATTTTATTTATCCATCTTTTAATTTCTTTTTGGCAAGCTCCTCTGTGTGAAAGTTCACATTCTGAAATCTTTAAACCTACCACTGAACCTAATACTGTCTTTTTACTTTATACTTGCACTTTCCTAATCTCAAACTGTAGATTAACCTAACTCACTTTAATAACCATATTCCTGCTTAAAACCTTCCTGTGCACCTTTGATTGATGACCACATGGGTACAGCTGAGCTAATACGTACCTGCAGTGCATATAAAGAATAAGATAAAGATGATTTGTCTGAAAATGAGACTTACATTTGTTTTAATAAATAATCTTGAAATGTTCTCAAAAAGCATTGCATTTAAATGTCTGATACCTGTACACACCTTGCTCTAGACAGTCTGACCTCTTAACATGACAAGAACAGGATTCTTTATGATGGTATTTTGATACATGCCAACATCTTATGTTTTGTTCCGTAGGAGTACTGGACACCAAACAACCCCATGCAGAACACCATCATCCTTCTGATCGAGCAGATTGTGGTGGCACTGGGTGGAGAGTTCAAGCTCTACCTGCCTCAGCTCATCCCACATATGTTGCGCGTCTTCATGCATGACAACAGCACCGGGCGCAGTGTTACCATCAAGGTCAGTGCAACGTGTTGCAGTTCACATGACTGAATCACCACGACTTCTGTGCGATTATAGGCCGATAAATGGCTAAAGTTGTGTATCTCATTATGATTTTAAAAGTACAGTTTATGATTGAAGTGCACACAATGGTGTATCCCAGCCACCAGAATTAAAAAAAGGATCTAAAGAAGAGCTGCTGTGCCTTATTAATTGATTCACAGGGCTTTTACTGCACAAAATAATACTAGATAACAACTATTATTGTTTCGCAAGTTTTTTTTTGCTGTAAAACACATTTTTTTATTTTATGATAAGATGAGAAACTTCGTAAAACTTTCATTAATGTGTGTGAATGTAAATGTGCCGTCATAATGATTACAGGTGGAGCCTTTAACTGTAATACATGGATGTTTAACATGTCAGAATCAGGTAAAAAAAATTAAGGAGTTGTTTTTAAGTTCAGCTATTGCAGCAGCAAAACTTACAGCATTAATCAGGGAAGAAGAAACACAAACATAAACATTAAATTGAAAAAATAAAAACAGTAGATTTTACAAATTAGGAGGTTACAGGAACGAATCCAGGAAGGCTGGAATTGACATTGTGGTTATAGAGCTGGAACAGCTTTAAAAAAGTGCTTTTAAAACTCTCAGCAGAGGCTTAACATATAAAAGATATTGCTTGGAAACAGGTTAATGCTACCATGAATGCTTATTCAGCAGAGTGCAGAGCAATAGCTGAAATAAAAAAGAAATTGAGTCATTTGAAAATACTTGCAATAAAAACAGACCAGACTGCCTGCTGTGGCCCAGTGCATCATCAGAGAGGCCTCAGTGCGTTTTAACGATGCACCCCTATATATTCCATCAAGTATCAAGTCCTTGAGCATTGCAACATTTTCCATTTTGTACAGTCATTGTCAATTTCTTAGTGTTGCCTTTTCTTGCAATATTTAACTATATTTTAACTATTTGTGACTTTTGCTTTCCAATTGACATGGGTGACAATTATTCAGTCCTGCCTATTTAGGACGAGCTCATAGAATTGTTGATGTAGAGCAGGTAATTAACCTGATGAATCACAGTCTGATGAAAGTAAAAAGGTTGAAAGAATGATCTTGATTACTCGTAGCAAGTAGCTTCATTACTTTTGATAATCTGATCTCTTTAACTAATCAATCATCCTGTCATTCTGTCAACAAAAAAAGCTAAAGTTTGATGAATGACTTGAGATTTAAAGGTACCCTGTGGAGTTTTTGACCACGAGCACTCTTGTGAGCAACGTGACATGACTTAGGGTGGCTAATCACATTACTGGCTGGAAAGACGCTTGCAGTCCACAGGAAGAAGTAATACAGTCTCTTTTTTATTATGAAATATTATATTGAATTAAAGAAATAAAGTATGTAGCTCATGTGTACTATCCTAAAAAGCACTGGCATTAACTCTGTTCCCGCATGTTTCTTTTGTCGCAGTATAGATACTACAGTAATGATAATGAAATTGGGGGACTCACCTACCTACAGATCTTTTAAGTCAACATAAACAAGCTTAATGAAGTCAGATACTCAGTTGCTGAGATGGGGGAAACTGACTTTCTCTCCACCCTCCATTCCCCCACAAATGGGGCATTTAAGTGACACGTGCTGGATTTGGTGTGAATGCAGTCTAACGCTTTCAGCAGTTTGTAGCAGTAATGCACCAAGAAACATTCTCAATGCACCAGTAAAGGAAAGGAAGAAGATTGCTCGCTAGCAAACATGGATCTTAATAATGCAGGGTCTAAAATATTTCACTGTGTTATATTCAGCATGCAGGTTAGGATATAGGTCTGGGATACAGACAATGTGCGGCGAGTAATACTGACTTTAAACGATCTTGTTGTTTGCACGCAACGGGGTACCAGTCTAATTGCCAGTTGGACAGAAATTTGCTTCACATTCATTCAATGTGCACTGTATGCACTTTGCGCATAGTTCAGTATATTTGGCACTGTAGAGCATGGCACCAAACCCCTAACTTCTCAGAGCGCCTAAATATGTGGCAGCCTCATCACTCTGAAATCTCTCCAAAACAAAAAAGTGCACTTCTGTCAGTCCTGTGTGTGCTCGTGTGCATTTTGGGCCTGTGTGTGTGTGTAACAAAGGAGTGAAGCAATTGAATTTCTCCAAGAGGGGTTAATAAATTACACCTTTTTCTTTTTTGACACAAAACAAATTTGTGGACCGCTGTTGGTAGCATGCTCCAGCAGTTTATTTTCACAACCCAACACACGCTATTTCCCGTTCCCACGGCTTTTGGCCGGGAATGGAATATGGGAATAATAGGAATAAATTTTGTCATGCGGATTTCAGCCAGACTGTACTGTAAGTATTCTCCAAGCAGGACAAATCCTTTGCATCAGAAAGATGTAAGGAAAAGAGCAAAGAGTACTGATACACTTCACACAGGGAGCTGTCACGGAGGAGAGTTAAAGTTTATTGCCCATAATTGATAAAAAAATGAAACAATAATAGCATGTCCCAATAAAGCATGGCCCCAGATAATGTGTTATAGAACTGATGTATATTTTTTGGACAAAGTTGACCATTTAGCGCACTTTTGACAGCTGTACTGATAAATTTAGAAAACGTGACATGTTATGTCTCATAAATCTGGTAGAGAACGCATGCTAACTAGATGGAAAAGGATCATATGTCAGATTTGAGTTGTTATTCGAGTAGATAACTTAATTTTCCAGCAGAGCCAAGTGGGAGTGTGTGTTTAAAAGTACTCCCATCACTCGACACTCTTTCAGAAGGCACAGGAGCTCAGCCCTCTGTTGACTTATTGGGGTGCCATTTTCTTTTTGTGGTTTCCATAGATATCCATCAAGACCATTCAGGTCTAAGCCATTCACTTGTAATACAGCAGTTCAAAGACAGCATAGACCTGTAGTTGACACACTCTCTTGTTTCAGCAGCTGCTGCCAGTAGTTGTCTGGGTTTTCCCTCAAGCCCTAAATCATGGTTTGGGCACAGACCACAAAGACAGAATCACAAGAAGCACGGTCATCTAGTGCTCTCTCCTCTGGTGCTGTTTTGTCTCAGAGTCTGCAGTATTAGATAACCCAGCAGCCCACCGTCTGGATAGTCTATAACTCAGACCTCGGTCTGGAGCCTAATCTTTAGTACAGGAGTGGGGTCATGAATTGGGGGACCTGGGAATTGGGTTACCCTCTACTCCAAAGGAGCAGAAAAGAAAAACATACTTCGATCATTTCAAGGAACTGTTCTGTCCAGCCCCCCCCCAGCACTCACATACACACTGGTACACCTCCACTTTGGCTTCCTGCTGTCTCGCCATGCGCAACTTAGACGTGGGGGTGGAGGTGCTGGGAAAGAACGGAAGTGGTCATGGTGCGTGTTGGGGGCTGGGGTGGGTTTGTTCATTGCAACATACGTCATCCTTTAGGACCACCGTCCCCCATGCGCATTCCTCACACATGCTCAACACAACATGACGTGACCATTAGACAGAATTACAGGAGCTTTCCTCAAAAAACAACCACAGAGCTAACTTTACGTTACGTTTTTTTTATTTAAGATGTGTTGGTGAGTGCTTGCTGACTGGATGAAGGTGGCAGTTGTAACACCCAGTGAGCCCTGAAATCTTAATGATCTCTATATGCATTTATAGCTTTATACTCAGACATGAGTTCATGTTTTGTCATGACAGCTTTGAAGTGGTTGGGTGTTGATGCATTAGAAATCAAAACGACAATATATGAATACATGGTTAAAGACGTGTCTGTGCTCTCAGACAATGCAACCAATTAGAATCCCCTTAACCTCTGCACTGAAAACATCATCACAATATATGCTACCATTTGTTTTCCATCTCAAGTATGCTGCTAATTACAATCATCCTGATGACATTGATTTATTTTGCATAATTTAAACTGGCAAGGACTGCCAGCAGATTCTTATTAGAAGGTGATCTTGTAATGAGTGAGTTAGGTGACACATAATGTGCATTAACAGCAATCTTAATCACACTATCCAAGTTGGGTCTAATAAAATCTTGGTTGCAAACTGTATCAAACAGTGTGACATCATGATAGCGACATGATGGATAGTGCAATGAATGCGTAGTCAGTCTTAATTCTGTGCTGTAAATGGAAAAAATAAATGCAGGCAGAAGCTGGTCATTAATTTGTATTATCAATCACGGCTGATCTCAGGTTTGGCCAGTGTATTGTAGTGGTTCCAAGATGTGGGTTGTAGTTAACGATTCATAGATCAGTTGATCATTTTATAGACCAAAGAACAGACAGATTAATTGAGAGAATAATCCACAGAATCGACACTGAAAATAATTGGTGAGTCGCCTTATAGTTTAGTATAGTAAATGACTGGCCCAGTAGTACGCCCCACATTGTGTGTTTCTGTTTGAACCTGAAAAATGCCATATTTGCAGCTCTTTTGCCCTTTACTATATTTTATGGTCTGTACGCTGTGGAGTGACATACAGATAAGATATTCACTCATTTACTCACTCATTCATAGCAATGCATAGTTTTCCTAGAAGGCTAGCATGTGTGCCAGCACCTTCCAGCTTTTCTTTAGGGATTCCTAAGAAAAGGCCATTTAGCCATAACAAGCTCATTAAAATGAACTGCTTATGCTAAGTGTTTCGGTATGTGGGACTGAGCAGCGTGTGCTCTCCTTTTGCAGATGCTCAACGCCATCCAGCTGTTTGGTGCCAACCTAGATGACTACCTGCACTTGCTGCTGCCTCCCATTGTGAAGCTGTTTGATGCTCCTGATGTGCCCCTGCAGGCTCGCAAGTCAGTGCACCACATAGCTGTCCCTGTACTCATGCAGTTGGAGTTTTGAATCTAGTGAGAAGTAGAAAGAAAGTCCATTTTTACTAGATTTCAGAATTTTTTTGAGATAACATTGTTGTTTTATCTACGAAGTCTGATTATGATTGTATATACACTTGCACCACAGAAATTAAAAAATGTAACTGCACAGAAGAATGGGTTTCCACTGGTAGTATTCTTTAGAGCATAACACTTTTATGTGTACTTTTGAGTCCTTTAAAGTACTCTGTGTCCATGTTGATGTTTGAGTGAAGCTAAGCGTTTTGTTTTTATCTGTTTTTCCTCTGTGTGGCTCAGGGTTGCCTTGGAGACACTGGACAGGCTGACAGAGTCCCTGGACTTCACAGACTATGCTTCTCGCATCATCCACCCGATTGTTCGGACACTTGACAGCACGCCTGAGTTGCGCTCTACCTCTATGGACACCCTGTCCTCGCTAGTGTTCCAGTTGGGAAAAAAGGTAGCTCTGACTCTCCCCAGGGCTCCCTTTAGATGTAGCTATTTTTCAAAAGGCTACTTTCAGCCTCCCTGCTGCTGGCTTCACATGAACAGCATTTCGGTAACCCCTCCACCCCCCATAGTCTTTATTACTTCCTGCCAGACTGCTGATGTCATTGACCGTTTGGCGGCAGGGGGTGGTGTTTATGAGAGTGGATGAGGTCACATTTACCCCTCCTTCTCCTCCCATGCCGTCTCCTCCCTCATTCCAAAATCCTCCTATCGTTTTCAGGCCTAACCTCAGAACCACCAGCCCACGTGCAGCCTCGTCTGGCAACAAACGTGCAGGGAAAGCTTTTGATGTGAGACTCTTGGTGGTTAGAGACAAGTGCCGGATACTCAGTTTTTTGGCTTCTAGCGTGGGGAAAAAGGTGGCCAGACTAAACCACATAAAGCACTCACACATCCTTTTATTAACTCTACTTCCCTTTCCCTTTATTTTCAGTACCAGATCTTCATTCCCATGGTAAACAAGGTGATGCTGAAGCACAGGATCAACCACCAGCGTTATGACATACTCATATGTCGCATTGTTAAGGTGAGTCCCCCAAGTATATCCAGGTTTTCTCAAAAACACTGAGCACATTTCCAACATGCCTCCTGTAGTCACTGTTCTTTGCCTCTTGCCCAGTCAGACCCAAACATTATAACCGTTCATGACACATTGTCAAGCTATAAGTTACATAATCACAAACAAACAAAACTTTTGTTTTGATACAATGCATCATGAGAAAGTCATTGCATTGCTCTGTTTATCAACAATTATCCATCAGGAAGGAAATGCACCTTTGCATTTATAAAACATGTTTTGAGGCTTGACTCAAGAATTTGTCTGTGGGTGGGCTGTGTGCGTGTGTGGCCTGTGTGTGTTTGTGGTCATTACAGGGCTATACTCTAGCTGAGGAGGAAGAGGACCCTCTAATCTTCCAACATCGCCAGCTTCGTGGTAACCAAGGTGACACTCTGGTCAGTGGACCGGTGGAGGCGGGGCCTATGAAGAAGCTTCACGTCAGCACTACAGCACTTCAGAAGGTCAGAAGGGATAATTGTTATTTTACTTTTAAAACTGTTCTTGTAAATCACACTTTCATAGTGAAACGTAACAAAACAAATCTAGTGTTTGTTTCACTGCCATAATTGTTGACAGTCGGTATTGTGATTGTGTATAGTAAACAGTCCTGTGAAAAAGCCCACAGTTTACTTGTATTGAAGACAGAACAGACCATTTGAAAAACCTGCACAAATAAGCAGAGAAAACAGTGGATGGAGATGCTTACATTCAGGGCACAAGGGGTCACAGAGGGGTGTGATGAATATGAAAATGATGTGATTTATTTGCTACGGCCTTCAAAGACACCAGATCTCTACCTAGTTGAATACCCATGGGAGATTGACTTGTGTAGATGGACGTGTTGCACAGCATTCTCCACCACCATCATCAAAGAAGCAAACGAGGCAATCCTATGGAGGAATGCAGTTCCATTTTTTCATGACTATCAGCAAAAGATTTACGAGTGCATCTCCTCCAGATCATCCCACACACATTACCTGTGACACTTAGGTCTGGAGAAACTGAGTTTCTCCCACGTAGTTCCCAGTCCATTCTGAGATGGATGATGTCTGTCTCTTCACAGGCTTGGGGTGCTGCCAGGAAGGTGTCCAAAGATGATTGGCTGGAGTGGCTCAGGCGCTTGAGTGTCGTCCTGCTCAAGGAGTCGTCCTCCCCAGCCCTACGATCATGCTGGTCACTGGCCCAAACCTACATTCCTCTTGCCAGGTAGGCTACTTCCTTAAGGTCAACCTCTGTATCTCACTTCCTTGTCGTCTATTCCTTCTTTATTTCTGTCTTATAAAAGTTCTTTAAAGGAGCTGTTAGTGATATTCAGATTCTGGAGCAGGATCATGCACAGTTCTCAACATGCAGGGGGTTGAGCTGGCGGCTACAAGCTAACAGCTAACTCAATAAACTGCACTATCAACAGCGAAAGTGCTGACAGAGCTAACATTGTTGGCTGCCATACGCTATCCCAGCATCAGCGGTAACAGCCAGTTGAGCACAGTGCAGAGTGACGGTGATGAGCTAGCCAGTGGGATACATACACAGGGATACATACACAGGGACTCACATGCAGTAACATGCATGTGCAGCTGGCGCGGTTTCCACAACAATCCACAGAGAAACTTGGATTACAACACAGAGGTAGCGTGACTTCATTCTCTGCTTAGGATGCCATTACTTCACTGTATCTTCACATAGCAGATAGTTGTTTGCTACTATATTAATGCGCTGAATGATTCGTTCAGCTCCTTTAATTTTCCACATCCATAATAGACCATAACCGCTGAAAACATTCACATAATTGCCAAAGGGGAGACATAAAGGAATTTGAAGCTGTCTTTTTACTTAGCACTTCTACTAGTGTTAGGAAAACTGAGGGGTTCGGACAGGCACCACTGAGAAAAGCAGTGAAACTGTTGTTGTGGATCTGCTCAATGCAGAGCTGCTTTCCAGATGTGACTGTGCATTACTGTAGATGTAATGCAGGTTGTCACTGAAAAACCCTTGTGCTCTGTAGTCAAAGCTATAAAACAACAATGTACCTGCATATACAGTGATTCTTACAAGTTATAAACTAATCTTGCCACTGATTGATTTGCTGCTCTCCCAAATTCAGTTAAAGCCTGCTTCTGTAAAATATCAAAATCAATTGAAATGTGTCACATGTGTATCTTTGTTTTAATGTGTAAATACTGTTTCTGTGCTCCACAGGGACCTGTTCAATGCAGCCTTCCTGTCTTGTTGGTCTGAGCTGAGTGAGGACCAGCAGGATGAGCTCATCCGCAGCATCGAGTTGGCTCTCACCTCCCAGGACATCGCTGAGGTTACACAGACTCTGCTAAACCTGGCAGAGTTCATGGAGCACAGTGACAAGGTCAGCATCGAACTGCAGCAGCTGCATTAAACCACAGAATCACTGTGATACAGTTTAGACTGGAGCACACGTCAAATTTTATTAGGGGGCTTGCAGGTCTATATCTTAAGTTGAATTTTCCAAATTAAAGTCCTCCTAAATTCAATGTTTGATATTTGGCAGTGCATTTAGAGGGGTGATAAATAAAGCTTTTCATGCCTCATAGAGTTTCATCTCAAACCACCCATCATAAATCTGAGAGGGTTAGATGCTTTTCTCTGTTACCAGTGACTCAACTATAGCATGTCCATTTTTGAGCTTTTTATGAAACAGGCGGTCCAGCCCCTTTGTGGAGCAAAAAGTAAATGTCAAAGGGATGTGCATGACATTACATCCACTACATGATGTTGAAATGCCATTTGAAAATAGGCTGCGCTTAAATAGATCAGTTCAAACATCATCTGTTTTAATGTTGTCCTTGTGGAAACACAAATGATGGTAAATTTTGCTCTGTTAATTTTATGTCTTTCTTTGTCATCAATCTTTCTTTACATTTAGTTGTACGTGAACACATTCAGTGTTTGAATTTATGCATCTACCGGAAAATTTACAAGGTGAACCAGGTGCAAGGCAAAGTTTATGATCTCAAATAATGGAACGTGCATAGAGGCAACTAATAGATTTGTAATGCCAATAAGAGAAACCACCCAAATATTTACTTTGCCCTCATATTTTATGGACACACCTATGTTACAGTTTACCGGAGTCAGGATACCTACGTCACAGGAACGGTGATGTGGGTGCAGTCCATGTGGTTTTCAATACAAAGGTGTTAAAATGGATTTTGTGTTGTAGGTTTGATGTTTGCCCCAACTGCAGTATGTTATACTTCATAACAGTTAATTAAAAGCTATCACAAGATGCATTTATGCACATTTTCAATTTGCGCATCAAGAAATCTGAGTGGAAATGCCAAAAATTTGAAAAAACTCAATTCAAGTATTGCAAAAATTATTTTACGCTAGGGGGTGGTGGCTCTTTTTGACATCTCTGGATGGCTTTTAACACATTTATAAACTCAGGGCTGTTACCAGAATTCTTTTCAGAAGTATAGAGCTGTAATATGAGTTGCCCAAAAATATCTATTTCCATGGTCCATGGTGCTCTCCACACATCAGAAGCCCATCAATGCACCTTTTCTTTTCCCAGTTTACTGAAAATTTGGTAAATAATTTGTGCTACATTTGGATGGAAGCTAGACTATTGTGATATAAATAGGAACAGGAATGTAGGAGATAACACTTAAAAACCACAGCAATATTTGTTCAACAGATGTGTCAAGACTACCAAAAAGTTAACAGAAAAAGCCTTTAAAGATGGCCCGTTAACTTAAGTCCACTGTTTGACCACACATGTTGAGCTAATTATTGGCGATACTGTTACGTTCAGGGCAGAGACCATTGTGGCTCGGTCACAATATAGCATTTCAGCGGGGATACCCCTGCTGTGAGGCTGCAGACAAACACATATAAAGTGTCCTGTATTGAGCCAGTGGAAAGAAGGACGTAAGATGTTTTCTGTAGGCCACCAGACACCCTTTTGCACGTGAGCTCAATTATTTCAGTCATTCACAGTAATTGTGTTATATGGTAAATAAGTCTTTGAGACTTTAGCAGAATAATAAGTTCTTGATGATGCAAAGCCTACAAATTGCCGATAGAGGATAGAAGAGGTCACAGACTGACAGCTGTAAATTAAAGTTTCATTTTATTAAGGAAACAACTTTGGTTATTTTATTCAATTACTTTCCTTTTTTCAGGGACCTCTGCCTCTCAGAGATGATAATGGCATTGTGCTGCTTGGTGAGAGAGCTGCCAAGTGTCGTGCCTACGCCAAAGCTCTGCACTACAAAGAGCTGGAGTTTCAGAAAGGGCCTTCTCCTCTCATCCTGGAGTCTCTTATCAGGTAGGTGGTCTGAAAACCTCAGAAGCTTTGTTTTTTCTTCTTTTTTTAATGAAAACAAAGCATGGCTTTTACTAATTGTGAGAAATTGAACTCTGTGTTTCTTCATTACAGTATTTGACTGAAAATAGCAAGCTCACATTTTTTTCTTGATAGGGTAAATCAAGAATAACATAGAAATAACAAGGGTAAATCAGGAATAACATAGAAATAACAGAGATAATAACTTACTGTTTGGTTATGTATTTCTCCTTTGCTCCAAGTAACAATTTTTCAACTGAAGCTATAGTAGATCCAAAGGAATATGTAGCTTCTTACATAGCTATAATATGTAGCTTCTTCAAAGTTAGAACTTCCTGTGACAAACAGTTTCTTGGTAACATTGAGACTATAACATGAGTCAGTGTTGGTGGGAGGTCTTTTCCTGCTGGAGTTGAGTCATCCTCGTCACAGAAACTGGGTTTGACAGGTGCCTCTGTGATTAACAGTTACTGCATTAGAAGTTATTTCTTACAGACAAACATTAAATTATTCTCTCAAAGTCAATTTTTATTCAAATAAATACACAGAAAAAATACATTACACATATCCTTCTGTCCCATAAGTCTTTGATATCGTCTGTCATCTTTTCCATCCCTTTTTCTCATCCTTCTTTATTTCTGTGCCTTTGGCATGGCATGGAGAAATCTGTTTTCCAGGCATCTAATTGGACGCTTGCCTCCTTTTCATCTAAGAGTGTCTGGACTTGTGTTTCTCGGGGGCCTGTTTTCAATTTCTCAGGAGCCTTGATGATGATGAATGATGGGAGCCGGCACTCTGGTGTTTTCAATATCCCCATCTGGTTCTCACCTCTCCAGGATTTCCCATAAAAGATCTAGAGGCCGGTGTGCAAAAGCACTACGTAAACCTGGCTCTACTGAGTGGCTGCTGTATTTAAAGAAAAAAAAAAAAAGTTCATATCTGATGAACACTTTATGATGACGAGGAGGCATCGTCACTGCAATTTTAGTTCTTGATGAGTCATGATGTTTTTAGATGAGTTTGGGATTATTTCAGGGATTGTTTTTGGAATTCTCTTTTATGGCTCTTCAGTTGAAATTCAGGGTATTCAGTCTGATTAGGTGACATACTCATTATAGTACACACTTTATGAGTTGTAACTGGTATAAATAAAGTGTGAGGGATTTTAAGAAAATCAAAATAATTAGTTTGTGGTCTGACGATATTCTCAGGCCCCATAGCTTTGGATAGAGCCAGGAAATTGGTCACATTTTCCCCATATTTCCCAACAGCAGAGGAACATAGTTAATTGAGCATTTGGCCTATGGTGTTATTGGTACATCATACATGTGGTCTTTAGATTAACTTGGAGTAGCCATTTGCTTCTGTTTTTCTGATATTTTGTTGAATTTGACAATCTCTATTCAAATGTAATGTTGGGATGACAGTAGTAAAGTGCGGCTTCATTTGAGTAACTTTTGAGTTTGGTGGTTCCATCACTACTATAGCGACTGGAGCTGGGTATTGTTGCATCTGGACCATGTGTTGATAATAAAGGTGTAGCCATAATGTTACGGACCACTATGGAAATGCTTGGAAATGGAATTTTAAATAAAGTTTAGTATGTTCAGATGTAGAGAGGGCTGCAAACTGTTAAGCGAAATCTCATCTTATCCTAGCTATCCACGGTGGCCTGTGTACATTATTTTAGTTTACTTCTCAACTTCTAAAATGGACTCAATGTATGAATAGAAGGGGGGTCGACACAGAGGCTGGAACACTTGTACAATATAACGCAATCCAGTATCCACATGATTCTTAAACTTAGGATTTTCTACTTTTGTTATGACTGCATCAGAAGTGTGGGTTACACCTGTCTGAGAAAAGGAACACCTCATACACCTTATAAGTATACTTCTAAAGATTTTCTCAATCTGCTGTGAAAGTCAAAGGGACAGAGGGATGTTGTATGCCATAAAACCCTCTGAGGCAAATTGTGATTTGTGTTTGGCTTTAAAAAATAAAATTGAATTGAAATAAAGGTTTGTATAAATGTAAAAAGCAGGAAGACAATATAATGCAATTCAGTTTAACAACATCACAAAATGTAGCTTACAGTTGAATCCATAACTTTGGCTGTGTTCAACAAATCAAGGTAGACTTACATCTGGACAAATCAGAGTATACTTGCGTCACTCATGGTTGCTTAAGTGCTGGGATAGTACCTACCCTGACATAGGAGGTTAACGATTGTAGTTAGTTGTTATTGTGCAAACACAACAAAGAGTGGGGTTCTTAGAAATATGAAAAAGTCTCTCAGGTTTAAAAACACCTAATGTGTTCGCCCAGGCTTAACAAAACCATTTGACAACCTCTGGATAGTACAATTCATATTTACACTGTAGTTTCTGTGATTCTTTGGGTATAATACCTGCCGAAGGAACCTTTACACAACATGCTTATCAAATAATTACAACTTTTGGTAACTGTATTTACTGAAGTGTAACTCTCAAGAAAAAAGCAATAAATTCTATTTGCAGCAGTTGAGTTTCCTATGTTAGGCATCCTAGTCAGGATCGTGTTGTACCTTTAAAAGTAATTGACCTCATATAGTTGCACTTCTGCACCACTGTTTGAGGTCTGCTTTTGTTGTTGGTGACAAGTTTGAATACTTTTAAACCTTAGGAAAGAAAGACCTCATTCCACTGTGGTCATTTTCTTTTAAAGGTTTAAGATAAATGTCCAGCTTTAATTAGATGTTTACCTTGACTGAATGTGTCGTCTCGTAAAAGGAAGAGAATTTCACTCAGCCTACCACTGAGTCTGTGTAGGCAGTGCTCCCTGTCTGTAGGTATTTGAATGCTCTGAGGAATTCTTTGTTGTTCCAAAGCGTAGCAAAATGGTGTTATTGTTTTCAAGGTAGTAAACCTAGAGGCATTCAACTCGACGGCAGAATAGAGTGAGTGTGTGGTCTTCATTCCTGTTTTTGGCTTAAATGCCCTGGACCTTTGGCCAGGGTGTCAGGAGATGACTTGAGAGTCAGAGGTCGGTGGGTCAAGGCAAATATGTTGCTATTATTGGACATGAATGGACAGAAAATCTCAGTTTGCCTTTAGACCTTCATTAAGTTTGCCACATTTAAGCTGTGCTATTTAGCCAAGAAAAATGTTGTATGACTTGTGTGAGACAGGTTATGCACCTTGTTTCTTTTAAAAAATATGTTTATTTTCTATCACATAAAACAACATAATTACAGAGCTGTACACATTTTACAAGTGACACATTTCCATCATCAATGGTTACGGTTTTACAATAAAATGCAGCGTAATTCATAGGAAATATCTTTGGTGGTTGATCCCATTCCAGCAACTCACAAAGATCCTTTTTAATTAGTTCCTACCAGTCCTCAATGAGTTATTCCTGAACCAGACCACTCTGGACTCTTGCTACTATCCATAAATGCCTTGTGTTAACTAAAAAAAAACATCCTAGTGCTTTTGAGACAAATGAGAGAAGGAATCAAAATCCAGTTACCCATACGGGACAGTGGTAAAAGAGCATCTATCAAAGCTTTTGAAAAATAAAATATTTTACTGATAAATACACAAAATGAACTACAATTTACAATCAAACACGGCAAAAACATTACACATTCATCTGACTGAAACTTAACCAGACCATCACACAACTACATTTGCATTCCTTTCGCAGTCAAGGGAAAGCCACAATTTGGTTGAACAGGTATTTAGTGAGATCTCTCAGCATTCATGCGTATGATCTTGATCCAGGACACACAGCTGAAGCACTTATGGTTGAAAATCCACTGGCCGCACCTTCATCTCCACTTTCTTGAGGGAGTAGTTGGAGCCATGCCAGCCATACCAAGTGATCCCATCTGCGTTCTTTGTTAAGTGCTGACCGTAGCGGTAAAAAACGCCATTCAAATTTGAGTCAGTGCAGCAGTTGTACCAGTAGCCTCCTGGAAGGAAATCAGGGAAAATAGTTAGACTTCATGTTAATTGAAGACTACCTGTAACATCCACAATAAATAACTACATGGGTTATTATCTGTGGGTTTACTCTTGTGATTTACCTTTGCGCAGGGAAGCACAGTCGTCAACACATTTGTCATTGTCCTTGTTGTTGGTGCTGAAGTTGGTGTTATTGTGGTAGCGCAGGGAGTTGCCAGCGTTCCCACTGTAGTTGGCAAGGAAGAGCTTGTAGCTGTTTAGCTCATTACCCACGGTGAAGAAGTCATACTGAGCATAGCGAGTCTCTCCTTCCCAGTCCTGCATTGGAAAACACATATAACATGATTTACAAAGTGATGGTGAAGGAATCTGAGAATATTGGCTCTCATGGTTTCCGTCTCTAACCGTTAGTTTGATTTATTATTAATTTTCTCATGCTCAGTACCCGTAGGAACAGATCGGTTCTGTGTTTATGCCCTTTTACTTTTGGCTATGAAATGGTTTATGCATGGTTTTCTTGGTCTTTAGTGTCTCAGCCCACGCTTACACGAATGCCATGTTTTCCAACACGTACCTCCATCTCAATCCTGAGCACACTGGGCTGCCTTGTTAGACGGAAGATGTGGTCATTGCCTAGCCAGAAGTCTCCACGGATGGATCCAAATCCACTTTTGTACTGCTTCCAGTCACGGTTAAATGAGGTCAGGCCGACTTTGCGCCTTTGGATCAGAGTCCAACCACCTCCATTTGTCTCCATATCACAGTAGACCTGAAAGTATTTACCAGAATGTAATAGAATGCAGATGCCTCACCATGCTCTACCAAAAAGTGCACAATGCATACATGCTTTACACAACACTGAAGTATAACTTACGTTCAGCTCAGGTGTTCCCAGAAACTCATCTTTTGGCAGTTTGTACTCGCCAGAGATCCTGTAGTTCTTGCTGTACAGTGATGCGCAGTCATATATGGCATCTGGAAAAAAAACAATCTCCTCAATTATGATAAAACCATATGCAGTTTTTAAAAAATGTCATAAATTCTAACAACTTTATGGATATCTAAGTGATTGGGCAGATAGAAAAATGACCTTTAACCCCACCAGAGGCAAAAGAGATCAAAACAAAGGGAAATACGCACAGCAGGGCTCAGATTTTTGCCTAGTTCTTCACTTAAACTTCTTTTGCAGTATGTTGATGCCATTAATAGGGCTATGAGATCACTATAGAGCAATGAGCCCAATACTTTAAAAAGTCTGTGTAAGAGATGGAAGCCTTCCACTTCTTCTAATCTTTGCATCCCTTCCTGTTCTGCCCTTCTGTCTCTAATTTACTCAGCTTTAAAAAAGGCCTCTGTGTTCCCTTTGCCAGTGACATAAATGTACCCCTGTTCAACCACACAGTTAAGGTATTGAAATAATAAACTACGTCATGCCTGGTTAACCTCTCCGCAGCAGCCAGTGCTGATTAAGGGTGTGTTAAAGTTCAGATGAATGTCGCAGATGATTTGGCTTTGATGGAGCTCTTTATTGACAGCACTGCAGATGGGACTCTATAGCTCCAAATCAATGCTTTTGACTGCTGTCGGGCAGCTCTGATAAGTGTGTGCACTGTAATCTACCTCACAACCAGTTTACAGCAGTTTTCCGAGACCCACAAAGCAATAGACAAAGCTGATTATAGTTTTTCACAGCTAAAATAGGTATGTAGTGTCTTGTGTTCAAAATAGTCAGCCGATTGAGGGCTGCTGTGGAAAATTAAGGTACTCACATTCCAGTAAAATGATGGCTTATGATTTTCTCAGCTTGTTATTTACTAAAGTCTATCTTTTCAATTAAAAAATGAACTCTCCTCCAAATGAAAAGAAGCCCTTGTAATTTATTCAAACTAAAACTAATTAAAAATTTAATTTAAAACAAAATTGAGACGGGCTGATAAGGTTGGTCGACAAGCAGTACATTTTAAGTTCTGGCATATTAAAAAATCTTTGTCCATGTGTGGAAATAAAACACCAGGAGTGTGAATTTGACAGCATCTGCTCAACAGGCAAAAGAGGGAAAGGGGCAGGTTGCTCAAATATGCACCAGAGTCACTGATGGATAAGTTTTACCATGTGTGAACATTTTACACTCTCAAGGCCTTTTTAAAAATTGCTTTCCAGTGAATAAAATTAAGCAAAAATAATTGTTAAGCTAAAACTTGTTCCTGTCCTTTTTTTTCTGACACCAACAAGCAACACATAAAACTTTGGCCAGTATGTTATTTAATTCCTCCTCCAAGAACAGCTGTATTGATGCTCACCTGATGAAGTCTGAGTAGCAGACTGCAGAGTTTGTAGCTGCATGATCTCCACACGGTTGTTGATCTCTGAGTACTTGCTTTCTGCCTCCGTGACCCGGGCTTCCTGCTGACGGTTCTGCTTGTCCAGCTCCATTATTTGCCTCACAACGCTCATCAAGTCTGACTCCTGCTTGCGACTCATCTCCTCGAGGAGACTGGTCAGATTGGCTACCTGAACCTTAAGAGAGCGCACCTCATCGCAGCACTGAGCCTTTGGAGGCTTTGGGGGTGCCAGTCTCTTCTTGGGATTCTGGGCCCAAGTCTCTGCCAACAGGAGCAGTGTGACCCACAAAGCAACTACACTCAAATTTACTTTTGCCATTTTCTGCAGAAAAGTTCTAGATTTTCACAAATCTTTTAATTGCGTTCAAAGCAGTCTGTCCCTGTAGGAAGTCTTTGCTGGGAATATCAAATGGACTTTGGGCGACCAGCTGAGTTGGAGCTCCTCTTTGACCAGCGGCTCACCCAGGCTCTGTCTTATTTCCTCTGTGAAGCCCTCCTCTCCCTGAACATCTTAAGTATTTTGCATGTGGGTCCTCCCCCTCTCTCCCGGTGCGCACCAGTGGCTGTGCTGACCCTCTCCAACCTTCAGGGTGGAGGGCCTTTCCCATCCCTCCTCCCTCTGTCCCCCCACCTTTCCCCACGTCTCACTTTCTCTCATTCCACAGTGGTTTTGCCCACGTTTCTCCTCTATTTGTCAGGTGTTGAAGGTTTCTGGGCAGTCATGTTTTTTTTGCCTCTTGCCTGAAAGGGCAACGTAAGGAGCCGAGGAAACAAAACAAACTAGCTACTGTCTGAAGTCATTGGACT
Organism: Epinephelus moara; assembly: GCF_006386435.1. Classification (NCBI taxonomy): domain Eukaryota; kingdom Metazoa; phylum Chordata; class Actinopteri; order Perciformes; family Serranidae; genus Epinephelus; species Epinephelus moara. The sequence continues at coordinate 11,685,960 of NC_065521.1, read as the reverse complement.
TCCAGTTACATGCTACTAGGCACGGTGTAGAAATGGAAATTCTTTAGCTATATAGAAACCTAGTTACAACATCTGAGTACTTGTTTTTGGCTTTAGCAGAGTTGTATGTAATTTCCCTCCCTTTCTTTACACTTAAATTAACCCTGTTAATGACAGATTTTACTATATCCTTTGGGCTAACCATTTCTTCAGTAAATTTGGTCTTCACATGCCAAGAGATGTGTGAAGTCACTAAGCACTCTTAATTGTAGGTTAAGTGTTCTATTGATGTTACCCTTTTTGGCAGATGTTGAAGCAGGCGTGTTTTCCGCAGAGCCTTTCAGCATTAAATTTCAAAAGGGTGTTGATACAAGGAGAAAGGCTTAGTGAAACCTTGAGGATAAAATTAGAGCAAAATACAGTTTCCATTGAGCGGAAATAATTTGTTCAAGAGACGGGCAAAGTCTGAAAATGCTGTCTACATGTGTAAAGGCTTAACATTTTGCCATCACACATGAACTGCATTTTGTTAAAGTAGCTGAAATGGTATACTGTTACCCACTGGAGAACCACACAACAACAGAATGAAGTGATATTCTTGCTTTGATGAATAACAGAAGGCTGCTTGTATTTCTCATCTGTGTCACGGCACCGACAACGCTGACACTGGTTTTCATGTTTTGTCACAGCAGCAAATCTGTTTGAAAATGATTAAATAGAAATTTGTAAAGCATTGGAAAGCAAAGGAAACACAAATATCCTTAAAAATATTCTGTTTTCCTTCGTTTGATCTGACTCTACTTGACCTGAAAAGATTGGATTAATCAGTAATTGTTTAATTTTTAGTTTTAGTGAAGTTTTACTGAAAAATTGCCTGTATAGGTAGGCAAAATGAATCACTTGTCCATCCAGTGATTAACACTGCTGCTCTCAGTTTCTGTATTTGTAAATGTGTATAAATGAGTGCATATAGAGTTCAAAACTCACAGTGTATATTTTGATGCATGGGTGAATGCATGTGATTTGTATCGGACGAATCACCGTGATGTCATGCTCACACTTCCAGGTAGACAACTGACAATTGTTTTGAATTGGGAAGGTATGTGACATTTATAGAAAGATCTATATATTAAAACACTGTGGTCCAACCTATGTGACATAGGTTGGACCACAGCTACGGGCATGAATGCTAGACAGTGTACTGCTTTTGGACAGGAGTTGCAGTGAAACATATTTTAGCCACCAAAAAAATAAAACCAAAACAAAAAAATGTCACTGTAAGTGTACACTCTATTTTGAATATTTTCACTTCTTCACCTTACACACTAATTGAGGCAGCGATAGACCAGCAACTCTAAAAAAAACTCAAAACTTGCGCTTTTTGTCATTGGAGACTGGTGACTTTGAGATAAGGCCTCAGTTCCCTGTAAGAAAGGGCTGTCTGATGGCATGGTAAAGCTGTGAAAATGTTCTAAATATAGCGTACACTTAAACTGATAATAATTTTTTAGGTAGGCCTTTATTAGTTGGCTAAAAACTAACCAGTTGAGGCAGCATTTGCTCAGTGCTGCTTAATTGAATGTATGTGATGTGAGGATTTTTTAAACGGAAATTATTGTAAACAAACACTGTTGTTTTAAACATCTGGTCTGTTCATTCTAAATTCCCTATAGGTTGTGTTGCGGCATACAGCCGACGAGTTAATATGAAACTCCTCTTGCCTCTTATGTCCCTTCTCTGGATTGGTCATTGCTGTTAGTCTGGTCACCTATCAATGTCTGCAGAATTGCAGCGGTCCTGCTGATGATGGTCCTTCAACCGAAACAATCACTTTTTGTCACATGTTTTTCACACTATGTCACCTTTTGCACATGGAATGAACAGATTCTTCTCAGCTAACCAGTGTTGACCGATTAACTTAGACCCTGGATACGGGTTTGACCCGAGTCTTTTTGCCTGTCTAGATTGGGTATAAAGGAGCTCTGTGAAATAGTAGTTGGTTACATGGACTAATTTACTGTACACTGTTGGAAGGAAACACTCATAGGCACATAAAATGATCATTGCAGTTGGAGGCAAATTTATAACACCTATAACTGTGGAAGATACAAAGCAGCCTTACAACGGTGAAAGTGGCATTCTTATGATGTTCACTTGTGGTTTGAACCACCATTTACAATCTGCTGCTGAATGTGGTGTGCTTGTGTGGCTTAATAACAACGTCTGCAAAATTCCTGCTCTTCTCTTTTAAAATTTCTGACATGCCAGTCATTGGCTGGGGGTGAAAATAACACCTTTGCAGTGTCAGACATCAGAGAGGCTTTCTTGAATCTCTGTTCTGTGGAATTTCTATCTCGTCCCAGCTTCCCTGAGGAGCTGCCAGCCCTGCCAACCTAGAGAAGACGCCTTTGGAGATTAGGCCAAAGAGGTGGTTGTGGGGTTTTGGAGGGTGTCAGCCTTGCGCATTGAGACAACAGATCACGCTTGACTTTTATGATTCTCAGCTATTTGTGATCATTGCTGGGCAAAGTAGATGAACTGCCATGATGAAGTGCCAGAGTATGCTGTAAATACAGGGAGTTGTGCGTAACAGCACTAACTGAGACATGGCTGAACCTGGACATTCCTGTCAGTTTTTATTTAAACTTTATGGCTTTTCCCTTCTCCACATGGACAGGAGTGGAGTGTCGGGAAACGGCAGGGATGGAGGCGTTTGCACATTCATAGACAAGAAAAAATGTCGAAAGTACAGTATGTGTATGAAACCATAACATTGAACTACTCTGTTTAAGCCTTTTAAATGCCATTATATTTGCCTCAAATGTACCCTGTGAAGTTTTGACTGCTTTGTAGCACTGTGGAGCAGTATTTTTATGAGTCTGTCATATCTCGTCTGTCTGCACATGGCTGATGCGATACACATTCCTGCGGGGACTAAAACTATAAATCTATAACTGAGAATATTTCAGATTCAGTAGCACACATTTTGACCATTGATCATTGGACATCCTTTTTTTTTTTTTTTTTTTTTTTTTACATTTTTTTGTGATGTTCCCATAACTTCATAGATGTGCAGTACTAAATCACTTGAGTACCCATTTAGACACTATTTGCGATTTGAGACACATGATAATTCCCAAACATTTGAATGTATTGTCTATAAATATACTCCACCATGAACTGTACACGACAGTAGATGTCCATTGACTTTCTAATCCTGAGTCAGTCAGTCATCTTTAGGGCTGGGTATTGTTTAAAAAAACCAATGCCAGTTTCTTAAAAAAAGGGTACCCTACCCTTGTTTTGTTTGTTTGTTTTGTTATTGTTACATTAAATGTTGATTTGTATATGTTCTATGTTTTCATGTCAAATATTTATGGTGGCATTATGGGTGAAGAGCCCAATACAAATTGTTTGTGTGTTTGTGGGACAGTAAAGTTAGTCTTGATCATACAATGTCCATAATGTAAATAGATTTGCATGTAGTATAGCCATGCCTTCAAATGTTTTGGTGGCATCCTGGCACGCTAAACTGCCAACTTGGTCAAATACACTGCAGTCAACTTCACCAGACCACAGACTGTATGAGTTGTAGCTGCTGCTGCGGGAGTGTGAGTGCTATGCTGACAGTTGGTGAGAGTCCGCCTGCACAGACATGCACAGTGATGGGGCTAACTGCTAGCGTCACATGGCTAATGTTACCCAGTAGTTGTTAACAGTGTAATGACTGAGTCAAGCCGTTTCTGAATCAAGCCGGTGTGATTTTGTTGGGACCATTTAACAGCTCGATGTTGGATGTTAGCTGCTGCTGTTTTAGCTTGTAGTAAGCTTGTAGGGATGTTGACGTTGAGCTGATGGTTTGCCAGAAGGGAAGTGGATCCGGAGATGGCAGTGACAGAAAGTTTGCTGATCAGGGATTAGACACCCCCCTACACAGTAAGGATTGAATGCAGGTATTGTTTGACTGGAGATGTTGGTGTGACTAGGTTCTCGTTTATTTTGATTTGTGCCTTAAATGTATCAAGTACTGATTCCCGGCCCTGGCTATCTTAGTTAGTTAAATTAATTCATGTAACCCATGGAAGCACAAAGTTCGGAGCTAAGAGGCAGATAACAAAAGGTTGACAAAAGGAGAAAAAATAAAACCTGATACTTTTACCCTTGTCTCCCATCTCACTAAAGAATCTCGCATCACTGGCAGAATCCTGTTTTTTTTTTTATTTATTTATTTTTTAAAATAAACCTCAGGCTTTTTGTGTCTCCTTCCAAATGTTTGGCAGGCGTCCCTCACTTTTCCTCACTTGGTCAGGCAAACAAATAAGGAAAAAGTTTTGATCCTTCTGCTCAGCATCATCTTTGTGTAATGGGAACTGCAGGTTCGGAGCACCAGTTCCAAAATCTTACATAATTATGAAATGGTTTTGCTTTGATGTTTCACAGTGTTGAAGCTAAACATTTGGATGTGTATTGCTCTTCCTTTTCTCCTTAAATGTTGCTGGCCACTTTTTACAACTGGTCACTGCTTTGCAATTTCCCATTTACTCTTCTGTTTTTTTTGAATGTTGACATGTGCTTTTAGTTTCCTGTATTTGTTTGATTTGTAAGACACATATGGGAGTAATAAGCCATTTGTCGTCTTTATACAAACATAATAGGTTGCCTTCATGTTCAGTTTGCTGCAGTGCTTTTAATTGCCAGACAAATTTTGCACTTTGATTAGATCGTAAACATGATCCCTCTCTTAATTTGCGACAACAACTCTCCATAATTTTGTGGTCAGCGCCAATATTTATGTGGCTCAGTCACATGTACCTACTGGTGCTTGTGCAGGGTAAGTTAAGTCACCACATGGTGTTCTCCTGGATATTCAGTCTTACCTTTCCATTATATTACAAAATCTTCCGATGATAACTACCAGAGAAAAGCTATTTAAAGGTAATTCAGTTAAGATAAGTATCTTTGCTGTTATATGTTAAATGAAATTGAGTTATATTAAAAATGAGTTCCAACTCTGCTGCCAAAATAAAAACAGCATTTTAAACCATCTGAATGTTTGCTCTATTTTTAGCATTTTCATCTTAGCCCCTGTCTAAATAATAATTCTTCAGTTGGCAGATGTTTCTAACTGTTAAATAATGTAGCGTTTGATGGTGCGTAGTGCCTGTTGACCTCCCTGTATATCTTAACCTTAAGTCATTGATGTGCGTCAGTCTCTTTTGGAAAAATGTGGATAATTTGCCTTCCTGGACTTTCTCAATGCCCTAACTGCTCTGTGAGTCACATCTCACTCTCGAGCAATGCATCCCAGCGGCATAGCTTTCCTCTGCTCCTGGACTCTGTCATTCAGTGCTGCTAGTACAGGAAAGCTAGGTGGATGCTGTTTTATATGTTTAGCATCACGCTGTTTTTCCCTCCAAAACAGCTTCTTTAAACACCATTTACCCTCTAACTATGTCTCACCAGGCCCTGTGTGAAGAATGCATGGCTCCTCTTAAACTTCACTAAACTTTAACCAAAGCCTCCTTCTTTATATGACTTCCTTGGGGAGCCCACACATTTAATTGAACAGGATTTTCCTTTGCCCTTTGAGACAAGTTGGACACCCCACCGATCTAATTGCAGCAGTCATCTATCTTTGACAAGTGCGAGCTGACAAAACAAAGTGTTTTTAGTCAGAACATTCTCACAGACAGCTTTTGTGTCCCTAAATACACTGGAAAAACGTTTTGTAATCAAACAGTGACCACTGGGGCCAAGTTGTCAGTGAGGCACTCATGGGTTCAATTACAGGAAAGGCAGGAGGTGAATGCAGGAGCCAGTGGATTCCAAGGCTTCTATCTCAAAACTATGAATTATATAATCTTTATTAACAGTAACCTCTTCCACCTGTCAGCTCTGTCCGCTCAGAATATCCTCAGTTTGAATTGTACAAATTATATCGTTTTGGCTTTGTTTGAAGGCATTATATTTCCTTGAGGTGCTCACAGTCAATATTTTGTGAATCATTCATGTCTCATGCGTTTAGATAAACACAACATCAAGTGATGGAATTGGAAATGTATTTGCTGTGATTCATGTTGTGATCATCATTTTGTCAGAACTACCATTTAAAAAAAGTATTCACTGCTGGAATGATGGTCTTCATTAAACTTACCACTATGCAGTAGAAAGACGCAAATTGAAACAGAAATTGGTGCTACATGACTAGGCCTGTCACAATAACAAATTTTGCTGGGCGATTAATTGCATCAGAAATTATTGCGATAAGCGATAATATTGTGTAATATTGTGCTTTTAAGACCATTTTTATTATTGTTGTAATTTTGCTGTTTTTAGACCATTTTTTAAAACTTGTATAATGATAATAAAGGCATACTGATGCAAGTACACCCTTTTAAAGAGAAATAAACATTTATTTAACAAGAATATTTACGAATGCAAAAAAATAAATATCAGAAATAACACGTAAAAATATCGAAATAAATACAAATAAATAGACTGTCAGTCTCTCACTCTCAGGTGTGCAGTTAAGTTGGTCGTATTCGCTCTTTTTGTTGAGATGGTTTTAGAAGAAACCCGGCATACCGGCTCGTCCAAATTACTGGGCTTCCCTCTGTCATTTGGTTTAAATCCAAACACTCCCAGACAGGGGCCGTGGCATTTGGTTTAGGGACAAGTTCCCTGTCTTTCTCTTAGGCTCAACTCTGTATGTATCAACTCTGCATGTCGCCCACTTCCTGTATACAAACTCTCGTATTACAGCTAAACAGTGCCCTCTCCTCTTTCTATCAATCCGCTCCTACACTGTTTCAATCCGTGGTGGCAGTGGGCATACAGTTTGTAGTTCAAGAAAACAGCCTTTGGCTTGCAAATAAGCTGGGAGATTTGGGCACTGGCAAGATGGAGGTAAGTTTAACTCAGTTCATTTAAACATACTGCCCACATTATGATACAAAGCTGATTAAAAACCAGCAATCTAATGCTTGCACTACCATTTTGTTTTTCAATATCAGGAAGTAGCCACGTTTGCTGGATTTGTTTCCCATTATAATACAGATACTTTTGGTATTGGTAGTTATTTACACAGAAGCATGCTCAATTGTTAGCACAGTTTCAATTGAAATATAAACTATATGCTTGACAATGCCTTTAAGGCATTTTAAAATCACGATGGGATATAACCTTGATGCAAAATAGATGACACCTAAGGCAAGTAGCTGAGTTACCATGAATTTGAATTTTAAAATAACGCAATGGATAATGATCTGAAACTCAGTTAAACCTGGTCACGTTTAGGGGTTAAATAAACTGTTCCATATTTTCCATAATGAAGGAGGCAGTATGCACCAGGGTATCCAGCTCTTAGAGTGGCAGTCTCAATGCCCTGGCAGACGATCAAGAGTTCTGGTGGCTTAGGCTGGTGGTGATGGCTACCAGGTGGTGTCTGTTGTCACACAACACATGAAGGTCAGGCAGCGGCTGTCTGCTCACCACTCTACAAACCAGTAGCTGGGATAAACAGTACTGGAGGGGAAGAAGGATGGATTTACCACTATTCCCCCTGCTTTGTCTGAGCACAGTTTGCTACGTGGCACTTCTTTAGAGAGATGTTGCGTGACACTGGAGTGTCGGAATTGTTGTGTCACGTCACGGGAAAGAAAACAAAAACCACTTCTGCCAGTATTTAGGGATCCCATTGTTCTTTGCTCAACAAGTGTTTTTTTTAGCTTTGTTTGGTGATTTCAGGCATTTGAGGGGATCTAACCACTAATTTAAGTCAGTGAAAATGCAAAAATCGAATATGTATTGTATCGTTACGTATCGTATGGTGCATCATAAAGCTGTATAAATTTGAACAACTCCTCTAGTTCAACTTTATTCATATGGCACCTTTCATACAAACATGTAGTTCCAAAGTTGTACACATACAAAAATACAATACATACTCTGATCTAATCCCGTTGTTCGAATAAGACAAATGCACACACTGCTTGTTCTCATTGTTTTTAAGAAAAATCAGTTATAGCATGAGTTATTTCAAATGAACAAAGCAAAATAAATGTATCAGAGAACTGGCATCTGAAAATGTAGTCAATGTGTTGCCCGTGGAGATTCGGGTCTTTCCAAAAGCATTATATACAGATCTCTTTGTCCACATAGCAACAGCTGCATTCCAATGAGGTAGCTGTCGGGATTTTTCTTTTCTTTTTTTTTCTTGAGGCCACTGGAGATGCTTTGTTCTGTTGACCTCTTGACCTGAAGGTGAGGAACCCAGGAGACACATTCTGCAGTGGTGTCCCAGTGTGGTGATAGTGTGTTGTAAACATGGGTGGAATGGTTTCTCCGGCTGATGTCTCAGTGGCCCCCTAACATGCCTAGCTGACTTGACAAAAAAGAAAAACAGGAAAATATGTGAAATTATGCGATAGATGATCAACGTGTTTTCTTTATGTATACCATTTCAATATGGACATTTTTTAATATTGCATTATTTGCAACAATTCTGTTAAAATTTAAGTCCATAATGTCTTATTTGCCCTTTTCCCATGTGTGATGGCACATTCCAGAGTACTGAGCATTATGATAAGCTTCACTGAGAGAGCTGCTTTTGGTCATTTCAAAGAAAAAGTTTCAAAGTCGAAGGATACTAAGTGTTTCCCCATGCGGCTGCATCTGCTCAGTGACGACACACCCGCCTTTTTGTCCTGAGGTTTTCAGAGAAATGAGAGACAAAGGGCTAGTGTCAGAGATGAGTTCAACCCTCCTTTAGCCACACACATCCCGGGGCAATTTGGAAGGAAGTGGGTGAGGTAACCACTTCCTTTGCGTCCATGCTTTTCTAATGCAGTGATGCACTGCTGTCTCAGACACACAGAGGCCAAGATCTCCATTCGATCACGACAACATGTTGTTCATTATTTCCAATAGAAGATGTAAGCATGACAGCATTGATGATTTATGTTGTGTTCATGAATGTATTAGTTTAAGATTTAGGTCCTCAATTTAGATGGTGTTGACAGACACTTTTCAGATGTGATATCGTCTGTTAAGACATTGTCTGAAGGATGGAGCATTTGTTATGACACACCATTTATCAAAGTACTCTTTTCAAACAGTTTGAGAGAATTCTGTTGTTTGGCTTTTAAAGTTTTAGACTAATAAAAAGCAAAAGGTAAGATATAAGATGTCAGTATCAAGCAGCAGTATGTCTTAGATAACTTGTTCGTACCAAATTGTTGGATATTGAGATATTTCAACATTTAATACTTTGAACTTTATTCTTTTGTCCCTTTTTACATGACTTTTCACTTTCTACTTCTTTATTTTAATTATATTATTTTCATTTCATTCAATTTCGTTTCTTTTCAAATGTTTAAATTCATTACCTTAATTAAAGTGCGCTGATTTGTCTCTGTGTTTGAAAAGGCTAATAGAAATAAACCTGACTTTCCTTTCACTGCTTTCATTCATCATGTGATTCACGTGTCTGTTGTTAGTACGGTATTATTTCCTTTCAAAGTTCAGTCATGCTGCTAAAAGAAATATCCAGCTGAAAAAATAGGAAACTTTTGGGCCCATTAATGTCAATCATTTTCTAATTGGCCGAGACTGATGTCTGAGTGGGATTGTCGGTGCAACTTCTTCTGAACAGAGAAGGAAAACAAAGCTAGTTCATGCTATTTTGGTTAATGTGATACAATGAACAATGGAGGATTGGGTTTGTGTGTGTGCGTGTTTAGGTTTTTGAGGATTTACTTTTCATACTTGGGCCACCTGTTAGCCAGAATAAAATTATTCTGATACAGCTCTCCGTAACAGCTTCCAGTTCCTGACATGTTTTCTCGTAAACATGAGGTCATCCTGGATGAATTGTTTATTTACTTTTGATTTCTCAAAATGGCCTCTAGTGCCCTGTTGCCTTTGAGAGTGTTTGTTTCAGGGACAACAATCGGTTGGAGCAGTGCAGTGAGCATTGTCAGCAAAGCTAACTCCACACGTTTCTCATCTGCAGTATGCTCGGACAAGGTCTGTGCAATGGAAAAAACTTCCCTAAGGTGCTAGATAGTTGGGTTCATTCTGCCTGGGAATATTGCTGATTGCATTTTGGCTGCCCCAACAATGAACGGTTCTTTAGGCACAAAGGCCAAAAAAGTGTCAGAAAGCTAGTGTCACTTTTCTACTTTTTCCTGCAGCGGAGCAAATGTAAGGCTCAGTGGTGTGAAAGATCTGCCACTGTAATGAACCCGCCTGGCAGATGCTGTTGAGGCTAGCCTCAGTCACAGCCTCTAGCAACCAAATCAAACCATGAACCAAACATGTTATAATGTATATGGGCAGTTTTTTTCTCTCTTGTAAAGTGACTTAATTCTTGCCCTACTTCACTAGTGGATCAGCTGCAGCTCCAGGCTTCCTTCTTGGCCATTTCAATAACTTTGTCCTGACATAGCCTTTTTCCCATATGTGGTCTGCGTTTGTCATTTGTTCGTGTTTAGCATCTACATATGGTTAAACTCTTGCACATATTTGAATTTATACATATTTTTTTTTTCCTTTTTTGTGCATGCTTTGAAAATGCAGTATAATGAACTAATGAGATACCTGCAGGACAGGTGTCAATAAATCTGTTTCCAATGATGAATCAGTGTACTTCCATTGTAGGCCTGTTGATAACCCTTGCCAGTGTTATATAAGATGTTTTTTAGGAAACATCCAAACTTAAAAATATGTTTACAGCATTAAAAGATAAAAAAAAATCCCAAAGTGAATCAATTGATTGGACCTTGATTCAGTTTCTCCTTGAACACGGTTTCGATAGCTTTTCCCATTTTGAAGTTATTATGTTCAACATTAGGGAATGGAGTCAGCATTTGGCAAGCAAGGCATCCAAAATCAGTAAGGATCAAGTGGATATCTTCCTAATTAGATTAGATTAGGTCCAGTACTGAGGCCTGATTTTTCCTCTCTGAGATTCATGTACATCTTACCCTCTCTGGAGGGAAATATCTGCAATTTCCTTAGGGATCTTGCTCTCCACTCTCAGTGAAAAAGCCGAGCCACTTTAGAATAGTTGCAATGGGGATTATGGATTATTTTATGGAGTATAGGGGATTTTCTTTCTAGAGTTTAACATTTGTAAAGAATATATACATTTCAACTCCCCATTGGTGCTGTCTGACCCAAGGTAATTATGGCTAAATGTATTATATTAATCAGATTCTAATGTACACGTGCTGGTTCAGAGTTTGCTGTGTGATAAATCATTTGTGTTATGCTCTTGAGACACATAAGTAGAGTGTAAGTGATTTGTTTCTCTCCGTGTTGAGAATTTAACAGCATACCTCCACCTAAGTCCCACCTGAAAGACTCAGTCAACGTTTCTGATTAAAATATGCCAAAAACATAAGCCATCACTGTCACTGTGTTTTATAGTTAAATGCCAAATACAAGGTATGAGTCTGTTTAAGGTGGTTGTTTTTCTTTCTCTTCTAGTCAGAGATGTTTGAATAGCCATGGTGCAGAGCTCTGTTTTTGTAATATAAGGGGCAATAAAAATTCCTAGTCATAAAGTACGCTGAAAGACAAACTGTTCTTTTTGGCCAAATGTAGGTATAGTGTCTGCATTTGTCCTGTAAAATATGAAATTTAATTCCCTCTCAGGCTATTTTGTTTTGTTTACATTGTCGAGTGTGACTGACCTTGTGCATTTAAAAAGTGCTATCAAGGATCTTCTCTGCAAAACTTCTGTGGAAAAGAGCTGCATGCTAACCTCATTCATGTTTTAGAATTAATCTCAAAGAAATCTGATTGAGGATACACAGCACATTGTCTAAATTTCATGGCATGGTATGATAAATCATGATGGTTTTACAGGTGATAGATCTTAAACTCAGGCTGTTTTCAGTGGCTTGTCCACGTCTCACATGAGCAGATCGGTTAGATAGTGATATTGGTGGCCCTGCACAAGAGAGAGCAGCTCAACAGTGGTTTCCAGAAGTTTTCTGCTTGCTAATAGTTTGATGGAGTTTTTACTTGAGGAGAACGTTACGTGAGCCTTGTCATCTGGATGCGTTTAGACTGCGTGCGCACAGAGCTGGCAGCCAGATGGCTTCAGCTGAGGGACAATGAAATCTCCAGGGTCCGCAGGAGAGAAAGCTCTCATTCTGATTTGTCTCCTCAGATGAAACCACATCTGGGCAGCTTTAGCATACCTCGGCAGCTTGTGTGTGGTGGGACAGGAAGGCCTTCCAGTTCTCTGTTCAGTTGGTGCTGAGTTGATTATTTAACAACAAGTAATAATTTGTTGGTCCAATAGAAATTACAGAATATACACAACATGCCGGTGTGATATCGTCAGTGTTCATCAGAATACTGGATGGTAGTTGTGTTTATTGAAGACTGTTATTTAATTGGTTGCTGAAAGAGTGCATGGCACTCTTTCAAGACCCCTGAGAGTCACAGATGAATGCTTATTTACTAAAATGAGCTCATTTTCTCATGTTATGCAATCGCAGTCTGTCTAGTTTGATTTCCTTCAGGTCTTTAAGTCGCGCACCCTCCGTCATGTGTTTACACCAGTGGCTTTTGAAAAATCACCTCAAATACTATAGTGTGCGAAAGGACTATTCATTGTCACGCAAAACCAAAATCTATGAAGGATATGTTGCGTCACTGTTTAGTTTAGCTTGTGATAGATCTTACAAGTTGTAAATCAGTTCTGAATATCTTGTTGTAACTGTAATACAGTTTCCCTTTAAGGGCAGTTCAGAACCTCAACAGAGCTATTATATATATTTTTTATTGGCCAAGACCTTTAATGTAGTAACATATTATTTCATGTTGGGCGACATTGAGGTACAGTAATAAGTACTTATAGTAAAATGCAGGTAACGGTGCTAAGTACATAAACAGCAATAAGCAATGACTACACTCTCATTTTAAAAAAATTGGTTTACAAGATACAGGGCTTCACTACGTTTCTTTAGCGCACATGCATAATTTAAGCTACCTCACATGGCTGAAATTGTTCTTGTTGCATGCAGGCACCAACCCGATACATCAGATCAGGATGTGTTTAAGTGATGAGTGATACATATACACTTATAGTTAAAGTCTCAGTGGAACGGAAACCGAAGTTAGAGCATCTTTAGCGTCTGTACTGTGATGTATTTCCAAGTGAAACTGAATATTTTAGCGGTGTACAGTTTCAAGAGGGATTTAAATCAAATCCTTAGCATTTGATTGGATCGCTAGAAGTATGCAGGCTTAGAGTATAGTGCAATGTGAAGCTACAGCGGACTGTTGGCTGCACGCACACCTCCCTCAGCGTTAGATCAGGGGGAGGACGAGGAAGAGATAATTGTCTACTGATATCCAATCTCTTCCTATCTCTCTATATTGCTCTGTCTGAACTACGACCAGCAAACAGTGGAGTGCAGTTTATATGACCGGTGTGACTAGCTAGTCGCCCAAAGGATTATATGATTGGATGAACTTTTACAAAATCATTTTTTAGGGGTTTTGGCCTTTATTATAGTGCAGCTGGAGAGAGACAGAAAAGTGTGTGTGTGTGTGGGGGGGGGTGTAACACACAGCAAAAGGCCGCAGGTTGGAATTGAACCCACCCAACTGCAAAGGCCTCACTCTACCAGGTGAGCTAGAGGTTATCCCTGATCGTATGAACTTTAAACACCAGTTCACACAGTACAGTGCTGGATGAGTCATCAAACATTTGAAACTGCTTTACCTGGTTAAACAGCAAGAGAAAAGACAGGGATTTGATGTAAAAATACTTTGACACTGTTTTTTCCCTTTTTTAACATGTAATTGGCATTTAACAAGACAACAGGGACACAGGATTAAAACTGGGAAAATGTATTTTAAATTTCACTGGGTCTTTAAATGATGTTACATACACAGAAAATGTATCCCAATCAGTTCCACACAATTGTAAATCAGAAAAGTAAAAACAGCACCGGTATTGATGTCATTGCTGGTATCATCACTGTGTCCGTCATTACTCCGAATATAAGTACCAGAATCAGTATCACAAGAGAATCAATGGGATTGGTGCATCCTTAGTTGCATTAAGTCTGTCTTGGGACACATATTGGCACAACTCACAGCACTGAGTCCCTAAAGTCAACAAGAGCTTTTTTAAAAGTTATCTCCAGAGGTCAGATTGTCGTCTGTTTCCAACTATGTACAAGATAGCTTCTGTTTCGGGTTTTTGTTATTTTACCTGTCATCATGCGGGCAGCTCCCTAAGCTTTGGCATGGCCACTTGCTGTGCCATTTCATCACATGTTTTGGCCTTTACCCTGTGTCAAACCAGGCTTCTGACATGTATGCTTAAGTGTCCTTCATCAACTTTCGCCTGCTGTCCTCAGGAACTCCACTGCATACCAGCACTCTTCAAACGCTACATTTTACAGATGTATTGGCCGTGGCTGCACACGGGTTTTGCAGTTGAGGAAATATAATAGACTTGCGGTTCATAAGAGTGTTTCCAGATGTGGTGGCGGTGCGGGTGAGTGGAGGGTGTACAAACGGGAATTGTGGTGTCTTGACAGATAACACAGCATTTCTCAAACAAGCGTGACAAATGTCAATAGGTACATTTACTTCTCACAATAAACACCTTGCTGAGAGAGAAAACAGTTATCCTACATTGCCGAAATGCATTGAAGAAGGTTTCTTAATTGACTCAGTTGGCAGTGGTGAGAATGCCTCTTTGTTTGGTAAAGACTTTTCTTGAAGGCAGGGACACAATTCTCACTCACCCTCACAGAAACCCGGGGTTCAATGTCAGAAAGTGGTTCCACTGGCTTTAGTCTGCATTCTGACAATCTCAGTTAGCAGTGTTTGTGGGTGAGAAGCCAGTGGGGGATCACACTCTTGCGTCTGCACCACTGACTTCTGTTGGTTGGCTGGCGCCTGCATCGTAGGATCTGAGAAGGAAAGCCTTAACCTCCTGGTGCTGGCTAGTGTCTCCATCCTCCCAAGGTCAACTGTAGCCTTGAGTGCTAGGCAATTACAGATTGGGGAGAAAAGGGGAAAAAAGTATTTTTTCTTGGAATCAGTGTTGACTTTAGCCATGTCAACACATCTCAAATCAATCATTTCCCCCAGAAAAGATCTGTTAGACATTTGACATTCTATCAACATCTATCCAGCTGTATAATTACTCACACTCAGGACATTTTGTAACTACATCATTTGAAAATTACAGATGGATTTTCAGCTTGTACAGTAAGTTGGCTGTCGTACGCATGTATCTATGGTGAGACAGCTTGACTTAAACAAATGTCTTTTTTGTAATAACTATAGTACATGCATCTGTTAATGTTGGGCTGATTATCCGTTGCTGATGGCTGTCAGTCATCGACCACTGAGCCAACATCTAATTTTCTATTCCATTCCATAATTAACATTTAAAAGCCCCCACTCACCCCAGTCTCTTTGTCTGTTTATCCACATGGGTTTGCAGCGGCACTAATGGCATTCGTTGCATGCTTCAAAATGTACCAATCTTTTTAGTTGTCCGGGTTTGTTGCTACCATCACAACGTTGTTGTTTTATTTTATTCACTGGTAATGTTATATAAATTACACTGCGTCCAGCAGATGGGTCAAAAAGTGACAAAGCAACATTCCAAAAAAAGTTATTATTAATTTGCAGAAACATTGCGTGCATGCATCTTCCACCTTCTCTATGACTATCTCTCCGTCTCACTTTCACTCTTATCCGTCCTTACAATTTTGCCAGCAGCAGTCCTTGTCCAAACATCGTCCATCGTAATGATGTAATGTGGAAATCATCATATGGCAATTGGGTAAACATCGGCCAACCCTAGAATCTAGACAATGTCTGCATATTCAGCCAGAGATCTTGTAGTATTCCAGGTTTTCTGTTCTAATCTTCATATAAGTCTAAAAAACTTGTCTTTGTTTTTGTCATATCTTGCAGCATCAACAATAAATTACAGCAGCCAGAAGCTGCATCTGGAGTGCTGGAGTACGCCATGAAACATTTTGGTGAACTGGTAAGTGCTTTACTTTTTCTTTTTCTTTTTTTTTTTCATCTCCAAACAGAAAAGGAAACCTTATCTTTGTTTGCATTTAGAGCGAAGCTGGGACAAAAAAAACTTGGCCTCCTTTTTCCTTTAAGTCATTCCACTACATTAGCACATCAGGAGGCTGCTGTAGAAGGCCTCTGTAAAAACATTTCATCAGTTATACCTGTAGAGACAGCCCTCACAAACTCAGACCTCTGATGCATTTTCAGACTAAATACGTTCTTAGTGGGCTGTACTTTATGTGGTTTATTATCCGCATACACTTCTTCATTGTAATCCTTTCCCCATACATGCAGTGTAACGTGGGGTGAGGGTCACTTGAGACACATACCCTCAAAACACCCTGGTCTTAATGTGCAGCACGTGGAAAAACCATCTGCTATGCTGATCAGTAGTCAAGGGCAAGGAGCAGAATTATGGACTTTTTCATCCACTGAACAGGATGTTTGGATTTTAATTTTGTGTGAGTGTGTGTGTGTGTCTGCTGTGTATTTCTTAAAAGCTACTTGGGACTACGCGGTGCCTTTTTCCAGTGGTAAAATGACGTTATGTTTCTTACTAAAAAATACAAACAGTAATTACTTCTTAATGGCAAGTGGTTTGTAAGGTCCCTAAATAGCTTCATTGACTGTGACTCCCTATGTGACCTCTAATGGACCAAGTTGAAAGCCACAGAACATGTCACTATTTCTGTCTCTGTTTTTTGTTTCTGTTCATGTACAGAACTCCTCCTCCCTAATATCACTGAAAACTCCTCAGTGTTTCATGTTCTGCTTATATGGACCTGGTCCAGATATTAAATAACTGTCAGACACTGGACATGCATTGGACACCATCACACAGATTTTCCACATTAATTACATAAGTTGTTATTCTGATCCTTCTCCCACACTGTTGCCAAAATTGCATCATTTAGTAACTGGTTTTTGCTTGCTTGTATTTTGGATGTACCGGACAGTCTCTTTAGAATCAGTACCAGTCATGAACTCAATGATGGTAGAACAGGCAAAACAATATCTTTCTAAAATCACCAGTAAGTATTAAAAAATGTGAAATTGCTATGCATTTGCATTGGGGTAATTGGTATTATGTCATTACAATGAACATGGCCAGTGCAATTTATTTATTTTTAACATAAAAAAGCAAAACAAAACATTTTTTTCAGTAAATTAACACATAAATACATACAGGCACAACATTGACACCAAAATCTAACACACAGAAAGTGAATAAAAAAGCAAAAAAAAAAAAAATTAAGAAAACTCTGGACCGTACAGATTAATTTAAGTGAGTGAAACACTTAAAAAGAGCTACGAGGTTCACCTTATGAGAAAGTGAACAGAGATGGAATCAAATCATAACTCTGATGTGTAAATTCTAGTGTAAATGAGTAGGGCTGAACTCGGCCCAGAATTATGTCAGTCAAATATGAATATTTGACAGTGTTTCTTTTTTCCCCCCGTGCAACAACAATTATGCCAACGGCAGATATGAAACAAAAGCCAAAGACTGTACCATATCAAGTTGCCGTAAGCTGTAAATTCATTACTTGTATACAGACGGCAGAAGATAACGTTATCTTGGAGCCTGACTGGGCAAAGCCTCTCTTCCTACAGGCAGCTGCCTCTATGTCACTCAGGTGCACCATGGGCCTGAGTCTGCAGCTGCCTGTAACAAGGTGCTTTGCAATAATAACAATCAGTCAAAAAACACATACAAGACAGAAAACAGTATAAAATAGTGTAAAAGGTAACAATAAATATCATCAGTTAAGAAAAAGCCAAATGATACAAGTGAGTTTTTTTAGAAGAAATTTCAGAGGTCACTGAGTTCGTCTGCCTGAGATCCTTAGATAGGGAGTTCCGCAGTTGAGGGGCCTGGACAGCAAAAGCTTTGTCACCTTTAGTGACAAGTCTGTGATCACACTCATAGGGAATTAATGAGCTTGACCATTCAAGGCTTTCAAAACAAGCACTAAAATCAATTCTAAAAGTCACAGGTAACCAGTGAAGGGCAGTGAAGATTGGTGTGATGTCGCTTCTCTTAGTATGAGTTAAAGGCTGGCAGCAGCGCTGTGTATGAGTCAATCTTTGGATGTCTCATCCGCTGATGCCTGAATAAAGTGTGTTGCCGTAATCAGGTCTGGAGGAGATAAGAGCATGGATCACCTTTTCTGAATTTGCAAAGGAAAGAAATGAACTGATCTTTGTTTAATGTCTCAGTTGGGTAAAGCAGGACTGTACCACTTTAGTCACTTGGGCACCAAAAGACAGCAAACATAGTATTGTCTAATAGAATGCATTCACTTGATTTTTAATGAAGTGGATATTTTTAGCCTAAAATCTGGTCAAATATTTTTTTACCCAACTATTAGGACTCCAGTGGAAAAGGTCTTTCCTTCTGCCTTTGTGAACTGCATTTATGCTTCTGTGTAAAAGCATGTTAAAAGTGAAAAGACTGAGTAAAAGCCATTTCACTGTGCACTTCCAGGAAACCTTGTTTATGAGGTGACCCTATGAAAAGCTTTACTGTGGGAGAATGCAGGGTTTCCTTGTTTAGTTTTTTAGGAATCAAAGGTTGGGTGAGATCTATGTACATAATCATTGGTTGATGTCTCCCAAAGAAATCAATACCTAGAGGTCACTTTTACAGAAGGTTAGCATTTAGATATAACAAGACCAGGACTGATTTATAAAGTTGGGAATCTCCAGTCTGCCATACAGTATAATAATGAAAGCTGTGAAAGTCTTTTCCTGATTGTGAAAGGACTAGGACTGGAGTTTCAACACTCTTTGTTACCACACACACAAAAAAAACAGTTTGTTAAATTGTCAATGGTTGAGATAATAAACACGTTTGGCATAAGTGATGAAATGCAGAAAAGTGGTTTAGGTTAATTGCATGGATTCTTATAGTTGCATGGTTCCAGTTCCATGTTTCGTTCTTGACTCCTTTGTGCTTTTGTCTACTAGGAAATCCAAGCCACTTGGTATGAGAAGCTCCATGAGTGGGAGGATGCCCTGGTATCATATGACAAGAAGATTGACATGAACAAAGAGGATCCAGAGCTCATCCTGGGCAGAATGCGCTGCTTAGAGGCCCTGGGAGAATGGTATGTCAGTAGTTATATTTGTTGTGAGTTCAGTAGGGCTGCAACATTTTGTTCAAGTCAGTGTTCCAGCCTTCAGGTCTCAGATTCATTGATATACATTTCTCTATATAAACACTTAGTGTCACCATTGATGTTTGCAGACTTTCTTCAATTTACCATAAGTTAGTTTATTTAACATGCTGCCATGGGCTTTTAGTATAAATGTATTGTGTGAGTTGCTGAAGTGATAAAATCGAGAAGAAATTGGTTTCTTCAACCTTACCTCTATTGGATAGCGACACTGTCTGAGGTAGTATACTTGCTGTGAGCTGTTCCATCTCCTATTTTTTATTTGCGTGGGCAGCCTTCTCCCAACGAGTCATGACATTAGGCCTTTGATGACTGGGCGAAAGGAGAGAGAAAGGTTCCTCTGAGTAATTTTACCGGGAAAAGCATGAACAGGCATCCAACGGCAGTAATAGGCGCCGCCACTCCAATGAAACCTCACCACAGCCGAGGCTCAACTCCATAACGACTGCCCACTCTTCAAAGAGCACTTTTTTTTAGGGAAAAAGAAAGTCACAAGTTGTCTAAGGGATCCAAATATGTGGATCGTCACAGAACTCATGACGCTAAGCAGATGTTAATTTGCTTATGTAACCTGCCTCCTTGTGCCATTGTTGTACACCCTGTGAGTCATTTCACAAGAAATGATTCAGTAATTTTACACGAAAGTGATTCAGCTGAAGAGAGGCTTTGTGTTTATGTTTGTGTGTGGATGGGTAAGACTGGGAGATGATATAATAGATGACCGGGCCATTAGTCAGAAGAGATCAGACTTAAGAGAACACTTTGTTCCCTGTTGAGGTAAGGTAAGGGGATATATTGTAGCAGTGTTCTCTGCGATAATGCATGATAATGTATTTGACAGTTGGACTCAAACATTATTTGAGTATTGGACAGTTCTCAAGCAACCTCCAGTACAGAATGACCATCCTCAGTTTTGATGTTATTTAATCAAGGGCATTGACCAGAAATTAATGAATACCTAATTAAAAAGGACTTCGAATTAGCTGAGTAATCACTGCTACAGTGGTGAGTCATTTTAGCGTTAATGTGTCAGTTTGAGGTAATAAACTACCCCCTGTATTCTTACCTGTCCAGCATACTGTATGCAATGCAGTTCTGTTTGTTAGTCTCAAATTGTAGACCCCACTAATCTTTTTTTTTTAGCAGAGTTTGTCAGTGTTTGGAAATATTTTAATTATTTTGAGACATCCCCTTTGACACAAGTAATAAATAGCTGCTTTTATTTAATAAAAACAAAACAAAACAAACAAACGTATATTTTCATAGTTATAGTTGACTGAATCCGCTTTTACGTCTGGAACCTCCCGTCTACACCGGGGCTAAGAGACACCTTTGTTGAGAACTTGGCTTAGATTCCAGAGTTATTCTCTCATCCTGAAGCCTTCTTAAGGAATCTAATCCCGTTTAATCAGCAGTGGGAACCTCTTGCGACCGCATGCCTTTGCTGACATCAACTCCAGCAGGATTCAAACTCTGGACCTTCTGCATGGAAGACGAGTGTACTAGGGAGGCCCTTCATAGTTATAGTTGACTTATGTATGTAAACTTGCCACCATAGGAACAGTAGTCACAGTCTTTTGTAGTCCTTGTCGAGCAAGAGTGGCAATTCTCCATTGACCAATTGATGGAGTACAGTGTTTCTAGCTCCACCTTATAGTATCGGATCAGTGGGTCAGGTACCTCAGTAGTGAGGTGATGACGGAGTGCCAAGTAGCTCAGTAGGTAGAGTGGACCTCCCATGTCCAAAGGTAATATCGTTGCCACAGTGGCCACAGGTTTGCTTCCAGTCTGCATCCACTTGCTGCATGTCATTGCTTTCTCCCCTTTCACGGTTAACACTGTCTCATCAAATAAAGGCAAAAAGCTGGAAATAAAAATCTTAAAAAAAAAAAAATCAAGCGGATGATAAAAAAATGGAGTGGATGGTTCTGTTGCTACCGTCCACAATTTTTGACGATGGAAAGTGAAAAACTACCATTCTAATGTGCAGTGAACTGAACTCAAATGAACCAGACTGCTTGGTGGAAACAAGGCTTTGGTTCTGTTATACTTTACATATCAATGGACTAATTACAGGAGCTGTTTTATATCTGACAAATGTTGCTATTTGGCACTCCAGTTCGAGCATGCAGCTTTTTGGCATGTGGCGCCTTGGGGATGGAGGCCTGTGTGTCTGATAAAGCCACCTTTTGATACTCCTGCATAGCTTCTAATTACAGATGTGGCAATTAAAAAAAAAAAAGAAAAGATTTTGCCACACAGCTGATCTGTTAACAACTATTAAGCATGAAAAACAATGTTATTAAAATAAGAGCATTTCAGGGTTGAATTTGGAAAAGGCTTTTTTTTTTTGGTATCATCTACATGAGTCGATTTTGGCAAGAATTTGCTGCAAAATACCAGGATGTCAATTCCCTGTAGTCAGCACTAGTTGATGCTTGTATGATAAAATGCTTTTCACACCCTCACAGGTGTTTCCAGTGTTTATTCTTGCTGATTAGTTTCTGTTCAGGTCGAAGTTGGGTAGAGATATGCTGGGAATTACGTGATATCACCAAAAGTCATATTCTAACAAAAGCAGGGAAGGTGTAATAGACCTTTTACACATCAGACATTTTGGCGTATCACAGCAGGTAAAGTACAGGTAGTCACTTTTAATGTTTTGAATTACAGCAATCTAAAAAAAAAAAAATACATTCCATTGAGGTGAGCTAGTTCCAGGGTCCTGGTCTTGTGCATGCTGGCTCAGTGTCCTTGCTTACGGAATCACTCAGTGAAGCTGAGTTTGTTACCATGCACCATGGAAACGGTCAATTTGTCCTGTCCAAACAGGTACAAGGAAACTTAAAAGAGAGATGTCAATCGAGCACAGTTGGCACATGATCCCATAGTCCTAAGAAGAGGTCTTATCAGGCACAAGTGAAAACCCCTGTGTCAGTGGACCAACAGTTTGTAGTGTAGGGCCTTTGAAAGACTCTTTACATTAAATAAACATGTCCTTTTGAGATTTATTTTAGCAACTTTTCAATTGAAATTCCGAAGATGTGAATAATGGTCTGCTGAGTCAAATTATAAATTGAGCTCTTCCTTCGACTGGACCGTCTTTGTTTGTCAGCTGTAGACACATACGCCCAATGTACCAGAGCTTTTTGTACTTGTTGCTTTCATGTTATACGATAGCCAGGCAGCTGGAGAACGGCTTCACTTCACTGACCCCCATCCAAACTGGCCTCTCTCTTTTTCTCTGTCTGTGCCTCCCGCTTTCTCTCCTTCATCTAAGCTCACTCCAGCATCCTGCCTGTAAAACACATGCGGTGGGTTTGATCTCTTCCTGGACAATGCCGCACTGATTGTTGTTAATGAGGAATTAGTCTTGGTTAGATGCACCTGACCCCGACAGGGAACATCCATCTGTTTGCTGGAATACTTGATTTTATCATACTGCTTTGGGACGGTACACTGATTTAAGATGTTCATCTTTAAGAACAAATGAAGAAATAAATGATTGCAGATGTAAATGAAACCAAGTCTTATCATCTTATCATCTTGGCAGGAAGTTCTTGGCCATTCTGGTGAAGGGCTTTTTCATTTGTTGTTTGGCGCAGGAAAAGTGAATTAAGTGTCTTAACATGTATGTATTATCATTCAGACTTGGAGCTTAGAACAGCCTCTTTTGTTTTTCCAAGGATAAAGATCAGACCTATACAATGCAGCGTCACTTTAGACAAGTTGTAAATGCTTTTGTTTTTGCAGTTTTACTGCAGTTGTCAAATTCATGTCAGTCAGAGTGAGTGCTTCATCCTCATCATGTTTTGCAGAAGAATTCTACCATTTAGTGTATGTCTGTTCTATATTTAGCTGTAATTTTTCCACACAGGTCTCAGACACCATGTGATATATATCAGTTTAGATGGCATTGCACAATGACGGAGCATTATTCTAGGTTGCTGAGAATACTTTCTTGCACTGCTTGATCGAGTGTCTTGTAGGCCTGTCAAGATAATTACATTATTAGCTTATTGTACAATATATGGACGTGATTGCAATATTATTACCTACATATTGCCCGTTGTGTTTACATATGTATTTGTTTACATAAGATGCCAACAACATTTGAGCCAACATGATGCCAGAATTAACACTTGGGCGCAGAGACTCTCCCCTTTTTTTTCTCTCTTCACCCCTGCTTACTTGCACAAGTCCAAAGAAAATAAAACAACACTTCAAAGATGACACAGTGTAGCTTACCAGTAGCTCTGAGCTGCACTTTTGCAGTAGAAGAGACACGATCCTGATAAATATTGCTTGCCAAACCCTGGCAACAAGGTAAAAAGCCAGTTATTTGTAGTTTTACCCTCCAAAAACTTAATCCTCCACTCTGTACATCTAACAGCAAGCTGCCCTGCTCACAGGCCGTCCATCCAAGGGAGCCAACTGCAGCACACTGGCCGTATTATGGAGGTGACTAAGGTGTTCCTGGAGCTTCGCTAAGCTTGTCTGTTAGTCGCAAGAGGCGTTACTTGGTTTATTTTTTGTTGATCAAATTTTGTATCAACTCTCAAACTGAGGAATTTTGGGCTACGTCAATTAAGGTACTATAATTTTATATATACTTTTTTGTACATATTAGAAGGTGTTAATTACTTTTTAAAAATAAGTTAAATATTTTATGTTACTTTATTATGTTATCATTATATCATTGGCATTAAACAGTCTCAAAATTACAATATCATTTATTGCAATTATATCTGGGACAATATATCATCCAACAAAAGCAGTTATCGTGACAGGCCTACATGTAGCCATACTGCAGTCTATACAGTAATACTCTTGACTAAATACCTGATAGGGCCAAATAGACCAAATAAGGGACCTGATGACAGCTCAGATCAGTTTCTGATTAACTGATGTCATTGCCGTGAACATGGGACTCAACAAATCTGCATCTGCTTTTTCTGTAATCTGAAGCCTGCGGTTAATGTTTTCCAGGGGCCAGTTGCACCAGCAGTGCTGTGAGGAGTGGACGCTGGTGAGCGAGGAAACCCAGGCCAAGATGGCTCGTATGGCTGCTGCTGCCGCCTGGGGTCTAGGTAACTAGCCACTCAAAGTCTTCATGTCAGATATTAACGAGCAATGAAAAATATTTGGAAGAAAAGGTCAAAAATGAACTATATAGTAGCAGTCAGCTGAGTTTTAAGAGAAAAGTTGTGCATGGAGCATTTAGGCTATCCTCTGCCTGACTCAGAGCAACAATGCAATCAGACCAAGCAGCAATGAAAACACTAACAGCTCTTGCCAAACCCCCCCTCACATAACCAGATGGGAATGGTATCCAGTCAAAACATTGACATATCGTAACGTGCAATGGTGGAGAAAAGCAGGGGCCACACTGTAGAAGCATCCTCTGAGGTTTGTGGTCTGTGGCTTTGACTGTATTAAGTCAATCGTAAACCCTGAGATGAAACCTAAACAGCAGGCTCTTCTATCTGAAGACTCAGACCGTCTTTTATTGTTGTTGTTGTTGGGAAGCAAAATGTTGAGGTTGCAGTCACTGATATTTTAACAAGATGAGATGGAGTGAAGTTCAAAACAGCAGCGATTGACTTCCAAACTTGAATCTGCCTCATTCTTGCCAAGTTACGTCTCAAAACATCAACTAATAACCTGTTTTTGTGCTTTCTTGTAACTAATTTGTCCAGGGCACTGGGACAGCATGGAGGAGTACACGTGTATGATCCCAAGAGACACACATGATGGCGCCTTTTATAGAGCAGTGCTAGCTCTGCATCAGGACCTCTTCTCATTGGCTCAGCAGGTGGGTTACATCACCACTCACAAATACATCCCAGTGGATAAGATTTTCTCCCATTTAATGTACCTTAAAAGTCTATATTTTTAGAAAACATCTCCTAAAGACATGCCACATGGGAATTTGCCAAGCCTTGTGGTTTCTGGAATTTCCATCAGTCTGTATAGCAAGGTATGAAAAGTTAAAATCATTGGAAAGCAACACTGTAGAGAAACATAAAAATTGCCTTACGGCTTTTCCAGACAGGATCATATTTCCCCATCAGCTCAGGCTTTTCATTAAAAGGAGTCAGATGCACAAGGTTTTTTTTTTCTTTTTTTCCTTTTACAATGTGGTACTTCCTTGGTGTGGAAATGTTACGTAACTCTTGAAATAGTAAATCATCACAGCATTTAGCCTCAAACAAATACAGAGTCCGTTTCCCCTCCTGTCTGCCTGTCAACAAGGTCCAGTGGAGGTCAGGGTGGTGTTTTCCTCATTTTATAAAGGTTGGGAGTGTTAGGTGAGCTCATGCTCCCCGAAGATGAATTAGTTCGAGCTGGATGCCAGCACATCTAAAGAACACAAGCTCCAACACCAACACTGGTAAACACCTGCTTCTCCAATTTCCCTGGACTCATCTTCCAAGTCCCCTTTTCACCACAAAGCCCGGGAGACCTGGTCTCTGTGTCCCCCTCATCCATCCACAGCCACCCTCCCTCCTCTAATTTGGAGATTAGATCCAGGTGTGGCCTATAGGATTTTAAATCAGCTGAAGAGGGAAAGCAGACTTTTGACTTTTGGAGACAGTGGGGCCACTCACAATGAATGAGGAGGAATGAAAAGCAGATGGAGCGAGGGTGAAAGCTTAAATGTCAACATGAGCTCAGTCTAGTCTTCCGGATGTGGTTGGTAATCCTTGCGCTTAAATCCTTTTGATTCCATAGGGCTGTTCCTTTCCTCCTGCTATACCCCCAACAACCAGACATGTGCTCCAGGAGCTGCGGCGTGCAACTTTGTGAAGGGTTTCAGGTTACTTTGCTATATACATCTCAGTATTTGGTCTGTTCCAGCAATGATGTATAGACACAGCAGTCATGCTCCCTGCAGTAAAGCAGTCTGCAACATTAATGATGTAGTTTCCTCTAGCGGTTGATTTGGCCCTTAACATTCACATAGAGGCCCTCATATCACACTGTAGTGATAAAGTAATCTCACTGGACTTAACCCGTTGTAAGTACCAGTGTGCAACCTTTATATAAGAGACTGGGTCACGGTTTGTTTGTGCTGCCAGAAGTCAGACACTGCATTTATCAGGAGTCGTCTGGACTGCACATTTTCAATGAGGCCCCAGTGCAGTAATTCAGGAGTAAACAGGACCATAACCGAGTGGAGGCTGTAAAGAAGCAGCCTCATTGTCACCTCGTCCCAACCACCCTCCCATAACCCCTCCTCTTGTTGTGCATGCCTGAAGAGGTGTTTAGGCACGCCATTCCTCCTTTCCCTCCCCGCAAAAAAATAATTGGTGGGAGTCAGTCTGAAACAGCTGTGTGTCCTGGCCTCAGAGAACTTCCTCAGTCATCCTCCCTCATTTTACCTTCCCACTAATAACAGTTCCCAAAAACATTGGCTGTAGAGGACCGAGAAATCATCACGTTTTCAGCCACAGTACTTGTGTCCTTGTTTGTCCCTTTTGCTGCTCTGGATCAGGTCTTTCTCACAGTTAAGGTTTTTCCACCCCTCAGGGTTCTCACTGGTGATGGAATGTCTGCAGTATCGTTGAATTTGGAGAACTGCAGTCCTGTTACGAAAAGTCAGGGAGCTGGAAGTTAACAAATGAGTCAGTATTATTCAGCAATATACCCAAAAAACAGGAAGGTAGGAAAACATTCTTAGGGCATGAATGTTCTCGGACAGTTGGTTCTCAGTTGTTGGTTGGTCACGAAAACATTTGGGAATGTGCATCATGGTGGGAACCGTCCGTGACTAACAACCCTTGTTTGAATTCTTCTTTATCACTCTCCAATTCCTCTCCCTTTTTCTGAATGTGCATACAAATTTGGGCTGTTTTTAATGCCTCCATGCTGGTGACAGCTGTGGCCAGAGGCAGCATGTTTTCAGGTTGTCCTTCTGTCTGTTCCATTCTTATGAATACGACATCTTAAAAACACCCTGAGGGGATTTCCTCAAGTTTGGCACTAACGTCCACTTGGACTCAAAGATGAACTGATTCGATTTTGGGTGTCAAAGGCCAAGGTGACTGTGAACTTGTGTCCATCTCACTCTTGTGAATATAATATCTGAGAAACACTTAAAGGGAATTTCACTAAATTTTGGCAAAAACGTCCACTCGGACCGATGAACTGATCATAATTTGGTGGTCCAAAGTCACTGTGACCTCACAAAACATGTTTTTAGCTGTAGCTCAAGAATTCATTGATGACGAAATTTCATACAAGTGTCTAATAGGATAAAATGATGAAGTGATGACATTTTATATCTAAAAGGTCAAAGGTCAACTTTACTGTGACATTATAACTTTCTGCAAAAACATATTTCTGGCCATTATTCAGCGCCATAACTCAGGAACAAGAAGGAGGGACATTTGTTCAGATACTGAATTGATCCATATTTGAAACATTGTCTGCTGTCATGGCTACATATCAGACTGGACAGACATGGATGTAAACTGTAACTTGACTACTTGTTGGAGACATACAACCACAAGACGGTTATTTCAAGGTTTTTTTTAGATAGATTTGATATCCACAACCATGGTTACATAATTTTCACACTGTGCTCTCAACAGTTCATTTCCCTCTCCTCATAAAACACTTGGCACTCAGCAGTGCATCAAATTATTTTGCTATACAAGCAAGCATTCTAGTCCTAGTTGCACTAATGTGCCACCGTTGGCTGCACTTAAGTGAAAAGGGTGTGAGCAGCAAGCAATAACATGCTTCCCTTCATTTGTACAAAGTGTTATTATTCCCTGGGTTTAGTCCATTCCCAGCTGGTCCTGATGCAAGAAGTTTTAAGGACAGTGTGACATTGTGTCATGGTACATTCATGGGTCATGTTAGCCTTGTGTGTTTGAGGATATGCCATTATTGCTATTTGTGAGCTTTACCGAAGAATCTTGTGGAGGAAACAAATTGAATTATGGTTTAAACCTGTGCTCCTCATGTCGAGCATTAACTGTGACTTCAGAAGCTAACAAGGTCACAATTCAGGCAGATATGATTTCATTAAAAGGTCAAACTGTAAATGTTTTTTTTTCCATGTAGTGTATTGACAAAGCAAGAGACCTCTTGGATGCTGAGCTGACGGCCATGGCTGGAGAGAGCTACAGTCGAGCCTACGGGGTGAGTGTTCCGCTAAATCTGCCAAAATATTCAACACCTGGCATAAGTCGACCATATTATTCTTCATTGCATTCATGTGCAGGGAGATTATGCTATGGCAAGAAAATTTTAGTCAAGTGATGATTTCTCAAAGTTTAATTGTCTGACCTAGCTTCTTTTGAAGTCAAAAGCATAAATATTTAGTTCCTCCACTGCACGATGCTTAATGTATGTGGAATTATCCAAGCAACATATCAAATCAAAGTTCAAATCCAAAACAGCAGTGTTCCTCTCATACAGATATTGTCAGGTAACATTATTGTGAAATCTATTTGATCCTAGTTGATTTTGATGTACATACCATAGCTGTTCAACATGAACAGCAGACACACTTCAGTGGACCTCAAGACTCTGGATGTTGTTACAAATGGCAGCTGTAAACAAAGCCATCAAATAAAAACGACTAGCCTTTTCTGACAGATGCCACACAAGAAGGTCCAGTGGATGGCTGAAATTCATCCAATACTGTAGATTCTGATCCAAGAGTAGCTAAACCATAGAGTTTTGGCTGAAATGCGTCTTCCCTGGAAATTAAAAAAATACCTCTAGAACATGAAGAAAGTAGCAACCTGGGTAGGGCTGGGAGGGTGGGCTAAGACACACCCAGTGTCACTCCTCTCTGCTGTGGAGAGGAAGAGGGGAGGAGGCAGGCCCCCAGGAGAGCTGCTGAGCCTTGCAGCAAATTTTTCCCGGGGGCCCAAAAAGCATTTACCCATAGACCACCACTGTAAAAGACATGTCTGTAAAATTGCTGACAGAACACCTTGAACTGCAAACAAAGTCAGTTATGAGTCTTTCTATTCAGAATTTCTGATCTATGGTGGTTTCATGTCTGTAAAAATGTCAAGCCAGGAAAAGCAATTTAAAAATCTGCGATGTCATCACAATGTGAAGTCTGTGAGCCAAATGGGAACTCATGGGCGGACCAGCAGGAGAAACATTACTTTGGTGTGGGTAAACTCGGAAACTAAAAAACATTTTTGGCGCATATGCCGGGTGAGAAACTCCATTGGAATGAAAAGGCACCATCTTGGCATCCGGTATCTAGTTATTATTAAAATCCATGGGAGGAAGGTGGGTGGTTTGTTGATGAAAGCTGCCACCATATACGTCACTTGCCACCAGATCAGCTAATAGCAAAATTATATTGCAATTGCTGGGTTTCAACCAGTAGAGGGCAATGGCTATGCATATTTTTGTAGTAACACATTATGTAGAATTCAGATACTTTGCACTAAAATGTCAAGACTCTGACCTGAATCCATCTGCAGCACTACTACTGTAAATACCCATTTACATTGTTTTTCAGCTGAAAAAGGTGGTGGTGGTGGGGGTTTAGTTACTCTTCAGTGGTCCATTTTTTTATTGCACAGAAGGGGCTTTTGCAACTCCAAAAATAATAATAGTGTTTTAAGAATGAATGTGGCTGTGTTTGTTTCCCAGGCCATGGTGTCTTGCCAGATGCTGTCGGAGCTAGAGGAGGTGATCCAGTACAAGTTGGTGCCAGAGAGGAGGGACATCATCAGGGAAACATGGTGGGAGAGGCTTCAGGTAACTTCAGCGCATGATATATGGACACACACACCACACACAGACACACACACACTCACGTGTGTGACTACAAATGTAAAGCAGATGTTGGAAAGGCTACTGTTACTAATGGGAAACATTACATGCCAGACACCAAACATACACACACTACTACCTCAGTGAGTAAGGATTCACCAACTTGCACATTTCTTTCTTTGTTTTTAGATTTGAAAATAAATTTAAAATACATCTGTAGAAGTAGAATCATGGTGGGCTCTGGTAAGTGTTATTTACAGTGCACGGACAAACAAACTAGCTACAATCTGTCCAAATTAGTTTATCTGTAATTGAGTCACAACCTTGCAGCTACGTCTACTGTAACTACAAAAATTACTCGATAATTGATTAGTTCATTGATGGAAAATTAATCAGCAACTCATTTGAACGATTCAGATCAGATTTAGATAAAGTTTGTACCGGCCGGTGGGCGGTGCTTGGTTTCCCCCTTGACTGTTTTCAACATGACGGACAGGTCACAAACTTTTTTCTTTTACAGCTAAACAGTACACTAAAATATGTTTTTGAAAACATTTGAGGAGAGAAATAGGCAATGCAGTTAGAGAATCTTGATTCACATTTGGTCAGTGCTGCCTAGTTTGACAGTTTGACTGCAGTTCACAAGCAGTGACTGACATGATTGACAGCTATGTTAGAGACTCCTCAGCTGTGATTGGTTGCTTTCGTTCACGTTCAGTCTTAGCATTACAAGCAATAAGAGGAGGCAGAGGAACATGATTTTTTTTATGCCTCTGCGCTGGTGATAGCCATGGCCGGAGGCATCATGTTTTCAGGTTGTCCCTCCATCCATCCCACTCAAGGGAATTTCTTCAAAATTGGCAAAACATCTTCTTTGAATCAGTGATGAATTGATTAGAATTTGGTGGTCATAGGTCAAAGGTCAAGGTCACTGTAACCTTAGTCTGAGTGGGTGGAAGTTCGCTGCAAAGATCAGCCTCTCATTGGGCGGAACGAGCCACCCGCTGAAGTCCCGCCCTACCACCTCCGGTTGTGTAGCAGTTTTCAACCGTTTTCAACACGTCCTTTACTAACTTTTGCGGTGTTTGATCTTGCGGGGATGTAGCCATTTTTCTGCCATGGTTCGTGTCCTGTAGGCGATATTTTTGTGGGCGTGTTACACCAAAACCTGTTTCCCCCTGGCAATATTTTTGCAAGTGCACCGTTGCTGTGGCACCGCCAAGAACGATTGTGATTGGTTGAAAGAAATACAAGCAGCCGGGGCGTTTTTTTTCTCCAATCTCAAAGTGAGAGTCGGCCCAGCCAGACCTTTCTTTTCTTGAGAAAGGTGAGACTACTGTAACCTTGTCTGTCTTATTCTTGTGAACACAATATCTCAAGAACACTGTAACGGTTCATGTACAGCTGTGTGGATATGGTGACTGTTTCAGCAAACATGAACTGACCTTCCTCAAAACACCTACACAAGAAAATGAGATCACATTTGATTGA
This sequence comes from Epinephelus moara, assembly GCF_006386435.1. Taxonomy (NCBI): domain Eukaryota; kingdom Metazoa; phylum Chordata; class Actinopteri; order Perciformes; family Serranidae; genus Epinephelus; species Epinephelus moara. The sequence continues at coordinate 11,654,476 of NC_065521.1, read as the reverse complement.
ACGGTGCATGAAATGTGCCTTTGAAAAATGTTCTGAAAAGAAAGCATGGCTCGTTTTGTGTAACCCACACTGTAACCCCATCCAAACTCTTCCTACTTCCCGTGGCTGATTATGATTACTATTATTATCATTATTAATTGTGAATTACAGTGTTGTACATGCTGTTAAATGAGACAGCAGGACGTGTGGAAGAACCACAAATCCATAGGCGGTTGGGGAAAATTATGCTGCCTGCCAAGTCTTTGGAATTTGAGACAAATGCCATCTGATCTAAGATAATAATATTCAAATTCATCTTTTCCATGTCTGCCTTTTTGCAGCTGAATCAAAATGTGATTATTTGAAAGGCCTTAGCCTTGTATGTGCATGTTGAGGGAACAGTTTAAGTCAGGCGGATAAACTGATAAGCCATTCACCATTACTGATACCATGGCATCCAAGCTTCTTGGTTTAATACAGCATTTATAATGCCCTGTAGCCCCTGTTGGCATTCCTGTCCCTCATCTTCTGCTTAGATGTTACTGACGTCTCGGAAAATCCCTAAAATCTGCGTCATCCTTTACCTTAACTACAGCCCGGAAAAATGTATTTGTCTGTAGACTGCATGTTCCTGCTCAGAGGGCAGGAACATACAAATCAAATTTGCTATATTCAAGTCTCAAAACAGCACTAAGTGTAAATGCCAGAACGCATCCAGGGGACTGTAATCACAAGGTCACATTGATCAAGGTAATGCAGGAAATAATCCAAAACACAGACAGCACTTGTTTTGATTGTATGAAAAATGACAGTTTATGATACAGGAGTAAGACAGTTCTTTTAAATTGGTTCATTTGTACAGCATCAACAAAACAAAAAAACAAAACAGAAATCAGATGACCAATGACCAGAGAGATTTCTCTCTCTCTTTTTTTTTTAGCAACATATGAGAAGCATATATGTGGATGTGAATTGATGCCAGTCAAATTGATGATCTTCAAAAATTAGTGACTTTGCATCATTTTATATTAGCAATTCATTACATTAAAATATAATTAGCCGCAAAATAATACATTTAAGGGTGACAAATAAGAAATGTTTTGCAAAAATTGTGCAAGTATTTGAAGTACACTGTTTTGGGCTTTGGATAAAAGTCTGACATTAATCACCACCAAGAACTTGTCAGAAAAAAAAATCTAAACTATTTTTTTTCTTTTCCCCCCGGTTTCTATATAATTTACTTGACCATTGAATGGAAACGGTTATGCACACACACAAAATCCCTGTGCAGTAAAATAAAGATAGTCTTGATCGTCTTGACTTTTTCCATTCATAACAGATGGCGGTTGGTTGGAGGAGGTATTTAGGATCAAGAGGGGTTTTCCTGAGCAAACAGACCCATTATGGCACCAGAGCTGGTCTGCAGTGCCTGACAGGTTTCTTCTCTCTATGGTGATTTATTGAAGGCTGACCTCACATCTGTCAAAGAGTCATCGTCCTGCTCTTTTGCTCTTTCTTGCTTTCTTTCTTTTGTTTCTTTCTGCCTTTCTTTACTGGTCTATCCCTCATCAAAGGATTAGGGTTATGACAAAGTGCATATGAAAACACTGCACAAGCAGTGGGTAAATGTGTCAGAGTGAGTTCTTGTTCTTCTACCCCTGTGAGAACCTGTTTGAATTTCGGATTCTTAGCCGTAGGTTGGTATTCAAAACTACTGATGTTCTTTTGTTCCCTGCTCTTTCTGGTGTCTCAGCTCCCACTTGTAAAAGTCATGAGACATTTTAACCTATTTTACCTTTAAGGGTATCGACTGAATTACATTGGTGCTACCAATTCACAGTACCATATCACAATAATCAATCTGTGTCAAATTTCAGTACCTTAAAGGGATAGTGCACCCAAAAATGAAAATTCAGCCATCATCTACTCACCCATATGCCGATGGAGGCTCAGGTGAAGTTTTAGAGTGCTCACATCCCTTGCGGAGATCAGCGGCGGGAGCGGCTAGCACAGACGGCGCCCCAGACTAATGTCCAAGAACACAAAATTGAATCCACAAAGTATCTCCAACCATACTGCTCATCTGTAGTGATCCAAGTGTGCTGCAGCCCCGACATAAAAAGTTGTTTCGAAAAACGTCATTTGAACTCTGTTTTTAGCCTCACTGTAGCCTGTAGCTCTGACTGCTTCTCTGTGCTCCGCGTTCACGTGTGCGCGCTTGCGTGAGACCAGCGAAAGCATAAGCTTTGCTCACCCGTGTTTACATCACGTGACACGTGCACCGCAGGGAGAGACAGCAGTGACCACAGTAGCTAAAAGATCATTTGCACTATGGTCTTTTAGCAAAGGACAGCCCAACATGTCTGAAGACTTTGAAATTGAGGAGGAACAGCATTTCTTTGTTGAGCCGTATTTGTTTGAGCCCGGTGCACTATCCCTTTAAAGCGCACCTGGGTGAGGCAGTATGCTGCCATCCCATAGCTGCTTAGTAGAGGCTGGCCAAGGAGCTCCATCAGCTTCCCAGCGAGCCAAAACTATTGCTGCAGCACCGATAGTTTCAGCATCTTGTCTATTTTCTTTTATTTTGGAAATAGCCTAGTATCATTCTTGTTTGTAATTGTGTTTTTTAAATTACGTACTTGTTCCACATATTTGTCAGTTGTGACTTAGCTCTTTTTTGTGATTAGAAAAGAGCAAAATTGCTTGTTGACTGCAGCTTGCTCAAAAAGTACATTTTTGTTATTACAGAACGAGTAAAGTACCAAAAAAAATTAATTAAGTGAATTAGCGTACTAAATTTGAGGTAGCACTACCGGTACTGGTATCGATTAAAATGTAAATGGTACCCAACCCTACTAATGTTCCCTGTGCTCCTCTACACACACACACGTTAAAACAATTTACCTTGCACTTTTATTGGGCCTATTCCAAAGGTTATCCCATTCTCCAGCCCCTTTGACAACTTAACAGTCAAAAAGTCGGGCATGACTAGGACGGTGGGTTTGATATTAGACTCACCAATGATATACAGTACAGTGTTTTTTGTTTGTTTTTTTGCTTGTTTTTATTTTTGCCCTTATTCAATAGTATACATTTAAAAGGCAGATGGCAAATGTGGGGAGAGGGAGGGATTACATGCAGCAGCGGTTCATGGCCAGTTCAAACCGGGGATGTTGTGGCTACATGGTACATGTCCTAGATCACCTGTCCACCATGACGCCCCCAATGATAAACAGCTTTTCTTTTCAATCAAGTTGCTTGAACTGGAGAATTTGGCACTTCCTTACAGCTTCAGCAGAATGATGTCAGTAATCTCTTGCAGTTAAGCCCAGACTAAACTGTTTTAGTCACTGTAATCACTGAACATAGCTTCTGCCAGATTCTACCTGCTCTCAGCCTCTTATCCCATCATGTTAAGCCTACTTCAGAAACTGTAGTATTTAATTCCAGCCTCAGCTTTCAACATCTTATTAAAAAGCTTGTCCCGACATACTTTTGCCATCTAAGGAATACAACAAAAAAGTTTCAGATAAGGTTAGCACTTAATGAAAAGAACCTGAACTATGAAGTAAGTAAATGACCACGTTAGACACAAAGACGGGTTGTATTATCTTTGAAACTATTCAAAGGAAAAAAATCATCAAAGCACTCATTTCAAGACCTCATTTGTTGTTGCTCGTAGCCATGCAGCTGACAGTAATATGACCCTTCCTTGTGGCAGGGTTTGTAATTATAATCAAGTTACATCAGAGTCCTTTTGCATGAAATGTTTATATTATTCTGTCTACCCTCTGTAGATTTGTCTTAAATTCAAATCATACAGAGAGAATTATACAGCACAAGCTTTTTGTTCATCACAGCTGGATTACTCCACTGTTGTGTCTGTGTTGCCTGCCCCCGCAGCAATTGTGTTATATCCCAATGATGAGGTCGAGGTTGGGGTTGAGAAAATATTTAATCCAGAAAGTCAGCTTATGGTACTTAAAAATATATGAATACAGACCTGTGTTTGTGGGGGTTTTCTGGCACGTGAACCCGAACTCACGTGTGGACATGTTTAAGACAGAGACCTCTGGTAATAATTGTAGCCCCCCTGGGCTTCAACTGTGCCCCTTTCTCACGTGTGTTCATTCTTTTGAGTTTAACAAGTACGCTCCTATCTTTGAAGAGAGTAACAAAAGGGTAATGCATTTAACCCATCTGTCCCTTGTGATTTTTGTGTGTTTTGCTTTTAGGGTTGTCAACGTATCGTAGAGGACTGGCAAAGGATCCTGATGGTCAGATCGCTTGTCATCAGCCCCCATGAAGACATGAGGACTTGGTTGAAGTACGCCAGCCTCTGTGGCAAGAGTGGACGCCTGGTCAGTACATTGAGATATTCTTACAAAGCTCCTCAGTATTCTCTGATCTGCCCCCTGATCATGCATAATTAATTATAATCTCATAACATCCAGGAGGAATAAATCAGAGTTGATTAAATCGGTCTTGTCAAACGGAAAAAGGAAGTCGAGCTCTAAGTGCAGCCATGAACTCCAGCCATGAAATTCAACTTCATTTCAACCTGTTTAAAGTTGGCGCTGATGAAAGTAACACAGTACCCTCAATCACACTGTTTAGAAACCTGAGCCTGCATATATGCACAATTAAAGTGGTGCAATTTTCCATCCTTTACCTCACTGTTGTTCCAATTGATTGCAAGGCATGGCAGACAATGGGCCAGTTTTTCTTTCTACACAGTCTTGTTGCACTTAAGCACACACACACGGAACGCCAGAATCCCCAACTATGATGTAAGTAAAAAAAACGAGATGTGATTGGCCAACGTCAAACATGGCAGGAAATGTGATTACAAGAGGCTGGAAAAAATGACCCCACTAAGACTTTCTGTCTCTCTTTGTCTTGGAAATTGTCTTTGTTCACACAGTCCTAAGTACTTACTCATGCACTGTACTATGTGGGATTTTTTACTCTCTATAAAAGAACAAATTTTAATCAAACCTTATTAAGATAAAAGTTGAAGTTGTATTGTCTTGGGGTCCCTAAAAACCTTATGGGTTTTGTAAAACCTGGCGATTCAACTGCTCCTTTTTTCTCTCTTGCTACCTTCACCCCTCCAGGCACTGGCTCATAAGACCCTGGTGCTCCTTTTGGGTGTCGACCCCTCAAAGCAACTTGATCACCCGCTGCCCACAGCCCACCCGCACGTCACCTACGCTTATATGAAATACATGTGGAAGAGCGCTCGCAAGGTACGAACAAACAAACATGTTGTGTTGAGTGAATGGTTTGTAAATAATATATTGTACATTTTTGTCTGATGCTTTTCTGTAAGTCATATAGTATGTACGTGTTCATACATCAACATATGTGTCATCATATGATGTCATCATATGTGTCAAAAGTACATGAAGTACTTTCCCAGGATAAATAGCAAACAGCAACATCTCAGCTTTTAAAGAGTTCTGATAGTTGTTAGTTTAATATACGCAACATGAGGCAACCATCAGAGTTTCAGATATGCCATATAGGGAGGGTTTAAATTACCGGAACATTAGTGACATAAACAGTTAATTAATTTAACATTGTGAGGGGAAACAGCCTGAGAAACATTAACACTGACAAACTACATCTGTAAAAGGAACATTGAAATTGCAAACAGCTTAGCGACAGTATAGTCAAGTTTAATTAATCAGTCCCACCAGAATCTTTAAGAGGGTTCTTGTTAATATTAAAAATGACTGAGGCTGGAAAAAATGTGACTGTCAAAGAATTCACGGGTAATTATAATATATATTTAAATATTCAAATATGCCCCCAATGTATTGATAAAAAATGTAAATGATTTAAAAAAACAAAACGCTATACTACGATAGGCAATTCTGCATAGCTGTCAGAAATAATTATTAGCAAATGTCATCATAAACATAAGTAAACTTCTATTTCTAGTGTTACTGTGTACTGTTGCCGTACCCCAGCAGACTTCTATGGGTAGTTTATTTTATAACTTTAAAATGTTATATAAAGTTGAAAACTAGAATGTAATAAGAGTGTTGCATAGAAATATCACTATCAACTGTAAAATTAGAATGAAAATGTTATTAATGGTTATGACCTTGCAATGTTAGGCTCAATTCCTGTCAGAATGTTAGCTACCTAGCGTACATTCTGTGCATTTGCGAACAGCCCTTAATTTCGAGCGTATTCCACTTGCTAGCTTTAAGTAAAGTTGGGATCTGTTAATGTTCCCATCAGTTGTTCATGGGAAACTTATTAGCATAACTAGCTATCAGTTATCTAATAAAGTACACCTTTGCTGTTCAAATATGAACAAATATGAGCAGCATGCAATAGTTAACCAAATAATCTCGTATCGTCTGTTGTGGACTCAGAGGAAGACAGAAAAAGTGAGGCAAGCTGGAGAAAGGGCAGGCACAAGTGACTTGAAGGAGGTGAGTGAGAATAGTGTGATTTTAGTGTGATAGAATTCAATGGAGTAAACGTCTATCATTGCTCTTTTGGCCTCCTTGTATAGATCACTAGACACACAGCCACCGACAATCTCATATTTGCTCCAGATGATTCAGGGAAAGACGGAAGTTGAAGACAGTGCAGGCACAGTTGACATTAAGGAGGCGAGTGAGAAAAGACACCTTTGTTTACTTGGCAATATATTGTCTACATCTATGTTAAAAAGACCAAATGGTTTGGGGATCTGTATGGGTCTCAGTTTCCTGATCTCAAGGTGGACAAGATCTGGACCCTGGAGTTGTGGGAAATGCAATGGTCATCACATTCCATTGGTCAATGTGTAAATGCAAGTTAAAACGAAAGCTTAGGAGCACTTTAAATCTGGAATATAGGGATTCTCCTTATTTTTTAAGTAGTATTGTGCTTTGACTAAGGTACATTTTCATAGATACAATTTTAAAAATGAAAATTGAAACACATACACAAACCTTAATTGTTTTTTGTTTCACCTTGATCTAGAAGCATGTGAGTAAGCCTTATAATGCTTTTATTATATAAATATTGACTGCAGCTTTTGAACATCCAAACAGCATGTGAATGTAGGGGCAGTCAGTCAGAAATCAGTCACTTTCTGACCTCACCCCTTTCGATTTGAATGCATTTTTTCCTATATGTTGACCTTTATGTGAGAGTGTTAGAACATGGTTTGATTAACCACAATGACCAACCATTCAGGAGACAGGGGCCTCAAGAGTTGACCCATATTGGACAATCACCCCATCCTAAAGACACATCTGTGTTCTTCAAAAATAAACATTAACGGTCTGGCTTTTCACCCACAATTTCAAGACTTTTCGTGCAAAATAAATATGCAAATTAGGTTAATATAACAAGAATGCACAAGCTCCAATTTTTTCATTGTTTAATTTGCTATTGGGTAGACACTTGTTCATATAACCTGAAGTTTTTGCATTGCGCCCATTGTTAGTTGAGCAACAGCAGACTTCTTAGTATATGGTCGGAATGTCAGTCTCACCCATGAATCCGTAATGTTGCCTATGATTTTCTGTTTCACATCAGATACTCCTTTTTCCATCTATGATCAGAACAGTTTTACCTTTTATGTATCGTTACTTCAAATTTAGTCATCTGAGATTCAGAATTCTTTGAAATGGTCAGTTTGACTGTTAAGTTTCTGAAAATTTCTCCTGGGATGAATATAACCCTTGATGGTTTGATTGCAGAAGGCATACATTGAGAATTTCCACCCCCATGTTAATAGATAATTACAGCTCCTCAGGTAACCATACAATAGCCATAATAGTTCCGGGAAGAAAAATAAAACAGTGCTGTAGGCTCTTTTGTGATGACTATAACCATAAATAACAGCATATGTTTATTTAAAAAAATATTGTGACAAAAATGAAACCTATTTTAAAATAATCAGTTTTTTATTTGTATAGCTATGAAAGTATTTGTATTTAAAGCATGTTCACAAATAATGCAGTATGGTTGATTTGCATTCATTATTTTGAATTCTGTAGGGACCTATGAATAAAGCTCAGTCTTCAGTAATGTCTTAGAGGTTTTATTCTCCTCTTATATAAGCCTGAGCTGATCAGTTAAACCAGTTCAACTGTAACATTTAGATTAATGTTTTTATTAATCTTTCATATCCATGGCAACAGTGGATGAAGTAAGCTGCACTGTGGCTGAGCATCCAGCACAAGAACACCCGCCAGACTTCCACCTACCAGCAGTGGTGGCCTGATGTTGCACTTTAGGTTTTAAAGAACATTTCACCAGAGCAGCCTGGGATTGAACTTCTCTGCCTTGTCTAGCATGTACACACACACACACACACACACACACACACACACATTCACATACAGTATATACACCCCCAAACACACATAAACACATCCACATTTATTGCCAGGTGTTGAATAGTGTTTGTGGCTCCAGAGTGCAGGTCTCATTAAGGGACTTAGGTAAGTGTGAGTGTAAGCATTGCTGTTGCTATGGCCAGCTGCACTGCTCGCCAGACAAATCAATAAAAACACACACACAGCTGCAAAGGCCGCAACCACTGTTCACTCAGCACACTTGCCATGAGTTGGGTGCTACTGAGTGCATAAGTGGGTCATCTGTCAGGGATAATGGATTAGAAGCAAAGACAAGACTTAAAATTTAGAGCCTGAACAGGTACTGAACACATATATAATTTTAAGGTTTATCATATATTTGAATATTACATGAAAAAGATACAAAATGCCAGCCATAGCAAATATGCCATCTGGATTTCTTCTCAAGCTCACAGTATATTTGTCCCCATTTTCTTAACTGTGGATGATGTGCATTATTAGGCGACTAGTCAATTAAATATTTGTACTTGTTCGTCAGCACAAGAAATAGTAGTTGGTTAAACTTTGTATCAAGGTACCCAGAGGAAGATGAGAAAAGTTTGGAACAGCATGCAAGAAACCAGGTTCTGATTATCCACACCTCTCCCCCTCCCTCTGTCTCTCTGTTTTTCTTTTACACACATTCATGCACACATGTGCGCTCTCAGGCTCACACACACTCGCACTGGCTTGTTGGGTGCACAGAAGCTCCTCAGAAGCTTGTTTCACATGCATGCACAGTTATGCATGAGAGTTACCGTGTGAGAGTGGGTGTGTGTGACAGTGTGTGCTTGGATGGAGATGAGTTGGGACATTAGATACATGGTAAATTAATGCTGCTTGTTAGGATAATTTGCAAAGTGACAGATGTTTCTTCAGTTTTTAAAATGGGATTTGGTCAATGAAAAATGTATGAACAATCTCAAATGCTTCTTGTAATATACATAATATTTTTCGGACAATGTTTAACCACATAGATTGAATTGTGCTCAATTTTGACTGTGTTCTGAATTTTTTCTTACTTTTAGACGCTTCAACTAGTCTAAGTTTAAACTTTGGTTTGAACATCAGGGAAGTTAGTTGTTAGAAACATCACTATTGTGGACACCATCCCAAATCTGTGCAAGCTGCATGGCTTGTCATACAGGCTGCCTACACAGTGTTCAGTTAAGACAACACCATGTAACAGTTGTCCTAAATGTAATGTATGTTCATGTAAAAAAACAAACAAACATGACAACAGAGTATTTTCCCTGGTGAGTCCAGCAACATTGATATGAACAGAAGTGAATGTCCATTGTTCTAAGTAAGTAAGTAAGATAATAAAAGTAAATAACATGTAGTTGTGCCACTTCTTATCAGGCAGATATTGTACTTTTGTGTAGTAACTGTGCTAGTCAAATCAGTGCTTGTATTCAATTCAAACTGATTCAATGACACATAGTCTTTACTTGCCACTGGTATTTGCTTTCTTATCTCTCCAGATTGATGCCTTCCAGCACATGCAGCATTTTGTGCAGGGGATGCAGCAGCAAGCCCAGCATGCCATCGCAGCTGAAGACCAACAGCATAAGCAGGAGCTCCACAAACTGATGGCCAGGTCTGCCCTTTTCCAAAAGCACAGTAGCAGCAGCTCACCATCTAATGAGCCTTTTTCACAGAAAACCTTTTCACATGTCACAGAAGAAAATGCACAAGGTTAAATGATAAAATGAACGATTGCTGAACTCCATTTTGTTGCATTGGTTTCAAGGTCCTGGTATTGTGCATGCTGGCTCACTGTCACAGCGTACTGGGACACATGAATAGAACACAGCCGTTAAAGTTATTAGGAGCACCTGTGCTTTTCTTTCTCTGACAAGTCACACTGTCTGCTATGAAAAAGACCTGTGGTGGATATCAAATATCTACATACCCAGACATTTTCAGTTTTAATACAGAAATTCAGATTTAAGTCCAGACATTTTTTACTGTCATGAGATTAAAATAACTTGCAAAACAAGAGTAAACATAAAATTGAAGAACAAATGATATTCTAGTATAATCAGCTGTCATCTCATGCCTTTATAGATTTCTGATCTCCATCAAAGATTCACTCCAAAATTGATAAACACTATATTCAGTAGACTGGTAGGGAGAGAGATGGTTTACCCAATCTGAAATCTTGATGCTTTAAGTTTTACATTACTTCAAAGTAGTTTGGACATAACAGTATCTTGATTTCTCATCCAAGCGACCCAGAGACTGATCAGTACAGCCTGCACATCCTTGTGTTCAAATACAATCTTTATACTATAGCTATAAACTCTGTTGCCTTAAAATAAAAATAAATTTGAGAACAGGAATAAAGTAAGTGTATGTAGACAAATTATGGAGAAACATCTCTTAGGAGTGTTGGTTTGTGAGAAGTGAACAGTGCTCAGCAACTGCTGCTTTCAACTTCAAAGAGACTACGTTTACACTTGGTTTCAAAATGCATCTTAGGCAAATGGATCACAAGTGAAGTGCTACTTAACTAAAACTAGGTGTAAAAAAACATTTTAGTTAACTAAAATAAAAAACAGAAAACTAACTTAACTGATATTTAGGGATGCACCGAATATTCGGTAACCGAATATATTTGGCAGAGTATTGCAAAAAAAACACACATTCGGTATTCGGTGGAATAAGTGAAAAGCAAGGCCGAATAATAGCGGCGTGTTTTGATAACGCAATCAAACAGCGCGCGGTGACGGACGGAGTAAAATGTCGGCAGTGTGGCGATATTTTACTCCATCCGTCACCGCACTCGCATTTGCGACTAATGTCGGCAGTGTGGCGATATTTTACTCCATCCGTCACCGCACTCGCATTTGCGACTAAAAATAGGTTTGTGCGAGCAAAATAAATCATTCAGCACGCTGTGCAAGTACAGATTTCAACCAGCAGCAGCAATACGGCAGCCATAGTGCTCCGCGGCGCAAGATAAGGCTTACCGGCGACGGAGAATTCCGGCTCCAATAATGTCCTCTTCTTGGCGTNACAGTGGGTCCCAATTTTGGTACCGTGACAACACTAATCTGGAGGGGGTTCATCTGCAAAAACTAATGAAAAACTAAACAACGATATTCGGTATTCGGCCAAGCATTTCATTTTATTCGGCTTTGGCCACAAATTTTCATTTCGGTGCATCCCTACTGATATTGTGTACTTACAACATAAAACATAAAATATAAATATGCAGGAAATGTCTTTAGTTTTAGGTTTTGGTCAAATTTGTCAACACAAAAAGCATGAGGAGGCATTAGTGTGTATGTTTATTGAGACTGAGATGTCTACATGACTATAAGTTAATTGCCTTTACAAAGTGTTGTGTTTGTTTGTTTATAATACCTGTATGATTCTGAAATCTTGACCCTTACAAATATACCCATATTATAATAAAAAAGTAAAACTAATATTGAAACAAATAAAAACTAAACACTTAAAAAAGAATAAAAACAAAACTGAAACAAGCAAGCCCTCTCCATGAACTGACTGAAACTAAACTGTAATGATAACAAAAATTAAAATTGAAATTGAAATTAAAACTAATGAAAAATCAAAAATGTAATAACTCCAGTGTGAACAGGTATACGTCTCAGCTGTCCACTTGTGTTTGGTGCTCAGAAAAGCATTTTACAACAATGTGTAAACAGGGTCCTAGAAATGTGACCAGTGACAGGAAGGTGTAAATAGTTACATTACAATACAGAAAGCAGTTTGAGTTCCCATTACAGAAGGGCATGGGGAGGGGAGCAGAATTTAAATGTTGTAACTTAAATGTTGATGCTTTAAATGTAAAGCCTTTTTATTACTTGTGACCATTAATCAAGCTAAGAAGTTGTTAGGCCTTACCATTATAGATTAAAAACTGTGAGTGTTTTAAAAGGAACTGCCATATATATATCACTAGTGAAGTTCCTGAGGGAAAGTCAATTTCACACAAAGTGATGCCAATGTGTTATTATGCACTTAGTCGTGGTTCACTCATATTAAATCTCAGAAGTACCTCTGTGCCAGCCTCTGTACACTCACTGCAGCACAATGGAGAAAACACAAGGCAACATGCTAAAGCAAGGAAAAAGTAACCTCATGTATTCCCTCGTGTTGTAAACACACACAGGGTCGCGTACAGTGCGTTCTGCCTCTTTTCCATGAGCATGACCCAATCTGGCATAGCACCTTTTTATTAGTCTGTTGGCGTCCTATGGTCTTTTTCAAAGCTGGCCAGATTCTCTCAATGTCACACCTCAAACTTCTCAATAAAATGATTCCTTTTGGCACTTTGTCCCACACAGCTACTTATCACAAACCAAACAAGGCGCAGTGCCTACAGGTAGTACAGACCAGGTGTGTCTCCTCCACAGAGCTGCTGGTTTGCGCCTACACCTCTCCTACCGAGTGTTGCGTCTTCAGAAGCCTGGCACAGCCTTGGCACCTTTCCACTGTCATCACCTCACCTCACTGTGGAATGAGATGCAGTTTTCAATCTGTTTCAAGCAGTTGTCAGCACAACACCATTTTTTTTTTTTTTCTTCAAAACTTGACATTCAAATAACTATCATGTGTTTTCAGACGCGAATTTAGGGGATTAGATAATGGAAACTTTAGTATTCCCAAAAATAGCTGGGAATGACTTCAAAGTCTTAAAGAAGTTGTTTGTATGCTCTTGTGGCCTCATGAAAATATTTGAGGATATCTAAAGCTGTCCCATTTAGGTTTGAATGTTAGCTGCTTGCCTGTGCAGGAGACAGAATGATTACTTTTTCAGTTTGACTGCACACATTGTGTGTCCTGTTGGTCAGACAACTCAAAACAAGCCAGAGGTGCGACCTGGAACCAGATGGGTCTACTCCTGTGTACAGTAAATCATACAGTAGTATCATCTGGCCTCGTGCGCAAACACACACTAATCATGTGCCCCCTCCCATCTCATAAATCATTCATGACAACACACAAGCGTGACAACAGGCAGAAGGGGCTTTTTTCCACTTTTGTATCTTCCAGACAGCGATTCTGTCTGTTGGAGGAATGCATGTTGGGGAAAACACCTGTATAATGTCAGTCAGGACGGGTCTTCTCCAGACGTGCTGACACACTTTCATGAATACAGGTCGACTGCATGGTATGGAGCACACCTGGACTGCTCTGTCAGACACTCACATCCACACAATCACATGGATACCTCCACTCTCTCCCCAAAGAACTCAGTGTAATTTCACTGCTTTAAATCGTTAACCTTGGTGTCTCCTTTTTAGATCAACATGTTGTTCCAATGTCCCCAAACACCCCATCTTCCCCCTGCTTTTTTCCCAAAAGTTGAACCTGTTAACAGTTTACAGAAACTGTTTGGCATAGATGCGCTGAACCCTAACTGTACGCTCACATGGAAAAGCACTCAGAAGAAATTGCGTAATCCCAAAAGACAATTTACCGGAGGTGCTCTACAAACAGTATTCAAGCTGTTTTGGTGGATGGGTTGATAAAACAGAGCTTGCCAGTTGCTCAGTTTAGTGTAGTTGTATGTGAATTATATGTCTTGGCCCCACCAAACACAACTAGTATGACTATTTGCCTGCAAGCATGTGTTTTTGTGAGGGTGATGGACAGAGTTAAGTCCTCCTTAGGGATGCCATAGAGTTCACCGTCGGCTTAAATTAAAAGAAAAATGGTTCGGATAATTGAAAATCTCCGGATGTGATCCCAGAACCTATCCCAGCGGATAAATGCACTGCTGCTTTCAGTAGTGATACTTTGATAAGTGCCTACATGATATCCAAGTCTTGTATCATTATCTCACTGCTTTTTTAATGGACTGCCCTTGGAATGTACTGAATGTCACTGCCAACTCTCTATAAGCAATGACAACATAAGCATGGTTATAAATTCATGGTGATATTTCTGTGTCACTTTTGCTTTTACTTCCTTGTTGCTAATGCTGTCATGTAGTCACTGAATTAGTTGTTACTGCAGAGCTTTTGCAGTTTTAACAACAACTTCTGACCTTTGTAACTGTAATGGACTCAAAAATAGTTGAGATGTTTATTGTGCCTCCACGCCAGGAACAGGCATGGCTGGCAGCATTACTTTTTCAGGTTGTCTGTTCGTCCCTCCCATTGTCTTGAATGTGATATCTCAAGAATGCCTCGAGACGTTCCTCAAATTTGGTACAAACAACCAATTGGTCTCAAGAAAGAACTGAGTCGATTTTGGTGGTCAAAGGTCAAGATCACTGTGACCTTGTCTGTCCCATTCTTGTGAAGGTCCATTCGTGGAAACGACCACTCGGACTCAACGATAAACTGATTAGATTTTGGTGGTCAAAGGTCAAGTTCACTGTGACCTCGCGTCCGTCTCATTCTCATGACACAATCTCTCAAGAAGTCCTTCAGGCAGTTCCATCAAATTTGGCATAAATGTCCACTTCAACTCAACAATGAACTGATTAGAATTTGTCGGTCAAAGGTCAAAGTCACTATGATCACAAAACAAGTTTTTGGCCATAACTCAAGAATTAATTCGCTAACTATGACAAAATTTCACACAAATATCTAATAGTTTAAAATGTTTGTAAGGTCAGTGTTTTGTGACCATTATTCAGCGCCATAACTCAGGAACAGAAGGGGGAACATTTGGTCAGATACTGGATTGGTGACACTAATCGTAGGTGTCCATCCTGAAACTGTTATTGTTATTGTATAGATTGTCATTGCTCCCAGGTGTATGAAGCCTGCATGTTCAAGAATTTTTAATCAAAGTCAAACAAGGCAAATAATTTAACTTACACCAGGTTGGGCATGTTTTCCTTAAATAAAAAATAAATGTAAAATAATATTTTGATTGGAAGAAAAGCAAACAAATAAAATGTCCCCCCTCTGACTTTCTGTCTGTCCCTTTTCTCTATGTAGATGTTTCTTGAAGCTTGGGGAGTGGCAGCTCAGTCTGCAGGGCATCAACGAGAGCACCATTCCCAAGGTTCTGCAGTATTACAGCCATTCCACTGAGCATGACCGCAACTGGTACAAGGTCAGTATTTGCCTTTTAACTCTAACCTTTCACTTTTGACTTTACTCTGGCCGCAGTAAAATCCCAGCTGTGTCAGCAGGAGGTGGCTCTGACACTGATGTGTCACCAGGAAAAACTTTAGAACCCAATTTATTGCCCTTTAACCAAACATGTCGTAACATTGTTTAGATTTTGGTTTTGTCTGTGCACTGCTCATCTATTTGCTCATCAGATTGTTGTACTTGTGGTGCCTTTTGTGATGCAAAGATATGAGGTGATGGAAGAGCTGAGAACAGTTTCATCTTTTCTTCTCCATGCCCATGCTGCGGGCTACAAAGATGTCACTAACAAAACCCACATACCCCTCTCCCCATCCATCTTCACCAACTCCAACTCATATGTTTGGATCAGAGGGATATCCGCCCCTCAGTAAACTGGAAAATTACATCATGAACCGCATCAGTCACCACTTCTGAGAAATGCAGTTTCACTCAGTTTGTACAATCTCTCTGCAGGCTTGGCATGCCTGGGCAGTGATGAACTTTGAGGCGGTGCTGCACTACAAACATCAAAACCAAGGACGAGACGAGAAGAAGAAACTGCGACACGCTAGTGGTGCCAGTGCTAACAGTGAAGCCAGTAACAGCGACAGCGAGGTTGACAGCACCGACCACAGTCCCGTGCCCTCACCAGGCCAGAAAAAGGTCAATGAGGTGAGAGTCATGGAAAATTAAGTCCTCTTCACACCCATCATGTCAGTCATTTAGAGTTCTCCTCCTCTCTCAGCATTCCTAGTTTTACCAATGTTGAAATAATTCTTCAAAAAGCATAATTTTGAAGATACAACAAAGACCCTGCAAAATTAATTTCAGTTTTACTCAATTTTTGCTATGGCCAGTAATGATGACATTATGAATTTTGAACTCTAAATTATAGCGACTGTCCAGACCTTGCCATCCCCACATATGGTTGACACCAACACTACAGTCTGATCTCCAAAATAGCTTTTATTCTTGCTTGAAGAAGTATCTGATGTTTGCTGTCCTTCACAGGACCTCTCGAAGACATTGCTCCTGTACACAGTCCCTGCTGTTCAAGGTTTCTTTCGCTCCATCTCCCTGTCCAGAGGCAATAACCTGCAGGACACTCTCAGGTGAGTTAAAGGACTTTAACACACTGTAGTCATAGCAAACAAGAAGCACCCATATTTATGGTGTGAAAAGGAGGACCTCTAGTGGCCATTATCCTTAATAGTTAGGCAAGAAAAGATCCAGATTTAATGATTGTCTCCTGTTTTTGTACTGTTCAGGGTTCTGACTCTGTGGTTTGACTATGGTCATTGGCCTGAAGTGAATGAAGCCCTGGTGGAGGGTATCAAGACCATTCAAATAGACACCTGGCTACAGGTAAAACATGCATACACACAAGGAATTAGCCTAGAGATGAAGAAGTGTGTTAAATGAATCCCTATGCAAGTGAGGGGGTTTTAGTTGGGCAAAATGGCAACACTTGCTTCTTCTTGATGTTTAACTTAAATTAATAATAAAAGAAACAAACATATTGGCAGTTCTTGCTGGTTTAAGCACTTTTGTCAATGCTATGTTTTGAGTTTTTAGTCAGTATCTCTCTGCCTGTGCAGGTGATCCCTCAGCTTATAGCTCGGATTGACACTCCCCGAGCTCTGGTGGGTCGCCTCATCCACCAGCTGCTAACAGACATTGGGCGGTATCATCCCCAAGTAAGTCTGCTCACACTGCTGCTAATTCTGTTTCCCAGGAGAATTAAGAACACATTTCCTGTGTTAACTTAAAGCAGTACAATCAGTGATTGTTGGATTGTTCTCTCTTCGCTTACAGGCTTTGATCTACCCGCTGACTGTGGCCTCCAAGTCCACTACCACGGCCCGCCACAATGCTGCTAACAAGATCCTGAAGAACATGTGTGAACACTGCAACACTCTGGTTCAGCAGGCCATCATGGTACATAGATTTAATCATTTCTATTTGTCATCCCTCAATAAAATTATCTTCTTTTAGTTAGAAAGTGATACAGGTTTGTTCTTGAGGGTTAGATGGAAACATCTGTCTGTTTTTAATTTGCGTCCTGTCTATATAATATGAATCAATTCACCTGGAATATTTTTATGCCTCTGCATATGTGACAATTGTGACCGGAGGGATTTGGATTTTGTGTAGACCATCTGTCCCAGTCTTGTGAACACAATATTTCAGGAATACCCTGAGGGAATTTCTTTAAATTTGGCACAGACATCCTCTTGGACTCCAGGATGAACTGGTTAGATGTTGGTGGTCAAAGGTTAAGGTCACTATGATCTCGCAAAACAGGTTATTAGTCATAACTCAAAAATTCATATGCTACTTAGGAATGAACTTTATGCAAATATCTAATAAGATAAAATGATGAAATGACAAAGGTCAAATTTAGTGTGACATCATAGTGTTCTGCGAAAACTTTTCTGGCCAATATTAAACACCATGACCCAGGAACAGTCTGGGAGACAGTTGGTCAGAAACAGAATTTGTGACACTATCTTGGGTGTCCACCTTGTAACTGGGTTGATTGTATAGATCTTCTCTGCTGCTGGGTTGAAGATACATGTGAATCATCTATGTCTTGTTAGAAGATACACTTAATACTTTTTTTTTTCAATTCTTTTAAGACTTCACGACACATATTTAACGAGACAGACATAGACCCTCGAGGCATAGACCTGCAAGGCAGTGATTCTAGTTTTTACCTGTTGTGATATAAATTATCAGCTTCATAAGAAGCACTTTTCCTTTTCTCCTTATCTTTCTGTCTCACATTCAAGTTTAGTTTTTGGTCCCATAAAAAAAGGAAAGTTGCAGCATTAGAAATGTGCATCAGTCTGAATCAAAAAATCTCAGCTTCTTCCTCTGCCACTGCTATATACTTCTACACTAAACTGATCAGCCAAAACATGAAAACCACTGGCGAGTGAAGAAAATAACATTGATCATTTTGTTACAATGCAATGTTCTGCGGGGAAACCTTTGGTCCTGGCATTTATGTGGATGCCATTTGACTTGCTCCATTCAACACCTTTGCAGACCTAGTACACCCCCTCATGGCAACAGCACTACCCAGTGGTACTGATCCCTCCGGTAGGACAGTGCACTGTGCCACACCGCAAAAACTGCTCAGAAATGGCCCGAGAAACAGGACAAAGAGCTCAAGCCATCAACCTGGCCTCCAATTCCCCAGATCCTAATCTGATCGAGCATCCGTGGGACCCCAGAGGTGCCCCCAATCCACAGTGGGGCCTCCTTGTATTGGAATTGGCTCTGACCTGTCAAGGCATGGACACAGAACCTCTGGAGTGGGTGTCCAGTGGTGTCAGGAACAAGGGGTGTTGGTGGCGGACCCTTTGAGTCCTGTGGGTTGTGAGGTCATCCTACGTCGTCCTAATCCTACGAATGCCTGAACAGATTAGGACCTGTGGAATTTAAGGGCCAGGTCGATGCCTTGAGCTCGTTGTCGTGTTCCTTGGGCCATTTTTGAACAGTTTAAGAAGTGTGGCATGGTGCAGTGCCCTGCTGGGGAATCAGTGCCATCGGGGGTGCTGTTGCCATGAGGGGAGGTACAGCCTAAACAGTGTTTGGGAGGGTGGAGCACGTCAGTTGGCATCCACATGATTGCCAGGACCCAAGGTTTACCTGCAGAACATTGCAATGTAACTAGATGATCAATGTTAATCACTTCACTCACCAGTGGTTTTAATGTTTTGGATCATCAGTGTACTGTACTGCAAAAATCTCCATGAAAAATATGTTGCTGTTGCAAAGCAGGTGTGCATGCTTGGCAAGTTCTTCTCTGGATTGCAGTGATGTGATGTCTACTGTAGAGGAATTAGTTTCTCCTTAAGAGGCTTAAAATAGTTTTTTCTCCTCCTTTTTTCTTTTTAAATGTAAATGTCACATTTCTTATCTAAAAAAGTAATCTAAAATGTAGATAGAATCCATGAAAAGCAGATGCCTGATATCTTACACCTCTGAGTTTTTAGGGGAAGTATCAGAGAACAGTCTGACTTTTTTATCTATGTATGTCTTTATCCAGGTGAGTGAGGAGCTTATCCGAGTGGCCATCTTGTGGCACGAGATGTGGCACGAGGGTCTTGAAGAGGCATCACGTCTGTACTTTGGTGAGCGCAACGTCAAGGGTATGTTTGCTGTGCTGGAGCCTCTACATGCCATGATGGAGAGAGGACCACAGACCCTCAAAGAGACCTCTTTTAATCAGGTGCGTGCCATTTCAGTTTGGGGTTGAATTTAAAGTTTAGGCTGGTTTAGTGCAATACCACAAACTAAAGTCTCTGCACGTCTCCCATCCAACATAGATTAAAGGCTGCACGACAGTCCTGTTGTGTGCAAAAAAGACGCCACAAACTGAGCTGTGGTTTTTTAATCTGTTGTTGTGACATTCAGTGGAAACTTGAGTTCCTGAGAGGTGGGAAAAAAGTGCTTGATATGTGTTTTCACTTCGACATTAGTTTTTTTCTGTTGATAAGTGTCAATAAAGTTTCATTAACACACTGTAAATCAAAACAATGGGTGAATATTTGTAGAGGCATTGTAAAATTAGCTGTGTATTTAATTACCACAAATTAAGTGTGAGTTTGTACACACAACTGTTTACTTCACAGCCATAAGTCATCCCAGTGACCCTAGCTCTCTGCACAAGCAGCATCAGATGTTTCCATTCAGGCTGCCTTTGCAGATGTGTGCTATTAAAAACAAAATACTTACTGAATCCTAGATTAATCAAGTTGGAACAGCAATGTTTAATGCCTTGACATTCAGTTTTATAGTCCTGCTTTGGCAAACCATTTTCATTTAATTGAATGAGTCATTGCACAGGGACAGAGAGTGTTTGTCTCACTTCGTGCTACAGGCTTATGGCAGAGACTTGATGGAGGCTCAGGACTGGTGCAGGAAGTACATGCGCTCTGGAAACGTAAAAGACCTGACCCAGGCCTGGGACCTTTACTACCATGTATTCAGACGCATCTCCAAACAGCTGCCACAGGTGAGTGAAACTACAGAGTCACTGCACAGAAACTGTTGTACCAGTTTTTCTTATAAACCTCTTCTAGGATTACTGTATGTATATTGATGTCAAACCTCTCTGGCTCCTGGGAAAATTAGAGCTGACATCCCACCAGTTCTGCATCCCTATACCCCATTACAATTATTAGATGTGATGAGATATATTTTGCATTTCATGTCCTGACTCATTCTTTGATCTCATGACAGGTGAATCAGTACATACTTGTCTCTTAGTCATTTAAAGTAGCATAAAGAATGAGCAAGATTCAGCACTGGGAGATTAGGGAACAAAGGCCCTCTTTCATTCTTCCCTCTCTGGGTGAAGTCATTAAACAAGATGCCAAAAATAATGTTGAAAGATAGCAGAATGTGATGAGACAGGAGGGCAATGTAGGTCAAAGAAGAATGGCAGGAAAGCATGAGGTAGCATTGCTTCCTTAAATATCATACACTCAGTAGCCAGTAGCAGACAGCTGTTTTCTTGATAATTAACTTACTTTTTCCTTCATCAAAGATTCCAGTACGGTGTACTTTGTAGCTAAATATTTTTGCAAGTGCCCACTTATATTCCAAACACATTAAAGGGATAGTTCAGATCTTTTTATGTGGGGTTGTATGAGGTACTTATCCATCAGTGTATTACACATGCTTGATGGCAGTCCGCATGCTCGCAGTTTGGAGAAGCAGACAGTAGTACTGACACAGAAGCTAAGCAATGTACTGCAGGTGAGTGGGCAACAACAAAACATATTTTAGCCTCTTCAAAAGTCCCACCCAAAAAATTTAGTATCGGTGTAAGTTTATGCTACATTTACAGTATTTTCACTGCTTTACCTTACTGTCAGACAGCCATCTCCAACATGGAAATTAAGCCATTTTGTCACTCTCTCAAAAGCCAGACTCCATTGAGAAAAATAGTAATGTAGCTTTGCTCAACACACAAGTCTCTGGTCTACTGCTGCCTCAATCAGTTATGTTGTTTGTGTTATTGTATGACTGGTGTTTTAGAGGATAAATTCAGATTCACCACACAGTAACATTTTTTGATCAAGGCAGCAGCTCCCATGTTCAGCAAACTTAAATTTTTACAGTTTTTCTCAATGGAATCTGTTGGCCTTAATAAGAACATAAACGGGGAACTTAAGCTATTTATGGCTTCCACCTCAGAAAGTGCTGTCTGTGGCAAAGCTGTAGGGGTGAAATGTTCTCAATGTAGTGAATGCTTGAACTCGTATTCATTTTTAGTAGTGGCTTCTGTGGTGGTACTCCTGCCTGGCTCTCCAAACTTGGGTTGTGCCAACTGACATCTAATGTAGGTAATACACTGACAGTAGATAAGTACCTGATATGACCCGACTTCAAAAGATCCAAAGTATCCTTTTTAATAATTTCATAACGCTGTGTGTACATAAAAATTCTGTTTATGAGTTTGCACAAGGAAGCACTGCATCCTTATACAGATACACATATACTGTTAGCCATTTTCCTTGGTGGCATACTCAAAGTCAGTCATGAGTAGATGGCTTAAACTTTATTTACATAAGGTCTTGTTGCTTCTGGAGTGAAGGTTAAATTGAACTGATAGATGTCTTTCCTTGCAGCGGTAATTGGGTTTGAGGAAAGACATTAAAAACATTCTTTTCAGGAGCTCTCACTTGACATAGCAAGTGGAGACAACAATACTATTTGACATTGTGGCCAGGTCCTGCTGTCAGTGATGGTCCCCGCTGTGACATTACAGTAAGCAGCATGAAATACACAGCGACATAATGACATGCTGCGAGCATTTTATTCCCCGTCTGGGCATTAACATAGAAATAAACCCTCTCCAGGATGCATCCAAACAGCAGATCCAGAGCAGGATGAGGCCATGATGAAGTAACCACACATTAGCATTCAGGATTTAACTGTAAAAGCATTTAAATGGTCTGCCAGAGTCTGAGTGGATGCAGTTTAAATCACTGATGGTTGACTGCAGACAAGCAGAGAATGCACTTATTGATGGACACATAGAAAGTGAAGTGTTCCAGAGTGATTTATTTAAGGTTGTGAAAATACAACTTTTTGTACATAAGACCTTCACTGGGATATGAGCCAATGTCTGCAACACTCTGCATATTGGTTTAGGCACTGTTGGCAGGAGCTGTTTTGCCACTGCAGACTAAAAACAAATTGTCTCTTCCTCATCAACTTTCCATGCAGCTGACCTCCCTGGAGCTACAATACGTGTCTCCAAAGCTGCTGATGTGCCGAGACCTGGAGCTGGCTGTACCAGGCACTTATGACCCCAACCAGCCTATCATCCGCATCCAGTCCATCGCCCCCTCCCTGCAGGTCATCACCTCCAAGCAGCGCCCACGCAAACTCACCATCATGGGTAAGATTAGGAGAAAATTGCACAGGCCTTGTGGCTCTGAACCCATTATATTAGGAAAATAGATTAAAGAATATCTGTAGTCAGAGTGGTATGCTTTCAGCAGGCGTGGGCCATCGCATTAGAGAAAATTCAATATTAATAGAATCTT
Organism: Epinephelus moara; assembly: GCF_006386435.1. Lineage (NCBI taxonomy): Eukaryota > Metazoa > Chordata > Actinopteri > Perciformes > Serranidae > Epinephelus > Epinephelus moara. The sequence continues at coordinate 11,631,487 of NC_065521.1, read as the reverse complement.
TACCCAAACAACAAACAGCTCCAAGGCCACTATTTATTTTGAATTCATCAGTCATGGCAAAGTTCTGCGTGTGGATAATATAGTAGAAAAAAACCTTCTGTACAAACAGAAGCAAGATTAAACCTGTGATTAACTTAATACCACAATGAATCCAAATCAACACAAAAAACTGCCTTTTTAAAACTCAATGGCCAGAGAGCTTACGTCGTAAGTCATGTTTGTTTTTTGTTTTTTTCCTATCCTTAGAGAAATGGTGCACTCAGGTCAGATCCACTTGTCATCTTCCCAACACCGTCCATCAGCATTATTTTGAATACGAAATAAATAATCCTGACATTTTATCCCTTCCTCTGCTTTGTTATATGAAATACGCCACTGAAGTGCCTCTAAAATGGGACCGTGCTATAAAGTCACCTTGTATTGAAGCCAAATCCTCATATTATCAATCACAAATGCTTCACTTTACTTCACTCTTTACCACTGCACAGTGTGATACCTTGTTCCAGTGTATCCCATCAGTGTTACACAACATTCTCTGTAAAAGATGATAAATCAACTGACCTCTGAAGCAAGACTTCAGATTAAAACCTGTCAACCACTACAGGCCTCTTAGATTTACCGCCAGCGCTCTGTCCCCCTGGTGACACACAATACATTGCGTACTGGGATTGTCATTAGGAGCAGACTGAGGATAAAACAGGGACTCTGTCTAACTCGTTCCACTGGAAGTATCAGTTAACTCCATTAAAGGTAGCATGGTAATTACAGTGTAGGTGAAATCATTGTAATGTGCTCTGTTGAGAACACTGAGGACAGTATAAGATAGTGGAACAATTAGATAAGTGACATCATCTTTACTTCAGATAAGTAAAATGCAGTTTCCTCACTGTCATCCTAAAAACTTCATTCTGCTTAAGAGAATTGAGTTGATGTCACAGTTCATCCAGTGCTAAGATACATATTTTCCACTCCACTCCACGTGAGTTGCTCAAGAAAATGCCTTGACATCAGGACTTCATGTGAACTTCACAAGGTGCTTTCATTAAGCAGCTGTAAAACCATGTGTTTGTTCTTCTGCTGCGCAAATCAAATGTGGGGTTCTTTTTCAAAGAAGAGCTTTTTTTTACCACAACTGCTCATATCTGTCACTTTGAAGAGGGGTTCCAAACCAAGGGTTACCATAAAGTGAGAGATTATTGGGACAGAGCCTACTGTAGGAGTGATGGGGTTCATATGAAATCATTTATTGCCTGCTCAAACTCACTAGACATTGCTTCAGGCGGAGGTAATGGAGATGCAGCTGCAGAGCAGCAGGGGAGCACCCTAGAGAAAACCCGCTAGTACTGCCAAATCTGACTATATAACGATTCTTATATAATGCCTTTTCCCTTTTTGAGCAGTATATCAATGTTGCGTTTTGTGGCGCCCTCTGCAGGCAGCAACGGCCACGAGTTCATGTTCCTGTTGAAGGGCCATGAGGACCTGAGGCAGGATGAGAGAGTCATGCAGCTGTTTGGTCTGGTCAACACACTGCTGGCCAATGACCCTGCGTCCTTGCGCAAGAACCTCAGGTAGACACACAGTCATGTTCACACACACACACACACACACACACACGCACACACAGACTCTGAGGTACAGTACATTTCGCACATCTCTTGAGCACACACATGCTCTCAGTTGTGGACTTGAAGTAAAAAAGTGAAACTGACAATGACAATGAATTGTATGTTTGTTTGTGTTTGTTTTGGCTGTGTGTTGCAATCATCAGCATCCAGCGCTACGCAGTGATCCCCCTGTCCACCAACTCAGGCCTGATTGGCTGGGTGCCCCACTGTGACACCCTGCATGCCCTCATCAGAGACTACAGAGAGAAGAAAAAGATTTTGCTCAACATTGAACATCGCATCATGCTCAGGGTAAGGAGCCACTATCAACCATTAGGTTTCTACTTCCTGCATTTTAATGACTGAAAACAGACTGAATATGCACTCACCTGCAACATTAACCCTCTGAGACCTGTTGGGGAGGTCCCAGCTGACATTACTGTGTTTAAGAGGCTGTGGCGCACTCGATTTTTAAGCTAGTGCAGAATTTTGGTGATGGAAAAACTGGCATTGTCATTTTCACAGGAGTCCCTTGACCTCTTACCTCAAGTTATCTAGATTAGAATGGGTTGTTTGGCTACCAGTCTCCCCTTTACACCCACTTGATGCTAGTCCCATGCAGTTTTGGGCAAAAACCATGTATTTTTTTTGCATGCAGCACAAACGTGTTATTTCTGCCTATTCTAAAAAAATGTGTATTTGAATATTTTTTCACACAAGGGTCCCTAAACAGTCTTGTAATTTCATGAATTGGGTGGAGACTCTTGTGGGTTCAATGAGCCCAATTTAATTCATGTGTGATGATGTTCGGCCCTGTAGAAGCCATTTCACTGTAGTGAGACTATTTTTAAAGCTTGACCTCAATGTATAAAATAACCCACTATGACCTTTAGATAATTGCAGCCACATGAAACTTTACAATCACAAACAAGAGATCCAAGGCGTTCAGAGAATGAACAGAAGTCTTTGCCGTCCAGTGGCAAAAGAATGCCGTTCTTACAGAAATCTCCAAATGCCAGAAGAAAAAGAAAGATCCCCTATCCTTTCTAAAAACGACAAAAAATGATCTATGCTGGATCTCAGAAGGTTGAGATGTTAGAAACAATTTCAGTACATTCCCTGGTTGGGTTTTAATTATATGTTACTAAATACACATTTATGTGTAAATGAGCTTATGTCCTTGCATATGATTCACTGTTTTGTGCCAACACTTGCCTCATTCATGAAATGTTTTTAAATGTGTTATTTTCATATAAAATGTCCATGCTAAATGAATGAAATAAATGAATACTAGATTCATCAAAGCAGAGGAAGCGTCTGTTTTCAATGATTACATTGATGAATTCCAGTTATTCTTTAATGACAACACATTCACAGGTCCTCAATGAATAAATTTAACCTGATATCCCTGGCGCAGAATTACCCAATTAGGCATAGAGAACACACAAACACACACAATCTTCATCACTAAAATGTCACTGCGGGAAGTGAAAGTGCATTGGATGACATATGAGGGCAGAGGCAGAGCAGGTTAAGACCCTGACATTCAATGTGCAAAAAGCTTACAGACTGGTTTGATTGAAATCTGTACAGTGAAAAAAGGCAGCATGGCTACAGGAGAAAGGCAGGGCTGAAGTTCAAGTGTCATCAGTCCAAAATAGGATGATGACAACATGTCCAATTGCGAAATGATTTACTGGTCGACAGGATGAAAAACAACCTTGTCCCAGACCTTGTCTGGTTGAGAATATACAAGCAGGGAATGTCACTCTCAGCTCCTCCGACAGTAGTCCACTAATCCCAGAATAATATAACAGGGATCAGTCATTAACTAAAAATGAAAAACAATCCCTCGGTCTGGGCATATTTTCAGAGGAGCCTGGTGAATAGCTAGCCTCAACAGTAATAGGGAATACTGAACCCAAACAAGCTGAGGCGTTGCACATGCAGGGTCTAAATTCACTCAGATCTGAGAGCAAATTGATGCAGCTAAACCTTTAATGGTAATTTCTCTGTGCACACATTTTCTTCTCCTGACATGTTTTGAATAAGACTCTGTTTTTTTAATTTAGTAATAGTGTTGTTAATAGTGTGTTTCATTCAGCCTCTTTAAATAGAAAAATATTAAATTCACCAGTCAGTCAGCCAGGCCATTAATCAGTTGCAGATAAAATATAAGGAAGATAGGAGACTGAGACAATAATAGATAGTTGTCTTTTGTAGTGTCACTGTGTTTCTTTATAAACCCCAAAATCATCTTAACAGTTCATTTAATGTTAAGTATCACTCTGATTCTTTTCAGTTTGCAGGAAATCCTGCTGTCCCATGCACAAACACAACCTGTGACATTGAGAAAATAAAACAATCGTTATTTAAGCATTTTCTTTAATCAACTCCCTCACTGTAATGGGACCTACTTACACCCAGTTTCTATTTTTTAATAACCTGAAACAGGCTTCTGTTTCTGTAACATCACCAACCTCTAGTTGTAGTTACATTAACATGTTGAATGTTTTTGGGCCAATATACAGTAGCCATCAATTTCATTTAACTTAAGTAGATATCATCACAGACGGTAAACATTAATAGGGTGTCTGTCATAAAATGTCTTAAGTTTAATTTTAGAAAATATTACACCTTAAAAGTTATAAGATTTATCCAATTTATCCAACTTAAGCTATCTCCATCAATTATTTTTGTTAAATAAGTCACGCTCTCCTGCGTGAAAGTCCATATTTTTTAAATAGAAATAGAAATCTTAAAACCTACTCCTGACCTCATACTGTCTTTTTACCTCATACTTGCACTTTTGTACTGGCAAAATGCAGATTAATCTAACTCACTCTAATATCCATATTCCTAAATAAATGTCTGTCATTTCACCGAACCACATACTGTATTACTGGATTACTAAAAAAAATACTGGCCTGATTTAAATGACACTAGGTTGGGGTGCTCACCACCCTCTGCTGCACGCCATCCCCTGTCTCTCCCCATTTCACACTTAATACACTGTCCTGTCCATTAAAGGCAAAGCCCAAAAAAAATAATCCTAAAATAAAGACACTAAGTAGAGAGATGAAACCATGGGCCAAGGTTGAACCTGTTCACTTTTGTTAACATTGTGAGACTGTCTTGGTGGAATAAATGCCATACTTCTTAAAATCCGGTAGACAGTAGTAAAGTGCAGTAGTGACAAAGCAGACAATTGTAATAATACGATGACTCTGTATCACAATGCACATTAACGGGTACCAGTAATCCTCTGAGGTAGCCTACACATGGAGTTGCTCAAACTTTACGCACGGTGGTTTCATGGGAGAACTGGTACAACTGTAACAACATCGCAATTGTAATATTTCGTCACTGTCCGATGAAAAACACCTATCTCCACTTTTGACGATTTTGACTTTCTACAGTGCGTGGAGTGTCCATAATATTCCCTAGCAACCGTTAGCGTTGGGTATCCAAATGACCAATGGAAAGGCGTTTTATTACATCATCTATTCAACATGTATCCTCATTGGGTGTCAGAAGTGTCCATCATAGTGCGTAGAAAGTCAAAACCGTCAAAAGTGGAGATACGTGTTTTTCATCGGACAGCATAAGATGTTGCAAATATAAATATGTGCATAGCATTCATCTAAATATATTCTTACTCACATCCAAATGTGAATTGTCTTCAGCAAACTTCCACCAGAGATATTTAGGAAAAGTGTTTGGACTTACGACAGCAATATAGAAGCACATAATAAATGCACAGTTGAGATGATGGGGTGTCAGCTTGGCACAACCATATTTTGACGTCATTCTAACAGTTTTGGAAATATATCCCGATAATATAGTGGATGAGCTTCCAGATTTGCATGTCATACAAGCCTGGACCATTATTGTGGAGGTCTCAGAGTGCCCTTCTAGCTAAATAATACCTTCCAAAGCTTGTCATACCGTAGCTGTCATATATAGTTAACTAAATAGATTCAGGAGAAACTCAGCAGCCACTAAAATCAATGCAGGTGTGCTAATATGTTGAACATGAAAATATTTTAAGTGCCTTTTGGAAAATGCCTTTGCCCTGTGTGTGTTGCACAACAGTGCTCCCAGTAACTGAAATTAAATAAGACTCCGCTGTAAAGTACGTGATGATATTTGGACTACAATCAGTCGTCATGGTTTTGGAGACCCAGGTTGAAAATAAGAATCATTGTCCTTTTACTACATTTCATGAGCTCTTCACTTTTAAGAGTCTTGTCTTAACATGTGCTGTGATAGTTTTGTTCACATTTAAAATGTGTGTGTGTAATTGGCTTTGTGTTTTTTAGATGGCCCCAGACTATGACCATCTGACGCTGATGGAGAAGGTGGAGGTGTTCGAGCATGCCGTCAACAACACGGCCGGAGACGACCTGGCCAAGCTCTTGTGGCTGAAGAGCCCCAGTTCTGAGGTGAGACGCCCTACTTCTTCACTCTGTTCAGCACAGGGGAGGATAATTGCGTGTACTTGATCTTTACAGCATCCACCCTCACATTTCAGTGGCTGTAGGGTTAAATGTCAAGATCTGGAAATTAACGTATTTCATTTTTGGAAAGATTTTCATTTAGTGTGGTGGAAACATAGAAAAGGAAAACTTCTTTAGAAATGTATCCATTCTAACTTTTCTAATTATTGAGGTAAATACAGTTGTATTTAAATAGAACTGTTGTTTTCCCTGAAGAATCAGTTTTCTGGGTTGTGTGTCCTACTTTCAAACCACTGACTTAGCGGGATTTAACAAACAGACCTTCAAATTGAATCCATTTTTAGGAACATTAGTAGCTCGTGTTCCTGATGTTCTGCATGTTCAAGTCTGTGAAAAGATGTATCAAGCAGCCTGCCAGAGATCTCTGTGCCATTTTCCACACTGCTCTGCTTTAATGTTATGAACCAGAGGAGCTCTCTTAATGCAGATGTTATCTCTCCTCCAGGTGTGGTTCGACAGGAGGACCAATTACACCCGCTCCCTGGCTGTGATGTCCATGGTGGGCTACATCCTCGGACTGGGTGACAGGTGAGTTTCTCTGCCAGTTGAAGTGTCGCATCATTTCAAACGGATTGTTGTAATAATAATAAAGAGTAATCATAAGACATAATTGAGGAGATAATGTCAATGTCTATTCTCCAGGCATCCTTCCAACTTGATGTTAGACCGGTTAAGTGGAAAGATCCTCCACATTGACTTTGGAGACTGTTTTGAGGTGTGAGGAGATTCTCTTTATATATATTATCCACTGATTTTTTTGAAATTTCATTTATCTGAGACTGACCCTCATGACAACCCTCAACAGGTTGCCATGACCAGAGAGAAGTTCCCCGAAAAGATCCCATTCAGACTGACAAGGATGCTGACCAACGCTATGGAGGTATACAACTCTGTAGTATCTTTTGCAGTGATAATTGTGAGCAGGGTGTCTGCAGGCCCTTAAAAAGTCTTAAATTAACAAACTTAATTGCCACAAACATTTTAACTAATTTTATTTATCCATATTTTCATTTATTTTGTCCAAATGAGTCAATCTCTTCTGTGTGATAGTCCACGTCTGAGATTATAGATCTTTAAACCTACTTCTGAACCTTGTACTGTCTGTTTACTTTATACTTGCACTTACCTGTTGCAAAATGTAGATTAACCTAACTCACTCTAGTAACCTTATTCCTACATAAACCTATGTCTGCACAGGACTACATATGTACTACGTACCTTTAGATGTACCTTTATAATCACTTGCAGTGCTAAAAATCATCATTTACCAATGTTACATTAGGTTAAAAATTATTTTTGAAAAAGTCTTACAAAGCATTAAATTTAGTGTCTAATACCTGTAGACACCCTGGTGAGTATTACTGCATGCAGGCTAGATTAAAGTAGCCATAAGAGTGTTTGCTTCAACTTGGAAAGTCAAAAAAAATATCTTTTCTTAATTAGTTCTTCCTTTTTTTCCATCTTACTTTTTTTTTTTTTTAATCAAAAGTCATGACTCGCACTGTGCCCTGTATTTAATGAGGAAAGAAGAAAAGCAATTACAAATGAAAGCATTAAGAAAAAAAATCAATATTGTAAGAGGGTCAAGTTGGCTCATCTCTTGAATAACTGGATTTTTAAAAGTCAGAAATCTGTTTAAAAAGCTTTTTAAGGCATAATTCAGGGATCTAATGAAAGGGCTGCACCTCCCTCAAACCCTTAAAACACCATGTTGTGTCCTCTTCTTATTGTGCTCTTTTTAATGTACAAACACAAGACAAAAACTTCTCATGTTGTAAAAGGCTTGTTTCTTTAAGTAACGTCTACGTCTGGTTGTGTGGCAGGTGACAGGCTTGGACGGTAACTACCGGATCACCTGCCACACAGTGATGGAGGTGCTGAGGGAGCACCGGGACAGCGTCATGGCTGTGCTGGAGGCTTTCGTCTATGATCCGCTGCTCAACTGGAGGCTCATGGACAGTAAGAGATCATCAGCTGTACCCTTTCAGTACATTTAGCAACGTCAGCTTCAGTACAGGAACACAGACAACAGAAAGTTTACATGTGGCAGACTGAAATAACCACGACAGTATCACATGCGAATAACAACTAGAAGGGCACTCGGAGACCTCCTCCATGGCCAATAGTCAAGTCTTGTATGACACGCAAATCCAGCGCGACCGCTTCAAAATACGGCTGAAGCCTCATCATGTCAGTTGTGCTAATTTGGAATTTTTTTTTACATATTTAATATACATTTGTGAAAACCAGAAAACACTTTATTATCATCTACATATGTGTTACAGTTGTTACAGTTCTCCCATGAAACCAGAGTCCCAGAGTTCTCCATAATGACTGCATCCTATATGAACTCTGTGCAGCTACATGTGTAGGTTACCCATGATTTAAGACTGGGTGATATGGAGAAAATTAATATCAAGATATGGTGGACTATGTACCACTATATCGAAATTGTAGGGTTGACTATTGGTACTTTCGCAAAATATTTACACAGTGAGACATTTGATAAACAACCACCAGTAATGTGGATATAATGACAGAGTGGGTAAAGGCAAATAATAGAACAGCCAGAACAGTCTGGTATGCTCAGAAAATGACATCACGTTTTGTCACCGCCGCACTTCACTACCATCTACTGGATTTAAAGATGTAAGGCATTTATTCTGCCAAGGCTAAATCCCCTATCTCGCTATATTAACGAAAGCAAAAAGTAATTTGTGTGGGGCGTCAGTGGCTTAGTGGTAGAGCAGGCGCCCCATGTACAAGGCTGTTGCCGCAGCGGCCCGGGTTCGAGACCAGCCTGTGGCCCTTTGCTGCATGTCACTCCCTCTCTCTCTCTCTCCCCCTTTCACACTTAACTGTCCTGTCCATTAAAGGAAAAAAATGCCCCCCCAAAAAATATCTTTAAAAAGTAATTTGTGTATCTGCCTTGTGATTGGATCCACTCCAAAACTGAGTGGCCTCTTCCTCGGCCCATTCTGAAACATTCCACTAAGTTTCATGAAAATTGTACCAGTAGTTTTTTAACAATCCTGCTGACAAACTAACTAAGCCAGCAGAAAACATAACCTCCTTGGCAGAGGTAATGAACTATATGTGAACAAGTTCAGCCCAAAAAAATAAATTTTGCGAAGGTCAGCACAAATTACTCCGTTTACAGTAGAAATTCCTTCTTTGAAGTGGTTGAGTGTTTGGAGCGTTCTCTTTAATCAGACAGGGCGAAAAAACCTAAGTGCAGTTCCAGTAGTAAAATGGAAGTCTATTTGGTTCCTATGTGAAAGAGAAATTGACCGAATGCTTAAAGAAGTGCTGTAGACATCTAAAGGTCGTTGGTTGAATTCAAGTGAACAAAGCGAATGAATATCTCTGGCACTCTTTCAACTAATACTGTCAAGGTTGCCTTAAGCAAGGCTTTTTATCTGCAACAGTAGAATACATCGGTTTTATTGTAAAATTAATAAATTATAAAAATCATTGTGAAAATCGAATTGTTTTGGTTTGGAATTATCTGTTTTTTAGTTGTTTTTTCCTTTTTCTCAACTATTGATGGTTTCTGACACACCCACAGGGACTGCAGGGTGCACTTCTTATAAGCCCATTTGTTTTTCTCTCAATTTCTTTCTACACTTTACATTACAGTTACCATTTTCTAAGTTATTAACACCACAGTAGGACTTTATGTAATGTAGTGTGGTGTGGTGAGCATTTTTCTCTTGCAGCAGGCAACATAGCTTTTAGGTGCGTAGCTATATATCTGGACGACATTTTACATAATTCAAAGAGATCTGTTTTTCTTTTGTACCATCAGTGTTTTTCAGTGAATATCAGAGCCTTAACTACTTGTAAAGGTTAGAAAAGATCTTCATCATTCTGCATTTAAAAAGGTCAGAACAATGCTGCTGCTTCCTGTGTGATGGATAAAAAATAGTAATTGTCATGTCAATGGGAAAAAAAGACTCACATACCTTACGTGTTCCACCCACAGCAAACACCAAAGGCAACAAGCGTTCTCGCACCAGGACCGACTCGTATACCGCTGGACAGTCAGTGGGTGAGTCTACAGTACACACTGTATGCCCTGTTTCCTACTTGATAATATAAAAACATGTTTAAACCTGCAACTGTGTGTGTGTGTGTGTGTGTGTGTGTGTGTGTGTGTGTGTGTCGTCTGCAGAGGCTCTTGAGGGAATAGACCTTGGAGAGACCACACACAAGAAACCAGGGACCACAGTGCCTGAATCCATCCACTCCTTCAGTGAGTTTCCCAGCATATTCTGTCATCAAGGGGTTATTTGATGAAGCCTTTCATTTTTCCTTGTTCGTTATACCACAAAAATACCACGCTCTCTCACTGTCATAAACAATCATTGCGATTGCTATGTTATTGTAAGGCAGCACGTAAGTCCACTTTTATTTGAGCTGCTGAGAGGCTTGGGGTATAGAGAGAACACTTGAATATGCTTTTTCTCAAGTTGCTAGTAGTTGTTGAACATGAAGCCGGCATGTTTGTGTTTATTTTTTTCCAGTTGGAGACGGCTTGGTACAACCTGAGGCACTCAACAAGAAAGCAATTCAGATTATAAACAGAGTGAGAGACAAACTTACAGGTGAGTTCTGCAGCACTCAACTAGCTCCACCAACCTAGATATACAGTAGTCGTACAAAAGCTTCTATTTGTCTAGAGTTTTGACCTATTTTACTTCATTTTTCCCACAAGGCTCTGCAGGAAGTACAGCTATCTTTTTGGCACTGTTAAACTTCCTCTGGTTAGATTTGAATATAAAATGTAAATCTTAAATTACCATGTAAACAAAGCTGAAATTCCTTACTGTGAAGTTGGTCAAGTTACTTAAAAGGTGCAATGCTTTATTGCAGAAATGCTTTATATAATCATGTCAAATGGTTAGATGTTTGATTCATACTTTACCTTCCTCAGTCACATTATTCCAGTGTGGGCTAACCCACCATCTATTGGTATTGCTGATTGAAGTCCTTGAAAGACTGTCCAGACTGGACTTGTTCAGTCTAGACTGAATGTTCTGGTAAAGGTCTTGTGTTTGATGAGTTTTGTTCCCCGCAGGTCGGGACTTTTCTCATGATGAGACACTGGATGTGCCGACACAAGTGGAGCTCCTCATCAAGCAAGCCACATCACATGAAAACCTGTGCCAGTGCTACATTGGGTGGTCAGTACTGCTGCTTGAGCTTGCCTGTTGTTCTTATCACACAGCTGTTTGTGTTTGGTATGTTTTGCTTTGTAATTTAATTAGAGCAGTGACGTAGGCCAGCAGAAATCCACCCAAAAACTGCTGACCTAAATGATGGTGATGTAAGTTGATTGCATACGTGATAACACATGATAACCCTTTCCACAGATCCCTGTAGCTTTCCCACATTTTTTAATTTATCACATAACTGGTGTGCAGAGGACGAAGCAGAGTAAAATAGGCATCCAGGCTTTGCTTGAATGAGCAAAACCCAAGTCCCAAAAATTTGCTACAGTGTGTAAGCCATAAATTAAAACAGAATGCAGTGATTTGCAATTCCTTTATAACCTACATTCAATTGGATTCAGTACAAAGACAAGATATTTAATATGTAAACTGCTAAACTTGATTTTGTTTTTGTAAATATACACCCACTCTGAATTTGATGCCTGCAACATGTTCACTAATTGTTGAAGTTTTTAAAGTAAAATTTTTTCTCAAGATTCATAAGCTGAACCCCCAAAATCTTCAAGATTTAAATACTTTCTGTGTGAGCAAATGGGCCAAAGTCACATTCGAACACTGTGAGGGATTAGTTTCTCCATACAGGAAGCATCATGAAGCTGGCACTCTAAACAAAGGCTTCTCCAAGTATTAAATACATTTCAGTTAGTGTGTTCAGTACTTTTTTCCCCTGTGTCATTCCACTTTATTTCACATAATAAGTTTTATGGATTGAAATGTTACAATTTCTGTATCTGTGAAGTCCAGACATATTGCCAGTGTCTGATCAAAATTGTATTTGTATACCTGCGCCGGAAATATGTTTAATAAAAATATTTTGACATACTACTTAATGTCCCCACTGTATGTCAAAATGATTTGTCAGTCATTGCATTCTGTTCTTCTTCACATTTTGCACAGTGTCCCTGGTTTTTGGCATCTGAGTAGGTAATAATGACTGACTTGTAATTTCCCTGGCCCTGGCAGTCTACTTGTTGAAGTGTCCTTGGGCAAGATACTCAACCCCAAATTGCTCCTGATGGCTGTGCCGGTGGGTGTGGGTGTGCGTGTGAATGTCTACCTGATGAGCAGACAGGATAGTCTCAGCCACCAGGGTATGACTGTTTGTGTGTGATTGGGTGAATGCTGCCTGTGTTGTAAAGCGCTTTGAGTGGTCGCTAAGATTAGAAAAACACTATATAAATGCAGTCCATTTACCATAATTTCTTTTTCTGTCTTCAGGTGTCCATTTTGGTGAAGAACCCTCTCCGGCAGACAAGGTTACACTTGACATTTTTCTCACCGGTGAAACAAGAAGAAGCACTCGACTCAAATAGGTATCCACTGAAAATGTACTTAAGCCATAGTGCAGAGCCTTTGAGAAAGATTTTTTGTTGTTGTAGAGTTATTGGATTTTCCAGTGGCACGTTTTATGAGACAGGATCTTAAGAGCTCAGTTTTTACCTGATGATCATAATTTTACTCAAACTGTTGTCATTGCTTCAAATGACTCCTCGCTTTAAACACCATAATCAGTTGCTAAAAGCTTTCTACCGTGGCCATATTGTAATAAGTTATGACATTTCTTACTTCTCACACTGTATTAAAAACCCACCAGTCTGTTGTATCATTGTGTATTAATGTGACAAAATTCAATAACATGGTATGCCTTTAATTATCTTCTTTAAAGTTTCCTGAGTACAATTTGATTTGAGATGATGAGATAATATACTGTGTGGGCATTTGTGTGCCATTAAACCCTGTACAGATACCACTGTGACTGCACTGTTGTTTTTTTGTACAGTTCATGTTTGTGTGGCTGAGCTTGTCACACTTACTGCTGTTAAGAATAGAAAGACATTTATCAATCTTTCTTTTTGCCTGTCTTTTCTATTAAGAAACAAGGGGTGTAACTCTTTCCTTGTTTTTCTCCTAGTGCCCACAGAGGGCACTCTGACTCCTAATAAGATCCTTCTTCATCTTTTCAGGAAATACTTTGAGAGAGAATGCACTCGTCAGGCCAGAGATGATGAGATCAGACTAGATTCTCATATTAAACCCGAACAAAAAAACAGAAATACTTTAGATTTTAAACGTTTTCTCTCAAATTGAAATAAGATGGCTGCTTCAAACAGCAGCTGCTCTATATTTATCCTCATCTAAGGACCAGAGGGAGATGCCGTTGTTCACAGTGAATGCAGTCCTTGACAGAAATAAAACCGAATCAGATGTAGCAAATTGCAGAGGCAGCAGTGGAGACAACTATTAATTTGGTTTCCTGTGCTGTTATCTGGTCAATGCAAGGTAGCTTCTGTTTTACTTGGGCTCATTGCTATTCTCCCTCTCATTTCTCCATTTATTTCTCCCCTGCATTCTCCTCTGAAGGTTAATTACTTATAGATAGTTAAGGATTACGGATCAACAAAAAGCAGCCCATTGATCTCTTCCCTGCCGTGCCCACCTCTGCAATGTCACACTCTTTACACATCGGGACAGAGGCCTGGTGATTATCTGTTCATATCGATCGATTCCTCCTCTGTTTTCCCTCGCTTTCTTCCCCCCTCCCTTGCTTCCTTTACCTGCACTCTGTCACTTTCTTCCCTCCTGCCGCCAAAAGCTCATTATTGAAAATGTGACTTTTCATAGTCTGCGCCACCATTTCTGTTGTTCTTTCTCACTCGTCTAATTTGTTTGTATTTTTTCAGCCTCTCAAGTCTGTTGAGGGGCAGGCGAGTCAATAGCTCAAGTTAAATAGGCTGCATTGATTGGGAGAGGGATTTAGCTGTTTACCAACTGTGGAAATGGGCTTGGGCCACAGAAAAACAGCACGGGTGTCTGCATGGAGCAAGTCAATGGTGACAAATGATACTCATTGGGAGACAATGCCCCTAAATGAGGGAAGGTGAAGGGCTTGGCAGCGGAGGCTGGGGATGCAGCAGGCCATGCTCCATCAACCTTTAAGGTTGTCACATGAGGCCGTCCACAGCTGGCACCTTGAGCCAAGACATGAGGAATGATGGTATACAGCAACACATTCACAAGTATGCGCTCCCCCGCTGGGACCCAAGCCTGTTTCTCGTTCCTGTTAGTGTTTCTTCCATCCTTGAGCTTGTATTCCTCCACAAGAGCTCCCCTCTGGATGTTATTCCACTTTCTTGCACTGTCTTTGGCTTCTCATGACCTCCAGAGATTCCATAAGTGCTCTATCCAGCACTCCTCATGTGTGGAGTGAAGTCACAAACCAAAGAACACTCATGATGGAGAAGACTTTTTTTTCTGGTAAAAGCATCTAATTAAATGTACTTTCTCGTTAATAGTCAAAAATGCTTCACATATAAGAACATTGTAAATCCATCAGTTAGCTCTACATACACTGTTCCACAAGAGAGGGGTCGCCTACACGTTTCTCAACCACTAAGGTCGAAAGGAGGTCAGCAATCTTAGCTGAATCTGTTGATCTGATTGATTAGCTTCTTTTTTAATAAGTTCTCACTGCTTGTTAATATTTACTTTCTTTACTCCCAAGAGACAGAATAGTGGTAGGTGGTGATGGAAGCTGTTAGTGGCTACCTTCCCTCTCAGGCGCTACAAGAAAAAAAGGTAAGTGCTAAATCAAGGGAATGTATTTGTACCATCCACTCCTGTCTCAGCACTGGCTGCAGCTATGCCTTACTCTTTGTGAAGCAGTTGCTTCACAAGCAGGACAGGATTATATGAAACTGGATGTTGGGACACAAACATGAGTAAGGACTCTGATTTGCTCATTCCCCTTAAAGGGATAGTTTGGATCTTTTGTAGTTGAGTTGTATGAGGTACTTATCTATAGTCAGTGTATTTCGTAGAGTAGATGGCGGTCGACACACTCCCTGTTTCGAAAAGCAGGCAGAAGTGGCAAGTAATGCACTGCTGTGAATGGGGGCGGCACCAAAATGTAACATTGTAAGTGTACGCCATAGTAGGAGTATTTTCACTGCTTCACCTTGCAGCAGAAAGCCCTGTCTTGCGTGGAAATCATTAACAGCTTCAGTTTCCCATTTATACTCTTGTGAAAGCCACCAGACTCTGTTAAGAAAAACAGTCATTTAAGCTTGCAGAACACAGGAGCTGCTGGTCTACCACTGCCTCCATCAGTTAGGTTTGTTTGTGTTATTGTGCGACTTTCTTGACTCCCAACTAACCTTTTTAAATGCCAAAGTCACACAATAACACAAACTAACTAACTGATTGAGGCAGCAGTAGACGAGCAGCTACTGTGTTCAGCAATGGTAAATTACTGTTTTTCTGGCTTTCAAGAAAGCAGCTTGAGTTGCAAATTGCTGTCTGACAGCAAGGTAAAGCAGTGGAAATATTCTAAATGTAGCATACTTTTTAGGTGGCTAAAATACGTTTTGTTTGCAGACCCCTGCACAGCAGTACATTAGTTAGCTTCCGTGTCAGAAGCCTGCTTCTCCAAACTGGCGCTGTACTGACTGACATCTAATGTTGGTAAAACACTGACTATGGATAAGTACCTCATACAACCCCGCTTCAAAAGATCTGAACTATCCCTTTAAGACAGTTTGCAACAGAGCCAAAGTGAAACCAGAACGCCCAATCAAAATCATATTGACATTTGTAATCAGGTGAACTATTAAAAATCTGGGCAGAAACACTTGTTCCACAGTATGTTTTGCAATTCATTCTATATGTCCAGTGAAAGAGGTTCATTGTTATAAAAGCCATTTAAAAACCACTGTTTACTTAATTCAAGTTTTAGCTGTCTCTACTGAACACCATTCCCCATGATACCTAGGACAGTATGAGCAAAAGCAGCTCGCAAGAATAAGAGGGAGCCAAGTGGCGGGACAGGGAGGATTGAAGCAGAAATTACAACTTAAAAAAAAAAAAAAAAAAAAAAGAATTGCCAGGAGTGCATGAATGAATATCAGGAATTTGCAAGAAATCAAGTTGCAAGTGTGAGTGTTCCAGTTCTGGCAGAATTGTCATGGCGCCTGTAGCTTCTTTGTGTGCTAACTAACAATTCAAATTCTAATAGCAAGTCTTGTGATAGATATTAATTTATGTTAGAATATGGAAAGTATGCCCCAGGAATGCATTTCACTTTTTAAAAAAAGACCAATGAATGAAACCCTCAATAAGGCACTGCACTGAGTCACAGAAGTTGGTAGAACAGAGGGTAGCCTAAAGGCGACACAGTAACTTTGACTGTGTTGGTTTATGATGCAAATATATGTGTCAACGTCGACAGATCATTGTGACTGTCACTGCACAATCAGTCAGAAGCTTCTCTGTTATACTGTAAATACTGTGACTAGGAATCCTCCCTTCCTGTAATACAACTTGATAGCATCTTTGCATTAGCCTCTCCCTGCCTGGTAGCCTAACACCCACATCTTAAAATCTCCATGCCCCCAGTTTGTAACACAGACTTTCCATTAAAACCTTTTTAGTCTCCAAGTCTGAGCTCCAACAACTCAAGTGATGTCACGCTAGTTATTTTGACAAAGCTCTTCCAGAGTCACAGGAGACATTGCGGAAGTGTTTTCACTGGCTGAGGAGCACTCTTAACAAGTAAACTGATCTTGTAAAATCAGTGTTCCCCCTCCCCTTGGTCTTCAGAGTTTCCTTTGAAGGCAGAGGGTGTGAGGAAATTCAAAGTAACAGAAGGATTAAAGTGTGAACAGCGAAGGTGGCTGCTGAACAAGGGACACAATTCATTTTCTCTTTAGGGATCACAGGCAATGTGGACGGAGCTCTTTGCGTCAGGCCGACGGCTGAACGCTCCATCTGATTAGATGTCATGGGAATGTATGGCTCTGATAACAGTGTAGATCAGGTGTGAAAGAGTAGAGCTGGAGAAGAACCTTGCAGGATCTAAGTTGAGTCCAGTACGATTGAAGTACATGTGCAAAAGGCTTGAAGATTGTACTGTCTTCTTCCTGACTTGTTGGCCAAGAAATTCTCTAAAACAAAATAGTCCTCTGCCTCCCTATGGTTATGAAAACACTTTGTCTCTCAAACTCCACAACCCCCCTCCAACTCTTTCTGTCCGGCATGGCTAACAGCTGTGAAGAGAAAGACCGAGACAGAGGCAATATTGACGGCCAACCCGAGGAGTTCAATAGCAGGCATTGGAGTTGTTTAAAGCAGGAGGCTGTAGCCAGGTCTGGGGCTGTCTTTGTGCACTGTGGTGTGAAGCCGGTATCGATGAACTTGACAGCAGTTTAGCCCGCCTGAGATCTGCTGCTCTCTAAGGACGCTTCAAACACGTTCTCCCGCCAGCTTTAGCCTTGTTTACCCTGCCTGTTTATGTTCCCCGGAGCTGGGACGACAGAAATGTACTTGGAAAGATTTTCTGTTTATGTAATCATCTGTTTGTCAAGTGCCAGCAGCAAATAGTGGAGCAATTTAAGTAACATGGTGACTTAAAACTCCAGCACAAAACACAGAATCAGGAGCTTATTGAGATGGGGAATAAAAAAAGTTCTCTACATGAAAAAATAAATGTGTTGTCATCACTGTAACTGCGCTGTAAACACAAATAGAAGCAGGCCAAGGAGGGACAAGATGAAAAACTGGGCCAGTTCGAACTTAAAGCTGCACTGGGCATCTTGCATGTTGGCAGCTCCGCACAGCGCCATGAATTAGTTAAGTGTTTGAAAAATTACAACTTTAATAACCAGTGACATCAGCAAATGGGGCACAGTATGTTTGTTTGTGTTGACCGCCTCTGCCGATCTGTGATGTTTTCTACTACAAGACAAAGAGGGATGAGTAAAGAAGTAGATCTGGTGAGTACTTCTCTCTGTTTTAGTTCACTATTTCCTACTGAACAGACCCGACAACATGTTTTCATTGGACTAGACAGGAGCTGAATCTCTGATGTTTTTAGACACTTGTCTCTACTGCCTTACTGTGTATTTATGCAAACGTTTTTTTCACAAATATCTAAGGTAGTTATTATGCACACAGGCGATAGCTGTGGCTGGGGGCATTATGTTTTCAGGTTGTCTGTCCTATACGTCTGTATGTCCATCGCTTTCTAATGAATGCAATATCTCAAGAATGCTTGGAGGGATTTTTTTCAAATTTTTCAAACATCCACTCGGACTCACGGAGGAACTGCTTAGATTTTGGTGGTCAAAGTTTAAGGTCACTGTGACTTTGCAATTGTCTTATTGTCATGAATGCAAAATCTGGAGAACACACTGAAGGAAATTCTTCCGATTTGGCCCAACCATCCACCTTGAGTCAAGGATGAACTGATTAGAATGTGATGGTCCATGGTCCAAATTTTAAGGTCACTGTGACCTCATACATTACATTTTGGTGAACGCAGTATCTCAGGAACACCTTGAGGGAATTTCTTCAGATCTGGCACAGACATCTATTTGGATCCAAGGATGAATTGATTAGGATTTGTGGTCAAAGGTCAAGGTTACTGTGACCTCCCAAAAATGTTTTTGCCCATCACACAGGAATTCATATGCTAATTATGACAAAATTTCACACAAATGTCTAATAGTATAAAATGAAGAAGTGATGACATATTTATTCAAACGGTCAAAGGTCAGCTTCACTGTGACATCATAATGTTCTGCAAAAACACTTTTCTGGACATTACTCAACATCATAACTGTACAGAAGGGGAGACATTGGTCAGATACTGAATTGGTGACACTGATCTTGGGTGTTCATCTTGAACTGTGCTGATTGTATAAATATTCTGTGCTGCCAGGGGGAAGATGTTTGAAGCATCTATGCATTCACACAGGGATTTTCCTTGCTATGAAACACATTCATTTATTGTAACTACAGTGTAATTGTGGACACTAGAAAAAGGTGGATCATAAATATCCATAGTATCTTAGCATGCAGATAGTTTTCTTTTATATACCCCAGATTTTAAGATATCTTCCTAATACATATTAGTTTTCAAAAACTCAAAGGGAGCATCTCTCTCCAGGAACAATGTCCAAGTTTCTCTGGATAATCCACAAACCTCACTGTAACCACATTCTGTAATGTGATTATAGCCCCCATGTGTTTGAAAAAAACGAATCTGAAAAAGAATGGGCTCCTAACAGAGGAACTAAAGCTCCTAAAATTTGAGATACCCCTACCCAAGATAAAATAAAACACAACATGCTTTCTCATAAGTCAATCAATTAGTTGATTTGTTTATCATTCTAAATACTTTCGTGATATTTAATGTTATTTTCGAATAACATGATATAATTTGTTTGGGCTAGATGCTCACAAACTGTTATTACATACAATTAACAGATTTAATCAGTACCTTTGTTCATCTGTCTAAAATGTATCCACTTAAACACACATGAATTATAGGCTGAATTAGAAAGGAAATTAAGAATCCAGAAGGTATGCATAAGTTTTACATCTTACTATTATGTAAACAATAAAATCATGACATACATTAAAGGTACAGTGTGTAAGATTCAGGGGGATTTAGTGTCAGTGGTAAGGATTGCAGATTGCAACCAGCTGTAACTTCTCCCAGTTAGAATTCCTTCAGTGTTCATTGTTCAAGATGTTTTTCTTTTTTTGTTCATACAGAGATCTCTTACTCTCCAAAACAAGTGAAACTGATAAAAACATTAAATAAAGCAGTTTCATGTTACAAATCTGCGTTTCTCCTGCTGTGTTTGGCACATCGCAGATGGGCTGCTTGCCCAGCACCTGCTAATCTGTGCTCACCTTTTTTCTCTGACAACTTCATGTGTGCTCATGTTGTTGTTTTTTCTGATTCTGCTATTCAGGAGGTATTTACTGTGAGCTGAATTACGCAAATGGCCCCATCAAAGGCCAGTGTTTGATTTGTCCATTCTGGGCCACTGTAGAACCACGGTGGGGCAGCTCATTCTAAGGTAACAAAAAACACAACGTCTTATTTTCAGGTTATTTTACACTAAAGATAACATACTTATTATATCATATTCCATTTCTGCCAATATATCCCCCTATATCCTGCACACTGGACCTTTCATGTTCATGTACCTTACAAGACTGCAGAATATTATGCAGTGCCTCATTTCCATCTGTAGACTATGAATTACAATTTGGAGCAACAAGACGGAACCACCGGCTGATGAGTCAGACGTATTGAACAGCAAAACTCATCATCTTTTCAGACTAACGCTTTGTTTCTATCATGCAGTTTAAAGAATAGCCTTGCTAAAACAACACGTTACCTGTTAATTCCAGCTTGTTAAAGGCATTATCGTGCACTTGACACTGGAACCTGTTACTACTTAAATCTGCACACATTTTGATGCAAGGCTTCCAGTTTCTTGTAGCAAAGACTGCTTTACTCTATTCTTATTCAACTGTTACTCAAAAGGTATGTTTGTCTTTTTCTGCCCTTTCAATTGTCAGTCTGGTTGAGCCATTGTACAGCGTTCTGTTCACCATGTACAAAACAAACCCTTCATACAAAATAACATCCTTTTATAAAGAGGACTTTCTTCAACCTAAAAGCATCAAAGACCATTCAAAAATACAGCAGTCTTCTCAGACAGCTGACTGGATCCAATCAAGCACTGTGGCAGGAGATTACTAACTTTTCAATAGTGGTATAAGTAAGATGTAAAGCCTATGTGCCTAGACATCATGCATTATGTATGATCAGTCTCCTCACTACAGCATTAGGCTGGGCTACCAGTTGGTTAGAGCTGTGCAAGGAGGCAGTAACACTAACTGTTAGGGCGATTTATCCAATAGAAAGATAGATGTAAATAATTTACATTTTGCTTTATTTGATTTGCTAAAGAGAAGCAGCTCCATAGTTTCATTGCAGTCTGCATAATCAGGACCAATCAGGACCAATTAGGACTGCAGTGAGCCCTGGTTTCTGATTGGCTAAATGGTAAAACATGCTGCCTGTGTTTGTTAGATAATTTAGTTAAAGCTATGGAGCCTTGAGAGCACACCAGTCTTTCACTGTGCTTAACATGCCAACTGTTAACTTACCACACTGACTGTACATCTTAGCTTTTTGCGTCTATGGAAGAATTCCACCTTTTTTTTGTGAGTGTGCGATGAAAGCAGATGCACTGAAAGTGGTCTTACTCCTCTTAAATGTATGGGACTCTGTGGACAGAGGGCACTGACACCAGCTAAAACTACAGCTCTGTGTGTGCACATCCAATCATTCCCCAAGAACAGAAATTGTAACCTTACAGTTGATTGTATCCCACTAAGGAAAGTATGAAGATAATCACTTAATGTAACTTATGGAGAAAAGAGGTAAAATTTTAAATCCATCCATCCATTTTCATCTGCTTATCCGGGGCCGGGTCGCGGGGGCAGCAGGCCGAGCAAAGCACCCCACACATCCCTCTCCCCAGCTCCTCCTGGGGGACCCCAAGGCATTCCCAGGCCAGATGAGATATGTAATCCCTCCAGCATGTTCTGGGTCTGCCCCGGGGCCTCCTACCAGTGGGACGTGCCCAGGACACCTCCAGGGGGAGGCGCCCAGGAGGCATCCTGATCAGATGCCCGAACCACTTCAACTGACCCCTTTCTACGCTGTATATGTATTATAAAATATTTAAAATATTTATTTTTACTAAATTTATGGTTTGTGTCCTTCACCCATTTACACCAATAGGACCATACTGTGACATTTAATAACCCACTTTCATGATATGACAACAGTTTTTGGTACATAAAAGTGACCATACTGGGCGCCACTCCTGTCAGCTACAATTCACACGGGCTCACCAAAACTGGACAATGGAAGACTGGAAAAACATTGCCTGGTCTGATGAGTCTTGATTTCTGCTGCTGTAGGGTCAGAATTTGGTGTAAACAACATGAAAGCATGGATCCATCCTGCCTTGTATCAACGGTTCAGGCTGGTGGTGGTGGTGTGATGGTGTGGGGGATATTTTCTTGGCACACTTTGGGCCAGCTGAGCATCAACCAATTAACTGTGATCCCTTTATGACCAGAGTGTACCCACCTTCTGAAGGCTACTTCCAGCAGAATAATGCGCCATGTCACAAAGCTCAAATCATCTCAAACTGGTTTCTTGAACATGACAATGAATTCACTGTACTCCAATGCCAACTCCACAGTCACCAGATCTCAATCCAATAGAGCACCTTTGGGATGTGGTGGAACGGGATATTTGCATCATGGATGTGCAGCCAACAAATCTGCAGCAACTGTGTGATGCTATCATGTCAATATGGACCAAAATCTCTGAGGAATGTTTCCAGCACTTTGTTGAATCCATGCCAAGAAGAATTACGGCAGTACTGAGGGCAAAAGGGGGTCCAACCCTGTACTAGTAAGGTGTACCTAATAAAGTGGCCACTGGCCAGTGAGTATATATACACATACCTTTTGTCAGAGCGATCTATAATTCAAGTTTATTTCAAAGATAGACACAGGTATAGGGCATTGGTGGCTTAGTGGGTAAAGCAGGTGCCCCATGTACAAGGCTGTTGCCACAGCAGCCTGGGTTTGAATCCATCCTGTGGCCCTTTGCTGTATGTCATCCCCCCCCTCTCTCTCTCTCCCCCTTCACGCTTACCTGTCCTGTCCATTAAAGGCAAAATGCCCAAAAAATATCTTACAAAAAAAAAAAAAGATAGACACAGGTATTGATGGCATTGTTTGCTTTATTGTATAACTGTCTGTGAACATCCAGGCCAAATTTGGCGACATGCTGATGATTTTTTCCAGACACACGTTTGATACGATACACGTGTCCCTTTCGGAGAAGCCTAAATGCTCACCTTATTTTCGGAGTTAATAAACTAATTTAAAATAGTTAAATACAACAATCTATTTTAAAACCTGGACACATTAAAGTCATGACAAAATATGACATATGGTAGGTTTTTTTTTTTTTTTTTTTACCCGAATGTTCATGAGCAACAACCTAGATTAGAAGAAACTCTTAAAAGGCACTTATTTATTGAGTTTCATGGACACAGATATTTTTGGATCCAGCATTCAGCAGCAGTTAATGGCAGTGCATATTAAAGAAAAATTCTTATAGTTTCTGCCATTATTCCTTTTGATTATGTTGGCATTTTCCTCACCTGAGTCCACCTCTCACACACACACACACACACACACACACACACACACACACACACACACACACACACCAATGCAAGTAGTCAAAAGCAAAAAATCATTTTCCTTTAAGGTACCTCTGCATTGGCTCTAGTGTTTGGCGGCATTGGGGAACAACCACCATTCCTCCCACCAGCATGTGTTACCACCGTCTATACCCCCAGTGATGTAGGTAGGTCGTGGGGGAGGTAAAGGTCTCCGATAGCCATGAGCCTGGTCACTTGAGTCATCCATGTTTTCAACACTGTAGTAACACAGTGTTGCGGGCCAGTCAAAGGACAGCGCTGTGGGGCTGGTAATATTATTCCAAACTTGATGCAGTTATTGGACTGTCTGACCAAAAGTGACCTTAACATTGTATTTGTTTCAGCTGAGCTGCTCGGCCGGTTGCAGCACAGTGCAAGTGGCTGTCTGCGGTTGTGTGTGACAGCTCCCAGGTGTGAGTGTATGCGACTGTATGAATGTGCTCAGAGAGACTGCATACTCAGCAAAATCCTTCCCTGGATAAATAAAGATTGTTAAAATGTTGTTTGTCTCAGTACTTACTGTAGATGCAGTTGTGGTGCCGGTCCCAGCGACTGGCGCTATTCAATTTGACATCTCTATTGCATTTCGGCTTTATTGGATTGCAGAGACAGATAGCAGACAGATGCCTCGGCTGACACTTTTCGAACGCATTTTCACACACAGTCTAAAAAGTAAAACTCAGCAGCCAAGACTCAGATCAGATCAGAAAACTCAACCCTATGAGTGCACATACACAGCTTAAAGGGTCTATATATGAGATTGAGAACATTATTATAGAAACAACTATTTGCCATGTTAAGATAAAGCGAATTAATGGTGTCCCAAGCAGAGAATGAAGTCATGCTCCCTCTGTGTGCAATCCAAGCTTCTCTGTTCTTTGTTTTGGAAGATTGTCTGGCCACACATGCATGTTGGTGCATTTGTCTTCCTCCCTTCATGTCTCACTGTCTAGCTAATTGCTGCCACTCTGCATTGTGCTAATATGGTGGTTCCTGCTGATAACGCTTTCCTGACGCACAGTTGGCTCTGTCAACACTGTTTGCTGTTGTTAGCACTGTTAGCACTGCTAGCCGCTACTATATTGGCTCAGCTATTTCCATGTTTGCTTGTGATGTCAGAATGAGACCTGCGTGCAGGCAATCCCAGCCCAGACTCTGATTGTCATATGTTGTTTAATCTTTTTTTTTTTTTAGGTACAATGAGCAGAATCATCAAGAGCAAATGGAGCTTCTACATGACCTGCAACTCAGTGCACTTTAATCTCTTGAAATAAAAAAGAAGTAAGACATTGTAAGACCTTAAAAATGTCCATGCAGATTTTAAACTATTATATGAAGCAAAATACTGTATATTAAAGATACAGTTAAATTTGTCATATTAAGCACAACATGTCTTGGGGGTCTTAAAATGTCTTGTTTACAGAAACTGTACAGTTAGTGGAGGGAACTAAAGGCCCCAAATGCTTTATTTGCTGGAAATATCTATTTAAGAAAGACAAGACTGTTGGACAGAAGTGGCTGCGCCCTATCAGCAGCGAGGCTCAGGTACACTGTGGCATTCCAATGTTGCTATTAATGGGCATCATGTGGGCCTAGAGCTCTGCCCGCACCATTATGCTCCTGAACCTGTAACACACAGCTACCAGCTTGCTGCAGCACAACAAATTAGGACTTGCTGGGCAGAACATTTTTGTTCTTTGGTAATCCGTTTTTTTTTTTATTCTTTTTAACTGAGGTAGTTTCACTGAGCACAACCGATACTCTTTTTTTCCTCTACTGACTGAGCTGCTATGGTGCAGCTGGTTAATTTAGTGCCTTGCTCACAGGATCCTAAGCAGTGGCACAGGGGGAGGGGCGAGCTCTGCTCTCATTCACCCCTCCCTGATTTCTCCTGCCGGTGTTGCGGATCAAACCAGCGGCAACAGAAACTGTCACGCTGAAATTAATTAGTGCAAAATAGGTGGTGTTGGAAGCTTGCTGACAAAGTGACTGCTTGTGGGTGGTGCAGTGTCCTCCAGTTGCAGCCAGATTAGTTTGTGGAAAATGGGTATGAAGAGGAGAGCAGCTCTATACAGAGCCAAAATCCTGTTGTCACGTCTATACTAGCCTCTGGTCCATTAGCCTCTGTAACTAAATGCAACCTCTCATTGAAGATTTCATTTATCAGTTTTTCAAAAAAGATAGGTGTCCTTGAATTTACTTCAGCCTTAACAAGTGAATCCAATGGCTTGAGGGTGGTGTAACCAACCCCTTACCTTCAGATCAGCACTCTGTTCATCATTAAATCATGTTGCCTCATCTTATCTAAGGGGAGGCTGGGTATGGTTGTAAGAAAGGAATGGTTGTAACAGCACCATTTACACCAGAAAGGGATGCCCGAGAGTTTACTGAACAATTTAAATGCACACTTATTACCTATATTTGCTCCTATTTTTCAGAGGTTTAGGTTAAAGATTTAAGACTTTTTTTATGTGCCCAGTAGATATGTTTCTTTCAAATTTTGTTTCAGATTTGTTCAAATCCATGCTAAGGAGCACGATGTCCAAGATAATCCATCCATCAACAGGTGTGACATATCAAGATGCTGTTTAAACAGCATCTTGATATGATATGATGCATGCTCATCATCCTCATCAGTGTCTGGACCTGACAGCAGTTCGTCACAGTAACGAACTTGCATGATTGTAAGACTGGTTGGATGTAATGCCAAAGTCAGGGAAATGACATTGAAGATGTCTTATGGTTGTGAAATGAACATTTAGTCCATGGGCAACAGCTCTCGTGGACATTCCTATATTGAGATATCTGTGTCACTGTGTTGTGTGAACAAACCGCACATTACAGAATGGCCTTTTATTGTGACCATCCCAAGGTACACTTGTGTAGCAATGACACTAATCAGCATCTTGATATGGCACACCTGTCAGACAGATGGATCTTGTCTGTCACTGTCACTGTCGCCAACGGTGCACTGCTGAAATTGAAAGTTCAGCGAGTTATAGGTGCTGAGACAAAAAGTGTTACCACTATACCTGGTCTCCCCTACTTCTTTTGTGCTTGTTGATCCTCTGCTATCCTCTGCCTCCTCCCTGTGGTGAAGGAGTGACTGCTTTATTATTTACAGATATCCCTTTGCGTGCCAGTATTGCTCTGAGCTGTTGTTTGAGTAGGTATGGCCTTCCTGTTGACAAGTCTCGGGTCGTCTTCTGACGTGTCTCACAGAGCTGCCAGCGTTTGCATTGCTCTTTTTGTTCACACCATGTTCTGAGGATGTGTGAAAATCTCAGGAGGGTGACTGTCTCACCAACAAAACCAGCCCACATGCACGCACTTTGATCACGTGTCTTGTCCATGTGTAGTCAAATAGCAACTTGGACGTGTCTGCATGCTTTACAGTATAAAGTGCAGTCACATGATCAGCTGTGTGGAGGCAGCTTGGAGTGCTAAGCTACCTGATAAAACGGCCCCTGAGCGTAGATTAGTAGCCGGCCTCTCTGCAGTATTAAAGTGGTGGACATTGTCGTCACCTTAAGAACTGAAAGCTAGGATTGGATGCCAGTGATCTCAGACACAGCCTTCACGTCTGATTGTTGGATTGCCCCAAGCCCTTCAAAGCCATGTACCTAATCATTCAGCCTAAGTAACTTGTTGACGTGGGACTGTCGTCCAGCTGTCTGGGCGGGCCATCCTCTTGTCTCCCTGCTCAGATTTACTCACCAGAGGGAATAGCTATTACATCTCCTGTTATTATTTGCCATAAAAATGCGCTGAATGGCGACCAACTCGGAGGTGCTATAAAAAGCGGCAGGGTGTGAGATGGCGTCTGCACGTCATCAATCAGACACAGCGGTGAAACATTGGGCCTCTCCACTGGGTAGTGGAAATTGATTTTTCTGTAAGTCTCAACGATTAGGGTGTGAAAGAGGCTGTGAGGGGGGATGGGAGGAGAGGAACTGGGAGGAATGGGATGAGATGGGATGGGGTCCTGTGAGAAAATGGAGGAAAAGCTAATGTTTTTATGACCATTCATAACTGTTGATCTGCCCTTTGCTTGTTTTTCTGAAATCTTAAATCAGCTTTGCTCCAGGGAGGGGGTTCTGCAGACTGTCTCAATCAGCGTCTCTCAACAGCAGGACTTCAGGGCTCAGCTTGAAACGTGAACTAAAGCATTCAATACTTGAGATCGAAGTCAATGACTGGACCTTTTTCACAGCAGACATTTTAAAGTCCTAGCAGGAAAAGCATAGGTGTAATTAATAACCTTAATAAAGGGCTTCATTCCAGTTCCATTTCCAAGGTCCTTTTATTGTGCACGCTGGATCTCTGGCATGACTTACTGCAACAGCTAGTTACACCTGTACTTTTCCTGCTGTGACAAGTCAGAATGTAACAAATAGTCTATTGTGGCTTTCAGAGCTGCAACCTGCAAGAAATGTTATATTCATTTAGTGCTTGTCAGTTCACAGAAAATAAGTACTAACTTTGATATCTGTGAAAGTCATTTAAAGGATCCAGTTGGTGATATTCGATATTTTTCTTACTGTCAACAAATCCTATAAAAAGAATAAAACCAACAATGAACTGAACCTACCCTCGGGATTATTATCAAAATTAGGGAAGGGAAAACAACAAAGTGGCACACTCCTCAAACCTCCCCTGTGGCCACCTATAGTCAGGGTGCTTAAAATGGAAATTCCAAGCTGCGGAGGTAGTTAGCTAGTCAAGTGATCTAAGTAACACAGTAACCACTCCAGTAACACACTCAACTGAGCCATTAACACTGACCACATTACAAAAAAAGCCCAGGAAAGACTGTTCCTCCTTAAACAGCTCAGAAAGTTCAGAGTTAATCAAAGCGTCCTTCTTCAGTTTTAAACTGCCATCATTGAGAGGATGCTTACCTCATCCATAACAGTTCGGTACAGCAGCACTGAGAGTCACACATGTGAAGAAGTACAGTACATAGTCAACCAACCTCCCAAGATTATTATCTTCCCACAAACGCACAATCAGAAAAGCTAATAAAGAAAAAAAAATCCCACCACCTCCTCCAGCTGATGCCTTCTAGCTGGTGCTATCAGTCCCTGCCCATCAAATCATCCCGTTTCAAACACAGCTTTTTCCCCACTGCAATCAAGGAGGTTAAAAAGAGGAGAAGTCACATCACGTCATACCAACACATGCAGTGAAATCTGGTCTGCGCTTGCTTAAAGGCTCAATAGCTGGTGCACTATCATAGAACATGGGGGATGACTGATTTGTTTCACTGAGGCTTCTGCAGTCGACCTTGGGTTGAAATAGTTCTGCTCAAAAAAATAAAGATAAAGGTGAGAAATATGATTCTGCAATCCTGCAATTACTAAAAAAGTCTGTAATTTATGACCATAAGCAAATTCTTTCTATGTGCAAATGTTCTATTGAATATTATTGTCATTCAAATGAGGTTACCTAAAAGTTCTGTCAGGCCCAGCGCACCGTGGAGGCTAAAGAGAGCGCGCCCAAAGAGCACCTGAGGGGACATCGTCCTGTTATTTCTAGTGCCATCTGCTGTAACTCTCCAACATTACCCATGTGTCATACCACGTAGCTCCCATGAGGTCAAAGAGCGTGTCCCAACCTTCTTTGAATAGCCTTGACCTTGTTATAAGTACTCTGAACACCTCTCACAGTAGTGCAGCACTAGAAATCCTATGTCAGTCTGCATATTGTTTGTGAATTGTTAATTTTATCTTCTTTTGATATAAATGATACCGCTATGTATTGAGCTTACCCACCATGCTGTACTGAAAGCAAATTCCACCGACCTCAGCCATGTGGTCCTTATTAAATGACTGATTAAATGACTGATTGAGTGAATAATATAGGACATGCAAACCAGAAAAAAAAATCCCAGGCTATACCAGCAGTCCCCACGGCAGAGACATCTCTCCTCTACTGTTGGCACAGGAGCTCCTAAACATGTCCTTCCCAGGACAGGTGCAATGCAGCACACCTGGGCAGAACTACAAGAGAGGGAAAAGGGACAACAGCACAGAAACACATACAGCCATAACAACAAGTATTGTCTGAGTAGACTGATAGTCAGATGATTGTTTCTCTCTGTCAAAAACTACCTATTGCTACAAATGTGTAGGCTACTCGCTGACAACAATCCCAGACGAATGCACTGTTAACTCCTGTGTGAGTAATGATTGCTAAAGATCACAGTGCCTGGCTATTTTAGAAAATAAGTTAACTTTTATTTTTCATTTTTAGAGTTTTGACCTGCTTTTAAACATATAAGGAGTAGCAGCTAAATGGACCTGGGGTCTTATTTATAATCGTTACATACACTCAAAACAAGGCCTGAAAGGGGCATATACCACCTATGATGCAAACACTGGGATCTATTAAAAACAGAGGGTGAGGTGGTGAATTGAAGCCATACTGTAGGAATTAAAGTGCACAATTTCACTTCATACCACACATTACTTATAGATTCTCCTTATCATAAACATTCAAACTAGGAGTGTTATTTGTGCTTTTGCCAGTTAACCATAACTACCACCAGGTATGAGTTTGGTTTTCATGTCGTTTTTGTCTGACACACATCATTCAGTGGTTATTCTGGGCATGGGCTTAGGGGTCCACGCGCACTTGACGCCAAAGCATCGCAAAAAAGACCAACATTTTTTCTTAAATTTCAGTTCATGACACCATATGGAACCAATCAAAATCACACTCATATATTTTCCTTGACAGAATGATATATTGGTCAAATACAGTAGAAATAAGCTTTGTTACATTTGACCTCCCCTACATTGCTTTGGCTGGTCGTCTCTCCCAAAATGACCGTCAGCCAGATAGCCAGGCTACGGTAGTTCGAAAATGAAAAACAAACAGCAGATTGTGTACAATTGCTGCAGTGAACACGTCTGTCCTGTCAGGCGAACACAGCACACCGGAGACACCGCAGTGGCTGCTGCACACACTCTGCCTTCTCCAGTCACCTCACCCAGCACATCTTCACCACCTGCACATATGGATTGTATAAATTAGCAATGTCTGGAAATAAAGCCAGTGACAGCTCTAACACAATCATTATACTCCATATCCTCATTATGACTCCTAATCATAAAGCAAAACTTAAATAAATTGTGTTCATCTACCAAACCTCTATTCTGGAATATCCCAGAGAGGGCGATACCACTGGTTATTGTGATCATTTTGGCAAGGTGTGAAGCAATCACTGTGATTGCTGTAAACATAAAATTACTGCGGTAACACTCAGTTGTTGCCATGATTCACCGTAAAGAGCCACTGATCTGCAGGCTTATGTCTTCGTATCGACATTCATGAGGTGCTTTGCACTGACCATTTATGGTTGATGTGGGCACGTAGAGATATGATGCTGATTCAGGTGTGCACAATTCCAAGATGATTTGATGCACGTTTTAAAAATAAAAAAAATTCTTGGTTCTCTTTTTAAGGTGCTACACAAAATAGTGCAGAGAACATGATTTGAACACTACTATAGAATAATGTCAGCCATATCCTTTAAAATTATTTGTGCAGCAAAAAATGCCAAACATGCTGGTTAAAACTTCTCAGATGTTAAGATTAGCTGCTTTTCTCTGTTAAATATCTTTGTAGAGCAATTCAAACTTTGGGTTTTGGACTCTGTTGGACATCAGCAATTTTACAATGTCACATTTGGCTTTGGGAACTGCTAATTGGCATTTTTCACTATTTTCTGACATGTTCTAGAGTAAACAATAAACTAAGTTGTAGAATTAGCATATTTTCTGCCTCTGCCAGCTCTATCCACTGACGTTTATCCAGAGAGCTTTGAAAGGAGCTTTCATTTTTCACCATTTTCCTCAAGAAGTCCTGAACAGGAGAAATGAGGAGAGGAAGCAAATAAAGGCAACTTAAACCCTTCTTACATGTAATTCAGCCTTCCAAGGATCCTCGAGCCTTGAAAACTGTGATTCACAAGCTGAATGGGCTGCACACACACACACACGCACACACGCAAGCACACACACACACACACACACACACACACACACCCTGCGTCGAGGAGAAGTGTTGCTGTGTCCAGCCCATCCAGTTTCCTGGCCTTATCTTCAATTCATTCACCATGCATCATCCATACACATAACTGCACTGTAAGCTCTGATTCAGTGCACTATTCTTATCATAGCCCAGGCGCGATGATGTTCTGAGGCATGCTGGTGCAGTGACCCCCCTCGCCTGTGTCTCCAATAAGCATAACCATATCTGACAAGGCCAGAGCTATTGAAGGAGGGGGGATTCTCGCCTCCTTTAGCTAGCTTTCCACCCTTCTGTTCTCTTGGCTTATTTCCACCGGCGCTCTGTGGCCTAGACCTCCTCCTTCTTCTGCTCCTTCCTGAAATGTAGCTGATTTATTTTTCCATATTGTTTGCTCAACCATTTGGTTTTACCCCTCTTATTTGCATCCCGGGGCGTTTAGCATCAACAGGCAGATGAGTAAACAATATGGAAAAACACATCAGCTACAGACAGACAAACTCCTGCAGTAGCTTCAGACAACAGACAAATCGCCAGAAAAAATGTTGGCTTTGAACGTTTTTGCAAACCAGGGATATGTGACATTTGTACGTTTTTATGTAGTGTGGTTAATTTAAGGCACAATAACCACTTGGTTATGGTTGGGAGAAGATCATGGTTTGGTCTAAAATAACCAGTTTGGGGGCACATTGCCTGCAGGAGAAGCACTGCCACTGTTCTGGCAGGAAAAGTATCAATGTCTTGGTAAAAACCAAATACTTTTTGTGCCACTCTCGAGGCAAGAAGGCAGCAATGTCAAAGTCAAAACAATTGCTTTTCCTGACACTATATTGGCAGGAAAAGCAGCAATGTCTCAGTAAAAAAATACCAACTTTTGTGCCACTATCCCATCAGAAAAAGCAGCAATTTCTGGAAAAAACAAAACAAAAAACAAGAACCCTTTTGTGCCACTGTCCTGAGCAAGAAAAGCAGCGATGTCTTGGTGAAAAAAACAAACAAGAAACGTGCATTTCATGCCACTATCATGGCAGAAAAGGCAGTCATGGTACAGATAAAACACCTGGTTTTCATGCCACTATTTTGGCAGGAAAAGCAGTGATGTCTCAGTAAAAACAATTGCTTTTTGTGCCATTGTGCCAGCAGGAAAAGCAGCATTAGCCCCTTGTCCACTGGAGGAACCTATCTCATTCACCCGAGATTTTGAAAAACCTCGGCGCGTTTCCACCGAAATTACCTGCTAAAAAACTTTCCCTCAACCCCAAATTTACCCTGGAAAAAGTACCTAATAGGGGGGTAGGACTTTCAGATTACCCGGAATTCTTGAGGGGCAGGGTGGTGTGCCAAAGAACGCTGATCAGTGGAACACATACGCAGCATTCCGCACTTCCTGGTACGGGCAGCCACTGCAAACTTTATTGCGCTTCTACAAGCTCCACTTTTATTTGTGTTTTGATTAAGAATGGGTACCGAAACCCGGTACTGAATTAGCCCCGGGGCTAAATTATCAAAGACCGCAGTATTGATAAGCGCTAGCCTAATGGTATCGGTTCTTTTGTGCCGGCGCTGAACTCCTCCACACACACACCGACGCGACACGGTAACTGCTGAACAGCTGAGCAGCCGCGGTGTAACGAAGTGAAGACAACTTGAAAATGACTCGAGCTGACGGCAGCTACACTCGTCCACAGTCTCTCATCCGCCGACACTAATGTTATGTCTTACACAAGGACAGCACACTAGTTCGAATTGTTGCTAATAAGCTCAAATGACAGCTGTCTGTACGTAGACTAACTTAGCTTGACACTTCTCTTACAATACTTTAAAACTTAGCTGCTGGCTGAGACAAACAGTCCCTACTCTCTACACCAGCATGTAGCCAAGCTGGCGGAGCCAAATACAGGACACATGCTGAATCATCTACGTCATCACGCTAATTTGAATACATTTCCCAGAACTTTGAGGTGCAGTGGAAACGCAAACCACACAGATTACCAGGAATTATTTTACCCACTTAAATAAATTCCTGGTAATAAAAGTTCCTGGAAATGTTGCTGGAAAAGGGGCTATTGTCTTAGCAAAAACCTAAACTCTTTCCATGCCACTATCCCGACAGAAAGAGCGATGATATCTTAGTAAAAAAACAACCACTTTTAAAGCAATTATCCCGGCAGGAAAACGTAGCAATGTCAAAGTATAGACCATCTTCCTTTATGCCACTGTCCCTGCAGTAAAAGCAGCAATGTCTTGATAAAAAAACAACTGCTTTTCATGCGACTATCCCGCCAGAAAAGGCAGTAAAAACGACTGCTTTTTCCTGTCACCACTGCCTAAAAAGTCAAACAGTGGGCTGCAATGGTCTGCAGCTTGGCAGCCATCTTGCCTAGGTGACATGCCATTCCCTTCACCTCCTGGTGACAAAGTCAGCTCATATACTACGTCACTTTAGAAATATTGATATGATACTATGAAATGTACAAATGTATCCCATTCATGGTTTGCAGATACATACAATGCCCACATTGTCTTCTGGTGACTGGGCTGCAGACAAAAAGGGACTGGATCCAGCAGAGAGGAGTCGAGATATGGAGTACTGTGAAGCAATTGGATGCATGTTACAGGATATAAGCCCACCAATCATTCTCTACATTCCTGTGAGAATACTTAAGAATGCTCGGACGGTTGGATACAGGAGCACCACACACACACACACACACACACACACACACACACACACACACACTTGAATGAATTTCACTTACTAGCCACACACTGCGTTTTTTTGAGTCGATCTTGTGTCTACAGAAATAATGTGCATGCGCCCATTATCTCAAGAAGGGGCCGCCAGAGCGTGAGGGGCATCTTTCGCCTGACTGACTTTCATTTACAAAGTGGCGATGTTACTTTTGTGTGGGGAAATGAGATAGCACTGCAGCAGACAGTGGGCTACATTATCCCAAGCTGGGCGCACATCCTGCTCTCTCTTTTTTCCCCCTTTATCAGCGGCTTTTTCTCACATTGTTCATCAGCCCCCGAGACACAAAAAAGTCCGTCTCCCAGGATCAATTAGTCACTTCCAGGGAGTTGTGGAGCGGAGAGGGAGCTGAGGAGACAAAAGCCACGGCCATGTTGGCGTCGCAGCGAGGTGATAAAGTGACATGGTCTTCCTTCCAGGCCATTAACGTGACAAGCAGTCCTTGTCCGGGGAAGGTGGACCTGACAGCAGAGTGCTGCCCCGCCAGGACATGAAGAGAGCTCTCAAAAGAGCAGTCGCTTTCTTTGACACACTTTTTTCCCCCCTCTGCGTCTTTACTCCCCTCTCTCTCTCTCTCCAGCTGTTTCCATTCAGTCTGCCCGCTCTCTCTCTTTGTGTCTTTTTTAAAACTCCATCTCTGTCCTCTCCCTGGAGCTTTTTTCCCTCTCAATCTCTCCCTCCATCCCCCCTCACTTTCTTAAAAGCTGTCTCTTTCTAAAGCTCCAAAGTCCTCCCCTCACCCCTCCAAATGTCTCTTCTTTCATCTTTGACTCTGCTGCTGCCTCCACTCCCTCTCTATAGTCTTCCTCTTTTTTTTTTATCTTTCCATCTTTGAATATCACCCGTCTCTATTTCGTGTCCACCTTTTCCTCTCCAGCAACAACTCATCTGCTCTCCCTCTTCTTAAGGCGATCGAAGGTGACACTGGCAATGCAAAAACAGTGAGCTGGCACAGAGAGTCACAGCAGGACAGAGGCCCAACAAAACACACAAGGGTAAACAGGGACTATTTTTAGGATGCTGTAGCCTGTCCTTAAGAAGCCAAAAGTAATGTGGTTTCAGTGTACGACTGTAAAATCAAGATATTAGAGGACCAGATTTGTTATGCTGGGGTTGTTAATAAGACTTGGGGTGAATGGAAGTGCGTGCTGCTGGGAGCCAGTTTTCATCATGTATACATGTCAGGTGTTACGACCTGCAATGTAGCTCCACGTAAAGAGGAGGGTAAAGTCCAGTCACTGACTGAATTAATGCATGTGGGACTATACCACAAGTTTTGCATGTTCTCATTTACTACACTTGACAAGTAATTACTCACTTGGCATTTTGTCCAAAGAGTGCATTCAACCTCCATCGTAGTCTGACTCACCGGCTAGACTGTGGTTATAAACCAGGCATTGGTCAACTATTTAGGCCAGCATTCACCCCCTTTGCTGCTATCTGCTTGTACCATTTTCAAAATCCCCTTATCTACAGAAACAACAACCTCAGAGATACAACCCACACGCTAAAATGGCAAGTTGTGATGAAGATTTGGATTGTGCAAGAGGGAAAGCTTGCTGTGTTCTTTCAGTGAATTGTTGTAAAGGTCTACAACAAATACAACTTGTGAACGCATCTTGGCGAAGCCCAGACTCCATCTCGCAGGACTCTCAAATGCGATGTTGATCCGTTTTCTGTAGTCTGAGTGGGCGGAAGTTCACTGCATAGATCAGCCTCTCATTGGGCGGAACGAGCCACCCGCTGAAGTCCCGCCCTACCACCTCCGGTTGTGCGGCAGTTTTCAACACGTCCCTTACTAACTTTTGCGGTTTTTGATCTTGCAGGGATGTAGCCATTTTTCTGCCATGGTTCACGTCCTGTAGGCAATATTTTTGTGGGCGTGTTACACCAAAACCTGTTTCCCCCCAGCAATATTTTTGCAAGCGCACCGTTGCTGTGGCACCGCCCAGAACGATTGTGATTGGTTGAAAGAAATCTTAAAGTGAGAGTCGGCCCAGCCAGACCTTTCTTTTCTTGAGAAAGGTCTGGTGAGCGAGACTAGTTTTCTGAGACGGCCAGTCGGAGATGATTTGTCACATCTTTTAACTCTGCCAGTAGCACACGCCAATGATAGTGACTTCACTAGTTACTGATCCGTTCCACTTCACAAGAGCCTCTGTGTTATCGTAATGATGTTCTGCTAGAGCCACATACAGCCAGCAAATGTGTCCGTTGTTTTAACAGTCCAGTGAGCTCCTCCAGAGCTTAAGTCTAGTCAGGCGTCACCTCTAGGGCTCTGATTATTAAATTATTTTTGTCTTTTTTATCACTAAAAGTTTGATCACACAGTCGACATACATCTGTTGGGCCCACTGTTTTTGTGGAATTTTATTTTGCAGAGAATTAGTTATTTTAATGACAGTGTTTGCCTCCCCACATGCAAATGTTTTACTTAATCAAATTCCCTGCCCCTGCAAGGGCACGGTTTCTACATCCTGGTCCCAGCGCTGCCCAAGACAACTGTGATTGGTTTAAAGAACTGCAAACACGCCAGAGCATTCCCCCCCCCCACAGCAGAATCATACTGTGTGCCTGGCTACCTCCATAGCAGTATGAGCTCGATGTCATCAATATTGAGCATGACTTTAAAACAGCAAACGTTTTAAAACTTGTGAACACACTAGCATTGCTCTGTAAGCATTGTCTTTTCACTATTTCAGTGACCTATTCTTCATAACTCATTTGACATCACTGCATGTGTTCTGCCCTATAAAAAATGTCATGTGGCAAAAAAAAAGAAAAAAGAACTGAGTAAAAGTGATTTTATATCCTATAAGAATTCAGATTAAACCCGCACTAACATTCTAGGAGCACCATTCAAACAAATTGTGTGTTTTGGACCCACAGTCATGGGCGGATTATGAGACAATTGGCCGATGTGCGCAGATATGCAAAAGGCCCCACCACCTCTTCTACACAAGAGCAAGACAAACAAAATTTGTGGTGCTTTTGCCTCTTTATTGTTGTTGTTGCTGGCATCACTTTGTTTTTGTGTCTCTTTGGGGGAATTTTTTGTCTCTTTGAGGTCATGTTCTTTCCCTTTGAGGTCATTTTGCTTCCCTCTGAGGTCATTTTGTGTCCTTTTTGGCTGTTTTGTGTCTCTTTGTTGTCATTTTGTGTCAATTTATGGTTGTTTTGTATCCTTTTTGTAGGTATCTTGTGTTACTTTGTGTGTTTCTCTTTGCTATTCCTTTGCATTTCTTTGTGGTCTTTTTATGTCTCTTTGTGTTCATCTTGTGTTTCTTTCTGGTTGGTACCGTTACAGTAATTTAAGTGACATTTTACAGGTGAAGGTCCCCTGACACTTTGTTGCCCTGGGCCTGTGCCCAGCAGGCCCGTCTTATAATCCATCCATTCCCGCAGTTGTTAGTTTTGTCCACTGAATTGTGTTGAGTTTGAGCAGCTCAAACTGTGAGGGTGTTTATTCATCTCTCACTGTGAGTTTGGCCACTGACTCATTTTATAATCTTTTCTGCTTGGCTGTCATTTGCTCCCCAAAGTTAAAAAAAGGGTTATCCACCCTTTTAATGTGCTTTATGTGTGTTGCATCAATCAGAGTGAAATGTCTATGGAGATGAAGTATGTGTGTATGCATGGACAGGCTTTATTTGTGATGGCACATCACACACTTATTCCCAATTGGGAAAATTGGTTGAACAGGGGAACAAATCTTGCAACTTGTTAATTCTGCTTGGCGTGTTCACCTCAGTGAATAAAAACTCAGTTATTTCTGCTTTTATGGGATTTATTTGGCGCGTAACTATTCTACGCCTGCGGCATTGGTCTTCACAATGTGTGAAGCGAAGGGAAGGAAGAAGGAGTGACACACAAACGCTGCCCCCACCCTCTCTGTCTCCTCCTATCAACCTCACTTCCTGGAGTCCACTGCTGAGTTTGACCCTGCCACACTTCATCCTCTCAAAGAAGCCCATGACATGACCTGCTAAAGGTACTGTACATTACAGCGGCCTCTTTTTGGGAATGTGGAGGTTTTCCTTGGTTTATTTTGACATCACTTGTGCTGTGGTTGAGAGGTAACCTCTGGTGTGAAAACTTAGCCTAAACCAGTGGGTTAGTAATTTGTGGAGCCAAACCATTTTTGAACATTTCAATTCAGAGTGGATCATTTAAAGGGCTTGTACACCAAATTACTAAAGGAAACATTTTATCACTTATCACAAAAGACATTTTGATATTGAACAAACTACTGTCAATAGTTTTAAGTAGAACTATTAAAAAAAAGTACCAACAGTAATTACTTTGAATCATGGACCACAAGCAGGTTCACATTTTTGGTTCAGTGAGAAATATTCTGGATGGACTCCAATGACATTTTGCACAAACATTCATCTTCCCAAAAATAACTTTGATGATCTCCTGACTTGTGATTCCTGCCAAATTAATTAGACTGCCATTAGCTACAGCTGTGTCTTTTTAGCGCGAATTGGCATGGTAACTCTAGACTGAGGTGACCGTGGTAAACATGTTCAACTGCTGCTCACCATGTTAAAGGGCAACTTCTGTATTTTTCACCCCATGTTTTTGTGTCTAATTGACTAATGGGAACAGTGAATTTTGAAACTGGTCCAGAGTGAGAGGGCTGCAGCCGACAGCTGGGAAACGGGCTGATTGACTGATTTTATTTGACAAATAACATTACACAAATGTGCATACAGTCCTAAAATTCATCAGGATATTGCAATGACGTCACATGACTTATTTCCATTGCAGTCCTTTATTCCATGTCCAGGCTAGGATGCAGGCAGGAACAGTGAATGACATGTGCCACTAATATCCCATTATTACACTACTACACATAATACTAAAAACATACAAACATCAATGTTATACAGTCATTAAAAAAACCAAAAAAAACCCCCACTCAAATTCAGAAATCAGACCTTAGAACTTTGTAGAGTACTACTCAGCTATTATTACTACTCCGAAAATGGGCAGATTTACTTTCACTTGGGTTTTTTTACACTCCTTTCCGCCTGTTTAGAGGAATGTGCTTCCACCCGCTTTACTTTTTAGATAGTTTCAGGTTAGACACACTTGCCCTTGTATTTAGGCCATAAGAGTCCCAACACACTGAAAATACCTGGTTAAAATAATTTGGACCTTGGCCCCTTTAAAACTTTTATACCAAAATCAGGTTTTTAACTGTTGGAATCCTTCAACAGGGAGCCAATTTAACCCTTTAAAATGGTTTTGGCTAATATGTGTTCTTGGACTGAGATTAAGGACACAACGTAACCACTCAGGTCATTTGT
Organism: Epinephelus moara; assembly: GCF_006386435.1. NCBI lineage: Eukaryota > Metazoa > Chordata > Actinopteri > Perciformes > Serranidae > Epinephelus > Epinephelus moara. The sequence goes on along the minus strand of NC_065521.1, from coordinate 11,591,912 downwards.
CAGGCTGTTCTAATTCAGTGCTTGTATGTTTCCCTCTGAAAAAATAATGTAAATGATGAGCCAGCAATATGTGCATCACAACCATATTTTGGAAGGCTGGGATCATGTGATCAATGCACTGACTACAACAAAGAAGGAAGTGATCCTGAGTGGTCCAGTTAGGAGGTATGTTGGGGCAGTGGATGGGTCACAAAACACAAAACTTTCCCCTGAACCTTCCCCCAGGAGACCTGTGTTGGGAACCGCCTGAACATTTTCAGATGTTTCTTTTCCTAACCCTAACTACAGTAACTTTGCTTGCCTCTTTAACTTCCTGTTAATTACATTACATTTTACATTAAGGATGTAACATCATTTGTGGAGCACCAGTTCATTGTAAATCCATTGTATGAGGATACATTGCATTTGGACACCATCAGTTTATATGCACTAAAAGGGTCTGATTTTGCCACTGAAGGCTCAGATTATTATTCTAGGTCACTGACAACATTATGAAAAAGATAGTATAGTATATGTTGTTTGTATGTTTTACAAATTGCAGATGGGATATATGACTTGGCTGTGGCATGAAGGAAAATTTCAGTCAAAAGATTATTTTATGTGTTTTAATCCCTGTACATCTTAAATCTGACCAGACACACGACCCATTTTTGGAACCCATCGGGTTCACGTCAGGTTTGTTGAACTCCCATCATTTTTTCATGCAGAGTTAAAGTAGGTCTGATCTTTGCCTTATTAAAATGTAATAATTCAGTTCTTTAAGCATTGCAAACAAAGTTTCCTTTCACCTAAAATGTATTAGGATGAAGGCAGAAAGTTCATTGGCAGATGTCTCAAAACCTCAAACATCTGTATAGCTAGATAAGAAGGGGTAAGTGAGAATTTTTATTTATTTATTTATTTTTTGCCATTTGAATGAACTGACCCTTTAATGAGCGATTCAGCTCAGCCTTAGCCTTATTAAGCTTTGGGTCTTGAGGCGCTGATGTCAAGCTGTTCAGCTGCAGTAGGGATGAACACATACTGTAGATGCCGACACTTTCTGACACTTTTCCTCCAAACTGCTCCACAGGGCAGCCCAAGCCTGTGTAAGCTGCTTACATTTGTAGCTGTTCATTGGCTGCTGTAAAAAACCCTTTATTGTTGGTATTATGAAACTCCTGAGAACTTCATGCTTTTCACTGACAGCAAATTCACAGCTAAAGGTGGTCGCCACTCCGGCACAATACTGCATACAACAGCACTGATGGCAAATTCCTCTGCTAACTTCTTTTACACCATTACCCAACACAGTGCATACACACACACGCACACACATATATATATACACTCTGTCTCCTCCGCCCCCTTTACGCTGCCGTGACAGCTTTGTCACAAAGATGAATTCATCGTCAGCACTGCAGCCAAAACAAGTAATTTGATTGCCCCGACCACAAATTAAGTTAGTGTGATTCAATTTTCGATTTGGGCTTCTCCTGCAGCCATACATCAAGGGAGACATATTTCATTACACAGCGAAACCACAGGCGAGCAGGCAGTGGTGGCCCACTCCCTCCATAGGAAGACATCATGGGAGCATTATGGCATTTACTCAATACTGCCGCTGGTCCAGTAAGGCCGGCGGTGGCAATGGTGCCATCGGTGGGCTTGTTATCCACAGGGCAACACGGCTGCGTACTGTACAGCCAACATATTTAGCCTGTTAAGATAGCTGCAAGCCAAGCTGTGACAATGTGCTGGCAGGCCTGGCTGCACAAGATTCACATGGTGCAGAGTTCCAGGTTTACATTTCACCTGAAGGTGCCAGCTGATGTCACTGACAAGCTCCTCCCTCACCTTTAGCAGGTATGCTAATAAGCGGAATCACCTGAAGACCTGCACACTCATGCTTTACAGGAAGTGTTCTTCTTCCTTGTTGGGATTCTGATACAATCACACCATCCCCTAGTTTCTCACCCTCCTCTTCCTTTCCTCCTCCTTAAGGTTTCTTCCCGTGTTCTTGTCTACTAAATGGGTTTGAAGACAGAGTGCTCAATCAGTGACTGCTACCACCTCCTCCTCCTTCCCTCTCCTTCCCCGCCTCACAATGGAGCCAAGAGCTTTCTAATTAAACTGCAGGCTGTTCTTCTGGGTAACCAGAGTTTGAAAGCTGTGAAGTGAATATGCACCACTTGGCCATTAATTCAAATGAATATCACTGAGTGCTGCTGAAACGTGCCCCTAGTTTAGCTTTTTTTTTTAAACGTTATCGACAGCAGATTTTGTCCCGGTGCAGATTGTTGTTGTACTTTACAAATTACCTTGCTGTTATATTCATGAAGTACAAGAGAAAAATGTCACTGAAGTAATGGGCCGTGATCAAACGCTCAGCCAGATTAGAACTGAAAGCATTTGATGATTGTGGTATTGTCCAATATAAAAAATTGCTCAGTGAGAAATGGCGTTGATGTAGGGTGTAACGGGAACTTTCTTGGCACAGAACTTTGCCTTGTGTAGCTCAGCCCTTTTTAATTTCATTTGCGACTTGCAGCTGTCAAAAAGAACTGTGACTGACTTTTGTTTTTCTCTTCTGTTACTGCAATGTGACCGGCAAGTCAACCTGATGATTTACAATGATTACATTCACATGCAAAAACATTCAGATTTTTGCCCTTGTTCCAAAAAAACTGGGTAACATGGGTAATTAAAATACATATTCCACCAATATTCATGTTTACATGCAGCTGTGCATATTTCGTGATAAACATGTCATTTATCAGGTCAAAATATGGCAAAGTAGGGCGACTTTTCGACTGGTAGTGGACTAGATTTACTGTGGAATCACATCCTCCCTTTCATCCCTTCAACCACCTTCTTGTAAAGGTCATCGTTATGAAAAAACAACAACAGCCAAACAAACCTGTTGATATCCAAGTCTTTCATAATGTTTTAAAGTAGGTGCATTGCTTCTTCTGACTGAAAATATGGGCTGTTCTTTTGGTCATGCATCATTAGCCCAGCCTTGCAAACTTTTAATTGGTTTATTTGTATACAGCGTCTCCATAACAACACACAGGGCTAACCATAAGAGGCCGTGTGTTGCAATTAAGCAATATCACGGCCTCGTGCCTACGACCGAATCACAGCCGTGACGATATCACAGTACAACATCACAAGCTCGAGTGTGATATTGCTTTTATACAACAGTTCAACAGTTAAATAAGCAAGGCTGATTAAGAAATGTTGAAAAATGAGGACAAAATAGATAATTTAAGCATTTTATTTGTCTTCCGCCAACAAAAATAGTTCCCTCAGGACTCCGCTGTCACCGTTGCTATGTAACGCAGACATGGTGCGCCAGGCACTTACTCTTTATACACATTTATCTGCACGTTTCCATTAATTGTGCAGCCGGTGAAATAAGTCTCTGGTGACTGCATGGTGGACTGTCGCTTCACAGGCACAGCCGACTCTGCCTTCTGATCTGACAGTATGTTGCTTTTCTCCAAGTCATTGAGCTCCGCTGATGAAACACTGACAAACCTGGATGTGTGCTCAGATGGATTCAGCTTCTCCTCTCCCTCATCTTCCTCTGATGACCATTCATAGTTCAATTCAAAACTTATTTTAGGAAATAAATCCATATTTTTGGCTGTTTGACAGTGGATGAATTAATTAGCCTACAACGCAACTGCTGACCTAACTGACACTAACCGTCAGTTTTGATTTGATTGTTGATTGCAATCAGCTGTGAGGCGGAGTGATACATACACAGTGAAATAACCGTGATGTTGTACTCCAATATCGTCACGGTTTTACTGTCTCTCGACCAATCAGATTGCAGGGCCGGAACTAACTGTTGTATAAACTGTGGTAAAAAACACAATTGAGACGAAGATTCTGAATGCGTTGTATACATGTCCAAAGAATGATATTAAAAAATGCTACATTTGGAGTATGACCTTTTCGGAATATACAAATGGAACATACTGTTTACATGAGTAGTGTCCAATTCAGAATATTGTCCTTTTTGGAATAATAGTGGAACGTTAGTGACTGATATTACATCTGTATGTGGATATTATGCAGCCAAATCCATCGAAGTGTTTGACATATATAGACAGAATCTCATTTCTTTTTCCCAATGATGAGAGTTTTGTGGCCTCTTTACCTTTCACTTGATAAGCACCTCAAACTTTGCTGCCATAGTTCATTGTTTGAAAATTATGGATCCTACCCCTCTCAAGATTTTTTGTGCAAATTCTTGCCTCAGGTGAAGGATTTTAAGTAACTTAAGGTCTTGCTTGCAGGTACAAGAGACCATGACAATGGAGTAACAACTTAAGTTAGAGGTATTTTACTGGATTATTAAGTTAAAGTAGGAGCTGAAGCTGAACCTCTCCTAGTCAATCAACATTCCAAACTTCTCCTGTGTTCATGAGCTTCTGCTAGTGACCACAAATTTTATGTGCAGCTCGGGGCATTTAAAATGAATTTTCTTCACTGGGTGGGTTCTGAGCTCTTACAAACTGTCTTGGCTGTGTTTCAGCTGCATTTTTCAGTTGTACTTCTCACCTGCATTTGAAGGATAGATATGCTTCAGTTTATAAGTGCTGTGTTTCTGGACTAGCCTCGTTAAAATTAGTGAGGGAACTGTATTTTTCACAGAAGGCTAAAGTTGGTCGGAACATGGCCTTAGGGACATTATATTAGAGATGAGCTGAGGTGCTCAGATACCAGCAAGATCTTGCTGCTAGCTGAAGCAGTTCAGGTATCTGAAGGTGGCTCCATAGTACATCTCTCTCTGTAAGTATTCTGGGAATGTCCACCCAGGTGTTAAAGTGCAGGTGCAAGCAGAACTCACTGGAGGAATCCATACGTCCCATCTGACCTGGAAACATTTCAGGATGTCTCAGGAGGACCTACTTAGACCCATGCAAGCTGCTGAAAATGTATGAATAGCTCATTTTGATGGAGTGCAGGTAAATGTCATCGGCTAAGAGAGTTCATTAGCCAATTAAAGTTGTAAATACATATAGAGTTGATAGACTTTATCTCTTTTGCCCTTCTGGGAAATTAAATGGGGAATAAATTACTACTGTGGTCTCTGCCTTGTGGTCTCTCCCTACAGGGATGCTGCTAGCAAGTCTGTGCCCAATGGAAACTGCTCTCTTGGGGCCCTGAAATAGTGCATATCTATAATCCTTGGTAACCCCATTCACATATAGGACCCCTGGAAATGGGTAAAACATGTCCCCTGGAGAACATTTGCATGTTGGGTGGATATAAAGATGTCACGAATCGTTACTTGAAAGAAAATCCAAAATGGCACAGCAGTTTGGAAGGAGCTTAACATTGCCCTAAAAGAAAAGCGTCCTTCTCTTTGTCTGCTGAGTCTATCAATTCACATTTTCCCTTTTTGCCCTCCACAATTGAAATGATCCCTCACGGCGTTGTGTCTTCAAGGCTGGCTGCTCAGGTATAGTGGAGATATGCTGCCTGTCTTGTGACGCAGGTTTCATTTGTGCTCCGTGCAGGATGGATAAGCACTCCAGAGAGAAAGTGAGAGAAGGAGGAGGGAGAGGGAAGCAGTGACAGAAACGCCCACCAAGCATGGACTGTTTTCTGGCAAATGAGAATCTGTTGTGTCTCCCGCTTCATCCAGATGCCAAGGCTGTGGGATTCCAAATTACGGCTGTAAATTTTGCACAACTGCTTCATGCTTGATTATCCCTGATCTGAGTTTTCGCTCTCCCTTTTTCATTGCTGCTCCTTGTGCCTTCTTTCATTTTGTCTGTTTTTCTTTCTTTCTCTTGCTGCTCTCGCTCATTCTTTCTCTGTGCATTCATGTCCTTGCGTCAGTCTCTCTCATTTTCTATCTACTTTTGTGTAGTCTTAATGTTTTTCTCTTTAAAAAGTGTAATTATTCAAATGGGACTGTCAGTGGAATTACATTGATTACTCACGCTCAGGATGTAATTATTCTTTAAATGCATGTCCAATCTCAATTTTTAAAATAACAGAGTATGTCTTTTCTGTCTTCTCTTTCCTACATCTCTGCTTGTGTAGTTTCTTGCCTCCATCTTTTTTTGCAAACTCTGAATGGACTGTCCAGTTCATTCATCGCCTTTGACGGGGGGCGAAAGTCAGACATTGTCTCGCTATGTCACCAACTCGAAATTCTCATCTGTGTCTAGACGGTGGCGAGATCTTGTGGCTTGCTTCCTCATTTGGTCGTAATGCTTTAATATTTCATGCAGTTCAAGGCCTTCTTTGTAATGTGCAGGCACAGCACTTTTCTGGACAGTATTTGAATTATGTGCCTGCTGGCCATTCTCTGATTCAAGCAGGAAGCAGTCGTTTCCATGAAAAGAAATAGGGGTCACTTGTCATAATGGTGGAACACTTCTTTGCTAAATGGATGCTAAGATTAGCTCTTCTGTAAGAGGGTGAGTCATTATTATCACCATGCAAAGTAAAGGAAGCAGCCATTCGACATTTAAGTGGACAGCGCTGTGATTCCAGCAACAATAGAGCAGGAGCTCCAGAGGGAGGTGAAATGGACATGAATGGCAAATGTCAGGATGGCGAAATTTTCCACAGCAAAGTCCAATTAATTTTTTTCTCCTTCTTTTTTTTTTTCTTTTTCTGCTAGATGCATTGCCTGCTCCTCCATAAAATGTTAATGTGCGCTGCTAAGAGCGAGACAACATGAGGGGAAGCTGCAGAGACAAGACTGCTGTTCCAGGACCGTGGAGTTACTTTGCCTCCAACTGCTTGACAAGCAAACACAAACTTCCTCCTGTGGCTGTGTGCCTGGCTGGCTGCCACACTACAGTTTAACTCCATGGCTGAAAATAAACAAAAATAATTACAGTAGGCTAGAAGTACACTTTTGGAGAAAGGTGTTTGTTTTAGTGTCATAACCCTCACATATATCTACTCGTGTAAAACTCCCACTTTTAAAAGTACATGTTCGCCCAAACCATAACAACATAGAGTGCTGCAGGGAAGACATTTATTTGTAGGCCAGCCTGGAAGTTAGCATCACTCTGGTTCCCTCTCCACAAAGACTTTTCCAATGGATTTTGAATTATTGCAGAAAATAACATCTGTGGCAACCAAAAGTTTTTGATACTGGTGGGCTTTGTTAAGCAGGATAATCGTAACCTGTGAACACCACTTTTATGATTTCTGAAGCGTAAATCTAATCACCACAAGTGAAAAGCTAACCTTGGGCTATAAACAAACTATATTGTGGTTGCATGACTTCAGCATCACCACCATAACAAGGCTGTAAAGTCGTGTTCAGTGTGATGACGTTCTGTAGTCTCATTTAGTCCCTTGTTAGCTACGGCCTTTTTTAAAGACATGTAAAAACCTCAAAATTCACGAGTGGGATGTTTACTGACATATTTCATGTTGTGGAATAAAACGTGAAAGTCATTAACCTTGTGTTAACCGACCTTAACAGACCTTATTTCAGGCATCTGACCAAAAACCCATTCAAAAAACTTACTGACTCTAAGACGAGGGAACCAAGAGTGCTAAAATGCAAACTCATTTCTGGGTTTTAGGGTTCATTACTGCACAACTCTATTGCCATCCCTAGAGCCACACTGCCAGCGAGGCTAAATATTCAGCAGCATTTCATCTTTTCTATGGAGCACTGTAGGTGTCAGGAGACTTTTTTTAATTAAAATAATTTATGTGTACAAATTAGCAATTTGTGCTGTTGAATTGCTGGTGGAATACACTAACAGCAGTCACTCCAGTGGGAGACTCACAAGGGACTAAGCTAGCATTACTATTAACAAGCTAATCAGCTGCCATGCCGTTAGTCTAGCTAGTTTACGTCTGGCTAATATTACAATTTTATTTTACAGACCACACTGGCTAGGGATTTTGCAGTTTTGTAATATGAGTTTAAAAAAAAGGTTACCATGGATATGTTTCAGTAGGAAATTGATAACTTAAAAAGACATATCGTTACTTGACACTGAGCTGGTAAAAATCCTTTTTTTTTCTGGGCAACAAAGCCACACATTATAAAAATTGAGGGAAATTCTGTGATAGTAGAAATACAAAAACTGAAAAGTGACCTAAATTATAAGAGCTCTTAAATGTCGTTACCAGGGGCAATGGTAACAACTTTTGGTCTTGATGTCATTACCCTACTCAAAAACTTCTTGAACTAACTGGAAACAATTTCTAAGTTGGTAACTTGTATCTTGTAACTTGTGCTCTTTCATATGAATACCAAGGACAACAATAAAATCCAAATATAAAAACATCAGTTTGTATGTTGGCAGGCAGAGAGGCATCACCACATATGCATATTAAGTTTATGGTTCTGTCTTGTTTCTGATTGGTGCGATTTGAGATGTTACAAATACCCCTTGCTTAAACTTTGTAAAAATTAAATGTCTCCAATCAAGTTTCAATATCACTGCATTTCAGGTCTAGGCTACGATCATAAACCAAACATAATGGTTGAAAAATATGTTGATTTTCAGCCATGACAGTGGTAAGATATTATTATAATATCAGTAGTAAGACAACTTATGATTCAAAGACAGTGAAGACTTTGAAAGAATGAGAAATTAGTTATTAGGTGGAATTGAGCACTGGTCACCAAAGTTTGAGTCAAAAGACTTAACCACCACACAATGCCACAAACATAGGTACACGCACTACACAACGAATACAACAACAGTATTATTTCACAAAGCTATCAAATGGAACACAACTGAATGATCAACAAAACTAGACAGATTTATATTCAGAGACAATAAAAGTTAAGACAGTATCAGGAAAATGCTGTAGATGAAAAAAACCCTTTCAAACCTCAAAATAAGTCTTGGCAGAAAAACTTTGACAGGTATGAGGCATCAGTCACCATAGTCCATGCGCAGAATGGATTTCATGGTTCTGTCTTGTTTCTTTCTTGGTTTAGTTTAAATGCTACAGGTGTATCTTTTTATAATTGTCCCCAGTCTCTCCCAGTTTTCAAAAACTAAAATTCTAGGAGTTGTTTTTATGTATAGGCCTTTTTCAAAAAGTTATAATGTCATATTTTGGAGGATGGTTGGTTATACACGTCCTTAGTTTGTTTCTGTTGACAGTTTTCATCCAAACTACTGGAGCTACTTCTCATTCCTATGTAAACTGCTCACAGCAAGGTATGTGGATTATCCACAGTAACCAACACACTGCCTCTAGAGAGATATGCTGCTGTTGAATTTTTAAAATGCAATTTAACTTCGTTTTTCAATGCTGTGAGCAAAATTAATAAGATTCCATTCATTTCTATTGTACTGGCATGGTGGGAGAAACCTCAGGTATAGATATTTTAAAACCTGGAAGAATGAAACCAGCTACATATCATTAAAGATTAGGGAGAAAATAGGATTTTTAGAAGTGGGGTGAACCCACTCTTTAAAGGATAACTTCGGTATTTTTCAACCTGGGCCCTATTTCCCCATGTGTATGTGTGTGTATGATTCATAGGTACAACTCGTTCTAAAATTGGTTCAGTATTGAGGGAGGCGGATGCAGCTGGCAGCCGCGAAATGAGCTAAAACAGTAACGGGGGCAAATGCATCCCGTATAAGTTTGGGGTCCATGTCATTGGTCCGACAGCCCATTGGTTCGACATCCCATTAGTCCGACTGTCTGCGGTGCTGAACGGCTCGCAGCGGGCGTATGGTGCGCCGCGACCGGCTCTGGGTCAGCTGGGAAAGGCTTGAGGCGGAGCAGGCTCACAGCTTATGTGTTTGTCACTTTCTTTTTCATTTTAACCCACATCATGATCTTTTCCTAACCCTAACCAAGTGGTTTTTGTGCCTAAACCTAACCAGACCTTAACCACAGGGCATCATGATGATTTCGGAATGGACTTCGGAGCAATGGGTTTAATATGGTCGGAACAATGGGATGTCGGACCAATGGGCAGTTCCCTAAGTTTGCGCATTAAAAGTGCTTTTTTTCGCCACTGACCAGTTCAGATCGACAGTACTACCTCTGTAAATAGCATACTAAGCGTTTCGAACATTGTTTATATAACATTACCTCCACTGTGTCTGTAGCTCTCTATACTTGTGGGACGGCCGTTTTCTTGAGGAAGAGGTGTTTCAGGATTGGATGTCTTCTCTTCTTCGGCTGGCAGTAGTCATCTTGGGAGAAGTGAGCACTGCAGACCTGATGGTCTGCAAGGCGCAGTGTCTGGACAGGAGTGTTAGCATCCATTTGTAGCACAACTAGCCACAACTTCAGCATCTCGCCATCCAACAAAGGCAGCCTATGAAAGCTGTACGGGGTGTTGCGCGACATCCTGTTCTTGCAATTCGGATAAGCACAAACACGAACCATTGTTTTCAATCGATGCAGTAAAACTCTCAATTTTACTCCGGGACAACTAGCGCCACTCTGAGCGGCGCTCAGCATGGCTCCTCTGTTTTCTTCCGGCAACAAGCAAAGCTCTCGCGAGATGACGTCACAGCCCAGAGGAAGTGAAGGGTAAGGGAAACGCTTAGTATGCTATTTACAGAGATAGCACTGGCGATCTGAACCGGTCAGTGGCGAAAAAAGCACTTTTAATGCGCAAACTTATACGGGACGCATTTGCCCCTATTACTGTTTTAGCTCATTTCGCGGCTGCCGGCTGCATCCGCCTCCCTCAATACTGAACCAATTTTAGAACGAGTTGTACCTATGAATCATACGCACACATACACATGGGGAAATAGGGCCCAGGTTGAAAAATACCGAAGTTATCCTTTAATGTTACAATAACATGTTCAGCTGCAAATGTACTTGGAAGTTTTTCTTTCACCACTGTTTTGAGTACAGGGTTTAGCTTTGCAGATCAGAGGTACTGAGTGCATTGCTGCAGGGTGTTGAGTAGCACAGTGCAGATTCCCTCCTTCCTTATTTTATGATATTAATATTTGACTACAACAAACTAGAGTTGTGGGTTTGGCAGCTTTTATTCAACTCATGTCAACCCAAAAAGATGATCCAAGAGGCTTCTCACTCTGTGCTTCTCTCTCTCCCCCTCTCTGTCTCTCTCAAAGTGCAGTTTCAGGAGCTCAGATTAAATTACTGCCTATCATTTCAATAGCTCTTACATAGACAGATAGCTTTTAAATTGCTGTAGAAAATCAGAAAGATCATCAAAAGTGTTCCCTGTAATTCACACTTTTACTGGAGAGATGATTCAGTGTAGCCAATAAATTTTGCTTGTTACAAGAACTCTGAAGGAGTGAGAGCTTACCTGCTGGCTACTCCCACTGTGGAGGAAATATGGTCTTGTCTTTGGCTGAAGGATATTAAAATTGAATGTCTGTGCGACAGAGGCGACTTTAGCATACTGAGTGACTTGTGGAAAAGTGATGGCACGAGCATTGTTATTTCCGCTCAATACAGCCATCTTAAAGGATAATTCTGTCTTATTACACCTTGGCTCTTGAAAGCAGAAGTTCATTCTTGACCTTGGAAATGGTAGACAAAAAGGATGACAAAATAATTTTAACTCGAAGTCTACATACTCAGTGGTGTAGTGGTAGCTGATGAGGTGGATGTACTACGAGGTACATGGGTAGGTTATCAAGGAGATAGTGGGTATACTTTCCTAGATATTCCAATGGATTTTTGGCTGATGGGTGGGTACACTGTAAACCATCATAAAAAGCAACACATTGGTCATGGACTTTCCACATATGATGTGCAAGGTACCCTGAATGCATTGGTTGTCTACGTTCAACTTCTACCTGTTACATGCATTGTCTTTTTTCAAAATACACTTCCGTTTTCACAGGTCTCCTTCAAAATACACATACTACATTGGTACAACATGCGAATAGACTTTTTTTTTTCCTTCACCAACAAACAAACGTGGTTGCGTTCTGACAACACACATGTGATTGGGTTTAGGAAAAAAGAACAGGGTTTGGCTTTACAATCTTATGGTAAGCGAATGCTGCGCTCCTGTCGGTAGTTGTTGGACCCATCCACCACCCCTCCTGCCATTATCATATCATATCATTAATATCCCACGGCATTTTCTCCCAGATGCCGATGGGTGCTGTTAAACTATAGCAGCGACCAGCTGTGTATCATGCTAACGTGAAAGGACAGCTTTTTTCTTCGGTGTCTGACACTGGAAGTCACTGCCCAAGAGCCAGATTTTGATGACTTCAGAGTGAGACTGAGTTGGAAAAAGAGGTGCGTATGACCCGTATACCTGCATATGCCCTCCACTACACCATTGCAAGTACTGCCTTTTCACCATGTCTCACCATATTTGTCTGAGACATGTTCGTGACAGCTAAACAATCTTCTTTTGCTCATGAAGACCATGGTAACAGCTTAAATGCAGGTAAAATGATTCTTCATTCTTACTGTATGAACGTCTCATTTCATAGCCTAGTTTTCAGGGCAATGTTTCTTTATAAAACAGTCTGTATGATTTCTTACAAAAATGTGCATACAATGGTTTGTATGATATCTAATTAATTAGCGCCCCACAGTTAGGTTAGATTTAAGAAAAGAATTATGGCTGGGCATCATCATTTTATGTAGGTCTATTTAATGTTAAGTTACATACTTAATGTAAAGTTACATAGGTTAGGTTTATGAATAGAAAAATGTTTCATACTGAATGTAATGTTACAGCGTACCTTACAATAACTTAAAGTTCACTTGGTTTTACACAGGACAAAAACACTGGTCTCCTGGGGGAAAGTCCTGTGTCTGTTTGACCCATCGACCTCATGATTATGTGGGTTATATATGAATTCTGGTGCACAGTCTGATTAGTGACATATGTTCCCAGATCTCAGCAATTACTTTGGTGATTACAATGTGTGTACAATAACTGATAGGAATGATGGCCAAAGCTATTAAAAAAAAGACCCAGGCTGTAATAAACCGGATTTATCCTTTACCATTCTGACACTTAACAATAAGTCCACAGTCATGCAAATACCATTCGTTTAAAGACGTCACAACTTCTAAATCCTCTGCAGAGAAAGTTCATTGATAGCTTTTGCAGCCACAACTTCACCATGCAAGCCTCTTTTCTCGCCTGCCCTACATTCTGCAGCCATATTGTTTGCATTCAAAGGCAGTGCCCACACAGCTGGAGGATAAGCCAAGTCTCTCGGCAGATAAAGTACGGCGCCATTGGCTGCTGCACCCTCTTTTCATTTCCCTCTGTCTACTGGGGTGTCAGAGGCTCCTGGCCACAGCTGGAAGATGAATAGTGCTGCACCACTCCACTTTGTCATGGTGTCCAAGAAGGCTCTAAATGGCATTGAGAGACTCTCAGGCTCTCACAAATGGGATCTCTGCAGCTCTGTGTAACCTTGTATGTACGGAACAGCCTGAATCTTTAAAGTTGTCTGATACAAACATTCCCAAGAGACTTCAAATCTCTTGTGGGCACTGTTGCATGCTTAGAGTACAGGTATTTTCAGGCCACGTTTGTATGTAACATACCGGGCTTAATTCACTTTAATTTCATTTGACTTTTAAGATTGCTTAGTAAAGGATATAGTAATCGAGGGCAAATAATCTGCAACACCACTATCCAGAACTCAGTCTTGCATTAAGTTTTGTGTATGTGTGTGATGATATACTAGGTGTGTGCTGTATTTGTGTTTGTACATGTGCACGGCCACATGTGTGCACAAATAAAGCCTTGCCTTGAATTGCCTTGCAGTACACGGGCTGGAGAGACACAGATAACAAAAATCTACCAGCACTGCTTCCTCTCTGTTTAGTTTGGTTGTTCCTACACCAGGGGCAACAACACCTACCTGCTCTGTCTCACTGTTCTCATGGAAACGCATCAAAGGAGCTGAAAGATAGACAGAAACTGAGAGAGAGGGGGGGAAACAAGCCTGAGATACTTTGTTACTGTACTATTGCACTCTTTATTGTCCCTGTTGCTTTTTTTTCGGTGGTGACAGTGAGCCCTGTCACACATCTCCTTCCCCTTCTGTAAGAGGTGAAGACCAAAGCGGAGTGTGTAGGTGCTGTTGCGCTTGTGTTGAAATTCAAGGCACCCAAGTCACCCACTCAACCAGCACAAACTGCGCACTTTTGTCGGTTTCACTGTACGTCTATACATATTTCAGTGGTTTGAAGGTATTCCTCCATGTTGAGTTTTCCTCATGTGATGAAAGCAGGGCTGACACATAAGAGAGCCCAGGGCCTGGAGAGTCTGGGACCAAGATTAAACCAGAGACGCCCGTAGGCCTACAGGCGGTGATTACAACAGCTCCCATTAAAGGCAGCCTTGATGGAAATCCAAAGCGGCATGTCTCTATGGGGAGGAGGCGGGCAGAGGATGCGTTCACGGGCGCCTTGTAGACATAAGTCATAAGTAAATGTTCTAGCGTTGAGCGTCAGTGATAGTGGGGCATATACAGTAGCAACTACTGCTGTCTGTCACAACAGCTCCTCCACACCAAACAGCATACAAGAACAAGACTGCAGCTGGTAGAACGAAGCGTTAAGTATAAATTATGATCACCTTTTAGGTTGAGGTTGTACAGTACAAACAAAGCCTAATGTTTCCAGCGTTTGCAAGAGTAATGTTGATGTCAAGGGATGGGAATAAAGATTTTTACTGATACCAATGCCATTATCAAATCTAATTACTGGTCTAATTCTTCATTGAATACCTTATTGATTCCTGATCAATTTTCTGTGTGGAAAGGAAATAGGTCTACACAGGTTTTACACAGGATGTGTGATTTGGTTATAGGTCTGCATTCTGAAATAGATCTGGCAACTAAAGCTTGCTCTAGGGATCACGTGGATAAGAGAGCGAGCATATGATGTTTGTTTGATCATGAAGCCCTGTGTTACTCTACAATTCTCTGGTTTATCAGTGAAGTGTAAGATTTGCTTTCAAAAGCTGATTTATAGCTGTGTGTAGGCTCTATGCAGAGCCCATGCCATAGACTATGTAAGCAGGCTATGCTGTTGTCAGCATTTATACTTGTGCAGAGGTGTGTCTGTGTCATTCTGCAATTAAACCTACAAAATGCTAGCTGGCATTTGGGTTTCTATGCCACTGTGTTGAGTTTCTGTGAAGTTCAGTTAACTTTGACTGATTCAACTAACACACATAAAACATGGCTTAATAGCGGCAACAGACCTATGGACAAAATGTGGCTCCATTATAACTCATAAGATTCACAGACAAAACAAAACTTATTTTTGCTAGACACATTTTTCCCCACAAATACAACACGCTAACATTATTAGCATAACCTTATTAAATATTATATTGCATAAATTTGCCTGGCAGCTAGTGGACTTTTTCTCTTCTCATATGAAGCCAGGAACTACAGCAACATTTAACAAAGACAATGTTATAAAATTTAAAATTTAATAAAATTATAACTCACAAGGTTCACCGACAAAACAACTGTCTTAAGGCTAGTTCACTTACACCTATTTTCACCCTGATTTTGCATCGTGGAGACTATTGTAATCTTTTGAGTGTTCATACCTGGCGACTAGTGTTTCTGTCATCAGGAGTCTCGCCCACTGTGTTACGATCAGTTTTTTTTAACTTGGAGATGACACATCGTAAAGGCATGGATATTCTTCTCAGTGCTGAATCAGATCTGCCTCCAGGGCCCGGGTCCAAACACAAGACGCTCCCCGTGATCCTGTGGACACCGCCATTGTTGTTGTTGCTTGCCGGCTTGTCAGTGTTGCCAGATCTTGGGAGAGAAACAAGCAACCAGGGCTATGGAAACAAGCCCAAAAGAAGCGATAGATATAAATAGAGAAAGGCGACATTTAGAGAGCAAGCCCAAATAAGCAACTCCACCTTAGGAACAAGCCCGAAAAAACGCAACCTGTGACTACCAGTATTTGTAAGCGACTTTACAAAGCCCAAAGTCGCGGCTAATAAGTGGACCTGGCAACCCTGCGGCTTGTCCTCCTCACATTTCTTCCATCCTCCTACATGCTGACATGGGACGTATCCCGCCTCTCATTGGTTGATACTCTTTGTCAGTCGTGTCACACTTCTCCAGTTTTTTAGCATGCCAGATATCCAGTCCCAGTCGCAGACGAGGTGGTGACTTGCTCGTAGGCTTGTTCACACATGAGGACTCGTCGTGGCAGACTAACTGCCGACTCGCCTCCGACCCAAGGGGCCTCTCAAGATCCTCTGCGACGTCAAAATCGCGGTGAAAATCGTGTAATGTGAACTAGGCTTTATAAGAACGTTTCACCACATATACAACATGCAAACGTTTGCAGAACCCTGTAGTTCAGTTCAGTTCAATTCAGTTCAATTCATTATTATTGTCCTTTCCTATATAAAGCAGCATACAGTGAATGAAATGTCACTACTCACAAGTCCAGGTGCAGTAAAGAGAATCTAGCAAACAAGACACTCAACACGGACAAGACAACGTTCAAGTGCAGTAAAGTCCATTGAATACATTAGCCTCGCGTCTAGAGCACTTTCCACTACTTGTAAGAGGCAAGGTTATAACACACAAAAATTAAAATGCTACTTTATGGAAGCTTTATTGGTCTTCACAATTTATTGTTTCTTATCTGTGAAATAAAAGTAAATTAAAGCTTTGTTTTGGCCAAGGGAAATGGTTTTAAAAAAAAAACAGGAGGTCTGCGTCGTCATGATGTGTAGTTGCATTTCTGAGGAGGTGTACGTCAGACTATGGCGTAGGCACAGGATACACATCTACACAGAACCTACGCCATAGGTATGGCTTAATTTGATGCAGAATTAGCCTATAAACCCCACTTAAGGGCCCATTTTTGCTCAATGTTAGATATGGAGACGGAGACAGATGAAGCCTTCTGTCTGTACTCTTTGTTCATTTCCTTTGTGCACGTTTCCTGAAAGCTTACAGATACCGATGAAACGGAGCAGTCAAATTGGAGATCATGGAGGCAGTGTAGCACAATGTAGAAATTAAAATAGATGAAGAAATTAAAATAATGGCTTAACGGAATACATCGGTAATATAGGAAAATTATTCTCTGTTCACATGTCGGGATGTATATAATGGCTGCACAGACCACCTAGACTACAATGCTGCCTCCATTTTAAGGTACAATATTACAACCTCCTCCGATGTCACCTCGTTTGTTGTTATGTGAAACTTTTGTATCTGCCTTCTAGTGCCATCTATTGGCTCTATGCCATCATAAAGGACAAACGGAAGTATAAGGGCAGGTGCCTTTACAACGTTTGAAATGGACGCATCTATTGTATTGTATTGTATTGTGTAGGTTTGATGCAGGTTGAATGCAGCAGGTCCACATTACGTATATCTGGTGTATGAAATGACATCCAGTCAATGACTTTCTTCCTCTTCCTCTTCCTCTTCCTATTCATCTTCATCTTCCTCTTTCTCTTCCTCTTCCCCATCTTGCTGTTCTTATACTGATAGAGCTGGAGTTACATTTGGTAACTACTATTTTCTTTTGTGACTGTTTTTTTTTTTTTGCTGTGGCTGCAAAGAATCTGTTCCAGCCCGCAACACCAGAACATTACTAGTGGAAACACCATGCTGATGTGCTGGTGTTTTTATCTTTGAAACTAACATTTTACAGACATTACAAGCAGTACTGTCATCTTTCTTTGATTCCCATCCCTATTGATGTCTGGATACTTTGCCTCCAGTGATATGATGCCAAACCAAGAGTTGTCTGTCATAAGCAGCTGTAGCTGTATATGGCCTAGTGAGTTTCAAGTGAGGCTGTGCAACTTCTAAAAGATGAAATAACACAATCTTCCTGGTACAAATGAAAAGCTGAACTTGTATGCAATAGAAAAACACACTTGTTTGATTCAACACACTGTAGCTTTACTTGGTCTGCTATGGTAGGTAGCTCATGGTGGCTTGTTTGCTTTATGGGAGAGAATATCTAAACTCACTTGTTTCCAGTTATATGAGTGCCAGTTCGTGAACCTCTGAACCATATCAAGTATTTTTCTGAACAGTTCTTTACTATACTGATTAACAGTTATTACTTTCTCTTACTGTACCATGCATACAGTATTGCTACGAGTTATGGGTAATGATCTGTGCAAAGTCTGGTGAAGTCTCCACCAAAGGGGACTCTTTACAACTCAGCAGGCAGTTAATTTCTGGCATGTCGACTTGGTCCGAGTCGTCCCTTCCTGATTTGATGATCAGTGGATTTGAACAGCCCTCTGTGCTTGAGGATTTCTTGGGAATACACCCATCAAATTTGCAAATCCAGACATGCAGCCCTAATTCCAGTGTCACTGGTTATGAACTCATAGACATTAATGTGTGCTTCCTATAGGTCAGCCCGGTATCCCTAGGAATTACATCCAAATAGGATGATTCTGCACCTCTCCTAACCCTTACCATGCTCCAACTGCACTATAGTTGCTATGAGCAACAAAACAAGAATTTGAAGAGTGTTGGCAGTGGGAAAAAATGCCATTGAACATAACCTTTATTCTTTCAGAATAACTGAATATTGATGTTCTTCTCTGATGTCAGGGTTATTTCCATGAGTTTGTTTTTTTTCACTTACTTTAATATGAGTAGTTGTTTTCTTACCTCCACCAAGGGTTATGTTTTTAGTTTAGTTTGTTTTTGTTGGTTTGTCAGCATGCAGGATTCCAGAATAACTACAGGTCCAATGTTCCTGAAACTTGGTAAAATTGTCTAACATGGGCCGAGTAGGAAGCCATTAAATTTTGGAGCAGATACACAAATCATTTTTAGCTTTTGTGAGACAAGGAATTTGGCCCTAGCCCGTTCTTTCTCCAAGTATCCAGCTGAGTTTAGCAAAGGTGTGGACTCAAGTCACATGACTTGGAAAGAAGTCAGTCTCGAATCACAAATTTGATGACTAAACTTGACATAACCAAAAAGACTTGCACTCAACTTGGACTTTATTACCAATGCCTCGTGACTTCACTTGGACTTGAGCCTTCTTGACTTGCCTGCTTGACACCTTCCCCCATGCCCAAAGATCAAAAAGTATGTTATTTAAAAAGTGTGCCATGACTCACTTCATCTCCCCTTATTTTGTGAATCAACTAACAGTAATGCTATTCATACTTACTTTGTTTTAACCAATCTGACAGCATCCAATCAAGTTACAGAAGAGAACCATGAACGTTACACAGCACCAATTGGTCAATTATACCCAAGATAATTTTTTTTCGCACACAAAACCCTCATGATGGCAAAAGGTGGTGGTGGTGGGGGGGGGGGGGGGGGGGGGGGGGGGGGGGGGGGGGTTACACAGAGATGCTAAATGAGATGCTGATTTTTTAAATGTAATGTGTTAAATTTAATATATTATTGTTAATGTATTTTTATTAGAGTTGCATGCAATTTGGTGAAGAATGCATTGTGACTTGTTTTGGACTCAAAACTCAAAGTTTAGAACTTGGGTCTTGACTTGGAACTTAAGACTAACTTTCTATCTTATTCTATTCTAATATATTGGACTTAGTTTTACCTTTATTTGTAAGTAGTCTGGTAGAGTTTATGTCTTTAATTTACCTATTAGTATTATCTTTTGCATTAATTGTTGTCCATTTTTGCCTTATAAGAAGTTCTTTGTAACTTGGTTTTTAAAAATGGTCTACCAATAAATTGAACTTATTATGAACACTGTTAAGACTGCACTACTAAAAAACACATTACGGACATATAAAATATTTTATGCTGAATTAATCTACAGCTACAACTTTGGCAAACGAAGGAGACTTAATGAACGAAAAAAGAGGAAGCGGTCCAAGGGGGAGGAGAAATGACCCTGGGTAAAAATTCCTTTTATTGCCTGCCATAGTTGATGTTACTGGTGTATCATAGCAGCGAGGCAAATTTAGGTTGGGAGCCACAAGGTGCAAAAGCAAAATCCCTGTTCATCACTGACATTTCCAGCAGAATTAACTCTGACCGAAAAACTTTTCGCATGCACCCGTGTGAATCCTCTCCTCCCAGTGCTGGTGGGAGAGGCCCAGTACAAGAACAATAGATCCTTGGCAGCGTGCCTAG
The DNA here is from genome assembly GCF_006386435.1 of Epinephelus moara. Classification (NCBI taxonomy): domain Eukaryota; kingdom Metazoa; phylum Chordata; class Actinopteri; order Perciformes; family Serranidae; genus Epinephelus; species Epinephelus moara. The sequence continues at coordinate 11,571,879 of NC_065521.1, read as the reverse complement.
TTTAGCCTTTGAAAGTCTTTGACTGAACAGTTCCTCTCAGCACTGACGATATGCTGTATGAGGATGCGAAGGCTTGATCCAGACTATAGAGGAAAGTGCTCCATCAAGAGGAGGTCCTTCAGTTTGTTTGGCAGCTAGTTCATTAATTCCACTTAGTATGAAGAGAAAGAGGAAGGAGCTGCACATCCATGACTGAAAAAGAGAAAATATTTTTCTGGAATTCATTACACCATGCTGTGTTCAACAAAAAGAAACACAAGCAGAAAAAGGTTTGGACATGACATCGATATCCATCAGAGACTGTTTTGCTCCACAGGGCTACAATTTGAGCCATGTTCCTCGGCAGAGCTTTTTGGCGGCAGTGAGAATATATATATATTTCAGGTAGTTTAGATGTGTACGCCTGAATGATATACAGAAAACCAGGACCATAACATGACTTTTCAGCTCAATCATCTGCAGTAGCACAAAGAACCATTTAGACAGCGAGGCTACAGAGAAATCCAGACATGTTTTTCACCATCAGTTATTTTTAGGCATACTATCACCACAAGTGGTACTTAGCAAAATGCTGGCAAAGTTTCTAGTGGGATTGAAAGTCCCACCTAGGAGGATTTAATTAGCGCTTTGAATGAATAACATTTCACCCATTTCTCTCTCTGTCCTTGGTAATCAGTTCTGGGCCATTAATGAGAGGATGACTATCGACTGGCGGAGCAGGCTGCTGATAATTGAATGTGTAGAGGCCATTAAACATTCCTAATCAAAAACAAACACTCCAAAGCCACAGTTCCTGCAGAACAATAAGATGCAACAACAATGAAAGCATGTTTGTTGGAAACTAAAAAAAAAGAAATGAAAACAAGCTCTGTATCTATCCTCGTCTACAGGGTTGGTCTTTGTTTTTTTATTGGGCTATCAGCGCCAACAGTTCAGAATTTGACAGGCCAGAAAATAGGCTGAATTTCTTGGGGCATGGCACCATATTGAATTTCCCAAGTTTGTGTTTTGATCCAAACAGCTGAGAGGGGACAGACAAGAAAAACACTTTGTAATTGAAATGTTCTCAGAGGCTCCATTCCACATGCAAACAGGTCAGTAAATCACTAGTAGTGGCTATAGTGTAGTGTTGGAAACCACTGCCCTCCTATTGACTTGGCACTATTGATCTGACTCCAGCATCACTGCAACTCATATGAAGTTGGTAGTTCAATATTACTGGTTAACAGACCCAACCCTGTATGGCCTCTGCTTGAGCCTTGTACAGTGATGTATGTGTAATAATGTAGTTTATGTTAAGTTGAAATGGAACCTGTGAAATTAATTGTAGTGTATGTTCTTGTGATTTTAACGGTCCAGTGTGTAGGATTTAGGGGGATACATTGGCAGAAATGGAATATAATACAATAAGTATGTTTTTTTTAGTGTATAATCACCTGAAAATAAGAAATGTTGTGTTATTGTTACCTTAGATTGAGCCGTTTATATTTTCTACATAGAGAGTGGATCCTCGGCCACAGACTGCTATATTCCTACAGTAGCCCAGAACAGACAAACCAAACACTGGCTCTAAATAGGGCCATTTGCATTTGTTCCATCAGCCCCTATAGTAAGCAACCCCTCCATGATGAGCCCAACATGTAATGTGGGAGGTGAAGGTAAAGAGAGCAAGCAGCATGGGCTAGTAAGCAGAAGCTCCAGGATAGCTGATCAGCTCAGGTCTGCCAGGTGTCCACAGCGTTATATTCTCTCACCATACATGAGAAGCAAGACACAGACAATATAACCTGCACCTAACTCGCTGTCCTCTGTAATACTGTCGAGGGTCTTCTCATGTAGATGTCGGCCAAACTAGTTTAGTGACACCGTGTGTTCAACTCTAAAATCTAGTATATCACAACAAAACAAAATGAAGGCACCACTTTGTGGAGCTATTTGGCTTTTCAGTAATACCACAAATCTGGCTGTTGCAAACTGCATCAGAAAAACTCTGTTTTTTTAGTGTGAAACTGCTTTATTGTGTTTTTCCTTTGTCATTCACCAGGGCAATTTGTATTGGAGAGGAAGAGACCTATATGGATAATTCACCTCCTGGTATAAACCTCCTGTACGTCTGGATCTTAAGTTATCAGAGAAAAAGGTGAGCAAACATTAGGGCATGTGTCCACATAGCATTTTGTTCTCAGCATTGTCTTGCAATTGTTCCCAATGAGGAGAGAGTGTGTGTGTGAGTGTGAGAGTTTTAGAGTGCTCTGCCTTTTTTGTGGTGTTCCTCCTACTTTTCAGAAAGGTGCTGGTGATGTCACTGCTGCTTCTTTAGCTAGGCTAAAGAAAAGCTCTTTTTCTTGGAACAGACTGGCCAGCAGACACTTGATGTTGCTGGTGAGCGTTTTCCTCTTATCACCGTTAGCTTTGTAAGCATGTTGTTAACTGTGTATCATCAGCTCTCTATTAATGTAGTTGGTGTCAAGATATTATTGTCATAAAAACATACCCACACACAGCAGGTCGTAAAAAAAAAAAAAAGCACTGGGAGCGCTTTTTTTAATTAGGTGCTGGGATCAAGCGCTCCCCAGTGCCCTGCGACCACTTTTCTGCTTAAGAAAAACGCTAAGTGGACAGAGGCCCTTAGCAGGTGCTGGGTTAGCAGCTCATCTGCGACAAGCTGAACTGCATCGATTTGTGGCATGAAACTGCTTTATTCAGTGTTTTTACCAGTTCTAATCATCTGGGCTCTTTGTTTGGAGAGGAAGAGACCTCTGTGGAAAGCTAAAAACCTCCTGGACAATGAACACTGAAGGAATCCTAACTGGGAGCTTATGCTTGGCACATGTTTCAGCTGGTTGGAATTTGTTATCCTCACTGCTAGATGCCACTGAATCCTACAAACTGCTCCTTTAATGTCTTTAAGTGTTCTTTACTGTCATGTTTGTGCTAATCCCAGAGATGGCCTATTAGTATATGGGCATATCGATCAAACAGTTTGGATACTGTGACATTGTTTTGTTGATGAGCTGAGAGTCCCCACAGTTGTCAGACAGCTGTTACATAACTTTATATTGTTGTTAACCATCATGTCTAATTGATTCATCACACGTATAATTGATAATCCAGTGTTTATTATTGTTATTCCCATATTACTCATGCTACAATAAATATTTTGGTGCGTGCAAATTTTATACGTTAATCTTTAAAGACCAATTAGGTTTTTATGGTGTGCTGAGAAGGTTATTGGTACGTACAGACATGTGAATGCTGCAGCAGATTGGTGCTTTCCTGATGTTAACCAGTGGTTGTCCATAGGAAGAAGCTATGAACACAGAAAAGTCTTCAGTGCGAATCATTATGAGGAGCACGTTGCATCTTCAGTAATTGCGTGAGGGACCTTGCTGTTGCACTCGAATTTGTTTGTGTTGTTCTTTCAAGGTCCGCTGCGCCTCAAAAGGACAGACGCTCCTTTGCCTTTCTGCGGCGGCTTGTCAACATGACTCTCTGTCCAGCGGAGCAGAGAAAGGGGTCCAGTCCATGTCCCGTCTGACTGGCATGTCGCTCACATTCTCCGGATGGAAGGAGTGAGAGGGGAGTTAAGCTTGTAAAAACCAAGCAGACACCCGTGTGGAACATGGAGAGTTATTTCAGAGGCTAACGGCTGCAGCGACCATCCGCAGGTCAAGCCTGTATAATACTGGTGGGGTTCTGAGGGCTCACCTGCTTTGGGAATTTTGATCAGTTCTAGATATGGAAACACAGCTGGAAGCCTTTTATGTGTATGCAGGTGTTACACAGTGAGCACTGCAAAAGATTACGAACATGACACTGATTTTAGTCAATATCCCGTTCTTTTTTAATTTACATAACCTGAGCTTAGGTTTATAAATCTGGATATAAAAAAACAGTTTATTTTAGAATTTAGCGTATTTATGCTGAGTTTTATGTAGAAGTTTTGTTCATACTGTTGCTGAATCTTACTGTGTGTTCACAAAGAACGCAAGGCGAATTTTAGAGACAGCGTGATTGCATACAAAGTCAACGGAGAAATATGATGAGACATTAAATGTTTCAACTTGAATGAAAACCCTGTGCCCGAGGCTTTGTCGATCTGCAACAGAAACGTGCAAATGAGAGGGAAGAGGTGAGAGACTGGAGGGAAATGACAGGGAGAACCAGTTTCAGTTCAGTTTTGAGTTCAGTTAGAGGATGAGCTGTGCACAAACACACAGTGACATAAACACAGCCAGTGCATCTGTTTTTACCCAGTTTACATTGGCAGTTTGGGGTGAATCAACTCGGACTGTGCAAATGTTCCAATGGTCAAATTGTGTTAAGCAAAAATCCACTTTGCTGTTTGTCTGAATACACCCTCAGATATTTAAAGTTGCTTGAGGCAGCACAGTGGTGCAGTGGTTAGCACTGTTGCCTCACAGCAAGAGGTTCCTGATTCGAACCCAGGGAGTTCCTTCCCTTCTGTGTGGAGTTTGCATGTTTTCTGGCTTCCTCCCACAGTCCAAAGACATGCAGGTTAACTGGTGACTCTAAATTGCCCGTAGGTGTGAATGGTTGTCTGTCTCTATGTGTCAGCCCTGTGATAGCTGGGCAACCTGTCAGAGATGTAGGAGATACTCAAGCAAAAACCGTTGGTTTGAGTATTGAAGACTCATTTCCTGTTGACTTGTAAAGCGTCTCTGAAAAGCTTGTAGCTTAATGCTAATTCTTTGCAGAAGATGACGACAGCAACAGTGGAGTGTTTTAGTTGCTCTAAATGGCCTTAGTGATGGAGTCAACATTGAAGGGGGGACCAAATCTGCTGGGGGGTCTTTTCTTATTCGCCTATATTCTGTAATATTTAGCAGAAGCAAGTACAGCTTTACAGTACTACCTTACAAAGGGAATCCACAGTAACTACAATTTTTGTTTGAAATTGAGCTTTAAATTAAACCTTTGAATATCTGTTTTATGTTGTGACAACATTTCCTGGTTAAGTCTTGATCTGTTGTAGAGAAAACAGGGAGTAAAAATTGCAGTAACTACAAAATCCAGCCAAAACCTCAGGCTAACTGCAGTAAATGTAGTTATTGCATACTGCTTTAGGTGGGCCCAGAAAAAATTAGTAAGTGTATCATGTTGAATGGTATTTGTGAGAAATAGGATGATGTCAACAATAGAGAATCAATGATGTGACAATGATTATAGCACGATCCGCGATGAAGAGGATGTCAAGTAATCTTAATTTGTTCTTTACTTATGAAGGGACTGTTCTTTACTTATGAAGGGACTGTTCTTTACTTGTCAGGGGAGGAGGGTGGCTGGTTGATTTTTTATTTTATTTATTTATTTATTTATTTTATTTCAATCCCCCCTATGCTAATCACTTATAGATGCTGTTTTTGAAGTATGAATAAGTCAATAAGTAATTTATTCCATTGAAATATCATTGATGTATTATAGAAAAGTGATTTATCTTTTTATAAATGACAAAAGGCACATCTGCCTCATTTTCGCTGTGGTATCGTGATACTACTCAGAACCATGATATTTTCACTGGTATCGTACCGTGGGTCCCAATTTTGGTACCGTGACAACACTAATCTGGAGGGGGTTTGCTTGCAAAACTGATGAAAAACTAAACAATGGTATTCGGCACTCGGTATTCGGCCAAGCGTTTAATTTTATTCAGCTTCGGCCACAAATGTTCATTTCAGTGCATCCCTAACTGGTTCTGTTGCTAATGCTAATGACGCTGGTTGCTACGAGTGCCTCCAAGATGGCGACTTCTGGTTTGATGATGTAACGTGAAAACCCTCTATAGTGCAACCGCTTCTGCTGGGTTACGGCAACACCACTTGGACAAACCTTAAGCAGAACTGCAGTACACCATAATACTACAATACTGCAGTGTGGGGTTGCCTGATGTAGCGTAGCAGTTTTTTTTAATCATATTTTTATTAATCAGTACATTAGGTGAGGGGAAGGGGCATTTTGAGCATATTATAATATTGGGCAATATTATAATTATTTGGCTCTGGCAGATGCGTCTGGTCCAACTCCACTTTGGACAGATTTCCAGCGTCTGAGAAGTGCCGATCCAATAACAACTGTTTATCTAATATAAGGTGTGTTTGAGAAGAAGAAGGTAAAAAGGAGTGCCATTTAGGCATTTTTGAAAACAACCAAGATGGCTGAAGCTGATGTGGAACTTTCTGTTGAAGCATCGATATATAATGACGGTATGCATGATATTTTTTGGCCTAAATGAGAACAATCAATTACATAAGAAAGATGAGTTTGCCGTAATTTCGATCAGATTGGCAAAAGTTTAATAGACCAACTCATTTGCAACTCGTTTGTTCATCTTTTTTTTTTTTTTTTTTTTTTTTTGTTACACCAGGTCCGGCCCTTATGTGCTGAGACTGACTGGTGCTACTGTGATGTAACTGACAACATCAGGCGGATCAAGTCACTGGTCGCTCATTACTGTGTCATATGTTAATACCATCCCTCGGAAATGGATAATGAATGAATCAAAGATTCCAGACTAATTTGCACTTGCAGTTTGGTCTGGTGATGTCAGGCCTTTAAGCGGGGATAAGACTTTTATCTCTGACTTTTGCAAAAATATGACTGCTTTTGTCACTGGCATGGTTATCTTATTACCCTTTGGTAATTGGTTGAGAATGACAAGAAAAATAGCAAATGAAAGCTGTGTGGATCTTTCTTCACACAGCTTCCATTGAGCCAACTTCAGCAAAACTATTAGTGTTTGAATATTAATTGTGAGCATACAGAGGCACAGTGAAGAAATACATAATGCTGCAGGAGTGGGTTGATATGTTTCTATGGCATTTTGATCTTTTTTTCACTATAAAGTCAACAGTGGAAATACACCAGCTGTGAATCTAAGCAGAAAACAGCTGTGGTTCTCCGCAAATGAGTTCCACAAACTTATCAGAGTCACCTTTCAAACATACTGGTGGTGAGTGCTTGCTACTCAAAGTAATACTCCATAGAAAATCTTTGAAGTTCCTAAAATCAAACTTTAAAGTGATGACTAAGCAGTAGTTACAGCAGTGGCAGTAACTGCCCACAGTTTCAGTATATTGCAGAAGAAAGGACCATTTGAACAGATGCTTTGAGGCTCCATGCTCAGCTCTAGCATGTAAGAAAAGCCTGTGAACAGCCGGTGACTGGAAAATGTGAATTGGAGTTGTGGGTCCACATTACTGTGGCCTGTCATGGTTTGATATAAGCTAACAAATCATATTCCTGAAATGCCTGCGTATCCTAATGCTCATGCTCATATGTTTGGGGTGTCCTAATTTGCTTTTCTTTCCCCCCAATGATTTGACAAATGTTCCAAATTAACTGTAACAAATTCCCCACCTGTTCCAGTAAAACCGTGTTTATGTGAAAACTAGTGAACAGACATAATTAACAAAAACAACAAATTAGCTGCAATATGCAAAGGTAGCTTGTGGACAGTGAAAATATGAACAAGATTTGTACTTTGAGTTTAAATTCTACGTTTCTAGATTTGGGTCCAAACAACTGCGTCCATGCTGATGTGCCCTTGAGCAAGACACTGAATCCATCCAGATATATGACTGATATTTTGTAGTTGACCCAGCGTCCCTCTCTGGAGTCCATATATCTAAACTTAAGCTACAAGCACACACATACACATATCAGCTCTGCCTACAACAGCAAATGTTTCTGCTTACCTGTCAGCTGTGGAAACACAGTAGGCATTTCATGTTCTATAATACACAGCAGCTGAGAAACGGCTTTGTGGTGGAAAAGAGGAGAAATAACTATTGTATGACCAAAACAACTAATAAAATACAACATTTTGGGTTATGTGCAAACATGTAGCTTCTGGTCTTCGTATGTAATACACTCCCCTTCTCTCTCTACAACCCCCTGCTTTGCTATTTATCTCTTTAAATTATGAAGTACCTCCAACCTTGTAAGTGAACAGTCCACCTTTTTATCATTTTTATAATGTTATATGTGCATTAAACTCACTCAGGGACAACAGGTTAAAATTAGCAATGTGCTCTAACTGGTACAGTACATTTATTTTCAACCCATTTGTCTGTCTCCTTTGCATATTATAAATCCCATTCATCTGGTCTAATTCAAACTTGGCGGGTGTATTGCTGGTGACCCAAGGATGTGCAATGATGTTGCAATGAGGATGTGGAACTGGGTTGTTGTTGTACACTGTCACTGCTGTAAATACACCAATAAAAACAATGAAGGAAAAAAAAGTTCCAAGTGTCACGACACATACTACTCAAGGCTTGTCCGTCACCTGCTATGGCTTGGATTGCACCTGATTTGTACTTTGGACAAAAGCACCTGAAAAAATAATAAATGAAAATGTAATCAGGTCACAGAAACACTTGGTCCCCTGCTCTGTTGTTCATGTTGGTATTGTTTGTTGTTTTTTAATTTACATGTGAAGGTTTTCAGTCCCTTGTTGTCACATGAGAACTCCCTCTGAACTGATGTCAGCACACTTCCGTCTTTATTGTTCCATCTGTTCTGAGTGCTGCTGCTTTGTAGTGTTTCCTCATACAAATTAGCTTTGGCTTCAACAATCTGTTATGACATCTTCTTTATGATGTCTGCATATGGCCTAGGTATGTTCTGCTCATTTTGCTCACCAAATTTAAAAGCATAGACAGATAATTTCAAATGCCATCCCTAATTGTGACAGATGTCAAAATTGCTGGCCCTACAGGATCACACACGTAATATAATTTCACAAACAAGGCTTTTTTCAAAGTAGACATTTTGACTTAGTAGGAAAGGCACAGGTGTCACTAATAACACTAACACACCAATAAATCATGACAGTGTGACAATGACCCAGCATGAACAGTACCAGGACTACAACTGAAGCAGCTAAGTGGAATTCAGTCATTATTTATTTTATTATTTCTACCTTTTGATAGTGTGGCATGTCAAAATTCAAAAGTGTAACTAAATTGCATTATAACCAAAAATGCTTCAACAAACAAGCAGACTGATAAAATAGCACAGCATGAGTTAATAAGCAAGCCGTTGATCGATGGAACAACTGTGTAGGCAGAGAAACACACAAGTGAACAGCACAGTGCACAAAGCTTCATTAAAAGAGCATAGCACACAAACCAATATCTTTTACTTAAAGCTGGGGTATGCCATTACCTGGAAAGGGGAAAAAAGCATAATTTCTAAATGCACCATCCTCCTGCTGTTTCCCCCTCTTTGTCCTAAGCCCCTCCCACCTGACAATCAGGCATCGTTCCATATAGTTACAGAGTGTCTCCCATACGTTGTTTTAATTAATATTACTTTTTTGCAAAGCTATTTACCTCTATTCATCAGAATAGAAATGAGACTAGAATTAGCTAGCTACCACACCCTGTGGTCCCTCTGCCTCACTTTCTGCCTCTTTAGACCGCTTTGCCAGTGGGAGGGCAGACCGTGGTTTCATGGACATGCCTTTGGTCAACGGCTGTAGTATGTTGAATTCATCAGTTACAGTGAGCTGGTGGCCAGTGGCAGCACTGGATCTAACCTGTGTAACTGCAACGACAGAGCTAAGGAGTCTCTCCCAGACCAGCCCAGTCCTATGGCGTGTGCTTGATTTGGGTTGTTGTGGCTGCTGACTGGTAATCTGTCTCTGGGGCTGCTGCCTGCCCCCTGTGGCTAGGCTGCCTATTGCGCCAGTGAGTAGGGCAGAGAACACACTGTGACTTGAGGTTCTACATACACTGAACAAAAATATAAACGCAATACTTTTGTTTTTGCTCCCATTTTTCATGAGCTGAAATCAAAGATCTAAAACAGTTTCTACATACACAAAAGACCATGTCCCTCAAATATTGTTCACAAATCTGTCTAAATCTGTGTTAGTGAGCACTTCTCCTTTGCC